>NC_045957.1:83727606-84927606 GCF_010909765.2 Amblyraja radiata
GGGGGAGAGGGGAGAGGGGAAGGAGGGGGGGAGGGGAAGAGGGGAAGGAGGGGGAGAGGGGAAGGAGGGGGAGAGGGGAAGGAGGGGGAGAGGGGAAGGAGGGGGAGAGGGGAAGGAGGGGGAGAGGGGAAGGAGGGGGGGGAGGGGACGTAGGGGGGGGAGGGGAAGGAGGGGGAGAGGGGGAGAGAGGAAGGAGGGGGAGAGGGGAAGGAGAGGGAGAGGGAGCGGGAGGGGGAGAGGAGATGGGTTAACCTTCATCTGCAGATTTGTTGATCTCCTGCAGTAATCCATAGATGCCAGAGTCGTGCCTGTAAACACACACATGGTCAGATCAGGAGTTTAGTTTAGTTTAGAGATGCAGTGTGGAAACAGGCCCTTCGGCCCACCGAGTCAGTGCCGACCAGCGATCCCCGCACACAAACACTATCGTACACACACTACGGATAATTTACAATCTTTACAGAAGCCAATTAACCTACAAACCCGCACGTCTTTTGAATGTGGGATGAAACCGGAGCGCCCGGTGACGGGGAGAATGTGCAAACTCCGTACAGCCGGATGTATGGCGCTGTGAGGTGGCAACTCCTCCACTGCACCACCGTGCCGCCCTGAATCCACTGTTCAACACAGTGATTTTTCCTCGTCTCCTCACTCCCTTGAATGCAAGACCAGCCCAAATCATTACGCACACAAACCATCCCTTCCATCGCCTCCATCTACACCTCACGCTGCCTCCGCAAGGCCAGCAGCATCATCAAGGACCAGTCTTACCCCGGTCACTCCATCTTCCCCACTCTCCCATCAGGCAAGAGGTACAGAAGGGTGAAAACGCACACCTCCAGATTCAGGGACAGTTTCTTCCCAGCTGTTATCGGGCAACTGAATCGTCCTCTCACCAACTAGAGAGCGATCCTGACCTCCCATCTACCTCATTGGAGAACCTCAGACTATCTTCAATCACACTTTACCTTGCACTAAACATTATTCCCTTTATCCTGTATCTGTACACTGTGGACAGCTTGATTGTAATCATATATAGTCTTTCCGCTGACTGGATAGCACGCAGCAAAAAAAGCTTTTCACTGTACCTCGGTACATGTGGCAATAAACTAAACTAAATATTGATTTAGAATGATTTAGTGTGAATATTGATTTCTCTAACCGTAATCCCTGCATCCCCTCTCTCCCCCCCCTCTCTCTTTCTCCCCTCTCACCAGGCATTAGCTCCACGTTTCCACACGGGCTCACTGTGAGTCAGGAACGCCGCTCTGCTGCACGGCTCCGAACGTCCGTGCGTTTTCAGACTCTCCTTGTTCACCACGATCGGCGGGAAGCCCAGAATCTGGGGGAGAGAGAGTGAGAGAGGCACATGGGAGTCAGGGAAGAGAGAGAGAGAGGGGGGGGGAGAGAGAGGGGGAGACAGTGAGAGACCGCGTATCCTACCCCAGTCCGTTTCCCCGTCTCTCCCCCTCCCACAGCCCTGTCCCTCTCTCCCCTCCTCTTTCTCACCCCCTCCTTCTCTCTCCCCTCTCTCTCTCTTTCCCTCTCCCTCTCCCTCCCCCCTCTCTCTCTCCCAGCTCTCTCTTTCTCTTTCCCTCTCCCTCTCTCTCTCCCTCCCCCACCTGCATGTGTAAGCTGTGGACATCTTCATCGCTCTGTGTTCCAGCGACCAGTTCATTATTCAGCTCGTAGAGAGTCGTTCCACACACTGGCGGCGGAAACATCGAGAGGGAGATCATCTTGTGTAGCGTGCTGGGGAGAGAGAGAGCGAGAAAGAGTCACATTGCACAATCCCTGTTCGAGGCGTACCGTGGCCCTATCCCTGAACTCTACCTCCGCTACATTGACGACTGCATTGGTGCTACCTCCTGCACCCATGCAGAACTCACTGACTTCATCCATTTCACCACTAACTTCCATCCGGCACTCAAATACACCTGGACCATTTCCGACAACTCCCTAACGTTTCTAGACCTCACCATCTCCATCGCAGGTAACAGACTACTGACCGACATCCACTACAAACCCACTGACTCCCATAGCTATCTGGACTACACTTTTTCCCACCCTGCTTCCTGTAAGGACGCTATCCTCTACTTCCAATTCCTCCGTCTAGGCCGCATCTGCTCCCATGATGAGGTATTCCACACAAGGGCATCGGAGATGTCCTCATTCTTTAGGAAATGGGGGTTCCCCTCTTCCATTATAGATGAGGCTCTCACCAGGGTCTCTTCTATATCCCGCAGCTCCACTCTTGCTCCCGCTCCCCCCATTCCTAACAAGGACAGAGTCCCCCTTGTCCTCATCTTCCACCCCATCAGCCGTCGCATACAACAGATAATCCTCCAGCATTTCCGCCCTCAAACGGGATCCCACCACTGACAACATCTTCTCATCTCCTCCCCTTTCTGTTTTCTGCAGAGACTGTTCCCTCCGAAACTCCCTGGTTAACTCGTCCCTTCCCACCCAAACCACCCCCCTCCCCGAGTGCTTTCCCCTTGCAACCGCAGGAGATGCAACACCTAACCCTTTACCTCCCCCCTCGACTCCATCCAAGGACCCTGACATTCTTTCCAGGTGAGGCAGAGGTTCACTTGCACCTCCTCCAACCTCATCTATTGTATCCGCTGTTCCAGGTGTCAACTTCTCTACAACGGTGAGACCAAGCACAGGCTCGGTGATCGTTTCACTGAACACCTCCACTCAGTCCGCTTAAGCTACCTGATCTCCCGGTTGCTCAGCACTTTAACTCCCCTCCCATTCCCAATCTGACCTTTCTGTAGGTATGTTACAAAGCCTACCTGAAGCGTCTTTGAAAATCTGCCGCTGAGGGTGTGCGCGATTTTGGCGCCGTTTAGAGGGGGCGGGTTTAAAACGCGATTTTCTCTAGGCTGTTCAAATCGAAGATGTTCAGCCTAGTTAATTATTAACGAAAAATCGCTGGAAGACCCCGTCGCAAAAGCTATTATTAGGTTTAAAGGCCTTGAATAATAGTTATAGTAGTTTAAAAATCAATCTCTAAACCCGCGACCGACAGCAACCGCAGGGTCTCATAAAGCAGATAGCAGAAGGTGGGCTGTATATTTTTACATTAAAAAGGGCTTCTAAAGATCCCTTTATACAAAGTTTAATATTGCGAGTAGCTCAATTTGGGCCCATTATATCGCGCAGTATTTTTCTGGGCATTTGGGGCACAAATCTACCGCAATGTGAACGTTCTAAACCAGCGCGTTCCACGGGGACCCACTAGAAAGCTGATTTAAATGGGCATTTATTTACAGCAATTGAACACTGAATTCCTTCCATTTGGCCTATAAATTAATGTAAATGAGATTTAAAAATCATGTTTTATTGTGAATTATTTGTGAATATTATTTGGACATTTAGGCTATTTAAAAATGTTAATCATTTATTAAGAAATGGATAAATGTTTAGATCTAGTAATTGAAGTCTGAAATTAGCTACAATTAGGTAACTAACTAATTATATGCTTTAATTTCAAGTCATCCAAGTAAGATTATTTTATATTTGTTTCAGAATGCTTCAATCTATGATAACTGAAAATTTCATTCAGTTCTCTTAATTTTTAAGAAAGTTATGGGCTTTTGACTGTTCACGATCACAACTTTTTTGTTATGTCCATAGAAAATCAATAGGGAACGAGATGCTCATTTCCCAGTATGAAAATGGCCATAACTTTTTAAATACTTGAGATATGAAAGTGAATTAGGTGTCAAATTAAACTTATTTTTATGCTTTATCTGATGGGATAAATTACAGACTTGATTTTTAAAATCTCAAAATTTTGTAACATTGCTACTTTCTGTCCTGGGCCTCCTCCATTGTCAGAGTGAGGCCCACCGCAAATTGGAGGGACAGCCCCTCATATTTCTCTTTCCTGCGGTATGAACATTGACTTCACTAACTTCAAATAGCCTTTGCTTTCCCTCTCTCTCCATCCCCTCCCCTTCTCCCACCAGGCTCACTGTCTCCGACTACATTCTATCTCTGCCCCACCCACTCCCCTGACATCAGTCTGAAGGGTCTCGACCCAAAACGTCACCCATTCCTTCTCTCCAGAGATGCTGCCCAAAGATCTTCCGCTATAGGATCTTTGAAGCTGCCGGTCCCGCTGTTACTCCAGCATTTTGTGTGTTTACCTGATGGAGAGAGAGTTCCCCGTGTGTGTGTGTGTGGGAGACAGGGGGGGGTGTAGAGGATGTATTGAGGGGTGGTGGAGGGTGGAGGGAGAGTGGGGGAGTGAGGGTTGAGGGAGGGAGTGAGTGAGGAGGGGAGTGAGTGAGTGAGGGGAATATTAGTCGGTGGTTCAGGGCAGTTTTTTCTTCACTCACCGGTTCCCGCTCCAGGGACCGCCTGCGCTTCCGGTCCCGCTTCGTTGGTGCCCAGCGCTTCCGGTCCCGCCCCCTCTCTCGCCATTGGACGGATTCACTGTCAGTCCCGCCCATATGGCTCCTCATTGGCCACCGAGACGCCCCGCCCCCCGCCAGCTCCGCCCCGCCCCAGCCCCGCCCCCCCCCTTTAAAAGTTTGCTTCGACACTTCTCAGTCGTCGGAGCCAAAGATCCTATAGCTATATCACTTTGCAGAACTTTCAACTGCAACCTCCGACCCTTAGGTGCTGGCTGAACTCTCTCGCGCAAGAGCATGACCCCTGAACTCTGGCCTACCCGGTGCCTGGCAATGATGTGACCCCCTGGCATACTGGATACCTTGTGACCCCTAGGAACAGGGGTGACCTCTTCCCCCTCTCCCCAACCTCTGACCCCTGGACTCCATGGGTGAACCCTGACCTGTGACCCCTGAACCTCTACCCTCTCCCTGTAACCCCCGAACTGTGACCTCTCACCCGTGTGACCCTAGGATCTTCGACCCAACCCACTCCCCGAGGGCAATGGGGCCACCTTTGACTCCTACCACGACCCGTGACCCCTGCGGGGAAGCCGCGACCCCCCGGTGACCCATGGCCTGCCTGCAGGAGGCCCGGACCCCGTCGCCGGGCCTGACAACTCTCGCCGACCTCTCACCTGCGGGGACTCTCCCCGCAACCCTTTCTCTTGCAGCGTTCTGCAGCTCCTGGAGACCGAGGAGCCCGTGGCGGCCCCGACACCAAGCCTCAGGCTCACGGCCTACACTGACCCCGCGGCCCCTGCTCACAGAACGGCCCTGGGCTCTTCCACAGCCTCTTCCGCTGCCTGAGACCAATGTGGACAATCCTCGGCAAAGTCTATAGTACTGAGCACAAAATACAGGTTGCAGGTGAGACAATACCCCTCTAAACCCATCTCCCCCTCACTCTCCCTCCTTCCCCAACCCTCTCAACCTAATCCTGGGTCTAATCCACCATCGGCAAGGCCTATAGTACCAAGCACAACATACAGACAATACCCCTCTCCCCCAGTAACCTTTCTCTCTCCACCTCCCTCTCTCTCTTCCCCAGTAATCCCTCTCTCTGCTCTCTCTTCCCACTCCTCCCCCTTCCCCTCTCTCTCTTTCTCCCCAATAACCCCTCTCTCCCCCCTCTGTCTCTCTCCCCCCCCCATGCAGTGCTGGGAGCGGAGGATGCCGTCTTCCTGGGGAGACTTCATGGGGAGGAAGTGGCGGTGAAGAAAGTCCAAAATCACAAGGAGACCGAGTTCAGACACCTCCAGAAACTCCGGCACCCCAATATCATCATCTTCAATTACATGTCTCTCCCCGCCCCCTCACTAGTTCAGTTAATTGTCACGTGTACTGAGATCCAGTCAGCAGAAAGACTACACATATAATCTCTCTCCTCTCTCTCTCCTCGACTCCCCTCAAAACCTCCTACAATATTCCTCCCTCAACACCCTCTTCACATCCTTCAACACCTCCCTCCTCCCCCTCCTCTCATGCCCCTCAAAACCTTCAACACTCCCTCAAAACTGATGAATATTGGGGTCCAAGTCCATAACTCCCTGAAAGTGGCAACATAAGAACAGGAGCGACCATGAAAAGAATAAT
Organism: Amblyraja radiata; assembly: GCF_010909765.2. Taxonomy (NCBI): domain Eukaryota; kingdom Metazoa; phylum Chordata; class Chondrichthyes; order Rajiformes; family Rajidae; genus Amblyraja; species Amblyraja radiata. The sequence goes on from NC_045957.1 coordinate 83,733,609, forward strand.
GTCTAAATTATTCACAGGTTCACGAGTGGTAAAGAAGGCACATGCTCTGCTTACCTTCACAGATCAGGGCATTGAGTATAATGTAGAGTTAGGAAATCATGATGTAGCTTTATAGGTTTTTGGTCAGGCTGCACGTAGAGTATTGCATGCAGTTTTGGCCGCCCCAATACAGAAAGCATGTGGCGAGGGTGCAGAAGAGTTTGACCAGAATAATACCAGGATTAGACAACATGAGCTGCAAGATGTTGGACAGATTTGGATTGTTTTCTCTGGAACGCTGAAGATTGAGGGGAGACCTGATAGAAGTTTATAAAATGATGAGAGGCATGGATAGGGTAGATAATCAACCTTTTTCCATGGTGGAAAAATCAAATATTGGAGGACAAAAGTTTTAAGGTGTGGTGAGGCAAAGTTTAAAGGAGATATACAGGATAAGTTTATTACATGGAGGGTGGTGAGGTTGAAAGTGGCATTTAAGAGACTTTTGGATGGGCGTATGGATATGCAGGTATGCATATGGATTATGTACAGGCAAATAAGAGTTGGTCTTGACGTCATATTCAGCACACACTGGGCTAAAGGCCCTGTTTTTGTGCTATACTGTTCAATGTTCTGTTGAAAGCCTTGTGACATTTTGTATGTATGGATGCTATTTAAAGTCAAATCATGAATGTCCAAATCAGTGCAAAGCAACGCCCTTTGCTATAATTGCATTTCATTTTTTTTTAATTCAGTGACATAAAAGCACAATAATTTCATTAAGTTATTTAAAGATGTATCACCTATTTTGGAAAAAGAAGCTGATTGTGGCAAACAATCAAATCTTGCACCAACCTGTTAGCAACAAAGATGAAACTGAATTTTTTTAATTAAAAAAAAAATTGTGCTGTGTTCATACCAGAATCGGTTCCAAAAAATGTCAAACAGTGCTTACAGCCATACAAAATTGAGGGGAAAAAACATTATTCATTGCAGTTTTAGATTAATTTCTAGCAGTATATGATACATAATGAAAGTTCAAAAATGGAAAATAAACATTCTGTGGTTGAAGCATTACATGACATACTCTTACATGGAACACAATCAAATCAAATCATCGAAAAAAATATCAACAACTAATTGCAGCTTCACTCCCACAATGATATTGTTCCTAATCTTTGATACCAGCAGTTAATACTCCATGTGAGTAATACACCTCAAGAAATTAATCTACTTAATTAAGTGTGACACAATTAAAGAGTTAGGAAATATCCCATTAATTATCCATGGTGTGATTATTTCATCCATAAAATTGGGCAGTGGTCAAACAGAGGAATCCACTTTGAGTTCACTCCCAATCCTGCTAAACTTTTCTGAATGGAGATCCCTATTTTCCTAGGTATTTGGGACTCTTCCACGGTAGCTTTTGTGACCAAGTAGGATATATTGAAAGGAAATATTACTCCCACAGTCCTTAACGGTACAACTAAAGTCCCTCTCTACCCAGAGTGGAAAGCCTTTACAAGTGCAGGCTGTCCCCATATTTACCATCAGTTGACCAATCACTCACTGAAACACCAAAACACAAATGTTTATCAGTTCTCCTTTCACTAATCTGCTGACACCCAGACATCCAGAGGGCATCTCCCAAGTTTATGTGCAATTATCTTTTCATTACAATGATTAACCGATTATTGTCCAAAGCAGATATACTGATGTCCATCTAAATGGACCAACTCAATATTGAGGGAAAAAGTGATGTCCAGCCTTAATGTTTGTGAGCACAACTCTTCAGCTTGACATAAAATAGCAGTAAATTGTTTTTACATTAAACTTGCTTGATAATATGTTTCCACTTTTTCACTTATCAAAGGCATGGAAAAAACCAACAACAACCAGGCAGAAGATACATCATAAATGCTGTCGATGGCAGGAGTAATGATGAAAATCTCGGACTCCAATTAAAAGTTCTTATGCGGTGAAATCTTAACACCAAGGTAATAATGATGTTAATTCAATTGTGTGGCAAAATTCTTGAGTTCCAAGTATTTCCTGGAACAGAAAGAGGGATTAAATTTGTAAAAAAAAATCGAAGTCTGCTGAACTGTGGCTTTGAATGAAATAATACTTTAATCTCTTATGATCATGTGATCCAAGCAAATCTATTTTAATAAACAACATAAACAAATGCACCTCAGAACAAAGTAGTCACTTGAACAACCCTAATTTGTGGCCTATATTAGGGCTAATAATACAGGAAAGGGTGGAGTTTCTGCAGCCAATCTTTCAGAAATGAGAGGAGCAACCACAAAAGGAATAATTTCTTGATTATTTGCACATTCACAAATTTGTGATAAGACAAGGCAGGCATATACATGACAGGGTTTATGATACAAATGAAAGTCTCCAGATCCTTGGCACCAAAGGATAATTTCTGGGGCTGAAACAAACTGTATAGAATGAATGGGCTTCAGCTCAATGGAATGAAGATTTGTTGAAAGATTAACGAATATTATAAGGGATGGATATTAGTTTTAGGCTTATTATTGTCACATGTACAGTGAAAAGTTTGGTTTTGTATGCTAGCCAATCTAATAAGATAATACTAAAAATATATACAATCAAGCCAAACTCAAGTAGATAGCTAGAGGCAAAGGGAAAGATACAGAGAACAAAGTATCATTCTCAGCGGGTTAAACTAACATAGGAATGGCAGAGACACTAAAAATAAAGCATCGGGGAGAGTGTTTGTTCTTCTGGGATGCCGGGATGTGAATGCATTGTGTGGTAGGGTGTGGGACAGTGGTTGCCTTCATCAACTAAAGACAATATATTTGAAAATTCAAAGAGTCTGCCTTGTAGAAATAAACACCTATGATTTATTCTTTATTATTCACCTATGATCGTAAAACATCCCGAAGTCCTTAAATTATTGTGAAACACTGCATTTAATGAAGTAACTTTAAAGGTAGGAAATTCAGCAACCAATTAGCATCCATGGGAATCCGGAAGTAACGCCACAATAATGATCAGATAATCTGTTTCCTTGAGGACATTTGGATGAGCGACTGTGTCAGTGTGATGTGGGCTGATGCTTTACCTACAGGCGTTTGAATGTACCGTTAAGGCGGAAGATTCATCTCCAAGGAAAACTGAGTACACGGTTGGCCCTGTGAAGGAGCCGCCAATCCGATCGAAGTCATTTAACTGCGAAATGCCTGCCCTTTAGTATTGGATAGATTGAGTGGAGGGTCTGTGCTGCTCCAAGTTTGCGGTGGTTGCAGTGTGTTTCCCCAGCCATCTCGCCCAGTGCACGTTGACCAGCACAGTTCGCCAGCCCTTGTTAGCAGAGACTCTTTGTGCAGATGTTACCCAAAGCCCAATGGTTTTGAGCAGGTTCTGCGTTAGGATTGGGCACGCAGCGAGCTAGCGAGAGGGCGGTCAGATCAGATCAGCCCAGGTTACCGAGTGGCCGAAGGGCGGGTTTTAATGGGTCGTTATTAAACTGTTCCATCTGTGTGGCATTGCCAGCTCTCTCTCTCCCAGATCCCCCACCCCAACTGTTGACAAAGTCTAACTGAGAAAATGCTCGCACTCATATTATGGGTTGGCTCCGCATTTGACACTCACTGGGGTGGGCAGCGCCTCCTTCAAGTGAGCGAGAACAGGTCCCGTCAGCTGTGGAGCTCAGAACCACGCCTGAGTGAAGCCTCTAGTTTGGCTGCAGTTCAAATGGCTGCAAATTCTCATAATTGTCACCACCCGGTCACCCAACTGTGTGCCCTGACAGACTGGAACCAACCCCAGAGGTTAAAGCGACAGCAACTTTATTTAAGCCAACCCTCCTCGAAAGTTTAACCAGCCCGTTCAAATCCAATCTGAACTTTCCAACCTACCCCACACAGCACATTCTCCTTCAATCCAGGAAGGTTGTTTAGATAGGAATGTAAGGACTGTCTCAAATTGGTTGACCCCACAACTTGTAATTCGTGTTAATCAATATCAAATTTGAATGGCTGTGACCCAGGCTAATGCCAGGGATTTGATAATTGACAGGTTTGTTTCATGCATTCTTGCGTTTCCCAGGCTGGTGCTGTGTTGAGTCAATAATTTAAATAGATACAATTGTGGATTTGTGCAGCCTGCAGTACGCTGTGGCCTACTGCTGACATATTTGACGGATATATTTATTTATAAATCTCATTGAAATGAATACGCAGGTCCGTACACATACAGTAGTTCTGCCGGCGAGAATGTTTATCCCGAATGACCCATGACCTGGGCATGCGCAGTTGTAATACCAAACTCGCTTATTATTCCCTTTTAATACATACCATTTCTGCTTTAGTCCAAGATGGCAGCAAATTCTCGATGAAGAGATGGCTGGGTTATGTTCTGCAGCATCTGCACTGTGGAGCATGGTAGAATCTTTTGCACTTTGGCCCTGTCTTTGAACAGAAGCAAGGTCATCAAAATTTTATCTCAACTTTTTATAGACATGCAGTAAAATCATGGCGAAAAGACAGCATCTCACAAAAACAACACAGGAAGTACAGTAACATCTAAGGAAGTTATAGTGCGTGACAGGTTCTGTTGTGCTGCAGCAAGTAAGTATTTCATTGTCCTATCAGGGACATATGACAATAAAACACTCTCGACTCTTGAACAGGTCTCAAGAGTTCATTTTAACCTGTCTCCACCCAATATCCTAATCCCCATTGTACAGCTCCAAATTTCAACTCTCAAATTCTGTCCCAGCCGGATTCAATTGATCAGAAACCTAATTACATACACATCACAGCCTGTGCCTTCATCGCTGTCCATTTCAGACAATATTCTCAGTCCCCCAACCAACGTTATGCTATATAACTCTGCTTTCAACAACATGGGCGGCACAGTGGCACAGCTGATGGTATTGCTGCCTCACAATGCCAGAGCCCAGGTTCGACCCTGGCCTCCGGTGCGCTCTGTGTGGAGTTTGCACGTTCTCCCTGTGATCACATGGGTTTCCTGGGGGTGCTCCGGTTTCAAGATACAAGATACATTTATTTGTCACATGTGCCAGATGGCACAGTGAAATGTGATCACCATACAGCCATACAAATAAAATAAAGAACACAACACACGATAGAGTTCAACATAAAACATCCCCACACAGCAGAATCAAAAGTTTCCCACTGTGAGGGATGGCACCAAAGTCAGTCTCTTCCTCGATGTTCACCCGTGGTCGGGGCCTCCGGAGCCCTCCGTAGTCGCCGCTACGAGCAACCCGCCGCTCAGGCCCGCTCGCCGGAATGTTGACACTCCGACGTCAGGACTGAAGGCCAACCTCACCGGCTTGGACCTCCAAAACGGCCGTGTCCCACCGGAGTCTGCAGCTCCCGACGTCCCCTGGCCGCGCCAGGCGGAGGTTCACGCTGGCGGCCCTTGGCAAAGGGCCCCAGGGACTCCGCGATGTCGGTCAGCGCCGCCTGTGCTGGGAGCTCCGCGAACCACAGCTCCTCGATGTTGGAGCGGTGGGCCCAACGCTCCGGAGCTTCAAACGGCGATTCAGGAAGGCATCGACCGCTCCGCGGTGAATCCAGCGCCGCGCCGCCGCTGCCGAAGCTCTGGTCCGGTCCCCGGTCTCAGGCAGGAAAGGCCGCTCCGATCCAGTGGTAGGCGGCGAAGAGGGGGGGGGCGAGGACGTGACTTGGAGAAATAGTCGCATCCTCGCCAGGAAGCGACTAGGAAGCAGTTTCCCCCTTACCCTCCCCCCCTCCCCTACATAGAAAAGTTAAAGATTCCCCAAAACATACTGGTTAGACAAACTAAAATAAAAAAAGAGGGGAAAAAACGGACAGGCTGTAGGCAGAGGCACCTTCAATGCAGCGCCCCTAGTGTTCATTCCACATCCCAAAGATGGATGGGCTTGTAGCATCATTAGCCATTGTAAATTGTCTGTAATGTGTAAGGAATGAATGCAGAAGTGGGATAACACAGAACTAGTGTGAGTGGGTGATCAATGGTCAGCCTGGACTCAGTGGGTCGAAGGGCCTGTTTCCATGCTGTATCTCTAATCTAAAATAAGCTTTCATTGCACCCTGTCGCAATCATCTTGACTACAGCCATCAGACTCTAATCTATTCTCCTTATCCAATCTACTGTTAATAACTAACCAATACACACTTTGCCCTTTTTTCCCCTCCAAAAACACACTCAAGTCAAGTCAAGTTTTATTCGTCAGAGGTTTAGGCAAAAGATTTTAATCAACATGGTCATTTATCGTCCAGTGAATGAGGAGATGGTGAGGTCCAATTATGTGATGTGAAACTGGACTAGCAATTTTGGCTCCAACATATATAGGATGACCCAATGATGCCATGAATTGGTGGCTGCAACCTACCAAACGCTGGCAGGTGTAGTCGTGCAGGGGGTAGCGGCTACACAGGGGGTAGACCACACCTGGAGTATTGCGTACAGTTTTTGGTCTCCAAATCTGAGGAAGGACATTATTGCCATAGAGGGAGTGCAGAGAAGGTTCACCAGACTGATTCCTGGGATGTCAGGACTGTCTTATGAAGAAAGACTGGATAGACTTGGTTTATACTCTCTAGAATTTAGGAGATTGAGAGGGGATCTTATAGAAACTTATAAAATTCTTAAGGGTTTGGACAGGCTAGATGCAGGAAGATTGCTCCCGATGTTGGGGAAGTCCAGGACAAGGGGTCACAGCTTAAGGATAAGGGGGAAATCCTTTAAAACCGAGATGAGAAGAACTTTTTTCACACAGAGAGTGGTGAATCTCTGGAACTCCCTGCCACAGAGGGTAGTCGAGGCCAGTTCATTGGCTATATTTAAGAGGGAGTTAGATGTGGCCCTTGTGGCTAAGGGGATCAGAGGGTATGGAGAGAAGGCAGGTACGGGATACTGAGTTGGATGATCAGCCATGATCATATTGAATGGCGGTGCAGGCTCGAAGGGCCGAATGGCCTACTCCTGCACCTAATTTCTATGTTTCTATGTTTCTACCCTGTGGGTGAACAGTGACTGAAGCATAGATAAATGGTACGGTGACTGGAGTAAAAACCAGGTCGCCCCTAATTAACATGGCAAACTGCAAGGTATCCTGGACCGTCAGGTTAAATTGTTGCTGGAATGAGGAATAGAACTAAACCAGGAAGGAGCAATGCTGTGAGGAAGGCGGTTTCAGGGTTCCAAATGATCGGTTGGTTAAGGTAATACAGGGATAATTTTACACCAGGTCTGCCAATTGGACTTGGATGATTGCCCTAACAGAAGCAGGCACGATCAAAACGTGAGGAGAGGCCGAGTTTGTGTGTAAGTAAACAATTGCATGCAATATGTAAACAATTGCATGCACTGGGTGTCAACTCAAATGCTGCAGATCCAACCCTGCTTCACCCATTCAAACATTGCTGTGTGAGGTAGATTTTTCAGCAAGGCAATCCTGCCCTTATCCAATGAGAAAGATTAATTTTTGTCCCTATTCATCTCATCTCACTCCTTTGTAAATTAAAACTTAACTTTTTTTTCTCTCTCCCCAGTTCTGACGAGGGGTCTACAACCTGAAACATTAATTCTGTTTCGCTTTTCACCGATGCTGCCTGACCTGATGAGTATTTCAAGCATTTCCTGTTTAGTTGTCTATATTTCTAAAAGTCTCATCTTGACCACTTCCTGTTCTGTATATTGATTTTAGAAAAAACGCTGCCACTTACGGCAGTGATTTTTGGCCATCTTAGAGTCCCCCCTCCGCTGCGCAGGACAAGAGGAATTTTCCCATCAATGAAAAATAAAAGAGTTGTTAGCGTTTAAAAAATGTTGAGATTCTCTCTCCTGAAAGCCACGCCCCTTCCGGAGGGACTATAAAACCCGAAAGTGTGGAGGTGCCTCAGTTCTCTGCAAGTTGGGGGAGCGAGAGGTCGCAATTCTCAATCTGTGCTGTGAATAACACTAAACACATGTCTACTAAACTGTGAGTGTTTACTTGACCTGTCAGTGCCCTTAATGTGGTTAGAAAATGTAGTTTGAAAGTGCTAAAGCCGTGTTGCCTTTGGTTTGAAATTGCTAAAGCTGTGTTGCCTTTGGTTTGAAAGTGCTAAAGCTGCCTTGCCTAATTAAAGCTGCCTTGCCTAATTAAAGCTGCCTTGCCGTCTATATATAATTAAAAGTTTAATCTTGACCACTTCCTGTTTGCATTTTATATTGATTTTAGAAAAAACGCTACCACATACGGCTGTGATTTTTGGCCATCTTACTCAGTCCACCTCCGCTCATCAGGTGCCGAGGATTTTTCCCATCGATGAAAAATAAAAGAGTTATTAATGTTTAATATGTTTAATATTCCGGTGGCGCTATGGCGACTTGAGACATACAACCATATAACCATATAACAATTACAGCACGGAAACAGGCCATCTCGACCCCTCTAGTCCGTGCCGAACACATAATCTCCCCTAGTCCCATATACCTGCGCTCAGACCATAACCCTCCATTCCTTTCCCATCCATATAACTATCCAATTTATTTTTAAATGATAAAAACGAACCTGCCTCCACCACCTTCACTGGAAGCTCATTCCACACAGCTACCACTCTCTGAGTAAAGAAGTTCCCCCTCATGTTACCCCTAAACTTCAGTCCCTTAATTCTCAAGTCATGTCCCCTGCGCCAAATGTTGAGATTCTCCCTCCTGTCAATCACGCCATGATCGCCACGCCCCTTCTGGTGGGGGGGGGGGGACTATAATATCCGGAAGTGTAGGCGTGGCTCACTCTGCAAGATGGGGGAGGGAGAGGTCACGACTCGCTGTCTTTAGTGGCCTTGCACCCTGCTTGAAATGGTATGAAACTGCACTTGAATTTGGTGGCCTTGCACCCTGCTTGAAATGGAATTTCAAGGAATAGCCGTGAATCAACTGCCAGCCCACCAGCTGTGAGCGAGTGAGCTGCCAGCACAACAGACTTGAGTGACTGAGCCGCCAGCCCAATAATCCATTCGGCCCACAATGTCCATACTAGCCCTCTGGAAACCAGTCCCTTCAGGGCACAACCCATACTAGCGCTCCAGAAACCTCCCCCCCCCTCCCCATCGACCACCAATATTGGAATTGGTGGAGAGGTGGAACATTGCGTTGGGGGACCAGCCCTCCCGCATGATGCTGGTAATAGTATTATATAAAGATTTTGGTGGTTCTAGCATCAACTAAGGTTTTCTCCCTGTTGCCACAGTATAAAGCAATCAAAGTGTGTATATCGAGGGGAGATCATTATACAACTCTGGATCCCAATGCTGTCAAGGATGATAGTATCATAAGAGACTCCCTGATAGGGCGAGGTCCAAATGGACTAGTGGGAGTAGGCTGCCTGAGGTATAAATTGCCTGGGGTGGTAAATTGGATTAGTAAATATGCAGATGATACCAAGATAGGGGGTGTTGTGGATAATGAAGAGGATTTCCAAAGTCTACAGAGTGATTTAGGCCATTTGGAAAAATGGGCTGAAAGATGGCAGATGGAGTTTAATGCTGATAAATGTGAGGTGTTACACCTTGGCAGGACAAATCAAAATAGGACGTACATGATAAATGGTAGGGAATTGAAGAATACAGTTGAACAGAGGGATCTGGGAATAACCGTGCATAGTTCCTTGAAGGTGGAATCTCATATAGATAGGGTGGTAAAGAAAGCTTTTGGTATGCTAGCCTTTATAAATCAGAGCATTGAGTATAGAAGCTGGGATGTAATGTTAAAATTGTACAAGGCATTGGTGAGACCAAATCTGGAGTATGGTGTACAATTTTGGTCGCCCAATTATAGGAAGGATGTCAACAAAATAGAGAGAGTACAGAGGAGATTTACTAGAATGTTGCCTGGGTTTCAACAACTAAGTTACAGAGATAGGTTGAATAAGTTAGGTCTATATTCTCTGGAGCGCAGAAGGTTAAGGGGGGACTTGATAGAGGTCTTTAAAATGATGAGAGGGATAGACAGAGTTGATGTGATCAAGCTTTTCCCTTTGAGAATAGGGAAGATTCAAACAAGAGGACATGACTTCAGAATTAAGGGACAGAAGTTTAGGGGTAACATGAGGGGGAACTTCTTTACTCAGAGAGTGGTAGCGGTGTGGAATGAGCTTCCAGTGGAAGTGGTGGCGGCAGGTTCGTTGGTATCATTTAAGCATAAATTGGATAGGCATATGGATGAGAAGGGAATGGAGGGTTATGGTATGAGTGCAGGCAGGTGGGACTAAGGGAAAAAAATTGTTCGGCGCGGACTTGTAGGGCCGAGATGGCCTGTTTCCGTGCTGTAATTGTTATATGGTTATATGGTTATATAAATGACGCATTGTCCACAAGGGGGACAGAAATGAAGGATTAACCTGTTTTATGTCACAATACCACACGACAAGAGTTGGATGCTATACAGGTCACATTCAAACACATGAGAAACTAGATGTATGGTAGAAGACCTAGACATACTCCAAGGGACACTCATTCCTCATCCCCCAGATGACAGGATAATGCTTGGATGCCAAGTTACAGAGCTGATCAAGACATGCCACATGTTTGAAAAGGAGATTGGGTCACATTGGGAAGAAACAGACAGGGTACTGAGAGCTTGATATGGAATTAGAAAATGAATGCTAACACCATCACTGGTGCTAAATATTCACTGAAGTAATCAGTGAAACCTATTTCACCAAGAGCAAATGCTGAAGGGAGCTGCTGCAACACATTTTCTAACCTGGGCTAAGAGCAGATACCTTTGGAAGCTTTCATTAATCGTAAATAAGAAATTAAATGCACGTCGAAACATAAAACCAATATGCTTTCCAGATGGGGAGGTTAAACGAAACAGACAGTGAAGTGAGAAAAGAGATTGCGTAAAACACAAGCTTCATTCCACCAACCCTGGAGAGAGCTTTTCTTGTGTTTTTCAGCAAACTGATCAATGGAAATTCCCAGCTCTCAGTTAACTGTGCATCTTTCATTAGAACAGGAAATCCATCATGTACAAAGGGGAATGGTTAACTAAAATGGTCTCAGAGATGGCAATTAGGTGCCATCTCACCTTTATAAAAAGCAAACATTTTTTTCTGAATTAAATGATCCAAAATAGATCTAAATGGCACTTATCGCAGCAGGGATGTAAATATCAGTCCGAGCTCTGCACGAGTATGTCTGATTACAGGAAGAATTAATATACCAATTTGCCGTCAAGTATGATAGGAAGATTATTGTGTATGGCCTGCATATAAATCTCTGAATAATGATCATTTAAATTATCATTACAAAAGCAGTTATTTGAGAGTTAATATTAACTTAAAATCTGGAAAAAAAAATGAAAATACAGAAGGTGCTAAAAATACTCATGAGTATCATTGCAGCAACTGATCAAATTAGCGGAGGTTCCCCCTTTACACGCTGCTTGGCGTTTCCTAGCACTGTCTGTTTTCACTTTCAATATCCTGCATCTGTCCAATTAGTTTTTTTTATAGACGACACTAAATGGCAAGTTCTTCTCTAAACTCATTCTGATAACAGATAATCAAGGGGCTACCGGGAGAAACATATAACAATTTCTATCACTGCAAAAAAAATCTCCATCACTACTATGCAAACTGATTGGACATCAAGCACCTGGCAATGATTGCATGTGCCCTTAGGCTCTAAAGGTAATTGCTGCAGGGAGTTGTTGGTTGTAAATTACCAAAATCCTTTTGATTGTGAAAAGGCCTAAGAATAAGGGGTAAGCCATTTGGAACAGAGAGGAGGAAACACTTTTTCACACAGAGTTCTGAGTGTGGAATTCTCTGCCTCAGAGGGCGGTGGAGGCCGGTTCTCTGGATACTTTCAGGAGAGAGCTAGATAGGGCTCTTAAAGAAAGCGGAGTCAGGGGCATGGGGAGAAGGCAGGAACGGGGTACTGATTGGGGATGATCACCCGTTGAATGGCGGTGCTAGTTCGAAGGGCCGAATGACCTACTCCTGCACCTATTGTCTATTGCCCCAGAGAATTGAAAAATTACATAATGTAACATCACTATTCGTGAAAGAGACAAAATGCCGGAAACTACAGGTCAGTTGGCCTAACATTTATCTTTGGGGATAATGCTATAATCCATCATTAAGGGAATGTTGGCAGACATTTGGAAAATCGTAACACAATCAAGTACACTCAAAATGAAAGGGAAATCATATTTGGCAAGATTGTTGGAGGTTTTTTTGAGGATATTAGAAATCAAGTGGTGAAAAATGGAAGTCGGTGCCTATGTATCAGTTTTAATTCATCCACAATCCACACATTGTTAACCAGTATTTTTTTTTTTTTTTACTTTTATTGTATGCCAACTTTGTATTTTTATTTTTACTTCTACTATCTTGCACTATGACTATGACCAGACGCTAAACTGCATTTCGTTGTACCTATACTTGTATTTGTGCAATGACAATAAAGTTGAATTGAATTGAATTGAATTGAAAATGTACTTCCCAGTGAATGAGAATACAGCTACAGCCATGAATACAGCTACTAACCATTCTTTATCACAAATGGTATACCAACAATTCAATTGTTGACACAAAATCGTATCCCAACAATTCAACTTCACTTCCACCGACTTAAATAAACACAATGTAAAAGTAATTAAAAAACAATATAATATATTACGAACTTTCAAGTGCATGGACGAAAGCAAGAAATGAACAAATTCATTTCAAAGAAGGAGGGTGCCCATCTGATGACCCCGATGAAGTACCTACCCTACCTTTCACCACTCCAATCCCACTGCAAATAGCAAGAGTGCCGACTTATTCCAGGGATTGAAACATCAAGTCCTATTAGCTCTACTGATCTTCTGGAGGGAAAACCAGTGACTGCTGTGAAAGTGCAGCTGACGACAAGGGAAAGACTGTATGACAGCTTGGAGAGACAGCTGACAGGAGGAAATAGACCCCAACGGGGATGTTATGGGTTAGCTACCCATGACAGCTGGCTCCGTCACCTTGTTAGGGCACAAGAGCCACCCTCACTTGGCTACAAAAAGTTAAAAGAGAAGAATACCCCCAGAGTCTGCGAGAGTGGGGGCGCAAGATGACTCATTGACTGACCACCCGGTAACAAACCTTGGAACGGGCATGACATTGAATCAGGTAAGTGGCAAAACTCTTGAAAAACAAGCAGCTGGACACGTTCTTCAGACCTGTAGGTGTGGCTGGACTAAAGTAACACCGACTCGTGGTCTCAAAATTCATCAGGGACAGAAGAAATGCTTGAAAATCCCAAACCCAGGGCCCCGCATTGGCCAGATTCTGTCAAGAGGAAGGTCAAATCAGTCAGATTAAACTCAGCGGCAGGAAGAAATCCACAGTCCACAGAGCATATCCAGGATGTGGCAGAGGTTTCAGGCAACAGTCCAAGACGCAACCAGGCACAACATAAAGTGGAGAACATGCAAGGACGTAAGCCGTTGGTGAAATGGCCAAAGTCTAACATCAAGGAGTGGGAAATCATCAATGCAGATGTGAGCTTAATCTTAAGTGGAATCAAGGGATCAGCAGAAAAGAAGTTGGAGAAGATGGGTGATCTAGTCTACAGCTATGGAAAGGGGAAATTTGGTGAGAAGGAACAAATCAGCAGAAAAGATAGGCCTCCTCCCCCCAAGTCCCGTTGTCTCCAGGAAATCCAACAACTTGTTAAAGAAAGAAGAGACCTGAGGAAAGCGTGGAAAAAAGCAACAGCAGAAGAAAGGGAGGGCATCAATCTCCTTCAAGAGAACCTAAAACAGAGGCTCTCGAAGCTGCGCAGAGCGGAGAATGTAAGGAAACAACGCAAAAAGGAAAAAGCAAGATCTACAAAGAACCCTTTAAGTTTGTGAAAGGCATTTTCACAAAAGAGAAAAGCGGATCCCTGAAAGCATCAAAAAAGAAGGTTGAAGGACACATCAGCACCATCCACACTGATGAGTTAAAAGATGAACCCGATTTTTCTCCCCACTGACATCCCACCAATCTCACCCCAACAACATCAATTTGACATCAAGAAGCTTATGAGAGGAAGTACTCTGAACTGACAACTGAAGCAGCCCAGAATGGCTGAAAGACCAAGATTTTCCCTGTCGAAGTGGGATGCAGGGGATTTGTTGCCAGGCTATTAAAGAAAATGGGGGTGAGGGGTCGCTCCCTCCAACAAGCAATCAAGTCATTATCAAATTCTGCAGAAAAAAGCAGCATTTGGCTTTAGATCAAAAGGAGAGATAACAATTGGGCTGCAAGATGAAGACAGGAGGGTATGGAATTGAGGGGGGTGTAATTGGGACGCCAGGTATCACCGTTGAGCCCTCTGGAGATGTTGTGGGCTTATCAATGAAACATCAAAGAAAGAGGGTGCCCACCTGACGACCCCGATGATGTACCTACCCTACCTTTCACCACTCCAATCCCGCTGCAAAGTGCAAGGGTGCCGACTTATTACAGGGATTGAAACATCAAGTCCTATTAGCTCTACTATTCAGTATTAGTATTGATTAACTCAGTTTTGCCTTACAGGTCTGTTCTATCACTGGTGCTTATTTGTTTTATTCCGTGGACTTTCTTAATTACTTTCTATCTGTCCCATCAGTTTTAAACAATGTTTTAAGCATTTAGAGTATAGTGTTCAGTTCTGGGCATCATGTTATAGGACAGATGTTGTCAAGCTGGAAACAGTACAGAGAAGATTTACAAGGATGTTGGGGCTAGAGGGTCTGAGCTGTAGGGAGAGTGTGCGTAGAAACATAGAAAATAGGTGCAGGAGTAGGCCATTCGGCCCTTCGAGCCTGCACCACCATTCAATATGATCATGGCTGATCATCCAACTCAGCCCCAACCTTTGTAGGATGGGACTCCTTGGATGATGAGGGGTAATCTTATTGAGGTGTATAAAATCATGAGAGGAATAGATTGGGTAGGTGCAGAGTCTCTTGCCCAGAGGAGGTGAATCGAGGACCAGAGGACATAGGTTTAAGGTTAAGGGGAAAAGATTAGTATGAATCTTAGGGATACTTTTTCACACAAAGAGGGCTGGGTGTATGGAACAAGCTGCCAGAGGAGGTAGTTGAGGCTGGGACTATCCCAACATTTAAGAAACAGTTAGGCAGGTACAAGGATAGGACAGGTTTGGAGCGATATGGATCAAGCGTGGGCAGGTGGGACTAATGTAGCTGGGACATGTTGGCCGGTGTGGGCAAGTTGGGCCAAAGCTCCTGCTTCCACACTGTATAATTCTATGATGTCTAGAGTAAAAATAATAGATTATCAATATCTGGGAGGCAATTTGTGAATAATACTGAACAGACATACTCAGCCTTTACTTAGCAGATTGTTTAATTTAATATGTAACTGGAACTTTTAATTTCCATCCACCATATTTTCCAAATGATAGTGGAGAAAGCAATGCAAAATTAAGACACTGTTCAAATGATGGTGCGATATATCTTCACCAATATTTACTTACAGGTTTTCAAAGGTCCCAGTAGGCACTTGTAAACAGACTTGTGATTGGACAGTTTGATGGCGAATGCACCGAAGCAGAGCCATTGGGAAGCTTCAAAAGGAAAAGGGCCTGAAGCATCTTTGTAACCTAAAGAAATCCCTGGAAAGAAAATAAGATTTTTTTTTTAAACTATTCTTTAAGAAAGCAGGAAACAGATGGGTCTTTGCAATATAGTACATGCAATAGTATATGAAACAAAATTAATGACTGTGCTTGCATCTATGTTATTCCTTGTGTTTTCAATGACTTGAGTAAATAATTTTATTAATCTTGAGATCATTATACAAAGTCCCAGACTTGTGCAAGGTAAACATTGAATAAAATGTGCAAAAATACTGATTCAATTATTTTTGTTCTCAGAGTAATATCTTTGAATGAATTTGGTTAATTTAGTTCCTGTTCCCATCATGCATATAAATTAAAGTTGATGAAGTACATTAACATAATTTACCTTCTACCAGGTGTTAAACAGTCTATTTTTAAGAATGTGGAGGCTTCAGCAAAGTTAAGTGGTCTGAGACATATTTCACCCTTATATTTTCACCAATGCAGCCATTCTGGAGGAGATAAAACCCCATCCCATTTCATGAAAAATGGCCAGCTACAGGAAAACAGCTGTATAAATGCTGCAAAGATAAGCAGGTTAACATATTAACCCTGCATTCCTGATAACCCTGATTCACAAACTACCCTTCACTTTATATAAGTTTAAAACTCTCACCTCGGTTTTTAGCTTTAAGGATGGTGTAGCAATAAGCCGCAATGTCTGAGATGACATCAAGGTAAAACGAAGGGTTGTCTTTTATTTTTTGCCCAAAGGGGAGCCGCAAAACACAAGCATGGAATCTGGCCATGTGAGAGAGAAAAGTCAAATCAATGGAGCAGCAAATGTCCCTCAATCATCTCACAGTGATGGTGTATAAATTCTCTGTTAAGACGCAAACAACTAAACTGTGGCCCTCTCTCTTCCCAGGTGGATGAAAATATCCTATGGGCACTCTTCAAAGAGCAGAGTTTATCACCGCATCAGTAAAAATGATCACTCATTATCAAATTATTTCTGTACCATTTGCGGGATGGTAAAACATAAAAGCAAAAATACACCAGGAGCTGCTCCTTCTCATTAGGTTACAGAATGGCAAGTTGGTGATAGTAGTTGCCTGATATGGACAGTTGCCAATAATTAGGATTCATGCTAGTGAAAGAAAACAAAATCCATTTATTTTTCTGGTGTTTAAAAACCATGCAAAGTCTTAAGATACAGTTAACATGGTACATTACAACAAGTTTGCATAAAACATTACATTTCAGAATGTTTTTTCTATTTATAGAACCTTGTAATGTGCAAACTGGAAACAAAATGTGCTGGCAATATGCAGTGGGTAATGTATCCATGGACAGAGAAACACTTTCAGGTTGAAGATCCTTCGTCAGAACTAGGAAAGAGGGATACCCAAAGACATTTTCAGGTCGAGAGAAGGTGGTCAGACTTAAATGACCTAGACATAAATGTGAGGTAGACAAAGCTGGAGAAACTCAGCAGGTGAGGCAGCATCTATGGAGCGAAGGAATGGGCAACGTTTCGGGTCGAGACCCTTTAATTGTAGATGGGTTTGTGAGTAAGTTTGCTGATGGCACCAACATTGGAGGAGTTGCAGTGTTGAAGGCTGTCAGAAGATCAGAGGATGATCTTTAGTCAGAGGGTGGTGAATCTATGGAATTCATTTCCACAGAAGGCTGGAGAGGCCATGTCAATGGATATTTTTAAGATGGAGATTGATAGGTTCTTGATTAGTAAGGGTGTCAGGGGTTATGGGGAGAAGGCAGGAGAATGGGGTTGAGAGGGAAAGATAGATCAGCCATGATTGAATGGCGGAGTAGACTTGATGGGCCGAGTGGCCTAATTCTGCTCCTGCAACTTATGAAGTTACAATGGGATATAGATCAGCAGCAGAAATGGGCAGAGAAATGGCAGATGAGGTCTAACCCGAGCAAGTGTGAGGTGATGCACTTTGGGAGGCTGAACTCAAGGGGAAAGTAAAGGATTCTGGGAGACCAAGGTCATAGCGCACTGATGGTGGCAGCACAAGTAGAAAGAGTAGTGAAGAAAGTGTGTTGAACATAAGAGTCAGGAAGTCATTGTACAGGACTTTGGACATGACTTTGGTTAGGCTGCATTTGGAATATTGCATTTAGTTCTGGTCGTTCCATTACAGGAAAGTTGTGGAGGCTTTGGAGAGGGTAAAGAGGAGGTTTACCTGAATGCTGTCTGGATTAGAGGTTTTCAGATACAGGGAGAGGTTGGATAGACTTGGAGTGTTTCCTCTGGAATGTCAGAGGTTGTGGAGTGGCTTGATATAAATAAAGTATATACAATGAAGAGGGCTATAGTTAGGGAATATAGTCATGACTTTTCCCCAGGGTGGACATGTCCAACACTAGAGGCCATAGCTGTAAGTTGAGAAGGGGAAAGTTTAATGGATATGTGCGGGGCTGAGTGTAGTGGGGGCCTGGAATGCATTGCCAGGGATGGTGGTAAAGGCAAATACGAGAGTGGCATTTATGAGGCTTTTAGATACGCACATGGAAGTGCAGGGAAGAGAGGGATATGGATCATAAACAGGCAAATGACAACAGTTTAACTTGGCATCATGTTCGGCACAAACTCGGTGGACTGAAGGGCCCTTCCCTGTATATGTTAACTATATATGTTAAGAGTGCATTTCAGTTTAAAGCAATAAAATTAACCAAAAGTTATCCCACTTTTAAGAGTACCTGTATGCCTGGAGAAGAAATATCTTATAGACATTGATGGCAACTGTTCTCAGTGTATTGACCTGCATAAATTTAAAATACATGGTGAGCAATTTCAAATGGGTCTACGTATCTAGATATTTGCTGACAGGAACATTGCAAAGCATATTGCAATTTTCTTGTGTATGAAGGAACTACAGATGCTGGTTTACACCTAAGTTAGACACAAAATGCTGTTCAGCTGGTCAGGCAGCATCTCTGGAGAAAAGGAATAGGTGATGTTTCAGGTCGAGACCCTTCTTCAGACTTTTCTTATCTGGGCAAGTACACTAAGTTTTGAAACAGAAGTGGAATTGTATTAACTACTAGACTAAGTGGGACCCGTTGGGTCCCATGTTCACACGGGAGGGCTGGTCCCCCGACGCAATATTCCACCTCTCCACCAATTCCAATATTGGTGGCCAGTGGGGGGGGCTTTCTGGAGTGCTGGTATGGGTTCTTGGGGTGGCAACTCAGTCCCTCAAGCCTGATCTGCTGGCAGCTCACTCACGGCTGGTGGGCTGGCAGTTGACTCATGACTATTCCTTGAAATTCCATTTCAAGCAGGGTGCAAGTCCACCAAATTCAAATCCATGTTCCTACCATTTCAAGCAGGGTTCAAGGCCACCAAATTCAAGTGCAGTTTCTTACCACTATGCGCAGGGTGCAAGGCCACCAAATTCAAGTGCAGTTTCCAACCACTTCAAGCATGGTGCAAGGCCACCGAATTCAAGTGCAGTTTCCAACCACTTCAAGCAGGGTGCAAGGCCACCAAATTCAGTGCAGTTTTATTCCACTTCAAGCAGGGTCCAAGGCCACCAAATTCAAATGCAGCTTCATACCATTTCATGCAGGGTGAAACCACCATAAAACCACACATAACACCAAACTCACAGTTCAGTAGACATTCAGTGTGTTCAGTTGATTCACAGCTCAGACAGTCATGACCTCTCCCTCCCCCATCATGCAGAGACTGAGCCACACCCACACTTCCGGGTTTTATAACCCCTCCCCCTCCCACCGGAAAAGGTGTGGCTTTCAGGGCGTGATTGACAGGAGAGAGATTCTCAACATTTTTTAAACACCAATAACACTTTTATTTTTCATTGATGGGAAGAATTCTCTGCACCTGCTCAGCGGAGGGGGGACTGAGTAAGATGGCCAAAAATCACAGCCGTAAGTGTAGCGTTTTATCTAAAATCAATATACAGTGCAAACAGGAAGTAAGTGCATTTGCAGTAGTGCCTTTTAACTTCAAGCCAAATCACCCAAGCCGCCATTTGCAGTAAGTAGTGCCTTTCAACCTCAAGACAAAGCACCCAAGCCACCATTTGCAGTAAGTAGTGCCTTTCAACTTCAAGCAAAGCACCCAAGCCACCATTTGCAGTAAGTAATGCCTTTCAACTTCAAGCCAAAGCACCCAAACAACCATTTGCAGGCAGTGACTTTTTACTTCAAACAAACCATATTTTAATTTTCAAACCACATTAAGGGTACTCACAGTTGTGTAGACATTTGTTCAGTGTTATTCAGAGCTCAGAGAGACGTGATCCTTGGCATTATCCATCTTGCAGAGACTGTGAGGCACACCACTTCCTGGTTTTATAGTACCAACCCCTCCCTCCAGCAGGGGCAGCAGAGAGAATGGTGATTTTTTTAAACTTCAAGCCAAAGCTCCCAAGCCACCATTTGCAGTAAGTAGTGCCTTTTGAACTTTAAACCAAAGCTCCCAAGCCACCATTTTCTGTAAATAGTGCATTTCAACTTCAAGCCAAAGCACCCAAGCCACCATTTGCAGTAAGTAGTGCCTTTCAACATCAAGCCAAAGCACCCAAACCACCATTTGCTGTAAATAGTGCATTTCAACTTCAAGCCAAAGCACCCGAGCCACCATTTGCTGTAAATAGTACATTTCAACTTCAAGCAAAGCACCCAAGCCACCATTTGCAGTAAGTAGTGCCTTTCAACTTCAAGCCAAAGCACCCAAGCCACCATCTGCAGTAAGTAGTGCCTTTCAACTTCAAGCCAAAGCACCCAAGCCACCATTTGCAGTAAGTAGTGCCTTTCAACTTCATGCCACCATTTGCAGTAAGTAGTGCCTTTCAACCTCAAGCCAAAGCACCCAAGCCACCATTTGGAGTAAGAAGTGCCTTTCCACTTCAAGCCAAATCCACCGCCACCATTTCCAGTAAGTAGTGCCTTTCAACTTCAAGCCAAAGCACCCAAGCCATCATTTGCAGTAAGTAGTGCCTTTCAATTTCAAGTCAAGCACACAAGCCACCATTTGCAGTAAATGCCTTTCAACCTCAAGCCAAAGCACCCAAGCCACCATTTGCAGTAAGTAATGCCTTTCAATTTCAAGCCAAAGCATCCAAGCCACCATTTGCAGTAAGTAGTGCCTTTCAACCTCAAGCCAAAGCACCCAAGCCACCATTTGCAGCAAGTAGTGCCTTTCAACTTCAAGCCAAGCACCCAAGACACCATTTGCAGTAAGTAGTGCCTTTCAACTTCAAGCCAAAGCTCCCAAGCCACAATTTGCAGTAAGTAGTGCCTTTCAACTTTAAACCAAAGCACCCAAGCCACCATTTGCTGTAAGTAGTGCCTTTCAACTTCAAGCCAAAGCACCCAAGCCACCATTTGCAGTAAGTAGTGCCTTTCAACTTTAAGCGAAGCACCCAAGTCACCATTTGCAGTAAGTAGTGACTTTCAACTTCAAGCCAAAGCACCCAAGCCACCATTTGCAGTAAGTAGTGCCTTTCAACTTCAAGCCAAAGCACCCAAGCCACCATTTGCAGTAAGTAGTGCCTTTCAACTTCATGACACCATTTGCAGTAAGTAGTGCCTTTCAACCTCAAGCCAAAGCACCCAAGCCACCATTTGGAGTAAGAAGTGCCTTTCCACTTCAAGCCAAATCCACCGCCAACATTTCCAGTAAGTAGTGCCTTTCAACTTCAAGCCAAAGCACCCAAGCCACCATTTGCAGTAAGTAGTGCCTTTCAACTTCATGCCACCATTTGCAGTAAGTAGTGCCTTTCAACGTCAAGCCAAAGCATCCAAACAACCATTTGCAGGCAGTGCCTTTTTACTTCAAACAAACCATATTTTCATTTTCAAACCACATTAAGGGTACTCACAGTTGTGTAGACATTTGTTCAGTGTTATTCAGAGCTCAGAGAGACGTGAACCTTGGCTTCATCCATCTTACAGAGAGTGAGTGAGGCACACCACTTCCTGGTTTTATAGTCCCTCCCCAGGTGCAGCAGAGAGAATGGTGATTTAAAAAAAAACATTAATATCTTTCTGATTTGTCATCGATGGGAAAAATCCTCCACACCCGTAAGGCGGAGGGGGGCTCTGTGCGAGGTGGCCAAAAATGACGGCCGTAGGTGGCGGCGTTCTGTTGGAAATCGCAGCACAGTAGGCTAAAAGCGGTCAAGATCAGAGATTTAGTAATATAGACAGATACCAAGCACAGCTGAGGGAATTTTGGAGACCAGTTTTCTCATTTTGTACTTTAGCTACGTCTCAGGCCTTAAAATGTACTCAAAACAATTTGCAAGTGAATTGCTTGTTTAGATATCTTATACCGGCAGTTAGGCGTCACCTCCGGATACAAGCTATCTAAAGAAGCAATTTACTGAAAACAATTTGCAAGGCCACCCAGTAAGGCACATTGTAAGCAAGTAAAGTTACCAATTAATTAAAAAACTCATAAGACTCCAGTTCATGTTTAATAGGTGAGCCAACTTCAAGTGCTGGACAGGATGATTAACAAGCACTTTATCCAAAATGGTGTCAGCAAATGATAGGCAGCAAAACCCTGACACAATTTTCAGTCTTAATCCCCTGTGTTAATGTATATCAGAAGGCACTTCTACCACAACACAGCACCTACTTTGTAGGGGTAAAACAATTGGTATCAAAGGCACTGGATGTGTTTAATGGAAAAAATAAATCATATCGTAAGGATAAAAAGTGCTGGTTAACTCAGCGGGTCAGGCAACTGTTTTTGTATAAACCAGCATCTGCAGTTCTTTGTTTCTACATCTTATAGAAAGCAGGTTGAACAGCAAGAAAGTCGAATGAGAAAAAGTAGTTGATATAAAACTGTACCATTTTTATAGGCACATCACACCTCACCTCCAGATCCAGGAAGATATAGTGACATTTCAGCTTCAGAACAGCCAATAGCTTTTTTTTCATATTTTGTCCAGGTTTCGAACTACAGTTGAAAGTAAGACTTGATCTGATGGAACTATTTGCATAACTAAATTAAAGAAAATAATTAAGTTATAGTGAGCATCATTGAATGGTTAAAGAATTTTCCTCATCCAGAAAACTATAACAACCACAACTTATAGGAACGCCGTCCTCAACAGAGCAGTTAGCAAAGAAGGTTTGCTTTTACCATGGACAAGAGGAATATCTTAGTCATCCTATAGAATCGGCAGTATCAGGGCTCGAAATTAATGGTTGCCCGGGTGCCACTGACCACTCAAAGCGCCGCTGGGCAACCTAAACACCGAGTCATTTTGCCCGGCTTGGCAACCAGATACTGGTTTGTACCGTAGACACAAAAAACTGGAGTAACTCCGCGGGTCAGGCAGCGTATCAGGAGAAAAGGAACGCGACGTTTTGTGTCGGCAGTGACGGCTGTATTGCGTGGGAAAGATATTAGGTGCGGGGTGACGAAGGGTCGCAGCGAATGACGGGCCCCGAACAGCGGCAGCAGAGGTCGCGACAGCGGCTCCATCTCCTCCTCCTCCCGCACCTCGCCCGCCCTGATAGCGGCTGCTGCTTGTAAACCCGCTAACGGCGCTTTAAAAAAAAACCCTCCCGCACGCCGAGGCCGGGAGGAGGGGGGGGAGGGGGAGGCCTCGGCGTGCGGGAGGGTTTTTTTTTAAAGCGCTGTTAAGCGGCCTTTTCACGGGGCGACTTGACGCAAGAGTTAACCGGAGTTTAACATCGTGGGAACCTCGTGCGATAACAGTGCGGCATTCGTGGACCACCGTGGACCACCGTAGCGCTAACGGCAGGTCATCGTGTAACTTGGTCACTCGGGAGAAAATTCAAGAAAGTTTGAATTTCTCCAAGATTGACTTGTACACTTGTGGTTGAGTATTGCAACATTATATGAACGTAGTGGCCAGTGCGATATCCGTAATAACTCTTGCGGGTACCGTGGGAACTCCTGCGAACGGTGAACCCGGAAGCTGGACAGAGGGAACAGAAGGTGAGTAAAAATTATCTTATGTGGGATTGAATTTAAAAAATAAATAAAAATAAAGATTTGCATCCGCATATGGTCATCAACTTATTCATGAGTTATGTTAATGAGATTCAAGAAAATAACTAATCTTTAAAAGGGACTTTACTGAAAGGTTACACATTTTTATGGTCCGTGAGAAATTTTTCACATGTACTTCTTTGAGAGATACAGGTCGGAGTCCTCGGGTCCAGGGGTCCGGAACGCTACCAATCAATGTTGTACAGAGACCCGTGTAAGGAGTGAACTGTACATGCTGGTTTAAACCGAAGACAGACACAAAAAGCTGGAGTAACTCAGCGAGTCAAGCAGCATCTCTGGAGAAAAAAAGCTGATGTTTCGGGACGAGACACATCTTCAGACTCAATTCCGATTAGGCTGTCTGAAGAAGGGTTCCGGTGTTGGGGGAGTCCAGAACCAGGGTCCCAGTTTTACAGTCTACCGTGGGAACTCTTTAACTCAGTAAAGTAAAGTAGCCTTTATTGTCATATCAGCGCACAGGCAGCAGTTGACTGTTGCTCTATTCAGTTTCCCAGGGGGTCGGGACGGGACTGGAGTTGGGAGGGAAAGGTGGGGGAGTCGAGGGAGAGGAGGGGGAGACAGATGGGGGTGTCTTCATTTACTGGCGGCGGGTGTCTGTCACTGAAACAGGCAGGTGAGATTTTACATCCACCTTGTGTGTGCCTCTCTCTCTCTCTCCCTCCCTCTTACACAGGCTGAGAGACTCTGCCTCTGTGAGTGTACGTCTCTTTCTCCCCCTCTCCCACACACAGTAAGACCGAGGTACTGTGCTCAGTCCATCTGTGTCTCCCACATACACAGTAAAATATGTCTCCAAATGAGCCAATTCAACCAAGGGAGGATATATATAGTGTGTGAAAAAAAAAGTTACATCATTTGTGTCACGTGTAGTTTACGATGTTCATTCAAGATTTAACGGGAAAGCTCGGGAAACGGACAAGTCACTCGCACAAATAGCAGAAATGCCGAGTACCGTGGGAACTCTTTATCTACTGCCGTTATATCGTGCGAGACTCGTGCTGGACCACGACCTCTTCACTCTGGTGACATCTTGCGTCAACTCGCCCCGTGAAAAGGCCGCTTTAGCGGGTTTACAAGCAGCAGCCGCTATCAGGGCGGGCGAGGTGCGGGAGGAGGAGGAGATGGAGCCGCTGTCGCGACCTCTGCTGCTGCTGTGCGGGACCCGTCATTCGCTCCGACACTTCTGAAGCAGCTGCACCAAAGATCCTATAGCTATGGGATCTTTGAGCTGCACCGCTTGGCCCCGCACCTTGCTGTTGGCTGGCGGAGGAGGGAGGCGGTGGCGAGGAAATCCCAACGGCCAAGGCAGCGGGGCGATGTTGTCCGAGGAGCGCTGACCCTCCTTCCTCCCCACCTCGCCCCCTTCTCTCTCTCTCTCTCTCATACGCCCCCTCCCCCTTATCCTGGGACCCCTCCTCTACATCCAGCACTGATCCCCATTCCTGCCTCTATTCAGTCCTCACAGACATCCCCTGTGCTCCCCTCCCCATCTCCCCCCCCCCCCCAATCTATTCATCCTGCGTTGATCACCCTATCCACCTCGCATTAATTCTCCTGCCGCCACCCCCCCCCCCCCCATCCATCCTACACTGGTTCCCCAATTCACCCTGTACTTACCCCTTTCCCATCCATCATGCACTTCTCCTCCATCCATCCTGTACTGATCCCCCATCCATCATGTACTAATCCATGCATTCATCCCGTACTGACCTACCCTCCATTTACCCTGCACCTTCCCCTTATTCATCCTGTAGTGATCCTCCATTCATCCTGCACAGACCGTCCGATCCACACTGTACTGACCCCCCCCCCCCATTCATCCTGCACTGATCTCCCCCCCCCCCCCCCATCCATCCTGTACTGATCCTCCCATTCAAGAAGAATGGGGGGAACAGTCTGAAGAAGGGTCTCGACCCGAAACGTTGCATATTTTCTTCGCTCCATAGATGCTGCCTCACCCGCTGAGTTTCTCCAGCACTTTTGTCTACCCCCATCCATCCCGTACTGAACCCCCCCATTCAACACCACTGACATCCCTCGTGCTCTCCCCTCACAATTTTACTTACTCCAACCAACCTTCTAACCCCCTTCCCCCCCTCTTCCCCCCGCCATCTATTCACCTCGTACTGATTCACACACACACCCCTCCCTGACCCTATTGTCCTGGAAATGTCTTCAGTGCGAACATTGACTATGTTTGATAACGGAATGCAATCAAATGTGTTTTAATTCCCAATGTTAATATCTGTTTTAATCTATAAAGATGGATTAATTATATTGTGAACACGTGAAACATTAAAACCGCAGCGTTCGATTGTCACTGCTGCCGTTGACACGTTATTAAAGAATTCATTTTTACGGCAAATCAATGCCCTTAATATGGAGTATCAGTACTGTAGTTATTTAATGAGCAACATTCACAACTATAACGCATATATGTTACCATGGTTCAGGATTTATTGACACAGGTTGATCATACGCTGAATAATCCAACCACATTTTTGTTTGGAAGTGGAAAGTAACTACGCACTTCGTCCGAGCACATTATCGCACACGTCATGCAAGCCACCTAAACTGTCATGTGGCACCTAAAAAGCTGCCAAGGTTGCCCGGCTGGCAACAGGGGAAAAAAGTTAAGCGAGAGCCCTGAGTATACTAATTATTTACAATTTAAATAACAATTAGTAAGGGTGATGGATCCTGTGAAATTACTATTTAACACCAATGCAAAAATTTCAATGAATACTTCTGAAATGAAAATGGGAACAAGGGCTGAAGAGGTCCATGCACAAAGAGGGGCGACGGTTTGAGGGACAGCGGGCATGGAGGAGACAACTGCAACGGGCCTTTGTGGCCAGCTGTAGCTGGGACTGTAAAATGGCCCCAAAATGGCACCTCTTGCATTGGGAGCTGCTCTGTACATTCTGTACTCACCGGGGGTTGTACTTATGTATGGTGATAGTCTTGCTGATCTCTATGTAAAAAAAGTATTTCACTGTACCTTGGTGAGGAAACCATTGAACCATTAGAAATGATTTATCAAGAAGTACTAGTCAAGAGTGGTCCCAGAGGATTGGAAAATTGCAAACGTTACTCCACTGTTCAAGAAGGGAGGTATGTAAAAGATGGATAACTATAGGTTGGTTAGCCTGACTTCAATGGTTGGTAAGATTTTAGAGCCCATTATTAAGGATGAGGTTTCCGAGCACTTGGGAGCACACGATAAAATATGCTTAAGTCAGCATGGTTTTGTGAAGGGGAGATGTTGCCTGACAAATTTGTTGGAATTCTTTGAGGAAGTAAATAGCAGGATAAAAAAAGGGGAATCAGTGGAAGATACACAAAAATGCTGGAGAAACTCAGCGGGTGCAGCAGCATCAATGGAACGAAGGAAATAGGCGAAGTTTCAGGCCAAAACCCTTCTTCAGACTGATGGGGGATGGGGGGGGGGGGGGGGGGGGGGGGGGAGAAGGAAGGAAAAAGGGAGGAGGAGGAGCCCGAGGGTGGGGGGATGGGAGGAGACAGCTCGAGGGTTAAGGAAGGGGAGGAGACAGCAAGGGCTAGCAAAATTGGGAGAATTCAATGTTCATGCCATCCGGACGCAAGCAACCCAGGCGGAATATGAGGTGCTGTTCCTCCAATTTCCGGTGTTGCTCACTCTGGCAATGGAGGAGACCCAGGACAGAGTGGTCGGATTGGGAATGGGAGTTGAAGTGCTGAGCCACCGGGAGTTCAGGTAGGGTATTGCGGACTGAGCGGAGGTGTTCGGCGAACACCCAACCTCCGCTAGTCTCCCCGATGTAATTCAGCTGACATCTAGAGCAGCGGATGCAGTAGATGAGGTAATTATTACCGGAAATCAGTGGATGTTGTTGACTTGGATTTTCAGAAGGCCTTTGATAGGGCGCAGCACGTGAGGCTGCTAAACAAGATGAGAGCCCACGGTATTCAGACCGGAAGTGGCGACGCTGTGATACGGCTGCGGCTCGCCGGCAGTCTGTCTGTTTTTACTTTTTTGTGTTGTTTTTTTTGTCTAGTTTAGTAAATTTGTTGGTTATTAGGTGGTGTTATGTGTGTGGGGGGGGTGGAACAGGGCTTTCTGTCTCTCCCTTCGGGGGAATGCGACTTTTTTGTCGTATCCCCCTTCTCTTCCCCCGTCTGCGCTGAGGCCTAATGGCGGAGCTGGCGGCCTCCAACCTGCGATCGACCTCGAGGGTCCGGAGGTAGAGCCAGCCAGGACTCATCAACGCGAGGCTGGCCGTCTTCGAGCTGTGGCGACGTCCGGGTAGCGGCACGACTCGGCACTCCGGTGAGGGCGGACGGCGCGGGGCTGGGACACTCCCGTGCGGGCGGCACGGCTACCGGCTGGAAGGCGCTCCCGTGTGAGCGGCCTGGGTCCCTGCCGGAAGGCGCTCCCGTGGGGGCAGCCCGGTGCGGGGCTGAGACGCTGCCGTGTGGGCGGCCCGGTGCGGGGCGGAGACGGTGCTCCGGCGGCTGAGGCGGCGTTCTGGCGGCGGCGACCTAGAGCTCCCGTTGCAACAGCTGCGTCCGCTGGACTGGAGGGTGGCAGCTTCAACCACCCCCGGGCCGCGGAGCTTGAACCGCGGGACTGATACCATCGCCCGGTGGGGTATCGCCTCGGCGCAGAGGGAGAAGAGGAGGGAAGAGACAGTAACTCTAAGACTTTTGCCGCCATCACAGTGAGGAGGTGTTTGGTGAACTCACTGTGGTGGATGATAATTTGTGTTTATTGTGTTGTTATTATTACATGTATGGCTGCAGGCAACAGCATTTCGTTCAGACCGAAAGGTCTGAATGAAAATAAAGGAAATCTAATCTAATCTAATCTAATTATAGGGTAGATACTAGCGTGGATAGAAGATTGACTGAATGGCAGAAGGCAAATAATGGAAATAAAGTGGGCCTTTCCTGGTTGGCTGTTGATGACTAGTGATGTTCTGCAGGTGGTCAGTGTTGGGTCCACTACTTTTTACGTTGTATATTAATGATTTGGATGATGGAATTGATGGCTTTTTGGTCAAATTGGTGTAGAGGGAGAGTGGTCGGTGGGGGCGTTGCAAGCCGGCGCCCTGTCAGCAGCGTGTCCGTTTTTTTCAACTTTTTTTGTTTTTTTAATATGTTTTAAAGTATGTATTTTGTGTTTCTTTGTGTGTCTTGTGTGGGGGGTGGTGTGGGGGGATGAGGGGGAAACCGTTTTGGTCGCCTCCTCCACGGAGAGGTGACTTTTTCCAGGTCGCCTCCCCCGTGGCCTAACAACGAGGATCGGTGCGTCCTTTCCCGGAGACACGCCCGGGGCTTCAGTGGCGGGCGCAGCGTGGACTCTCGGCGTGGAATGGGCAAGCCCTCGTTGGGGCTCGCTGGAGGGGAGCGCTCCGTTTCGCTGGCCCGCGGCAGCCGGCAGTCTGAAGCCGCGGTCTGCAGAGCTCCAGCTGGCGCGACGTCTACAGCCCGGGATCCCTCGCGGGGGACCCGGGAGAAGAAGGAGCTTCCACCGCCGGCCCGCGGCCAACTTCTACCGCGGACCCGGCGTGGACTTAACATCACCCCTGGAGGGGAGCTTCTACCGCCGGCCCTGCGGTCTGCGGTGCCTCTGGCTGCGGCGGGGACTTTAAATCTCGACCGCCGGCCTACACCAAC
Organism: Amblyraja radiata; assembly: GCF_010909765.2. Taxonomy (NCBI): domain Eukaryota; kingdom Metazoa; phylum Chordata; class Chondrichthyes; order Rajiformes; family Rajidae; genus Amblyraja; species Amblyraja radiata. Next base: position 83,762,880 of record NC_045957.1, read on the forward strand.
CTAAAGCCGCGGTCTCCGGTGAGGAAGAGCCGATCCTGGACTGACTCTGGACTCTGGTCCTGACCACGGGGGGAAATGGAGGAGGACTGGCCAAATTTTGTGCCTTCCACCACAGTGATGAATGCTGTGGTGGATGTTTGTGTTAATTTTTTTTATTGTGTATTGTGTGTTCTTTATCATTGTTCCGCTGCTGACAAATTCATTTCACTTGCACTTTATGTGCAATGTGACGAATAAAACCGTATTGTATTGTATTGTATTGTATTGTATTGTATTGTATTGTATTGTACAGGAAGCGGGGAGTCAGCTGAACGACTCAAGACAGGTTGGGAGAGTGGGCACAGAAGTGGCAGATGGAATACAACGAAGCAAAGTGTGCAGTCATGCACTTTGATAGTAAGAATTAAGCCGTAGTCTATTTTCTAATTGGGGAGTGGATTCCGACATTGGAGTTGGGGGTGCTGGTGCAAGATTCCCAAAACATTAATTTGCAAGTTGAATCGGTAGTAAGGGGGCAAATGCAATGCTAGCATTTATTTTGATAGGACTAGAATAGAAAACAGGAATGTAATGCTGAGGTTCTATGAGGCGCTGGTCAGGCTGCATTTGGACTATAGTGAACAGTTTTGGGCCCCATACAGGAGAGATGTGCTGGCGTTGGAGAGGGTCCAGGGGAGGTTTACGAGAATGTTCCTGGGGATGACTGAGTTAACGTATAGAATTTGACAGCACTGTACTCGCTGGAGTTTAGAAGGATGAGGGAGTGATCTCATTGAAACATTGTATAATGAAAGGCCTGAATAAAGTGAATGTGAGGGAATGTTTCCACTAGAGGGAGAGTCTCGGACCAGAGGGCAGAATAAGCCTCAGAATAAAAGGACATGCCTTTAGAAAGGAGATGTGGAGGAATTTCTTTAGTCAAAGGATGGTGAATCTGGGTAATTCATTGCTACAGAAGGTTGTGGTGACCAGGTCTTTGGGTATTTTTAAAGCAGAATTAACAGGTACTTGATTAATATGGGTGTTAAAGGAAATGGGGAGAAGGCAGGAGAATGAGGTTGGGAGGAAAAGATAGATCAGCCAAGATTGACTGGTGGAGAAGACTCAATGGACCAAATGGCCTAATTATGCTCCTCTGACTCACGAACATATGAACTTATAAATAAGGATTAATTCAATATATGGAAACATTTACACACAGTACCTCCCTACATTTCCCCACTGCCACTACACAAAATAAAAGCAGCCATTTAAAGATGTCAATTTAATTTTCTATTGAGTTCAACCCTGTAACTTATGTAACTAGAGTTATAATTCAGCTCATGACTGTTAACTTGCAGCTTCAGAATCTGGCCCTTTGTGAACAAGTCTGATATGATAAAGCTCCCACCTGGAATAGTCACAGTAGATTTCCAGTGTCTGTGTGTCAAATAGCAGACCGCACCATGCAAAGAGACAGTGTTCTGGCAATGATCTGGCCCCACTGCAGGCTGGAAGGTCCACATCAAGCGGAAAGTTGACAACTGTTTTATTTGGGCTTATGAAGCAGCCATACTCTGGAATGCCTGTGGCCAGAATCCTTGATAAAGAAGGAACATCAACACATAATGATTCAGTACAATGTTCTCAGTCATCTTAAATCATTAATTCATATCAATGAAAAAGAAAAATCCATCACTATGTCATAAACTATGGAGACACAAGAGACTACAAAGTGCTGAAAGAACTCAGCAGGTCAGGCAGGATCTATGAAGTATATAGACCTTTCGTTGGACTGATAGAATAAGGGGAAGAAAGCTGAAAAAGAGTGGAGGAAGGGCAAAGCCTGGCAAGTGATAGGTGGATGCAGGTGATGGGGGCTGATTGGCAGATGGATGGAGATAGTGACAATAACTAGAGGAGAAAATGAGACAAAAGAGTATCAGAAGATGAAAGAAGGGGAGTGAATTCAGTGGAGCCATAGAGCTATAGGGAGAGATTCGAGTGGAAGAGTGACTCCTCAATAATGGCTCACTGCCAGTTCTCTACAGAACCATCAGCAATAAACAAGTACGTTTCATGCCCACATGCTAAGTGATTGACTTGGTGAATTAATTTTCTATTTTTTCCTCCCCATTGTTTGCTTTGATATGGAACCATCTTCCTCCTTCCTGCGCACAAAGTACATTCAAGCATTTTATTTTTATCGAGGTAGGAATCAGGCCCCATAATCCTTGTGATAAATTTCCCATTCAACTGGCTTGGCCATACAGCTCAGTCAACGTAACATCTAACGGGGATACACAAAAAAGCTGGAGAAACTCAGCGGGTGCAGCAGCATCTATGTAGCGAAGGAAATAGGCAACGTTTCGGGCCGAAACCCTTCTTCAGACGCGTTGCCTATTTCCTTCACTCCATAGATGCTGCTGCACCCGCTGAGTTTCTCCAGCTTTTTTGTGTACCTTCGATTTTCCAGCATCTGCAGTTCCTTCTTAAACACTTTAACATCTAACAGGTACTGACGTTATTTGGGGAGCTGTATCATTAGGTAGTTAAGGTCATTTACTGTCCATAGAGTCCACTATAATCTCCACTGATAGCAACTGCCACCAATAAAATCTATCCAGCCAAACTATAAACTCCAGAGGTGTTAATCAGCATCCACTAACTAATCTGATAACTGGTGCAACATCAACTCTCCCAGATGTAAAGTACCCTCCTTTAAAAAGAAAAATAGGTGCAGGAGTAGGCCATTCGGCCCTTCGAGCCAGCGCCGCCATTCAATATGATCACGGCTGATCATCTAAAATCAGTACCCCGTTCCTGCTTTTTCCCCATATCACCATAAAGTCCATGGCATCACCATTTTGATCTGAAGATCACACATTACCAATTACCCACTTGGGACATGAACATTTTCCTTCCAATTCCAGTAATATCTCTGCAATTTAGAACTTGGCCGGACTACACCAGGTTACTGTTTCAAGTAAGTTGTCATCTGCAACATAGCAACTAATGAACATTCACAGTGGATGTTATGCTGGGATGTTCAATCAACCACTTGACTGTCCCTGGTCTCTTCAGGATTGATGCATCACTGTCTAAAGTCAGAAAACATGCAAGATGGAATTAAAATTCCACTCCAGTCTTTTGTTGTACACAGAATCAACATTCATGTTGTACACAGAATCAACAAATATCCTTCTTGCAGCTCCCAATTACTGCTCTGTCTGACGTACCTTAGAAACTTTTTGGCAAGTGACAAATGTGGCGTAACCAGCAAAAAGTCATCAATCAGTCGCAGCATCAACCTATGGAAAATAAAGGAAAGCTGAAAATGAAAGCCATCTTCAAAAACATAAAAGTAATTTTTTTCCACATTAGATCTTTGGCTATGTAGTCAGAAATGTTAAGCACATTTTTTAAAAAAATCCAAATTTAGGGATCAGGAACAAAGTACTTACCCATCCTGCTGAATTCCACTGAAGAACATTTTCTCCATATCGCCGTAACACAAGCTACAAAGCAAGGCTGAGACCAGAGAACCTTGTGGTATTCCACAGCCCTGGACATAATACCTGGTACAACAAAATGAGCCTTTTTGAGGTTGAATTGCATTCTCGTTCACTTGGCAGATATTTTAAATATGCACAAAATTAATTTATATAAAAACATCCAAATTATATTCATTAATACATTTTGGAATATTGTAGTTTTGATTTCCAAGGTGAGGAAATTAGGGCAGCACTTTGGCACAGTGGTAGAGCTGCTGCCTCACAGCGCCAGAGGCCCGGGTTCGATCCTGACTTTGGGTGCTGTTTGTGCGGAGTTTGTATGTTCTCCCTGTGACCACATGGGTTTTCTCTGCGTGCTCTGGTTTCCTCCTACATTCCAAAGATGTGCAGGGTTCTAGGTTAATTGGCTTCTGTAAATTGCCCCTAGTATGTAGGACATAGTGTATGGGCGATCGATGGTCGGCATGGTCACGATGGGCTGAAGGGGCCTGTTTCCACACTGTGTCTCGAAGCTAAGCTAAGCTAAATGCTTTTGCACTTTTTGAAGGAATATTTGTGGAATCATTTCATGAAAACAAAAAAATTCAATAGAGGACCAAAGACCTTTCCCACTGTTTGAAGGTACTTGGAACAATGACAGATTAATTGTGGGAATGGAAGAGACTAACTATTTTACCTGCCCCTATGGAATAAAACTATTTAATATTGCTAACTGAGAAGGTTGAGTTTGTGCAGTACCTCACCGATGGCAAATTATCCAATTAATAGACAATAGTTGCAGGAGCAGGCCATTTGGCCCTTCAAGCCAGCACTGCCATTCAATGTGATCATGGCTGATCATCCCCAATCAATACCCCGTTCCTGCCTTTTCCCCATATCCACTGACCGTTATCTTTAAGAGCCCTATCTAGCTCTCTTTTGAAAGTATCCAGAGAACCGGCCTCCACCGCCCTCTGAGGCAGAGAATTCCACAGACTCACAACTCTCTGTGTGAAAAAGTGTTTCCTCATCTCCGTTCTAAATGGCTTATCCCTTATTCTTAAACCGTGGCCCCTGGTTCTGGACTCCCCCAACATCAGGAACATGTTTCCTGCCTCTAGCGTGTCGAAACCCTTAATAATTATATGCTTCAATAAGATCACCTCTCATCCTTCTAAATTCCAGAGTACACAAGCCCAGCCGCTCCATTCTCTCAGCATATGACAGTCCCGCCATTCCGGGAATTAATCTTGTAAACCTACGCTGCACTCCCTCAATAGATTTCACTAGATTATTCACAGTTCTCTGCTTCAAAACAAGGCTACATTTTATTTGAGCTTGACCTTACCTCTTTTGCAGTAAATGAAAATGGCAAAATTAGTATTATCTGCCCCATTCTTTTATGCAATCTGGTATCAGGCTATATTGAATGCTTCTTAAGATCCTTACTGAGCTAACTAGAAAGGGGTTTTCCTATGTGTTCTGCTTTTTCCCCACATTTGTATGCATCTCTTGGCAGTAATGCGAGTTATTTTAATCAGGATGCAAAGGTCCCCAAGCATGAAAATAAGGTGGCAGCATCCAGTCCTGTTGATAGAAATGTCTTATGGTGCAGTGGAATTGCTATATTAGCATAAATTCAACAAACTCGTTTAGCACTTTTAAAGTGCAAATTGCCATTTTGAGTGCCACAGCTCACGCATGCGTAGGTACTTGCAATCATTTATTTTTACTAAAGGAATAACCTGGATTGGATTACCTTGGTAACAGTGCATATAGAGTAGCACTCAATACTGAAGTCTCGGATAATGGGACATTGTATTATCTTGACCATCAAGCAGCAAAGTACAGATACCACCTTGCCTGCAGATTAAGTGCACTCACTATAAATGAATCATTCTGAACGCATGTAGCTCATGAAATGGTGAAACTGACAAGTCAATCAAATTTTCCCAGAATATTTCACTTACTTGCCTCCTATGTTGATAATGTTGCTTTTGATCATTTGCTTGAAGTAAGTGAACACATCTTGAGAGTTCGGATCCAACGTTAAGCCCTGCATTAAAGAACAACTATGAGATAAGGGTTGAGGCAACTATTCGGGTATACGTACATGTCACATTCAACAGGTACATGTCACATTCAACAGGTGTGTGAAATAACACTAGATTTGTCAGAGTAGATTAAAAAAACAAAAAAATTAAGGTGGTCATTCAACATCGTTAGAATCAATGTGCACTCATGGAAACAATAGGACTGAATCTCAATGAGTGGTTTTGAACAAATAATGGCATGAAAGGTAAATGACCTTTCCCTTCCTGGGTAAAAACAAAGTGCAACACATGTACATTGAAAAGATGAACCTAACCATGACTTGCTTCTTTACCTGGTTGACCAGTATAGTATTTTGCAACGAGCATTGCTGCTGTAGATGAGATACAAATTCCTTCATGGTTGGCATTAGATCCATCAAAGTGGAAACCTGAATATATTAGGCAGAAGAGCAACAGTTTCATTACTATTCATTTAATGCAGAGAAAAATCAATGTGAGATAATTGTAATGGACCAATGTTCTGATAAAGGACACCAGGTTGGTCAGAAACCAATAGGTGAAAAGACGTGGAAATCAATGTCATGATGAGGTAACTTTAAAATCCGGTTTTAAAAGGCAGTTTCTCACATTTTTTTAACTCTTAGTTCACACAAGTGAAAAAAAGATGTAGGTGATGCAGCCATCACTACAGAATTATTGAACTGTTGGAAGGACATGAAATCAATGGAATGGTTCAGTGCATATTGATAAGATATTAACGAGTGTTCACCAATCAGAATTAAATATTTTGACAAACTTATCTGGTTCATTTGGTCAACCACAAGTATAAAATCTACATGTAAGCATATCTCAGTTTTCTGTTATTTAATAGATTGATTGGCCTCATCAGCAACAACGATGAGTCGGCCTATAGGGAGGAGGTCCAGCTATTAGCAGCATGGTGCGCTGACAACAACCTGGCCCTTAACTCCAAGAAGACCAAGGAGCACATTGTAGACTTCAGGAAGTCTAGGGGCAGCACGCACACCCCCATTCACATTAACGGGATGGAGGTGGAACGTGTTTCCAGCTTCAGATTCCTGGGGGTCAACATCTCTGATGACCTCTCTTGGACCCACAATACCTCAACTCTGGTCAAGAAGGCTCACCAGCGTCTCTTCTTCCTGAGGAGACTGAAGAAGGTCCATCTGTCTCTTCAGATTCTGGTGAACTTCTACCGCTGCACCATCGAGAGCATTCTTACCAACTGTATCACAGTATGGTATGGCAACTGCTCTGTCTCCGACCGGAAAGCACTGCAGAGGGTGGTGAAAATTGCCCAACGCATCACTGGTTCCTCACTCCCCTCCATTGAGTCTGTCCAAAGCAAGCGTTGTCAGCGAAGGACGCTCAGCATCGCCAAGGACTGCTCTCACCCCAACCACAGACTGTTTATCCTCCTACCATCTGGGACAGCTTCTTCCCTGCGGCTGTTACACTACTCAACACTGTACCTCGGTGATTGCCAATCACCCCCCCCCCCCCCCGGACGCTCCTCCCACCAGGGGAAAAAAATCCCACTGTTTGCACGTAAATAGATTTATTTATTGCTCGTATTTATGTCGCTCTTCTAGGGAGATGCTAACTGCATTTCGTTGTCTCTGTACTGTACACTGCACAATGACAATAAAGTTGAATCTGAATCTAATAAACCTGTACAATCACAAGCGACTTTATCAATGTAGCCAATCAGGTCAAAATGTGACTGTGATAAACTTTGCCGAAGAATTCTGGATCAGAAAACGTAAAGGTCAACATATTCATGAAAACGGATCACTTTCAACATAACACCAAATGTTATACATTCTTCTGATTAATTAAAAAAAGCAGAAAGAGAATTGCAAGTGGAAAATTGAAGGGAGAAAATGCTGACACAAGTAACTGTAAATGCTGGAATCCTGCATGAAACAAAGTGCTGGAGTAAATCAGCGGGTCAGGCAGCATCTGTGGAAGGAATGGATAGGCAACGATCCTGTTCTTCAGAGAGAATTTTTCAGTCAATGACCTTTGACCACAAAAAGTTGGAAGGAAGTTAATAAAACATCATTAATCTTTCCTGAAGATAGACACAAAATGCTGGAGTAACTCAGCAGGTCAGGAAGCACCTCTGGAGATAAGGAGTAGGTAATGCTTTGGTGAGAACCTTTCTACAGACAAAAAGTAGAGTTGGGATGGGGGGGGGGGGGGGAGAAACTGGAGGCGAGAAAAAGCCAGAACAATTCAGAGCCCGCAACAGGTGACGTCAGGAGGGGTGGAGCCCATAAAGGCCCATTGTTGGCTGGAGAAAGTGCTATAACACGGATGCGACCAGTGGAATAGGTAGGACAACTGGGATGGAGGGGGCAGGGGAGAGAAGAAATGCAGTAGTTACTTGAAATTAGAGAAACCAATGTTCACACCACTGGGTTGTAAGGCTGATATTTCCTGGTTGAGGTGAGTCTCTGAACTCTAATTCTTTCTCCGCTGGCAATGCATTACACGCAGAGTATTTCCAGCATTATTTTTTTAATATAAGGGACTAAGTATCCTTTTAGTGCATAAGGAGAAGGAGGCAGCAGAGTTCACTTCTGAAAACACGACAGAATCGACAACAGTGATACAAAATAAAACAAATGAAGAGAAGAATCCTTTGCACAGATAATGTGCAAAGCTTCATAACTCTGAACAGTAAGAGGCACAGATTTTATGGAAACAACCATTATATCATTCTGTTCAAATGAATGCAAGGATTCTCATGGCTTTGAATTAACCTCTCCTGCTACACTGGCCGATACTCCTCACTCAATTTTCAGTTATCACATTTGCAGTATGGGTACAAGTCAGCTGCTTTAAGTAGGTTCCTTTTAAAGCAATGACTTCCTGGAAAAGAGTAATATGAATGGGATTAAATTGTGACACTTGGAGAAAACAATGCATACAGGCTTTGTCGATCAAATGGCCTGACTTGAGTGATTCCTGACCGCCTGTCTCTTCACTTTACTCACAGGGACAGGGAAACCAGCAAAGATACGGCAGCTAGTCATTTGAAGCTGTACACATAGGACTTATAAAACTTCATTTTAATTCACAGCAAATGCAAATAAGATTGGATAAAATAACGCGCTGCCCTTAGGCTAAATCTTTCTAAGTGACCTGAACCTAGGTTCTAGAGACAGGTGATAAAATAATATTTACGAAGGGTCTCGGCCCGAAACATCACCCATTCCTTCGCTCCAGGGATGTTGCCTGTCCCACTGAGTTACTCCATCATTTTTTGTCAATCTTCAGTATTTAGAGGAGGCCAATTTAACTATATATCATGCATTTTCAAGCAGCTGTTTTAGGAAGTTAGATCACCTCCCCTAACTAAGACCCAAGCACAGAAAACAAAACTTCTTTACCTGTCTTTTAAATGCCTTTCTAACTTGTCCAACAGCATCCACCCAGATTTTTGCATAGCTTCGGATACAATAGTTCTCTGGTACTTCAAGATTCAGTATGCCTGAAATTACTTCTATTAACTTGGCATGAGGAATGGCATCAAAGGCACCAGTAACATCTGCCTGTGAGAAGAATAGATAAAAACTTCATTCTCCAGCACCCTTGCACCAAGTGAGAAAGTTGAAGGTTTAAAAACATGTCATCTAGGCTGTCAATTCAGTGCTAGTCAAACGTATCTCATTTAAGATGAACACCACCCAAGGCTATATCTATCTGTTCAAGTGAATACACATGGCTTTGATCAGAATGCTTCTGATGTCTTGGCCAATATTCCTCACTCGTCTTACAGCAAACTGGGCTAAATGATGAGTTATCACAATTTGTGTGCACTCAGCTGTCTCAGTTATTAATCCCTGAATGATTAGGAAATATAACTGAGCAGTGAAGCCAACATATTGGCCTGGTTTGAAAATGGGATGGGATATGTCGGGAACATCAAGGAAGCTCTATAAATAGCCTCCACTCTGTTTCAGTATAAGATATCTAACAAACAGACACAAGACACAATACGGTCTAATAACTCAGTAGGTCAGGCAACATCTCTGGAGAGAAAAGGATAGATGACATTTCAGGTCGGGACCTTTCTTCAGACTAATCCAGAGATGCTGCCTGACCTGCTGAGTTATCCCAGCACTTTGTGTCTTTTTTTTTGTCATCCAGCACCTGCATTTCCTTGTGTCTACATCTTAACAGACATGTATTATAAATCATTACAGTAAAGTGAAATATCACTGGGAACACGACTGCCTAGAGATGCCGAAGTCTTCAGCACAATATAATCTCGCAATCTTCAAATATACCATTTCAGTTTGGTCCAGTATAAAAATCTTACTTCAAAGTTGGAACATCGATGAAAGTACACATTATGTCAGAAATGGATTGCTAATTGGTAATTAACATGTCTTCAAATGGAATACGCATTCTGTATTCATTATTAAGAAATAATGAGCTGGAATTTGTTAGCCCGAAGTGAAACTCAGTTGGTAAGGATCTGCATGGTAGGCAGTTCTGGAACGTTAGATCGCATTGGATCCAGGGAGAGGTAGCTAACTGGATACAGAAAAAGACACAAAGTGCTGGGGTGAATCAGCAGATCAGACAGCATCTCTGGAGAACATGGACAGGTGATGTTCTGGGGCTGTACCTTTCACAACAGCTATCCATGTTCTCCAGAGATGCTGCCTGACCCACTGAGTCATTCGACAATTGTGCACTTATTTGTACACCAGCATCTGCAGTTCCTTGTCACTACATTTCAACTGGATACAATTTAGTTTAGTTTAGTGATACAGCGCGGAAACAGTCCGCCCCACCGAGTCCGCACTGACCAGCGATCCCTGCAGAATTGGCTTCATGGAAGGAAGCAGAGGGTGGTAGTGGGAAGGTGTTCATTGGACTGCTTGTCTGTGTCGAGTGGTGTCCCTGAGAGATTGGTGTTAGGCTCTTTGCTGTTTGTGGTGTATATCGGGGGAGATCTTATAGAGGTGCATAGGTTCACGAGGGGCATAGATAAGGTAGATGTACAGAGTTTCATTTACCCATAGTAGGGGAATCTAGAATCAGAGGACATAGGTTTAGGATGAGAGGGGAATAATTTAATAAGAACCTAGGGGGATCTTTTGCCAACAGAGGATGGAAAGTATATGAATGAACTGCCAGAGGAGGTAGTTGAGGCATGTACGATAACAATATTTAAAAGATATTTGGTCACGTGCATGGATAGGAAAGGTTCAGAGGGATATGGGCCAAACACAGGTTGGTGGGACGTATGTTGGTAGGCATGGGCAAGTTGGGCCGAAGGGCCTGTTTCCGTTCTGAATGACTCTCTGACTATTCCTCAGAACATTTGCTGATGCATTTCAAGAATATCATGAAAACGCAGAAGTCTCCCAATTTTTCAGCTGAGTTCCACAGCTGCTCATTCTGTATGGATGCAAGGGAGAAAAGCAAGAATAAGTCACAATTTTAATTATTAGTGTTTAGTTTAATGTTTTAATTACTGAGAAAATGTTTTTATTTATTCGTAACTGTTATTATCTTTGATAAGTATAAAAATGCCCATCCATGTGACTTGGTTGTTTGGTTCGAGGCACTTTGAAAATGAGCTGCAATGTTTAGCTCGAGGGCCATCTGGCCAAACAAGGCCAGCCTTCTGGAGAAGGTAAATTCTGGGCAATGTGGGACACAATTGATGAGACAGGCTAATCTGCTTCACCAACTACTTTAAGGATGCAGTGACCATTACCCACTTTGTCACCAAGTCACTTCTGGAATTGGTTGAGACTAAAGGGCCTGTCCCACGAGCATGCGACTGCATGCGGCAAGCTTGACCAAAGCGGAAGCGGGGGCCGCGCGGAGGATGAGTGATCCCCGTACAGGGCCTGTCCCACAAGCATGCGACTGCATGCGGCGAGCACGACCAAACCGGAAGCGGGGGCCGCGCGGAGGTCGAGTGATCCCTTAGAGTTGACGTGAAGTTCGAGCGAAGTCCGCGGGATGTTCGCACTAGGCATACGCCGTCAAGACGCTGCGTACGGTGTCGAGATGGTGCGTACGCCCGTCGAGGCGGTGCGTACGGCCTCAATGCGGCCGCGGGCCGGCGGGCTGTTGACGCTCGGAATTTTTGAACAGTGTCAGTTTTTCGGAGCCCCGCGCGATGTCGGGACCAGCTCCGCACAACTCCATACAGCTCCGGCGATCGAAGTGGGACCGGCCCCGCGAGGCCGTACGGCTCAAACGACCACGTTAGGTCGCGCTTGCCACATGCAGTCGCATGCTCATGGGACAGGCCCTTTATGAAATAAACATAATTTAATCTGATTTAATGGCAGGTCACTGAACTCACTTTGACAAAATAATAAGGGCATCCCATGCTCACTTTTCCACCTTTCAAATTCTGTAACACAAACTCCCTCCATGCTTTGTAAATGTCATCAAGTCCATACACAGAGGAGCTCTTTAGGGCTGGATTCCGTTGATGCTCATAATTCAGTACATCAAAAAGGATCTTCATCTGAGTCTGATAGAAAAAATATATATTATTTCAAAACTTTTTATAGCCATAAAACTGAACTGGCTTGCATTATTTATTCTTTTATTCATTTATTCTTTGTTAAATGTGGTGCAATAACTTCCCCAGAAATGAAATCCTCTGCAACAGCAGAAATGTTGCTATAGGCAGTGACAGTTTGACCCACTCAGCACCTCTTCAGTACTGCACTGAAATGTTAACTTGGACTATGAACAAAACATTCTGACTTCACGAGTAACAATAAACCAATTCTGATGCCAGGCTTGTCAGCCATGATGCATTCTCGACTCATTTTCAACACAGACAACATACAAAAGAGAAAAGGATTTGCTAACCCTGTTATAGTTTTGCCTTTTCCCAGAGGTTTTTAGTCCTGCTATATTTCGCATTTTCACAATTGGTCGCAAGCCATTTTTCTTCGGAATAAACCGTAAACTGGAAGGGGGTGCTGTGGTCTTCTGTTGAAGTTTCTGTTCCACATCCTTTTCCGAAATTGGTTGCAGCTGCACTTTCGCTAGATGATTTCTGTAGTTGCAGGGAAAACAAAGATATTCTTTCTTATACATTATCACTAGTACAAGATATGACATTTAAAACTACTGCATTGACGCTCACCAGGCTCACCAAAGGTAAAGTGAATTGGCCACCATTGCCTTCTGTGGCAGAGAATTCCACAGATTCACAACTCTCCGGGTGAAGAAGATTTTCCTCATCTCAGTCCTAAATGGCCTACCCCTTACTCTTAAACTGTGACCCCTGGTTCTGGGCTCTACCAACATCGGGAACATGTTTCCTGCATCTAGCCTGTCCAATCCCTTAAGAATTTTATATGATTCTATAAGATCCCCTCATCCTTCTAAATTCCAGTGAATATAAGCCCAATCAATCCATTCTTTCATCAGATGTCAGTCCCACCATCCCGGGAATTAACCTGGCGAACCTACGCTGCACTTCCTCAATAGCAGGAATGTCCTTTCTCAAATTAGGGGACCAAAACTGCACACAATTACTCCAGGTGCGGTCTCTATACAACTGTATACAGGGCCCTATACAAGTGTAGTAGGACTTCCTTGCTCCTATACTCAAATCCTCTCGCTATGAAGGCCAACATTCCATTAGCTTTCTTCACTGCCTGCTGTACCTACATGCTTATGTTGCACCTCCCCTTTTCCGAATCTGACACCATTCAGATAATAATCTGCCTTCTTGTTCCTGCCACATTTAACCTCACATTTATCCACATTATACTGCACCTGCCATGCATTGCCCTCTCATCCAACCTATCCAACTACCCTGCAGCCTCATAGCATCCTTCTCGCAGCTTACACTACCACCCAGCTTTGTGTCATCCGCAAACTTGGAGATGTTATATTTAATTCCTTTGTCTAAATCGTAAATATATATTATAAATAACTGGGGTCCCAGCACCGAGCCTTGTGGCACCCCACTAGTCACTGTCTGCCATTCTGAAAAGGACCAGTTAATCCCTACTCTTTGCTTCCTGTCTGCCAACCACTTCTCTGTTCATGTCAATACCCTACCCCCAATACCATGTGCTCTAATTTTGCACACTAATCTCTTGTGTGGGACATTGTCAAAGGCTTTTTGAAAGTCCAGATACTCCACATCCATTGGCTCTCTCTTATCCATTCTACTTGTTACATCCTCAAATAATTCCAGAAGATTAGTCAAGCATGATTTCCCCTTCATAAATCCATGCTGACTTTGACCGATCCTGTCACTGCTATCCAAATGCGGTGCTATAACAACTTGAATAATCAACTCAAGCATCTTTCCCACCAACATGTCAGGCTAACTGGTCTATAATGCCGTTTTCTCTCTCCCTCCTTTCTTAAAAAGTGGATTTACATTAGTTGCCCTCCAGTCCACAGGAACTGATCCAGTGTCTATAAACATTGGAAAATGATCACCAATGCATCCAAGATTTCTAGGGTCACCTCCTTGAGTACTCTGGAATGCAGACCATCAGGCCCTGGGGATTCATCTGCCTTCAGTCCCAACAGTTTACCTAACACCATTTCCTGACTAATGAGAATTTCCTTCAGTTCCTCCCACCCACTAGATCATCGGTCCCCTTGTATTTCTGGGAGATTGTTTGTGTCTTCCTTAGTGAAGGCAGAACCAAAGTACTTGTTTAACTGGACTGCCATTTTCTTGTTTTCCATTATAAATTGACCTGTTTCTGACTGTAAAGGGCCTGTCCCACTAAGGTGATTTTTTCAGCGACTGCTGGCAACTGTCATAGTCTAACAGGGCACCGAAAAGCCGGCGAATGGACTAATGGGCCTGTCCCACTCAGGCAATTTTTTTAGCGGACTACCGGCGAATACGACTGAAATTCACCGAAGTCAGCATCGGCGATAACCTACGACATCCTGTCGACAACCTACGACAGGTACACAAAAATGCTGGAGAAACTCAGCGGGTGCAGCAGCATCTATGGAGCGAAGGGGATAGGTAACGTTTCGGGCCGAAACCCTTCTTCAGACTGATAGGGGGTGGCGGGGAGTAGGAAGGAAAAAGGGAGGAGGAGGAGCCCGAGGGCTGGGGGATGGGAGGAGACAGCTCGAGGGCTAAGGAAGGGGAGGAGACATCAAGGGCTAACAAAATTGGGAGAATTCAATGTTCATGCCCACCGGATGCAGGCTCCCCAAGCGGAATATGAGGTGCTGTTCCTCCAATTTCCGGTGTTGCTCACTCTGGCAATGGAGGAGACCCAGGACAGAGAGGTTGGATTGGGAATGGGAGGGGGAGTTGAAGTGCTGAGCCACCGGGAGGTCAGGTAGGTTCTTGTGGACCGAGCGGAGGTGTTCGGCGAAACGATCGCCCAACCTCCGCTTAGTCTCACCGATGTAGATCAGCTGACATCTAGAGCAGCGGATGCAGTAGATGAGGTTGGAGGAGATACAGGTGAACCTCTGTCGCACCTGGAACGACTGCTTGGGTCCTTGAATGGAGTCGAGGGGGGAGGTAAAGGGACAGGTGTTGCATTTCTTGCGGTTGCAACGGAAAGTGCCCGGGGAAGGGGTGGTACGGGAGGGAAGGGAAGAATTGATAAGGGAGTTGCGGAGGGAGCGGTCTTTGCGGAAGACAGACATTGGGGGAGATGGGAAGATGTGGCGAGTGGTGGGGTCACGTTGGAGGTGGCGAAACTGACGTAGGATTATCTGTTGTATGTGACGGCTGGTGGGGTGAAAGGTGAGGACTAGGGGGACTCTGCCCTTTTTGCGAGTGCGGGGATGGGGAGAGAGAGCAGTGTTGCGGGGTATGGAAGAGACCCTGGTGCGAGCCCCATCTATGGTGGAGGAGGGGAATCCTCGTTCCCTGAAGAATGAGGACATTTCAGATGTCCTGGTGTGGAACGCCTCATCCTGGGAGCAGATGCGGCGTAGGCGGAGGAATTGGATGGAAGTTGGTCTATCACCTGCGATGGAGATAGTGAGGTCAAGGAATGGTAGGGAAGTGTCGGAAATAGTCCAGGTGTATGAAGGCCACGCCCCTTCTGGTGTGGGGGGGGGGGGGGGTGGAGAGGGACCATAAAACCCAGAAGTGTGGGCGTGGCTCATTCATTGCAAGATGGAGCAGGGAGATGTCACGACTTGCTGTCTTTAGTGGCCTTGCACCCTGCGTGAATTTGGTGGACTTGCATCCTGCTTGAAATGAAATTTCAAGGAATAGCCATGAACCCACCAGCCATGAGTGAGCTGCCAGCACAATAGGCTTGAGTAACTGGGCCGCCAGCCCAAGAAACCATTCGGCCCACAATGTCCATACTAGTCCTCTGGAAACCAGTCCCTTCAGTCCACAACACCCATACTAGCACTCCAGAAAGCCCCCCACTGGCCACCAATATTGGAATTGGTGGAGAGGTGGAATATTGCGCTGAGGGACCAGCCCTCCCGTGTGATGCTGGGACCCAACGGCTCCCACTTAGTAGCAATGTTACAAAATGTTGAGATTTTAAAAATCAAGTCTGTATCCCATCAGATAAAGCATAAAAAGAAGTTTAATTTGACACCTAATTCACTTTCATATCTTCAGTATTAAAAATGTTATGGCCATTTTCATACTCGGAAATTAGCATCTTGTTCCCTATTGCTTTTCCATTGACTGAACACAAAAGCTGTGATCGAGAACAGTCAAAAGCCCATAACTTTCTTAAAAATTAAGAGAACTGAAAGAAATTTTCAGTTATTGTAGATTGAAGCATTCTGAAACAAATATGAAACAATCTTACTCGGATGACTTGAAATTAAAGCATATAATTAGTTAGTTACCTAATTGTAGCTAATTACAAAATTCAATTACTAGATCTAAACATCTATCCATTTCTTAAGAATAGATTAACATTTTTAAATAGCCTAAGTGTCTAAATAACATTCACACAAGAATTCACAATATAACATAATTTTAAAATATCATGGTCAAGTGTTCATAGGCCAAATGGAAGGAATTGAATGTTTTATACCTGTTTTAAATGGCCAGATTTAAATCGCCATTTAAATCAGCTTGCGAGTGGGTTTTTCTGGAACGCTATCAATTGGAATGTTGCGGTTGCGGTGGATTTAAACCCGTATCGGCAGCAAATACACTGCCAGTTCATTTAGGGGGGGAAATCACCGTTTCGCTACTTAAAATGTGAATTAAATGCATCTTAAGAAACACTTTTATACATAAAAATAAACTACTTTCTTTTACCTGTCCCCTACATAAAATCCTTCCCCGTTGTCGGCGTTGACGACTTCAGAAGCTGATTTTAAAATCACCCCAGCGAATACCTTGTCGGGCAATTAAAAAAAAACAAAAAAAAACGGCCGTCGGAACGATTCCTCAGCCAAAACCTGCACTCCAACAAACTATAATCCAGGACCAGGAGTGAGAAAACCGCGTTTTAACCCCCCCCTCAAACGCGCCAAAATCGCGCACACGGCCAGTGGCAGAATTGCAGCGCCGCTGAAGATAAGTATTGTAACATCCCTACGCTTAGTCTAGTTGAATTCTATATTTCTCCCAGTCCTCCGGTTTGTTGCTTCCTCTGGCCAATTTATATGCCCCTTCTTTGGATTTAACACTATCCCTAATTTCCCTCGTTAGCCACGATTGAACCGCCGCCACGGTTTTATTTTTACGCCAGACAGGGATGAACAATTGTTGTGATTCATCCATGCGATCTTTAAATCTTTGCCATTCCACTGTCAATTCTTTAAGTATCATTTGCCAGTCTATCCTAGCCAATTCCCGTCTCATACCATCAAAGTTACCTTTCTTTCAGTTCAGGACCCTAGACTCTGAATTAACTGTGTCACCCTCCATCTTAATACAGAATTCTACCACATTATGGTCACTGTTGCCCAAGAGGCTTTGCACAACAAGATTGTGAACTAATCCTTCCTCATTACACAATACCCAGTCTAGGTTGGCCTGCCTTCTAGTTGGTTCCTCTACATATTGACTTAGAAAACCTTCATGTATACACTCCAGTAAATCCAACTCCTCAATGTTGTTACCAATTTGGTTAGCCCAATCTATACGTAGATTAAAGTCATCCATGATAACTGCTGTATCTTTGCGACACGCATCCCTAATTTCCTTTTTGATGTATCCCCAACCTCCCTACTGCTGTTTGGTGGTCTGTACACAACTCCAACAAGCATTTTCTGCCCTTGGCTTTTTCACAGTTCTACCCATACCGATTCTACAGCATCCAAGCGAATGTCTCTCCTTACCATTGCATTAATCTCCTCCCTCATCCTTCTAAATCCCAATGAATATAAGCCCAGTCGATCCATTATTTCATCGTATGACAGTCCCACAATCTCAGGAATTAACCTGGTGAACCTACGCTGCACTCCCTCAATAGCAAGAATGTCCCTCCTCAAATTAGGGGACCAAGTTTCTAATCAGATGGAAGTAATTGTTGAACAATCAATAATTTCTGTGTACCGTTGCATAGCTGAATGACTTTAGTCATTGGTTTTCATGAAGGGTTGTTAATATTTATAGATGGCCCATGGAAATGTCTCATTCTTTCAAGAAACAGTAATCAGCAATAGTTGTACAGAGCCACCATTATTATATTTTACCCAGCCACAGAATTTACCCACTGTACAAGAATGCAAAGCCTTGATTACGATACCTCAAGATGACAGAAGGATTAATCAGACCAGAATCTATCTCAACCAGTCAAACAGAGTGAGGCAAGCAGGTAGTTACTATATCAGAATATAAATAGTGAAACACTGAGGATCAACAGTAAAGGCTAAGGTCATCAGGAATAGGAGTAGAATCAAGCCATTTGGTCCATCGAGTCTACTCCGCCATTCAATCATGGCCGATCTATATCTCCCTCCTAACCCCATTCTCCTACCTCAAACCTTTGACACCTGTACTATTCAGGAATCTATCTGTCACTGCTCTAAAAGTATCCATCGACTTGGCCTCTACAGCCTTGTGTGGCAAAGAATTCCACAGATTCACCGCTCTCTGACTAAAGAAATTTCTCCTCATTTACTTCCTAAAGAGAACATCCTTTAATTCTGAGTCCAGTCCTAGACTCTCCCACTAGTGGAAACATCCTCTCCACATCCACTCTATCCAAGCCTTTCACTATTCTGTATGTTTCAATAAGGTCCCCCTCTCATTTTTCTAAATTCCAGTGAGTACAGGCCCTGTGCCGACAAACGCTCATCATAGTGAAAAAGCTACTTTTCTTAACAACTAAACCAGGTTCGCTTCTTAATAAACAGACACCACACAAACTGTTTGGTAGACCAGTTTACAACTTTACTTATTATCGGCCGATGGAAGGGAGGGAGAACTCCAGTCAAGTGACCAATACAGACACTTGACCGTCCTCCGTCCACTTCTCTGAACAACAGAATTACATTGCCTTAAATAGGGTTTTTTTGTCCCCTTAGCACATTTCACAGACATTAGTCATGGTCAGAGGTACAGGAAAAGGTTTCCACAGAATGCATCACATCAAAGGCCTTTTGTTTACATGTTACAAGATATACTAAAAACATTGGCCATTTGTTTTAGGTCATTTTATCTTCAAAGAGATCACCCTAGCTCTTTCGCTGCTTCCTCTGTCACTTGGTGCCTCATAAACATTGGTCATTTGGTTTATGGCATCTTATCTTTCTACTTCCCTGGTTCCTCTCTCCGTCATAAACATTGGCCATTTGGTTTATGGCATCTTACTTCAAAGATGTGACTAGCTGTTTCTCTCTTCCTTTGTCGCCTCCTCCCCCATAAACATTGGCCATTTGGTTTATGGCATCTTACTTCAAAGATATCTCTCTAGCTTCTCCTCTCTGCTTGTCACTTGGGAGACAATGTTATAGGATTTATTATCCCACACACTGCTACCTGAGGCAAGCCTAATTTGACAATAAAGATAAGCTGTAAGCTAGCCCAGAAGCCTATTTTAATATTTTCTTATTTTTGTAACTTTATTCGGCTTCATCATTCCATCCTTTTATCAAAATTTTGATAACAACTACAGTCCTTGCTGAGTACATACGAAAGACCATAAGCATCTCATCAGACAAATTAATAGTACACTAGTAACACAATCATTTCATAGTGGACAATCGTTCCACAAGTCCCTCCAAACATTTTAAATGGCCACCAACCTCCCCCGGACGTGACACTAAGATACTACCATAGGACAGGAAAAGGATCATAAAAATTGCTCAGCCTTTATTCGGCTTCGCTTGGAATTCCCCGTGTGCTGGTGTAACTGGTTCATGCTTCTCTTGTGTGGCACTGCATTTGCAACATAACAATGCCCTGTCACAAATATACTGTTTCCTTAAAATACACCAGTGCCTTGGTTGTGGCAAAAACAGGTAGATTTAACTGGCCTTTGCAGACCTCTTACTGTCTGTAGTCAGGGTATATTTGCTGCGCTTGTCATGTTTGACTTCAATCTTGTTTAAAAGGAGGTGTGTACCATCCTTTAAATGTGGGTTAGTCTGCAAGCTTGCCATTCTGAAGAAAGTTCAGTCCATGTGGGCTGGGCCACCCCAGAATAAAGGGAGCATCAATAGCCCATCGTCCTCGTTTCCACAAACTGTTCACAGTCAATCAAATGTATCCAGCGACGATGATCTTCAATCTTTACAGCAGTTCATGTTGTTAGCAACACTTGGTTGTTCTTTTCAATACAATCTCAATTTCTTCTTGTCCCAGCACCATCATCGTATAGCTTTTATGGCCTTGGTCACTGGTTTCCAGCAAAAACTCCTCCAACCTGGGAATGTAGATCTGGCAAGACATGGGTTAAATGCCGTCCATACATAATTAGTTAATTGCCCAGGGCCTGTAAGTGGCTTCCCCCCACTCTCCAGGGGGTGGACACAGCAGCTTTTCCTGTATCAATAAAAAGTTGTAAATCTTGTTCCCAGCTGAGTTTCTCCAGCACTTTTGTCTACCTTTGATCCGCCAGCATCTCCAGTTCCTTCCTAACACTTCCCTGTGAACTTATTCTTTAATTCGATTATATCCGAAGAGGCTCTCTCCACCTGAATATTCAATTCTCCAAATATGTTCTCTTCCCCAATCTACTTTATCTTCTCACCTTTCATCCCTCATTGTGAGTTCCCTCAAACCCCCTTTTGTAAGTCATAATACAATTTTTCATCTACCATCATTTCCCTCAAACAGCCCATGCCTCAAAATCTTTTTGTTTGCTTGAAAACAGTAATCTTGCTTCATTTGCATTTTAAAAGACAACCTCTGTTATCATATCAAAACAATCTTTCCCAAAAGAACTCACTCAGAATCAGTAATCAATAATACATTTTCGTTTTCTCTGTAATTTTGACATTTCCAATCTCATTTAACACTTTAATCGGGATGAGTATTTTTTTTTAAAAACTTGGTTCAAAAGATTTATAATCAACCAACACATTTTATCATTCGAGTATAGCTCCGTCCCCCATTCATGCCTGTTTCTTAACGGAGCACACCATAAACTGTCCATTTGCATTTTAAAGGACAAACTTCTTAAAGTGACACCCAACTTTGCTCATTGCTTTGAATTTCACACATTCCACATACAAAAAACCTTGTTTTACAAGCAGTACATATACAAAAACATTGTTTTACCAGCAGTATATATACAAAAACATTGTTTTACCAGCAGTATATATTTCATCTTCAAAGACATCTCTTTGTAATTTACTTTCCCTTTTTCTGACAAGACTTCTGTTTACCAAAATCCTGGTTACCTAACCATAATTGGACATTGATCCAGATCATGATTAGTCAGACTCCCCGTGACTTTTCAGTCTCCCTAGCTCTTTCCTCATTTCTCCATCAAATTTCCCTTCATCCCCAATTTTCTTATAACATAGTTGCCTGTCAGAAAAAGGATTTACCTCCGGGGTAATTTTGTTTTTCAATCCCCATTGACTCTTTCCACCATCCCAGATGCCTGTGGGTGGTGTACACAGTGAAATTGCTGTCGGATATTAAAATGTGCACATTTTTCCTTATTAATAGTGGCAATAAAATGAGGACCATTGTCTGAACTTATGGCAGTAGGTAGGCCAAACCTGGGAATAACTTCTCTTAACAACAATGTGACCATAGTTTCAGCAGTATTATTAGTGGTTGGTAGAGCTTCACTCCACCTGCTAAATAAATCTAAAATCACTAAGCAATATTTATAACACTGGCATTTCAATAAAATCAATCTGTATGCATTCAAATGATCATGATGGCATTGGCGTCACCCCTGAGGGTATCTTAAATGGTTTGCCTGGATTACTTTGTTGGCAATTTTTTACATTAGAGGCCTACATAAGAGTGCCTCTTATCAAATTTTCGGGTGCCACCACGTTTCCTTTGTTATCCTATCATTCCCTCCTTACCAGCATGGGTAAGGCGGGTAAAAATGTATTGAATACACCAACTTGTCCAAGCGGGGTGTGCTGAATCAATGGCACAGCCCTCTTGTTTCCATAGTTATTTTTATATATAAGAGGCGTCCCTCTGTAATGTATATACCTCCCTCATGTTTGGCAGGAACGTTCTATTTGCTAGCATCTGTTTACGTGCTGTCACTACGCATTTGGATGTACAGGCTGCCCTGTTTGGATACACTATCGGCAACTCATTGCCTTTTGCTATAGGGTCCCCAGCATCAGTGTGTGCAGTACATTTAACAATGACCAGCTGTTCTGGTAGCATCAATGCCTCAAGCAAATTACGCACAGAAAGGCATTCCTGTGCTCCCAATCCTGGGGAGCTTTGTAAGGTCAGAACTTCAAGGTATAGGGATGTTACTGACGGAACTGTCCCAGGTAAAGATGCCATTGCTACTGGTAGGGCATAGGGAGGTGGACATCTCCCAAGATTATCTAACTCCTCATCTTCATTACCAAATAGGGTCGTCGTGCCAGACATGAAGTCTCCTCCAGAGGATTTACCAGTACTGGGTTTATTTTTTTTCTAACCATCACCTGTTTCTCACCTCCTGTCTGTCTTTTAATTATTTCCTCTTGTTCCTCTGCCCACTGGCATTCTAGTTGCAATACGTTCCATCCTTTCCGAGTGCTATCCTTGTTTCTTAACTCTATCCCCTTCTTACATACAGCATCCATCCAACTTCAAACTCTATACTCTCCTCATGCTTCTTCACTGCGTCTGCGTCCCATGTTTTAATTCCTTTCTTCCATTTCTTTCCCGCCTTCCTTTCCCATATAAATGTCTCTACATTCCATGTTCCCCCTACTGGCCAGGCTTCATCCCCTAACCGTTTGGTCAACTTGTAACTTAACATTCTAAATTTCTTATTATACCTAGGATTCAAATAACACATATGTTGGACTGTTATCCAGAGCATTCCCCATAGATAGATAGAAAGAAAGAGAAAGAGAAAGAGAAAACAGACTTCTTAATTCCGAATCGTTCCAAATATATCAACCAGGCCGACTCGCTACTCGAGACCCCAGTTTCTCAATTTGGCTGACTTTTTAACTCTTTAATATACGACCCAAGTGTCTCAACGAGGCCGACTCGCTAACCGAGACCCCTGTTTCTCAACCTGGCAGACTTCTTATCCCTTAAAATAAGCCCCAGGTGTCTCAACGAAGCAGACCCGCTATCCGGGACCCCCGTTTCTCAACCTGGCAGACTTCTTAACTCTTTAATATACAACGCCACTTATTTCTCAATCCGACAACTCTTCGGATGTCTCAATAAGCCAGACGCAAACCTCAACCCCCGTATCTCAACCCGACAAATCACGGATGTCTCAACGAGGCCGATGAGCCCTTAGTAGAGAGAGAGAGAGAGGAAAAAAAAAGAAAACAAAGAGAGATAGACAGAGAGAGGGAGATGAAGAGAAACCGCTCAAGTCCTTCTTAAAAAGATACACAATTCCTTCTTAAAAATACATACACAATTCTGTCTTAAAAATACACACAATCCCTTCTTAAAAAAAAAACCATATAAAGCCCAACTAGTCTTACCTTTGTCTGTTTCTAAGAACCTCGGCAGGGAACCAATTCAATGTCTGATGAAGGATCACAGATGTTCCCGGGAGTTTCTAGGGAGTCGGTCTTACAAGGTGGCCGATAGAGCTCAGTTATCTCCCTTCCAATCCCGGCAACCTCTGCAACCTCTTGCACAGTCAGCTGTTGATGTGGTCCCAGCGAGGCCTGCATAACTACGCCAATGTAAAAGCTACTTTTCTTAACAACTAAACCAGGTTCGCTTCTTAATAAACAGACACCACAAACTGTTTGGTAGACCAGTTCACAACTTTACTTATTATCGGCCGATGGAAGGGAGGGAGAACGCCAGTCAAGTGACCAATACAGACACTTGACCGTCCTCCGTCCACTTCTCTGAACAACAGAATTACATTGCCTTAAATAGGGTTTTTTTGTCCCCTTAGCACATTTCACAGACATTAGTCATGGTCAGAGGTACAGGAAAATGTTTCCACAGAATGCATCACATCAAAGGCCTTTTGTTTACATGTTACAAGATATACTAAAAACATTGGCCATTTGTTTTAGGTCATTTTATCTTCAAAGAGATCACCCTAGCTCTTTCGCTGCTTCCTCTCTGTCACTTGGTCCCTCATAAACATTGGTCATTTGGTTTATGGCATCTTATCTTTCTACTTCCCTGGTTCCTCTCTCCGTCATAAACATTGGCCATTTGGTTTATGGCATCTTACTTCAAAGATGTGACTAGCTGTTTCTCTCTTCCTTTGTCGCCTCCTCCCCCATAAACATTGGCCATTTGGTTTATGGCATCTTACTTCAAAGATATCTCTCTAGCTTCTCCTCTCTGCTTGTCACTTGGGAGACAATGTTATAGGATTTATTATCCCACACACTGCAACCTGAGGCAAGCCTAATTTGACAATAAAGATAAGCTGTAAGCTAGCCCAGAAACCTATTTTAATATTTTCTTATTTTTGTAACTTTATTCGGCTTCATCAATAGGCTAAGAAAATACAGTCACGCCAGCTGTTTTTGTCCAATCACAGACTAAGCACCCACATACCCTACCTCTACAATAATAATTAAACTGAACATCTCTTGGCCAGATATGATGTGCTGCTTTGGAAATCAAACTAGAACATAATGTCCCTACAGCCTGTTGAAGTGAATCAAAAACATCCAAATTGTGTTATCAAAGCTCAGATTTCTTTCTTTTTTTAAATTGTTCTCTTCATATGAAGCCTCAAAATCCAACTATAAAGGACTATTAACCTCCCTGTACAAAGAACACAAGTTATCTTGCATAGAACGTTGAACAGTATAGCACAGGAACATGCCCTCCAGCCCACAATGTCTGTGTCAACCATGATGCCCAATTTAAACTAATCCCATCTGCCTGCACATAGACTATGGTCCTTCATTTCCTTCATGTTCATGTGCCTGTTTTTTTAGATGCCTCTTAAATGTTGCTATCATATCTGTTTCCACCTTACCTAATAACACGTTCCAAGCACCAACCACCCTGTGTGTAAAATAAAAATGCCTCGTAAATCTTTTCCCCTCTCATCTTAAAGCTATGCCTTCTCGTATTTGAAATTTCCATCCTGGAAGAATGAACAGGAGTTAAAAAGAAAGAATAGAATCGTCCCTCAAACCTCAAGGCATATCTGAGGTGACGGCTGTTTTGGAAATTAACTCAGCATTCATTCATAATTAGCAGAAACTGCAAATGAAACCCAAAACCCTTCCTCGTGTTTATTATGGGGTAGGGTGGGGAGGGCAATACAGTGTGGATTGGTTGCTACTGGTGCAGGAGATGTACAACCCGAGAATATTCTAACCTGTGGCGAGCAGACCTACCACAGATATTACCTTAATTTTTGATTTACAACATTTTTTGGGACAAGAAAAGTTAATTAACCAAATCATAAGCAAAGTGGACAATAAAAGATAAATCAAGTATCATGCAATGGTGAATTATCAGGTTTAAAACAGGATATTTTATGTGCAATTTCTGCAGGAACTTTTATTTACTTTAGACATTAATAGAAGCTTTGCAGCTCAATGAAGACACCTTGTGGTAGAAGTTGGAACTACATTACCACAGAAGTGCGGCGATTCAGGTAATGGAAGCGATGCTTGTGCGAAACCTGATACCAATGTACCGATCTCCCTACCCAATCTAATCTTTCTTGTGTCTCATGTATTCTTCCGGCCTCTGCTTCAACTATGCAAATTCATGCACCAATATATTTGCATGTTTTTATTTCTCCAAATGATTTCCTCACTTTAAAATAAATGGCCATGTATCTTTAAACTCCAGATTTACCAAGCAAAAAGCCTTCATAATCTTGTAAGCCTGCATTGATTTACTCTTCACATGCAAGTGTTCCAGTGAAACCAGTTTATAAAAGTCCTCAGGACGACTTTCCCGACCAGTATCAGCAAAATTACTACTTTGTATGGTTTTCATAAGTTTACTATTCTTGCTAATGCAAAACCCAAATCTCCCACGAATATTCCAAATACGACTAAGTTAATTTATTTTAACAACATGCTTTCTTTTATAAAACAAAGAATAGCGTTGGCTTCAAAAAAAACCTGGACCTGCACATTTGGGGAAATTATGTGCTCAGCTCTCCAAAGTCCCACTTCTGCATCTTCCATTCAGTCCCAGACTGATCCACCTTCAGCTGCTTCATCAATAACCATCCGTCCATCAGTTTATCCGTCTATCTGCTGCCTTTGATACAGTGGATCATGATATTTTAGTATCTCGGTTACAGCACCTAGTGGACATTTGTGGTAGTGCCCTGGAATGGTTCAGATCTTATCTGGCAGACAGAACTATGTGTGTAAGCCTTGCTGGTTCTGAATCCTCCTCCGCTCCTCTGTCATATGGGGTTCCACAGGGTTCAATTTTAGGGCCCCTGCTTTTCTCACTGTACTTACTTCCTCTGGGTTCCATTCTTAGAAAGCATGGCATCTCTTTTCATTGTTATGCTGATGATAGTCAGATATATGTGTCGCTGAAGAAGAAAGATGCTTTCTCTGTCAAACCACTTCTGTTATGTCTTGATGACATTAAATCCTGGATGGCCCTAAACTTTTTAAATTTTAATGAAAAGAAAACAGAAGTGATAGTGTTTGGTCCCAATGGCTCCCGTGAACCTCCCCCTGTTGACATGGGTCCCTTGGCACTGTATGTGAAGCCAATAGTTTTAAACTTGGGTTTTAAGATGGACAGTGATTTTAAATTAGATCGTCAAATAGGCGCGGTAGTTAAGTCCAGCTTCTTTCATTTAAGGCAGCTGGCAAAGGTGAAGCCCATTCTTGAACGACAGCATTTTGAAACAGTAATCCATGCCTTCATTACGTCTCGGCTGGATTACTGTAATGCACTTTATTTTGGAGTTAGCCAATCTTCCCTTGCACGTCTCCAGTTGGTTCAGAATGCTGCTGCTCGCCTTTTAACTGGAACACGTAAGAGGGAGCACATAACGCCTATTCTGGCCTCCCTCCACTGGCTGCCTGTGTACTTTACAGTTCATTTTAAGATTCTTTTATTTGTTTTTAAATCTTTAAATGGCCTCGCCCCGCCTTACCTCTCTGAGCTGCTTCATCCCTACGCTCCTGCCCGGTGCCTCAGGTCACCGAGGTCTAAGCGAAAGCTCAGAGGGGATAGAGCCTTCTCTGTTGCTGCTCCGACATTATGGAACACTCTACCTTTGCACATTAGACAGGCCCCTTCACTGTCCATTTTCAAAACTAGTCTTAAAACCCTTTTCTATTCCTTGGCTTTCGCCACTGCATGAGACTTTGCTCTTGTTTTAGTGTTTCTATTATTGTTTTTTATTGTTTTTACTGTCTTTTAATGTTTTTATTGTTTTGTTTTATGTTTATGATTAGTCATGTACAGCACTTTGTTGCAACAGTGGGTTTTTTTAAAGTGCTCTATAAATAAAGTTCAGTTCAGTTCAGTTTGTTAATGCTTGCACAATTTCAATTCTGCTGGAAATCCCCAGCAATAGAAGCAGACCATGTAATAAGACCATGTAATCAGGCATGGAATAATTTGCGCCATGTCACAATTGAACCACACAAGGGCCAGGCAGAGGTGATCTCCAATAGTGTAAGTAGATAACCAGTGTATGGGTGACTGCTGGTTGGCATGGACTCGGTGGGTCGAAGGGCCTGTTTCCATGGCACAAGGTGCAAGTCAGGAGCATAAAGAATGTTTAAATGAGAAGGTATCACTGCATCCTTGAGAACAAGATTGACAGGTATTTGAAGGAGATTATTTTAGAGTTTCTTTTAGAGATATAGCATGGAAACAGACCCTTCAGCCCAATGACCACCCATACACTAGCTACATGTTGTCTCACATCCTTCACACTAGGGGCAATTTACAGAACCAATTAACTTTCAAACCTGCTCATCTTAGGAATGTGGGAGGAAACCAGAGCACCCGGAGAGGTATACACACACGTATGGTTCCATCTGGTACTATAGGGGAGAGCGTTCTTCCAATTTCATTGGGGTTCACTTTTGTGGAACATTACCAAGCATGAAAACTTTTCCTTACCGGACAGCAATCCTCTGCACTTCTGTCCAAACACATTTCCTGTAGTAGAAAAGCGTGTTTTTCATGAATGTTGTCTCCGTTATGTAAAAAAAAGACTTGAGCAGATGCACCACATAAACCTCCATTAACCAAAATAGGAACCGGGACAGAATATCTTCACGTAACTGGTGTTCCGATGCTGGGACAAAGTGCTGGGCTGGAAAATAAAAACATTTCTTTATATCTAGTTCCCAGATATTTATAAATTAGGAAAAGAGATTAGAAAAAACTTTTAGCGGAGTTTGACTAGGGAAAGACTATTTCATTTGCTTGGGTATCAGTGCAATTGGTGAGTTAAATCAACCATCACCAATAGAATATGAAGAAAGGATTGAAAAAAACAGTGACAATTTCAATAACCCCCCTGATGCTTGGTTTTCCTTTCCGTGTATAGTAATGAACGAGATTTATGTGTCTTTTTAAAGTTAAAGCTTTCAATTTGGAGCTTTTTGAGAGATATTTTGTTCAAACAGAAATACTAACCTCAAATTAACTGATGACTTGACACACACTATTGAAAATAACTAGATTATACATATATAAATATATCACCATTCCCCTTGACTCTGGTGAACATAGAAACATGGAAAAATAGGTGCAGGAGTAGGCCATGCGGCCATTCGGCCATTTGAGCCAGCACAACCATTCAATATAAGGCTAATCATCTAAAATCAGTACCCCATTCCTGCCTTTTCACCATATCCCTTGATTCCTTTAGCCCTAAGAGCTAAATCTAACTCTCTCGTGAAAACATCCAGTGAATTCGCCTTCACTGCCTTCTGTGGCAGAGAATTCCGCAGATTCACAACTCTCTGGGTAAAGATGTTTTTTCCTCATCTCAGTCCGTGACCCCTGGTTTTTTACTCCCCCAACATCGGGAACATTTTTCCTGCAACTAGCCTGTCCAATCCCTTAAGAATGTTATATGTTTCTATAAGAACCCCTCTCATCCTTCAAAACTCCAGTGAATCCAAGCCCAGTCGACCAATTCTTTCATCATATGTCAGTCCCGCCATCCCGTGAATTAACCTGGTGAACCTACGCTACACTCCCTCAATGTCCTTCCTCAAATTACGAGACCACAATTGCACATAATACTCCAGGGACGGTCTCACCAGGGCAATGTACAACTGCAGTAGGACCTAAACTAAAATCCTCTCGCAATGAAGGCCAACATGCCATTAGCTTTTTTCACTGCCTGCTGCACCTGCATGCTTACTTTCAGTGACTGATGTACAAGGACACCAGGTCTCGTTGCACCTCCCCTTTTCCTAATCTGACAACATTCAGATAATAATCTGCCTTCCTGTTCTTGCGACCAAAGTGGATAACCTCACATTTATCCACATTATACTGCATCTACCATACATCTGCCCACTCACCCAACCTATCCAAGTCAAGATACAGCCTCATCGCAGCTCACACTGCCACCCAGCTTTGTGTCATCCGCAAACTTGGAGATGTCACATTTAATTCCCTCGTCTACATTGTTATATATATTGTAAATAACTGGGGTCCCAGCACCGAGCCTTGCGACACCCCACTAGTCACCATCTGCCATTCTGAAAAGGACCGTTAATTCCTACTCTTTGCTTCCTGTCTGCCAACCAGTTCTCTATCCGTGTCAATACCCTACCACTAATACCATGTGCTCTAATTTTGCACACTAATCTCTTGTGTGGGACCTTGTCAAAGGCTTTTTAAAAGTCCAGATATACCACATCCACTGGCTCTTCCATATCCTCAAAAAATTCCAGAAGATTAGTCAAGCATGATTTCCCCTTCACAAATCCATGCTGACTTTGACCGATCCTGTCACTGCTTTCCAAATGCGCTGCTCTAACATATCTTTAACAATCGACAAGCATCTTCCCCACTACCAATGTAAAGTTAACTGCTCTATAATTCCACATTTTCTCTCTCCCTCCTTTCTTAAAAAGGGGAGTTACATTGGCTGCCCTCCAGTCCACAGCAAGTGATCCAGGGTCGAGAGAACATTGGAAAATGATCACCAATGCAGCCATGATGTCTAGGGCCACCTCCTTGAGTACTCTGGGATGCAGACCATCAGACCCTAGGTATTTCTCTACCTTCAGTCCCAACAGTTTACCTAACACCATTTCCTGACTAATGTGGATTCCCTTCAGTTCCTCCCTCCCACTAGATTCTCGGTCCCCTAGTATTTCTGGGTTATTGTTTGTTTCTTTCTTTGTGAAGACAGAGCCAAAGTATTAGTTTTAAGTACCTGTCCCACTTACGCAACTTATTCATGTTGAAAATCCAGCGGCGACCAGACCAAGGTACGACTCTTTGGGCGACTACTCTCGACCATACAGGCTTCACCCCGCGACATGTCGCCAGGGTGTCGCCTGTATGGTCGTGAGTCGTCTCTTCAGTCACCCAAAGAGTCGTAGCGTCTTTCTGGTCGCCGCTGAATTTTCAACATGTTGAAAATTTTCATCGACCTGCAACAACCTATGACGGGTGCCGGCAGACGCCGAAAAAGCAGTGTAAGTGGGACAGGCCCTTAACTGTCCCTGAGTGTAAGGGACCTACATTTGTCTTCACTAATCTTTTCCTTTTATACATATCTAAAGAAGCTTTTAGAGTTTTTATATTACCGGCAAGCATATTCATGCTCTTTTTTTCCCCTCTTAATTAACTCCTTTGTCCTCTGTTGAGTTCTAGATATCTCCCATTCCTCTGGTTTGCTGCTTCCTCTGGTCAATTTATATGTCTTTTCCTTGGATTTGACACTATCCTGGATTTTCCTCGGTAGCCGCAGTTGAGCCTCCTTCCCTGCTTAATTTTTTTGCCAGTCATGGATGAACAATTTTTGGAGTTCATCCATGGGGTCTTTAAATCTTTGCCATTGCAACTCCACCGTCAATCCTTTAAGTATAATTTGCCGGTTTATCCTAGCCCATTCCCGTCTCCTACCTTCAAAGCCCTTACTTTTAGAACAGGACCCAAGTCTCTGAATTAACCATGTCATTTTGCATCCTAATGCAGAATTCCACCATATTATGGTCACTGTTGCCCAAGGGGCCTTGCACAACAAGATCGCTAACTAATCCTTCCTCATTACACAAAACCCATTCTAGAATGGCCTGTCCCCTAGTCGGTTCTTCCACACATTGGTTTAAAAAACCACCCCGTAAACATTCCAGGAAATCCTACTCCTCAGCACTGCTACCAATTTGGTTGGCCCAATCTATATGTAGATTAAAGTCACCCATAATTACTGCTGTACCTTTGCTACACGCATCCCTAATTTCCTGCTTGACGCTATCCCCAACCTCCCTACTGCTGCTTGGTGATCTGTTTACAACTCCAGCAAGTGTTTTCTGCCCTTGGCTATTTTGCAGTTCTACCCATACCGATTCTACAGCATCCAAGCTAATGTCTCTCCTCGCTATTGCATGAATCTCCTCTTTAACCAGCAATGCCATCCCACCTTCCCTTCCTTTCTGTCTATTATTCCTGAATATCGTATACCCCTGCATGTTTAGCTCCCAGTCTTGGTCACCCAGGAGCCAGGTCTCTGTAATTCCAACTATATCATATTCCTTAACAACTAACTGCACATTCAATTCATCCACTTTATTACAAATGCTACTGGCATTAAGACACAATGCTTTCAGGTTAGTTTATCTTATCTCCCTTGTACCTTTTGCGTCTGTCCTCCTTTTATGCCCCTCTGTCTCCTCGCATTGGTTCCCATCCCCCCGCCCTGTTAGTTTAAAACGTGACCTTTCCTTCATTCTCTTTCCAGTTAACTGCACGCTTATGTTTCCACGATGTTGACTCCACCCCCAACTGTTTCGTTTAAACCCACCCGTGTAGCACTAGCAAACCTAGTTGATAATATCCAACACAATGATTTAACTGTAGTAAAGCTGCCAATAATCTTTTAAGGAATATAAAACATCTCATGCATAAAGTTTCTACATCTTAAACATTGATCTAAATGAAGAAAACGTTCTCAAGACAGTAAGTCTTTCACCTTTGTTGAGTTGAAGCCACGCACAGTCATTCACTCTCATTTTCCACATCATTTCACTGCATGAGAATTTATCAAACTTCCCCAAGGAAATGAACTTCTTTACGTTCTTCAGGAATCGGAATTTATTGTGATTTGAACCCCAGAGCTCATCTGATACAACCCTGAGCAAACACTCCCTCACAAATCGAGAGACCTGAAGTGGACTGCTGTACTGCTTAAGCAAACACAGCATGTCCAAGTTACTTGATCCTTCACTACTGTTGAAGTCTACAGATGTTCTGATCTCTTCATTTGCTTTCTCTTCACCTGCTGGACCTTCAGGAAGATGACTCTGCTCAGGACAGGCACCAGGGCATTCCAACGCTCTCCCAGAATGCGCATGCTCTTCCAAACGTGTTCCTGTTGTCAAATCGTGGCCATGAAGGTCAGTGCTCACTGATAAATTATCCCTTAAGCTGTTGTTTAATATCGGTTGCTGTTTTTCAATTGGGTGGCCACAGGCCCCATCAGGAGTACGAGGTTCCAACCCTGCAACACAGCTGCTGAAAGGCCTAAAAGCCATCTTTGTAACAGAGATTGGTGCATTAGTTAGTTCAACACTTGAAGCACCATTGACCTTTCTTCCTTTCTGAATGTTTACATAACAATTTCTGATCAATATTTGCAGATATGGACAGCGTTTATGATTCCTCAACAATCGAAGGAAAATATTTCTCATTTGCCAGTAGCGCTTTGGAAACTTTTTCCTTCTCCAGTGATTACTAAGCTGCTTAGTTCCTAAAAAATTTCTATTCAAGAATATGGCTTCAACAAGCCTCTGACCACCTGTGCTGAAGTCTTGCAATTGATTCAATATAAATGTCTTTGGTAAACATTCTGCTTTATTATTGCAATACATTATACTCCCTCTTTCTATATACATTTCACTCCATGGTCTTTTCTTGATTGCCGGAGCATCTTTAAATGAATGTAGTGATGACATAGGCTTTACGAAACCACCAAACTCTGCGTGGCACTGTCCAGTTTTCCTGACATTTTTCCAATAAGTGTTCTCTCCGCTGTTGTTGTTTGTGCTCAGAGTTCTGCTTGTTTCTCTGCCATTCTGCTTAGACTTTTTCCTTCTTACGCAATCTATTTCCTTACATTCAGCCCATTCTCCAATTTCAACTGTGAAATGATCACAACTCTTTCCGCATTTGTGGTATGTCGATGTATTTATATCCTGCAGCCCTGTGAATGCTGAATCTAGAGTCGACACAATTCCTGCACCATGCATGAAATATTGATTTGTTTCGCTTTCAGTCAGCTCCTGCCTCTTGGCATCATTCCCTAGATCCTGCCTTTTCCAGGCTGCACTGATATTTCCCTCCACTCTGCTCTTCAGTGAAGTGAATTTGTGATCCTTTGCTGTACATTCATTATTACTATCATCTCCATTCCATTCCATGACTCCTTCGAATGACTGATCAATTATACCACCAGATTGCTCACTTGCTTGTGGAGACTCGCGTGGCTTACCTTCCACAAGCAATCCTTCATGTTCTGTTACTTTATTTTCCACCAGCTGTCTTACTTTTAATCTCTTTGCAGAAGCCTCCACTCTGTCATCATCCAAAAATCGTTTTCGCGACCGACCATCTTTCATGCCTACATCCTTTAATGTCCATCTTCCAATATCAACTTCAAGTCTGGCCCTTTTTACAGACTTGCATCGAGGAACATGAGGTGCTTTTCTAACTTTATGCTTAGTGGGCTCTGCACCAAGTGGTCCTTTTGCTAATAGATTTCCAGCTCTTGATAATCTTTCCTTCCATTTCCTCCTCTTTGAAAGAAATTCCTTGTAAAAGCTGAGTTTCATTTGAGCATGCCTTAGTGCGAGGCAGGGCCGATATTGAACTGGCCTCTGCCTAAGCCAGGTAGACTGGAGTTGACTACCACCTGGAAAGAGAGTATAAATGGGCACTCCACATAGCTGAAAGCAGCAGCTTGGTGGGACTAGCCTAAAGAGGGAGCAGTGCTCCAGCAGATACATCATGACATCATCCCCAATCCTGCTCACCAGTGTTTTCCACAGCACACTGGTCTTGATAATAGACGTGGTGGTATTTATTTGGTAACTACGTACATTCGGAGTAGATCTCACAGGGATGAAACT
Source organism: Amblyraja radiata (assembly GCF_010909765.2). Lineage (NCBI taxonomy): Eukaryota > Metazoa > Chordata > Chondrichthyes > Rajiformes > Rajidae > Amblyraja > Amblyraja radiata. Next base: position 83,797,231 of record NC_045957.1, read on the forward strand.
TGCTTCAGTTGCATTGCTGTAGCCAAAGCTTAGCACATTTCTTTTCCTTTTTTCACAAATCCGTTGGATAACTCTCATTACCACATCACTTTGTGCAGATAACTGAAAAGAAATGAAAGAAATCTTGTTTACTCGGTGGTCAAGAATGTTTTATTTTCATATATAGTATAATATATAGTCTAGTATATATTCTTTCTTGCTTTCCTTTTAAAATCTTTTTATCTGATTTTTTTCCAAAAAACAGACAAAACATAAAAAACAGAGCAAAAAGAATAATGATAAACATAACAATGATATTGATACATATGGGTCAGGATTACATGAATAACAGGTATAACCTAAGTATGTTACCTTCAGCGGCACTGCAGTTCTGCCACTGGCCGTGTGCGCGATTTTGTCGCCTTTGAGGGGGAGGCGGGGTTAAAACGTGTTTTTTTCCTTCCTTGTCCTGGATTATATATTGTTGGGAATGCAAGCTTTTGCTGAAGAATTGCTCCGACGGCCGTTCTGTGTATTTTTTTTTTTTTAAATCGCCCGACAAGTTCAGCGCTGGAGTAATTTTTAAATCAGCTTCTAAAGCCTTCAACGCCGACAACGGGGACGGATTTCACGTACGGCACAGGTAAAGGAAAGCCGTTTATTTTATGTATAAAAGTGCTCCTTAAGATGCCTTTAATTCACATTTTATGTTGCGAAACGGTGATTTTTTCCTCCCATACGAACCGGCAGTATTTTTCCTGCCGATATGGGGTTTAAATTCACCGCAACCGCAACGTTCCAAATGATCGCGTTCCAGATAAACCAACTCGCAAGATGATTTAAATGGCCATTAATTTGCAGGTATTAAACATTAAATTCCTTCCATTTGGCCTATAAATCCATGACAACGAGGTTTAAAAATTATGTTATATTGTGAATTCTTGTGTGAATGTTATTTGGACACTTAGGCTATTTAAAAATGTTAATCTATTCTTAAGAAATTGATAGATGTTTAGATCTAGGAATTGAATTATGTAATTAGCTACAATTAGGTAACTAACTAATTATATGCTTTAATTTCAAGTCAAAGTAAGATGCTGTAATTGTTATATGGTTATATGGTTATATGATTGGTTCATATTTGTTTCAGAATGCTTCAATCCACAATAACTGAAAATTTCGTTCAGTTCTCTTAATTATTAAGAAAGTTATGGGCTTTTGACTGTCCTCGATCACAGCTTTTGAGTTAAGTCAATGGAAAAGCAATAGGGAACAAGATGCTAATTTCTGAGTATGAAAACGGCAATAACCTTTTTAATACTGAAGATATGAAAGTGAATTAGGTGTCAAATTAAACTTCTTTTTACGCTTTATCTGATGGGATAAATTACAAACTTGATTTCTCAAAATCTCAAAATGTTGTAACATTGCTATATATCCTAATATGAGATCAGTGTCAAAATACACATTGAATATAGACCTCTATGTAAATATAGTTAAGTCTTTAAAAGAAAACGTATAAATGTAGAAAAAAAAACCAAGATAAAAAGACAAATAGAAAAGGAAAAAACAAACCCCCCCTAAACTAAAGAAAAAAAGGAAAAATAAAATAAAATAAATAAAAACAAAATAAACAAATACAAAGCAAAGCAAAACAGAATCTGAACTGAGAATTTCAACAATTTAAGTCTGTTTGTCGTCATGTCCGTTCCACCATATAGGTAAAATAGTTTTTATAACGATTAAAGAGGGAGCAATTTATGTTGTATGAAAGTGTTGAATACATTTTCCCCAAGTCTTATCAAATTTAACCAAGGGTTCAACAATGTCACTCCTGATTTTTTTCTAAATTTAAACATGATATCGTTTCAGAATCCCACTGAAGTGTGGTCGGAGGGTTGGAGTCATTCCATTTAAATAAAATAGATCTTCTGGCGATTAATGTGGTAAAAGCAATCAACCAATGGGCGGAGCGGGACAAATGAATACAATCTAGCATTGGTAGCCCAAAAATTGCAGTAATAGGATGAGGTTGTAAATCAATACCTAAAACTACAGAAATAGTATCAAAAATGTCTTTCCAATATTTTTCCAAAAGTGGGCAGGACCAAAACATATGGGTCAGTGAGGCCACTTCAGAATTACATCTGTCACAGGTAGGGTTTATATGACCATAAAAACGAGCCCTTATCTTTTGACATATGAACTCTGTGAACCACCTTGAATTGTATCAGAGCGTGTCTTGCACACATTGAAGAGGTATTGACTAATTGAAGAATCCTCTCCCATTTCTCTATAGATAAAGAAATTTGGAGTTCTCTTTCCCAGTCATTCTTAATTTTATCAAATATATCTATTTGTAATTTCAAAATCAACTCATAGTCGTTATTAATCCTTTCTGATAAGGGTCCAAAATTTCTGTTTGATGTGGTAACGGAAAAAGGGGTAGAGTAGCCTTCCAAAAATGTCTAATTTGTAAATATCTAAAAAAGTGTGAGTTAGGCAAATTATATTTATTGGAGTTATTCGAAAGACATAAAACAACCGTCCAAAAACAAATCCCGAAAAGCTACTAATCCCTTCCTCTTCCACAACAAAAAAACTTGATCAGTACAGGTACTAGAAGGTTGGAAGAGAAAATTGGATAAGATAGGACTTGATAAACCATAGTGCCGGTGCCGAAAAAGTCCAAAATCACCAACCTCAACGACTACCGGCCGGTTGCCCTGACTCCAATCCCCATGAAGTGCTTCGAAAGGCTGGTCCTCTCCCATATTAAATCCAGCATCCCTGCCTCACTGGACTCCCATCAATTTGCATACAAGGCAAATAGATCGACAGAGGATGCCATCTCTCTGGCCCTTCACACTGTCCTGACTCACCTGGACAGACAGGGCACGTATGTGAGGATGCTCTTCATTGACTATAGCTCTGCATTCAATACGGTCATCCCCACCAAGCTCACCACCAAACTCCACCAGCTAGGCCTCAGCTCACCGATATGCGCTTGGATCCTGAACTTTCTCACGGAGCGACCGCAGGCAGTGAGACTGGGCCCGCACCTGTCCTCCACCATCACCCTGAGCACCGGCACACCACAGGGTTGTGTATTAAGCCCCATGCTCTACTCCCTCTTCACTCACGACTGTGTCCCTGCATTCGGCACCAACACCATCGTGAAGTTTGCAGACGACACAACAGTGATTGGGCTGATCACCAACGGTGATGAAACAAACTACAGAGCGGAGGTGCAGAACCTGGCGGACTGGTGCGCCAATAACAACTTGGCACTAAACACCTCCAAGACCAAGGAGCTGATTATTGACTTCAGGAGGTCCCATTCTGGAGAATACGCCCCAATCTCCATTTACGGGGAAAGTGTGGAGAGAGTGTCCAGCTTTAAGTTTCTGGGCACTCACATTTCAGAAGACCTCACATGGTCCACAAACACCGCCGCGCTGGTCAAGAAGGCACAGCAACGACTGTTCTTCCTGAGGACATTAAAAAAGACTGGTCTGCCCCAACAGCTGCTGACAACGTTCTACCGCTGCACCACAGAGAGCATACTAACGTATGGCATCTCTGTGTGGTATCTCAGCTACACGGAGGCGGAGAGGAGAGCTCTTCAGCGCGTCGTCAACAGAGCGCAGCGGATCATCGGGACAGAGCTACCAGCCTTGGAGGGCATCTACCACACGCGGTGCCTCAGGAAGGCCCTCAGCATCCATAAGGACTCATCACACCCCTGCCACGGTCTGTTTCAACTACTTCCCTCCGGCAGACGTTACAAGGCCTTCTACGCCCGAACCTCTAGACTCAGGAACAGTTTTATCCCAAGAGCTATAGCGGCTCTGAACCGGCCCTAATGAGTGCCCCCCCACCCACTCCCTTTGGACAGTCTCCCTCAGATGGTCACGTCAATCAATTCAGCTTGTTTATTTATGTATTGTATTTATTTACCTTTCTTGTACATCAGTGGAGCTGCACACTAAATCTCGTTGCACTGACGTGCAATGACAATAAAAGATATATTATTATTATTATATTATTATAAGATAAAATCATTTAGTCCAAAAAACTTACGAAATTGAAATCATATTCGGTAAGTATGTCTTATTATTGGGTTAGTCGTATATTTATTCAATCTCGTAATTGTAAAAGGTAATGAGGCCCCTAGAATAGAAACCAACGATAGCCCTTGTAAGGAATCACACTCAAGGTTTATCCATCCTGGCCATTGGGTATCTTCTAAATCTTTTGTCCAAAATGTTAAATAACGAACATTGACTGCCCAATAGTAGAATCTACGGTTCGGCAATGCCAAACCACCATTTATTTTTTTGATTTCAGTAAGTGTTTTTTACTTAGTCTGGAATTTTTATTCGGCGCACGTGTCCGTTTGCAGACCGACAACAGAAGACAGTTTACCAGCCACGCTTTCAAGCTCTTTGCCAACCGATGGAATTTCCACCACATCACGAGCAGCCCTGAATACCCACAAAGTAACGGGCTCGCTGAACGAGCTGTCAGAAGCGCTAAACATCTAATGGAACGCGCACACCTTGCCAATTCAAACGTGTATCTCGACCTCTTAAACCTCAGGAACATTGCTAGAGACGGAACCCTGGGCTCGCCGGCCCAGCGACTGATGTCCAGAACAACGAGACCTCTAATTCCGATTGCCCAGCAGAAGCTGGTGCCACAGGTGCTGAAGCCAGCTACGATCCAAAAGCATATCCAGGAGAAACACGACATCCAGAAACGGTCACATGACAAGGCCAGCAAACCACTCAAACCTCTACTACCAGGTCAAGTCATTAATTTACAAACTTCCGTGGGACATTCCCGTTTGGGTAGTGTTGTTGGCCTGGCTGAAGAACCACGATCTTACCTTGTGGACTATGATGGCACCCTATACCGTCGGAGCCGCCAACACTTGCTTGCTGTGAACGAGCCACGTCCACCACCAGCTGGTCCTTACGCTCCACCACTATAGTTCCAGCCGTCTGCTGCCGTGCCCACCACCAGTTCCAGCATGTCCCGTACCCCACCACGACCGGCGGCTATGACTAACCACAATAATACCTCTCCTGCACGCTCCTCCTGTCGGTCACCACGGGTGTCCCCTGCTGCTTTCTCTCTTCCGAGTTCACCACCTCCCTTTAATCTTTCTGGCGAAGGGGGAGAGGGCTTGGTCCGTACGCGTTCAGGCCGTATTAGTAGACGCCTGATATATATGGCAACTATGTTTACATTCTTACGACATGTATGCTTACCATACTCACTCTTTACAGGGAAGGATGTAGATTGGTTTATGCATGAGAACCAATCATAGTAGAATAGCATCACTAACCCCACCCTACTGTACGATTTATACTAACACCCACTTCTTATACTGGTGGCGGCGGCGCGGGCACATCGCGACGCCCCGTGTCTCCCAAGAATTCGTGAACTAGCGACGATTCCCCTAACCGTTTCAAGTCTGCTCACATGGAGCAGTCTTGCGTTCCTTTCGTACAGCCGACAGGAAGTTCTGGACTTCGGTTCCTGCGGCTGCAACAACTTTTTGGTCGATCTCCGTCTCGCTCCTGAACTAGTCAGAACAGCGGAGTGGCAGAAGGCCCGCGGAGCAGCGGAGCGGCAGAACGCCAGCGGAGCGGCAGAACACCAGCACGCACCAAGTCAGCTCAGCCGACCGGAAGCACCAACAGACGGCGATGAGAACAAAAGCACCGCCGGGGACGCAGAGGTGGGTTAAAGGCCAGGTTAGAGCTAGCCCCACACAGGCTAGCGATTCCTAGCCTTTTCCTCGCCAACGTGCGCTCACTGGCAAACAAAATGGACGAACTCCGGCTAAGGATCACCTCCCACAACTGGATCAAAGACTGCAGCATCTTGATCTTCACAGAAACTTGGCTCAACACCAACGTTCCTGACAGCGCCATCCAGCTAACGGGGCGTAATTTACTCCGAGCGGACAGGACAACAGACTCCAGTAAGACCTGAGGTGGGGGTCTGTGCATCTATGTAAATAAAGCATGGTGCACGGACTCCACCATCATCGAGAGTCACTGCTCAGCTAACCTAGAGTTCCTCTGCCCAGAGAGTTCACCTCCACTGTTGTGACTGCAGCCTATATTCCTCCTGATGCTAATGCTAAGCTTGCAATGAAAGATCTGCATACTGCCATTAGCAAACAACAGACGCACAACCCCGAGGCAGCCTTCATAGTTGCGGGTGACTTCAATCACTCCAACCTGAAGACTGTACTCCCCAAATTCCACCAACATGTCTCCTTCGCCACTAGAGAAGACAAGACACTGGACAAAGTCTACACAAACATGGCTGAAACTTACAAAGCCGTCCCCCTCCCCCACCTTGGACAGCCTGATCACCTCTCATTGCTCCTGCTCCCAAAGTACTCCCCACTCATCAGACGGGTTAAACCCACTGTGAGGACAGTTAAAGTCTGGTCAGAGGAGGCGGACTCCACACTTCAGCAGTGTTTTGGAAACACTGACTGGAAGGCGTTTGCAGCCCAGGCCACCCTTGACTCCCACACGGACATTGACCTATACATCCTCTGTTCTGGACTATATAAACTCCACCATCAACAGTGTCACCTCCCTCAAACAGGTGACCATATTCCCGAATCAGAAGCCATGGATGAACAGCGAGGTCAGGCTACTGCTGAAAGCACGGGACACCGCTTTCAGGTCAGGCGATGCCCGAGCCTACAGTTCATCCAGGGCTAACCTGAAGAGGGGCATCAAGAAGGCCAAGCACTGCCATAAGCTAAGGATTGAGGAGCACTTCAACAACAACTCCGACCCCCGATGCATGTGGGAAGGCATCCAGGCCATCACGGACTATAGACCCACCAACACCACCCCCACATCCAGCGACGCCTCCTTCCTTGAGGAGCTTAACCACTTTTATGGCCGTTTTGACAGGGACAATCTAGAGACAGCCATCAAGGCTGTGCTCCCTGCCGATCACCAGCCCCTCACACTCACCCCCTACGACGTATACGTGGCACAGAGTAGGACTAATGCACGTAAGGCTGCTGGCCCTGACGGCATCCCGGGCGCGTCCTCAGGGCCTGTGCTACGCAGCTGACAGACTTCTGGACTGACATCTTCAACCTGTCACTTGCCCAAGCAGTTGTCCCCACGTGTCTTAAAACCACCTCCATCATGCCGGTGCCAAAACACTCCACTGCGGCAAGCCTCAACGACTTCCGCCCAGTTGTACTTACTCCCATCATCACCAAGTGCTTCGAGAGGCTGGTCCTGGCACACCTCAAAGGCTGCCTACCCCCCACACTGGGTCCCTATCAGTTCGCCTACCGCAAGAACAGGAGTACGGAGGATGCCATCTCAACGGCACTTCACTCCGCCCTCTCCCACCTCGACAACAGAGACATTTACGTAAGAATGTTGTTCATCGATTACAGCTCAGCATTCAACACCATTATACCCTCTAAACTGATCACCAAACTCGGTGACCTGGGCATCGACCCCTCCCTCTGCAACTGGATATTGGACTTTAGGTTAGACAAGCACAACTCTTCAACACTCACCCTGAACACCGGCGTTCCACAGGGCTGTGTGCTGAGCCCCCTCCTCTACTCCCTCTTCACCTATGACTGCACACCTGTACATGGTACTAACACCATCATCAAGTATGCAGATGATACAACGGTGATTGGCCTCATCAGCAACAACGATGAGTCGGCCTACAGGGAGGAGGTCCAGCTCCTAGCAGCATGGTGCGCTGACAACAACCTGGCCCTTAACTCCAAGAAGACCAAGGAGCTCATTGTAGACTCAGAAAGTCTAGGGGCGGCACGCACACCCCCATCCACATTAACGGGTAACGGGACGGAGGTGGAACGTGTTTCCAGCTTCAGGTTTCTGGGGGTCAACATCTCCGATTACCTCTCTTGGACCCACAATACCTCAACTCTGGTCAAGAAGGCTCACCAGCGTCTCTTCTTCCTGAGGAGACTAAAGAAGGTCCATCTGTCTCCTCAGATTCTGGTGAACTTCTACTGCTGCACCATCGAGATCATCCTTACCAACTGTATCACAGTATGGTATGGCAACTGCTCTGTCTCCGACCGGAAAGCACTGCAGAGGGTGGTGAAAATTGCCCACGCATCACCAGTTCCTCACTCCCCTCCATTGAGTCTGTCCAAAGCAAGCAATGTCTGCGAAGGGCGCTCAGCATCGTCAAGGACTGCTCTCACCCCAACCACAGACTGTTTACCCTCCTACCATCCAGGAGGCGCTACAGGTCTCTCCGTTGCCGGACCAGCAGGTCCAGGAACAGCTTCTTCCCTGCGGCTGTTACATTACTCAACATTATACCTCGGTGATTGCCAGTCACCCCCCCCCCCCCCCCGGACACTCCTCCCACAGGAAAAAATAATTGCACTACTATGACTGTATGCACGTAAACATATTTATTTATTGCTCATATTCTATGTCGCTCTTCTAGGGAGATGCTAACTGCATTTCGTTGTCTCTGTACTGTACACTGCACAATGACAATAAAGTTTGTTTTTTTCATCCGAATCTGAATTTGAATCAGTCTTGGAAGCGGTCACAATGTTCTAACTAACAACCTGCTGTACCGTTATAATATGAATACTGAGTAAGAATGATCTTGAACTTCAGATTGTATTCTTTGGCTATTTACAGCTGGAATGGAGCATCTGTCCACAAGTACTTGCAACCTGGCCTCAGCTCGCCCCAATTCTCCAGTGATAAAATTTGGTGGGTGCCAAACTCACTCGAATACATGACAAGCATCATATAAGATGCAGCAATGCCAATGTCGATACAAATCAGACTTTTATAAATGGCAGACAAAAATGCTGGAGAAACTCAGCGGGTGAGGCAGCATCTATGGAGCGAAGGAAATAGGTGATGTTTCGGGTCGAGAAGGGTCTCCACCCGAAACGTCACCTATTCCTTCGCTCCATAAATGCTGCCTCACCCGCTGAGTTTCTCCAGCATTTTTCTCTACCTTCGATTTTGTCAGCATCTGCAGTTCCTTCTTAAACAAGACTTTTAGAAATAGTAATTTCAAAATATCCAGATTCCTTAGCTATGTTCAACCTCAATCTCCCCATTTAAAAAAGTGATCACCAGTATAAATGCAGGAAATACCATAATTCTCACCTCCAAATTTGGTATCATGATAGCTTTCACATTATTAATGATGGTTAAGTTTATAACTGAACATCTTTTTGCTGATACGGCATGAAGTTTTAATATAATTTCCATTTGCTTAACAAATACCAAATTATATTTAGGAAAAATGATAAGCCTTTCCTGATTTGCACGATAACGATAAGCCGCTCGTTATTTCTACAAGCCTTTCTAAAATCCCAGTTGCAGTATCAATTCTGAGTTTGTTGAGCAATCTTGCTGTGGTTTTATACCGGAATGTTTGTGCCAGGATTGAATTCCTCTGTCATGGAAAGAGTCTGGAAAACTCCAAGGTGGTTCACCTTTCAAGGAGCAAAGGAAATTTAAGATTTCACAAGAATTTCAAAAATTTTAAGTATTATTTAAAATATATATATATATTTTTTTTAAATGTTTTAATAATTATTAAAGGAGAATCGGTTTCCAAAGGCAGGCGTATTTGTAAACAAATAATTTAAATTTAAGATTATTAATGAAAAATCCAGAGTTGATATGAGGTTACTTTTTTAAGGAACGTGTTGATTTAATCTGGGATATACTTTTGGAATTGTGTATGTCGATTCAATAATGACTGCCAAAAGATGATGTGTTTAATTACTCAAAAGGGAACAATTTAGAGGGTTTTAGGATATGGGCACAGGAGCTGGACTAATTGCAACCTTTCAAGCATCTGATCTGTGCAGCTAACAGCAAATTACTTCTTTCTAAGCAGTGTCATTCTAGTACTTGTGTAAGTAGGAACCTAGATGCTGGTTTACACCAAAGATAGACACAAAAATGCTGGAATAATTCAGTGGGACAGGCAGCGTCTCTGGAGAGAAGGAATGGGTGACATTTCGGGTTGAGACCCATCTTCAGACTGGGAGTAGAATGTTGGTCGAAATGCAAGGAACCCTCCACATCTTTGTAGACACCCCCAGGAAATTGCAGTCAAAGGGTCTACAGCAGGGTAAAGCTGAAAGGGGTCAAGGTGGATAAGTCACCCGGACTGGACAGACTGCACCCTAGGTTTCTGAAAGAGGTTGCTTGAGAGATTGTGGAGGCATTGGTAGTGATATTTCAGGAATCACTAGAGTCCAGAGTGATGCTAGACGATTGGAAAATTGCCAATATTACCCCACTGTTCAAGAAGGGAGCAAAGCAGAATAGTGGAAGCTATAGGCCAGTTAGTCTGACTTCAGTGGTTGGTAAGATTATGAAGGATGAGGTTACAAAGTACTTAGACGTTCAAGATAATTAGGCCAAAGTCAGCATGGTTTTGTGAAGGGTAGATCTTGCCTGGCGAATCTGCTGGAATTCATTAAGCAAGTAAATAGCAGGACAGTCAAAGGAGAGTCAGTGGATGTTGTTTACCTAGATTTTTAGAAAGCCTTTGATAAGGTGCCATATGTGAGGCTGCTGAGGAAGATGAGAGTTCATGGTAACAAAGGGCAGATACTAGCATTGATAGCAGGTTGGCTGGATGACAGAAGGCAGTGGCAATAAAGGATTCTGAAAAAGTTCATTTGTAAGTCGAATCGGTAGTAAGGAAGGCAAATGCAATGCAATGCTAGCATTTATTTCGAGAGGGCTAGAATACAAAACCAGGGATGTAATGTTGAGGCTCTGTAAGGCGCTGGTCAGACCACATTTGGAGTATTGTGAGCAATTTTGGGCACCATATCTGATGAATGATGCACTGGCTCTGGAGTGTCCAGAGAAGGTTCACAACAATGATCCCAGGAATGAGGGGGTAAACACATGATCAGCGTTTGACAGCACTGGGCCTGTACTCGCTGGAGTTTACAAGGATGAGGGGGTACCTCATTGAAACTTACCAAAAGGCTTGGATAGAGTGAATGTGTCAAGAGTCAAGTGTTTCATTGTCATGTGTCCCGGATGGGACAATGAAATTCTTACTTGCTGCAGCACAACAGAATATGTGAATATGTAAACATAGTACATTACGGGGGAAGAGAAAAAAAAGAAAAAGTTCAATAAACAACAAATGTAGTGCAATAATAATATAGTCTTTTGCAGTTGAGAGTTCAGAGCTTAATCGTTGTAGTGTTTAATAGCCTGTTGGATGTAGGGAAGAAGCTGTTCCTGAACCTGGACGTTACAGTCTTCAGGCTCCTGTACCTTCTTCCTGATGGCAGTGGTGAGATAAGTGTGTGGCCAGGATGGTGTGGGTCCTTGATGATTTTGGCTGCCTTTTTGAGGCAGCAACTACGATAGGTCCCTTCGACGGTGTGGAGGTCAAAGCCAGTGATGGACTGGGCAGTGGTCACAACTTTTTGCAGTCTTTTTCGCTCCTGGATGTTCAAGTTGCCGAACCAGGCCATGATGCAACCAGTCAGAATGCTCTCTACCGTGCACCTGTAGAAGTTTAGGAGAATCCTCTTCGACATGCCGAATCGCCGTAATCTTCTCAGGAAGTAGAGTCGCTGATGTGCCTTCTTTATAATTGCATCGGTGTGCTGGGTCCAGGAAAGATCTGAAATATGCCCGACCAGGAATTTGAAGTTTTTGACCCTCTCCACCATCGTCCCATTGATATGAACGGGATTGTGGGTCCTCATCCTTCCCCTACTAAAGTCCACAATCAGTTCTTTGGTTATTACTGATGTTGAGAGCCAGTTTGTTAGGCTGGCACCATTTGATCAGTTGGTCGATCTCACTTCTATACTCTGACTCGTCCCCATCTGTGATTCGTCCAACCACAGTGATGTCGTCGGCGAACTTGATGATGGAGTTCTCACTATGACCGGCTACGCAGTCATAGATATAGAGTGAGTACAGCCTTGAGGTGGTCCCATACTAAATGTTACTGAGGATGAAGTGGTTCCTCCAATTCGAACAGACTGTGGTTTGTGGATGAAGAAGTCGAGGATCCAATTGCAGAGGGATGCGCAGAGGCCCAGTTCCATGAGTTTGGTAACCAGCTTGGAACGGATGATGGTATTGTGTGCCGAGCTGTAGTCTATAAACAACAGCCTGACGTAAGTGTTTTTATTGTCCAAGTGGTCCAATGCGGAGTGCGGACCAGTGAAATTGCATCTACCGTTGATCTGTTGTGGCGGTATACGAACTGTAGTTGGTCGAGGTTCTTGTCGAGGTAGGAGTTGATGTGCACCATAACTAACCTCTCAAAGCACTTCATCACCGCTGATGTTAGTGCCACTGGTCGATAGTCATTGATGCACGTCACCTTACTTTTCTTGGGCCCTCTTAAAGCAGGTGGGAACCTCACATCTCAGAATTGAGAGGTTGAAAATGTCTGCAAAAACACCCGCAAGTTGGTCTGTACAGGTCTTGAGAACTCAGCCGGGTATACCATCAGATCCAGGCACTTTCCGAGGGTTCACCCCCATGAAGGATCTTCTGATGTCAGTCTCTGTGACTGTGATACCGTCAGGGTGAATGGGGGCTCGGGAAGGCACATCAGTATTCTCCCTATCGAACGGTGCAAAGAACACATTGAGCTTGTCAGGGAGTGATGCTTCGCTGTCGGTTGAGCGGCCTCTTGATTTCGCCTTGTAGGAGGTGATGGCATTCAAGCCCTGCCACAGTTGCTGAACATCCCCGCATCCTCCAGCAGAAATCCCTTTTGGCCTTTTTTTCCACTGGTGGGAGAGTCTAGGACTAGATGTTATAGCAGAATTAAAAGATGTTGCTTTAAGAAGATGAGGAAGAATTTCTTTAGTCAGACGGTGGTAAATCTGTGGAATTCTTTGCAGACATCGATAGATTCTTGATTAGTATGGGCGTCAGGCGTTATGGGGAGAAGGCAGGAGAATGGGGTTAGGAGGAAGAGATGAATGGCTTAATTCTGCTCCTATCACTTAAAGGCCTGTCCCACTGTACGGGTTCATTCAAGAGCTCTCCGAGTTTGCCCTGATTCGAACTCGGAGATTTACGGTAATGGCCGCCTGTAGGTATTCGGGGCTCTCGTGGACATTTTTCAACATGTTGAAAAATCTTCACGAGTCTTCCCGAGCTTACCGTGTTTCCCGAGTACCTGCCATTAGCGTTACGAGCCCGTAAGAGACGTCCCCGAGCTCCGACGTACCCGCTACGTTCATTCTACGTGCTTCCACGAGTGATTTTTTTTTAAACTCGGGGGAGCTCTTGAATTAACTCGTACAGTGGGACAGGGCTTTCATGACCTTATGAGGGCTGCGCCATGAGCTGGTTTAGGGGAGGGATTACAACGCAATACAAAACACGCCAAATATACTTGGCTGCAATGTCACATGGTACAAATCTTCAGACAAATCTGGAGTCGATCATCTGGCCTGGATTGAAAGTTTGCGACATCGTAGCTTTGTGACAATTAACTTTTAAAAAGCCTAACCTTTCATGCTTTGTCAAGCGGGAAGTTAGTCAACCAATTAGATTGATTCCCAATAACCTTTTAGAAAGTTTCCACCAATCAACAAAATGTTACTTCGACTGTAGAAGGCGCCAAACACTCATTTCTTACACGCTGCAAGAATGTGATATAGTACAATGCAATACATTTGCTTTCGGGTCCAACAGCCTTGCTTCCTACCTGCTGAAATGTGATCGGCTGCCACAGAGGCTTTGCTTCCCCGGGGACGCACACGGTGAGTTGGGAGATAAAACGTTTATAGTTATCGGTATCAGCCGCCTCCACTAAAACTGGTGGTGCAACATGGTCGATCCTGGAAATGAACGTCTCTATGGAAGTTACGCGGGGATAGAGAGACCCCAGCAACCGGTACAATCCGCTATCATTCATTATCCGCTTCTCCGGCAATAGCGGGGCACTCGTAGTCCGCTCTGTTTGCAACCCGTCGTCAACCATCTTCGGCGATCACAGAGCACGCTGGGCTGGAGACAGTGGAGAGCAAAGATCTGGTGGAGAGAGGAGTGGTTACATGCAGTCCCGGAGCTCGCTATCGCTGCCAAATATCATAGACAGAGCGGATCTTCTCCCTCCCACCAATCAAACTGACTCTCCCTCTCTTCCAAACTCGTGCAGATTGCATCTATAGCGGCTCCGCTATAGGATCTTTGCTTTGGATTGCATGGAATTCACAGCACAGAAACATAACAACGGGGCATTGAATGCAAGAATCAGGAAGTCAGTGTGAAGAAGGGTTTCGGCCCGAAGCGTTGCCTATTTCCTTCGCTCCATAAATGCTTCCTCACCCGTTGAGTTTCTCCAGCATTTTTGTCTACCTTCGATTTTCCAGTATCTGCAGTTCCTTCTTAAACAATCAGGAAGTCATATCGGTTTTTAAACTTTGGTGAGGCTGCAATTTTTTTGTGCAAAATGTGTGCAGCACGGTGGCGCAAGGGTAGAGTTTGCCTTACAGCGATATAATCCCAAATGTAACAGAGGCAAAAACTAAAAGCTTCCATGCCAGCAAGAATACTACAATTCGTTAGCAGTAATACATTGATCAAAATAGTTGGACGATACAGCAGCACCAGTACTTGATTTTAAAAATTGGTTAGTCAAATTGCAGGATAGCATAAATTGTTGACAAAGTGCGATTTCTAAGATTTCTAGGGCGCGGCGCAGTGGCAGAGTTGCTGCTTTTACCCGGTTCAATCATGACAACGGGTGCTGTCTGCATGGAATTTGCACGTTCTCCCCGTAACCGCGTGGGTTTTCTCTGGGTGCTCCGGTTTCCACCCACACTCTAAAGACCTACTGGTTTAGAGGTTAATTGGCTTCGGTAGATTGTAAATTGCCCTTCGAGTGCTGGTATCGCAAGTCGTTGAGACTCGGTGGACTGAAAGGCCTGTGTTCGTGCTGTATCTCTAAACTAAAGTTAATTTACAGGTACACAATGATAGTGAAATCACTGCTCTAAGGAGACATGATCTAAAATGAGGATTATTATAAGTATCAAACCGTAACTTCCATCTGTGAAGCACTCAAGGCCCTTGAGAAAGCGGCCAAGATGCCCGTGGACACATCCTCCCTCTCCAGGGACACCTGGGCACGGATGTAAGATTGAAGGAGGGGGACAGGCAGTCAGCCTGGATGGAGCTCTCAGCTGGTCGCTGCCATAACCCATAACCTACAAATGTCCAGCTTGGCCAGAGAAAGGGAGGGGTTTGAGGGTTCCTTAAAATTGTAGAATCCTATGAACGTACCATTGGGCTGTAATCTAGCAAAGTGGAATAAGAGATGCTGTTCCTCCAGTTTGTGTGTGACCATCTCTGGCAATGGAGGTGGTCCAGGACAATAAGGGCAGTATGGGAACGGGAAGGTGAGTTGAATGGCTAACAACGGGCAGATCCAGTAGGCCTTGGCAGACTAAGCGCATGTATTCAGCAAAACGGTCGCCAAGTCTATGCTTGGTCTTGCTAATGTACAGGAGCCCACATCAGGAACACAGTGGTTAGAGGTGCATGTGGACCTCTGTCTCACTTGGATCCAGAAACCCCAGCAGTCGTTCCAGGTGAAACAGATTCCTTTTGTGCATTAACCAGCATCTGCAGTTGTTTGGTTCTAGAACATAGGGGATGTAGTCCAGGAATGCACTTTGTTGATGGTTTCTCTGTGACGATCCCACAGTTCAGTAGAGACCTTCGCAACAAGTACAGCCTGGGCCCCAAGACGCCACCGAACCTTCCAGCACCCAACTGACTGAGACAAAATAATACAGGGTGGGGAGGAAGTTCACCGAAGGTAACAACTAAAGTCAATTCTGTCCACCCCCTTCTGACTGCCTCACTCCCTGCGATAGGGTGGGAGATTGCAACCTTCACGTGGTCCGCCCTGTTTTTGACAAATGCAATCAACCCGACGTGTACAATCAAATAAAACAAGTTGTCCTGCAACTTTAGGCTGTGCACACCATACGCAAGAAGAAGACTCCCTGCGATCATGCAGCCATCGCTGTCTCCGTTAAACCTTCCCGAACTTCCTTCAGAAAATAGTCACAATCCTTGTATTAACTTGGGCACCATGTTACAGGAAAGATGTTGTCAAGTTGGAAAGTAACAGAAGATTTACGAGGATGTTGCCAGGACTCGCGGGTCTGAACTATAGGGACAGGTTCAGCACGCTGGGACTCTATTCCTTGGAGCACAGGAGGATGAGGGGTGATCTTACAGAGGTGTATAAAATCATGAGTGGAACAGATCAGGTAGACACAGAGTCTCACGCCCAGAGTGGGAGAAATTGAGAACCAGAGTGCACAGATTTAAGGTGATGGGGGGAAAAGATTTAATAGGAATCTGAGGGGTAACTTTTTCCACACAGAGGGTGGTGGGTGTATGGAACGAGCTGCCAGAGGAGGTAGTTGAGGCAGGGACTATCGCAACATTTAAGAAACAATGAGATAGGCACATGGATAGGACAGGTTTAGAGTAATATGGGCTAAAACGCAGGCAAGTGGGACTAGTGTTGATGAGACATGTTATTCAGCGTGGGCAAGTTTGGCCGAAGGACATTTTTCCACACTATGACTAACTAATCTACTGATGAAATGGGCACTGCACTTTAATGCCCATTTGTAAATGCTGTCTTTTTGCTATAAATCTCTCCTATCTGCAGTTCTAACCTTATTTTTCCAGTGCAGTTCTGGTTCTCCAATTATTAGGACGGAAGTGGAGGCTTTGAAAGGGTACAGAAAAGGTTTACCAGAGCAAACTCCGTACAGACAAGGACTCGTAGTCAGATCGACACTGGCATTAAGACAGCATCTCTACTGCTCTGCCGCTGTCCTGTCCAAAGTCCTGGACCCTAGAGCCATCGTGCTGAAAACTAAAATAATGTTGCTATTCTTAACCTTACTATTAGCCATTTGTGCAAATTGTGCCGGGTTGCATCATGTTTATTTTGCTTTTTTTTAAAAAACCCTTTGGATTGGCACTTTCCACGCATACTTTATTGTACATCACTACAAATAACAAAGTGCCGTTGCATTTATGTAGTTACATTGTAGTTTTACCAGATTCAACTTCATAACATAATCCAATGCATGAGGAAAGTCTGTCAGTTCCTGCAATTGACCTTCTATGAGTTACACCAAGACCAAGAGGCTGTAACACAGTAACCTTTAAGAATTACTATCTGCAACATGAGGATCAATTATCGATGCCATCCATATGAAAAGATTAACATCTCAATGTTCAGCAGCATAAGCATTATACTTGAAAATGATGCACCAACCTTCACCAAGGTAAATGTAAAGGCAGCATAGCAGCACAACCAGTAAAGCTGCTGCCTCATGGTGCCAGAGACCTGTTTTGAAACCTGACCTTGGGTGCTGTCTGTGTGGATTTTGCACCTTCTCCCTGCGACTGCATGGATTTTCACTGGGTGATCCTTATTTCATCCCACATCCCAAGTAGTATAGGTTGGTAGATTAATTGGTCACTATAAATTACCACGAGTGTGTAGATGAATAGTAAAATATGTAAGTTGATGAGAATATGAAAAAATTAAAAAGGGGATTAATGATTAATGTAGGATTAGTGTAAAATAGGTGGTTGATGATCAAAGTGGACTGAATGGGCTGGTGCCTGTTTCTACATCACATCTAAGATTTCATAAAACCTGAAAGAAATTTTCAGAAAAAGACATTATCTGAGTGTTCAAAATAACTTTATCTCACTCGCAGAGAAATAAGATATTACACCTGTTCAACAAATCAAATTTTACAGGTTAATAAAAATGAGAAAGTACTATTTTAAGCTGAGCCAATGAAAAAAACTAAGAAATGATATTTACCTTTAACTCAAAATTACCATCCTTAAGTCAAAAATAAACCTGACTCCTCAAAGAATTTAAATTAATTTGCCATATTTGGCCGTGAGAATTTCTTCCATTTCATCTTATTCAGCTTTAGTTTAAAAAAAATAACTTTTCTATTAAAATAATAGAAAAATAGGTTTGCTTCCAATATATAAAAACCCAGTCCAACAAATTCAAGCAATTTATTTTCTCTTTCGAACAGTTAAGTTTTCTCCCCTTATACAAATCAATTATGTGTTTAATAAGTGACTTGAAAATTAATAAAGGGCAACGGATTTTAAAACTAGAGATGAGGAAAGAGATACAAGAAGGAACATGGGAGCAATCTTTTCCCTCAAGACGCTATTCTGTATTTAGAATGAGCTGCCAGAGGAAGCTATGGAAGTGGATACAATGATGGCTTTTAAAATACTTTTGGGCAGATATATAGATGGGAAGGGTTTAGAGGGTTATCAACCAAATGCAGGCAAATGGGACTAGCCACGTATGTCAACTTGGTCGGCATAGACAAGATGGGCTGAAGGGCCTGTTTGCGTGCCATACAGCTTTATGATTCTAATAACTACAGTTGCACAAAACCAAAAACTTTGACTAACTTGGCACATAAATCATTCACAGTTTAGGTAATGTACACAAAGAAAGAAAAATTGGAAAGAAATAAACAGAAACCAAACTGGGAACAGTAGTGTGTGGATGCCTGAATACTTCAGTCCTTAATGAAGTAGATCAACTGTGGCAGGCGTTCTGACTGGTTACTGCCCCAAAACATCTCTCAGTTGAATGGACTCTTGGAACAAACGACAATTTACAAATCTAAACTGTGCTGTCAAGCAGCAACTTTATTGTTTATAATTTCTATCTTTGTACGTGTAATACTGTTTAACTCAGAAGTATGACCTGGAATTATAAATCCAAGGAGATTGGCACTGCTGGAGATACCGCAGTCACAGTAGGAAAGATCAATTAAGTCACTGTGCTGCAGGCAGCAGCGCATAAAGATTGCTTGCAACAGAACAGACACTAATTGCAGAGTAAGTTCAGTCTGAAGTCATTCCTTATGCAGCTTTTTCTTTGTGTCTTTTTCATCATACGATTCACCAAACTCATTTATTCTTGTTTTATCCACTGGGTAAAGCCTGCAATGAAAAATAATACAGAATTTCAGAATTAAGTCATATGTCTGTTTATCATGATACAACAAAATGGCACAAATGTAGTCACAAAGGGAAAATCAAGGGCCAAATTTCTCTACATTTTTAAACAATGTTTTGAAGCTTTCTGTGCACAGTGGTGAACAAAACCATCTTGATCAGCGAGGCACGTGGGCTGAGGAATGACAAATGAAATTTGATGCAGATAAATGTTAGGTGGTGCATTTTTTGGAAGTTAAGCTAGGGTAGGACCTTCACAGTGAATGACAGGGCCTTCGGGCACGTGGAGCAGAGAGATCTAGGAGTACAGGTACATAGTCCTTTGAACCTGAGGGAAAATGTTTTCACACAGAGGGTGGTGGGTATGTGGAATAAACTGCCCGAGGAAGTAGTTCCTGCAGGTACTATAACATTTAAAATACATTTTGACAGGTATATTGATAGGAAAGGTTTAGAGGCAGGTGGGACTAGCATAATGGGGCATCTTGGTCGGTATGAAGTAGGGCCGTTTTGTATAACTATGATTCTGAAACCTCCGATATGTTATTTTTAGTGTTAGCTTTCCTATTTTACATCTCTGTCTGATGTTCCATTTTCCTGAAAACTAAAACTGTGGGTAAAAGTGGGATCCCCAGCATTTGTACCCAGCTGGAGTTTACAGAAGGAAGTGGCTAACTTAAAGACAATATGTGTTTTGTAGAGGCACAATACATGTTTTTTTTAACAAGACATTCCAACCCAACAAAATAGGTTTGGGAGTAAATTCCAGAAGTGAAAGGATTCATGTTTCTAATGAAGCTGTTGACTGATGTGCATAACATAGTATGTATAAAAGTTTTCATTTCAAAATAATATTTTGAGTAATCTTACCATCTCTGATACAGGTAAACAAGGAACACCACATCATCTCTGAAGCAAGCTAGTCTATGTGATGTTGGCATGGTGATGATGAAGGCAAATATGTCATCTATAAAGGTGTTGAATGCCTGCAATGGAAGATAGATTGTGATAGTAAAAGATAAATAATATTTTCGTCAGAACTTTGGAAAATAACACTGTACATCATATTACTATGTATATGTAATGTGGAGAGAATGGATATAATAATACAATGAAGTCAATGTTTGCAATATTCCATATTCAGATGTGTGTTTGTTTGCACTGAGAGGAATGGTTGAAAATGTAACAGTGATGCGATTTTTGCTTTAGGCACAAATGGTAATAAAACAAATTACCTGCCTGGTCTTATTGAAATAGTTTATTTTACTACATTCATACAATATCTATGTACTAATGCAATTTATCAACAACCTCATTCCTCTAAACGTGTATAACTCTGATATACTCCAAGGATTTTCCACGGTATTCAATTGAAATTGGAACTATCCATCAATTCTGCAATGGGAATGTGTTTTGGCAGCACATGAACTAACGCTTAAATTAATGAGCAGGGTAGAACAAACTACTGAGATGAGAAAACAAAAATGAAACCACAAAGTAATAGAAACACCATAGTATTTTCACTAGCTCCACACTCAATAATTTTCAATGTAAAAATTCCAGGAATAAAAAGCAAGAACTGAATTTAAATACTGGGCATTTTAATAAATTATGAAAGGTAGCAAAGAAGCTAAACTTTGATACTGCCTCCGTAATGGTTATAAATAAATTGCTCTTTTCTGTAGTAATAAACATCTTAATCCTTATGCTAATATCATACAACTACAAATGCTCTAGTTTATACAAGCCATTGTTTTGGAAAGTGGTGGGATACAGAATCCATGGGTAATACTACCCTGATCCCAACCCCAATAAAATAAATCTTGGCTGCATTTCAAGACGGCTAAGAAGCAACTTAATGGCGACACAAGTAAATAGAGTGGTAAAGGCAGCATATAGTATGCTTACTTTCATAGGTCAGGACATTGAATACAAGAGCCAGGAACTCCAATCTGGTAGAACCTGTACTCTGGAATTAAGCAGCTGCCAGTCCTGTCCCTCCCTTAGCCATGTTTGTGTCATGGCTATAACCTCTCAGTTGCAGGTACCTATCAATGTAGTTCATTCACCTTACCCATCAGACCTCTCACATTGAAATAAATGCAACTTAAACCAACAATCCTGCCATGCTCCTGTCAACTGAACTTGCTTTCATCATCCTCCATACTGACTTCTAGCCTCTATCTTTCTTCATGTTTTGCTTCTATCACCAAGAAGAGGCAACCTTAGTCACCAGATTGGCTCTGGGAGGACGCTAGTCTCTCAAATAGCGAGTGGAACACAATCATTCATACTTTTTGTTTAAAAAGTGCTTTGAAGTTAAATTATCGAAGTTAATCCAGTAAAATCTCAATAACTAAATTATGTACACTTTTCTGTAAGGGAACAACAAAATTCCAATCTCTCAGATTGGAACGGCAATCGTTGAGAGAAGTACTTTTTTCTAAAATGTAAACCATCATCTGACTGACAGACAATAATGCTACTTGACATAGCAGCAATAATAGCTTTCGTTCAGTTATGCTCAATGCAAGCAAAGGTGTTTTACAAGATTCTGAATTGCAAATAAGCATGCCAAAAGAGAACATGCAACTGCAGTGTGACATGAATTAGGTTTCAGTTTAGACATGCAAATATAATTAAAAATAGCTTACTTTATACATAAAAGCCTTCCATGGTAAGTGTGCCACAGACTTCAACTGTAAATAAATTAAAATTATTAATTCTAAAAATTCTCATTATTAATATCACATTTTTAAGCTTACATGTGGAATCCACTTTAGTGTGTGATGAGAAGGGCATCCGTACATCAACCCAGTACATTTTATGAACTCAGACCAAATTCTGAATATTTGTCACCCAGTTTGCTAATGAAGAGCTTGACCGAGAACATAACTATTCTAACAAAATACATTCTTTGAGAAATATGTTGAAATGAAAAGCAAAATGGAGCAAATAGCATATGCTGTAACAGCTTTGTTTATTAAGCGTTTAGTATATGGTAAAAAACGTCATTAGGAGTGGCAAGACTATCAAGCCCAGTCACTTCAATGACAGGTGAACCTAGCAAATTAATTACCTGGTAAAGTTCACTATTGAAAACCAATGTAGCTATTTCACAAAGATTCAATTGGGTTTTTAAACTTTATGATAAAATATTATTTTTTATACAATTTATTTCCAGAACTTTAAAGTATTCACTTCATAAAGTGTGTTACATAGTTGTGGAAGTAATTATACAATG
Organism: Amblyraja radiata; assembly: GCF_010909765.2. NCBI lineage: Eukaryota > Metazoa > Chordata > Chondrichthyes > Rajiformes > Rajidae > Amblyraja > Amblyraja radiata. The sequence goes on from NC_045957.1 coordinate 83,819,548, forward strand.
TAAAAACACCAGAATTAGATTTATCGTGTAATGTTGGATCATGGAGCCTCTTATTTCATGGATACACTTATTACTTGAAATTGTACTAACTAAATATGTTTAGTATTTGTACGTTTACCACAAATTTCATTTCAGAACAAGCTCAATATGCACAGATTTCATTGGCTTTGATCCATTCAGGGGATCAGGACACTATTGTTTTAGTATCCCAATCAAGAGAGGTTTTTTTTGGTGCTCATGGGCAAGGAGGGTTTTTAAAAAAATAAAATAAACATGGTGTTTCGAAATCTAGTCTCCTGAATTCTTGGCCTATTGGGGCTTCAATATGCCAACCTAGTCTTGCTCATTTCAAATCATTCCCTCTGTATGATCTGAGAGATTATGTAAAGCAATCATAGCAAAGATAAAACCTTTCCAAATTAGCATCAACTCGTGTATTTTCCACCATATTTGCATGAACACTGGATGGTATTTCTCTAGCCACTCCATCCCCCACCACTCCAGCCCACTGTTGCCTGGACTATAATGTGATGCCATTGAGTCCCTACTCAGCAGGTCAGATTGTTTTTGGGCAGAAGGGGGTAAATGAATGGAGGCAGGGTGGAAATAGTGATGAATATTCACTTAGGCTACCACCAAAAGGCAAATTTATCATTTGCTCTTCAGAGAAACTTTAATGTATATTGAAAAGTATGATGTCAGGTTTAGACATACAAATCAGTTATGAAAAACAAAAAACAAGAGAAATTGAAAGTAGTGGACTAAAGGTTACACCTCACACTTCTATCACCCTGTCTGTTTAGAATTAAATAGCACAGATTTTTTATCAATTGAAAGACACACTCACACAGGATATAATACATAACACAAATGGGTTTGTGGCTCAGAGTTCAACAGGAGAATAATCCACAAAATAGCATCTGGATAATTATGTTTCCAATTAAGACCTGTTAATCTCCACTAAAATAGTTTAATCACAAGTCAGAATAATGATCTTTTCACCAACCTTATAATTAACAAATAGTTGAGGCAGCATAAACAGGAATCCAAAAGCATAGACACCTGCAATAGCCACACATGCATTTTAATGACTTCATTACAACAAAAGCATTTCAGCAAAGATATCAATGATTTTTTTTTAAACTTGTTTAAAGCCAAAAAACATTGTTAGCACTTACCATTAACTAAACTGTTGATCAACCATGAATACCAGCTGAAAATACATACATTGTAAATATAATGTAATAATTATTCCTTGAAGATTCAAATTTAAATTTGACTTAAGGGGCAATAATAATTACCTTTTGTACTTCATATTTAATAAGGAATATACAGCTCCACCAAAACAAAGTGGATAAAGTATGTAGGACAAATATTTCATTGCCTAAAGACACAAATTACATTTGATGAACAAACAATTTTAACAGATAACCATATCTATAATAAATTATGAAGACGAACATACATTTCGTAAAAATTGCACCAGCCTCTTAAAATGTTTGGACCTTATACAGTGTTGACCACAAACATGAACAATTTACCCGCCCCCATAAATGCTGCTCAACGATATTTGCTCTATTCTGATTTTATTTTAAATTACTCTTCTCTCAATGAAGCAACGTCTCACACTAGTAATGCATCTTAAATGTGACCAAATACAATCTGTGAGGCCCAAACAAGTTCAGATTTATTTCCCGAATAACCATGTGAAGCACGGTATAAGAGCAAATAAAACAAGCCAAATACCTGAGTATCATATTCTTCAGTCTTTTTTTCAGACTCATCAAATGTTCCAAACTGCAGAAAAAAATAAACAGTAATCTATATTGCTTCATATAAATATATCTTTATTTAGGCAACTTGAAGCATAGTCTCAAGCCTAGTCTACTTTAGTCTCAAGAGTCCAAATTAATTTAGGATGGTCTGCAACAAAATCTTCCCTCAGGGACTAAAGGTTCAGGAGAAAATCCATCAAAGATTATCTTTTTCCAGAAGATAAATAGGTTAGAATAAGAATTGGTTAGAATAAGAATTGGAAAGTTAGGAAAAAAATATTCTGGCATACCTCCACCCTCTTTCCCATTTTCAATCTGCATACCATCCACACCCCATTCCAGCTCTAACCACCCCTCAATTTCTAATATATCCCATCTTTACTTCTGAGATGTCTTCTTTTGTTCACGGTTTACCCCCTTTTGTCATAGATGGGTCTCGTACACGTATCTCCTCAATGTCCCATAGTTCTGCTCTCGCTCTCCCCAGACAGAGCAGGTTGGGTGTTCCACTGGTCCTCGCCTTTCACCCAACAAGCTTCCGCACCCAACATACCGTCCTCCGACATTTCAGTCACTTCCAAAGCGATCCCACCACTAATCTCATCTTCCAATCTCCTCCCTCCACGTTCACTTACCCCTTCCCACCAATACCACTCCCACCGCAGGTACCTTTCCCTGCAACTGCGAGAGGCAAGAGATGCAACACCTGTCCCTATACCTTCTCCCTCGCCTCCATCCAGGGACCCCAGCAATCTTTCAGGTGAGACTGAGGTTCACATGTACCTCATCTAACCTAATCTACAACACCCGAGTTCCCGATATGGCCTCCTGTACGCTGCACGGCAGAAGCCCCTGGTAGGGTGCGCGGTAGAAGAAAATAATTTCACTGTGCGTTTGCATGTGTGACAATAAAGAACCATTGAACCACTGGTTCCTTCTGCTCACATGATTTCTTGATTTACTGAAGCCATCAACATCACCTCTGCAGATAAAACCTCCCTGGTCACCTTTCTTTGAAAATTACCACTTGACAATCTATCTTTCTTCATTAACATCTAATCACATCATAGATATGAGAGCAACTTTCCCCCAGTTCCCTATACAGTAAATCCACGTTATCACAAACCTCTTTACAACGGATTTTGGTTATAGCGGAATGTCACTTTAAGAACACAGGCTGCTAGTGACACTGTGGAGGCCATATAAATTGACAAGCTATTGCTTCCATCGACACTTCACTATTAAATAATGTAGCACACAGCCCTTAATATTTTTAGCTTGCAGTAACAAAAATAGTTTATTAGCTGTTAAAAACAACTTTATCCACTTTAAAAATTGTCCCTGGTGGGTGTAGGATAGTGTTAATGTGCGGGGATCGTTGGTCGGCGCGGACTCAGCGCGCCAAAGGGCCTATTTCCGTGCTGCATCTCTAAACAAAATTAAACTAAATTAAAAGACATAGCTTTATCGTGAAAGGGGAACAGTTTAAAGGAAATGCACAGGGCAAATTTTAAAGATTGTATGTGCCTGGAATGCGCTGACAGAGATGGCGGTGGAGGCAGATAACAGTGGCATTTAAGAGGCTTTATAAGGTTATAGGGAATAGGAGTAGAATTAGGCCATTTGGCCTATCGTGTCTACTCTGTCATTCAATCATGGCTGATCTATCTCTCCCTCCTAACCCCATTCTCTTGCCTTATCCCCATAACCTTTGACACCTGTATTAATCAAGAATCTATCTATCTCTGCTTTGAGATAAGCATATGTACAGCACAGACATTGCGGGGTGAAGGGTCAGTTCCTGTGCTGTAGTTTTCTAAATTCTATGTAAATAGATGACGGTAAATACAGAATAGTGTGAAAGGAGAATCGAGAGCAAGGTTTTGTTTAATGCAGAGAATGGTTTATGATCTGAACTCACCTGTGGTGAGTTACAGGATTTGAACTCACTTGAGGTGAGTTACAGGGAATTACAGGATTTTCAAAAGGTAACTGAATAAAAGTGAGGGAAAGTAATTAACCTCCGTTACATTGACGACTGCTTTGGGGCCACCTCCTGCACCCACACACAATTGACTGACTTCATCCACTTCACCAACTTCCATCCGGCACTCCAATACACCTGGACCATTTCCGACACTTCCCTACCATTCCTTGACCTCACCATCTCCATCGCAGGGGACAGACTTCTGACCGACATACACTACAAACCAACTGACTCACATGGCTATCTGGACTACACGTCTTCCCACCCTGCCCCCTGTAAAGACTCCATCCCCTACTCCCAATTCCTCCGCCTACGCCGCATCTGCTCCCAGGATGAGACGTTCCACACCAGGGCATCGGAAATGTCCTCGTTCTTCAGGGAACGGGGATTCCCCTCCGCCACCATAGATGACTCGCACCAGGGTCTCCTCCATACCCCGCAACACTGCTCTCTCTCCCCATCCCCGCACTCGCAACAAGGGCAGAGTCCCCCTAGTCCTCACCTTTCACCCCATCAGCCGGCAAATACAACACATAATCCTCCGCCATTTCCGCCACCTCCAACGTGACCCCACCACTCGCCACATCTTCCCATCTCCCCCTATGTCTGCCTTCCGCAAAGACCGCTCCCTCCGCAACTCCCTTGTCAATTCTTCCCTTCCCTGCCGTACCACCCCCTCCCCGGGCACTTTCTGTTGCAACCGCAAGAAATGCAACACCTGTCCCTTCACCTCCCCCCTCGACTCCATTCAAGGACCCAAGCAGTCGTTCCAGGTGCGACAAAGGTTCACCTGCATCTCCTCCAACCTCATCTACTGCATCCACTGCTCTAGATGTCAGCTGATTTACATCGGGGAGACTATGCGGAGGTTGGGCGATCGTTTCGCCGAACACCTCCGCTCAGTCCGCAATAACCTACCTGAACTCCCGGTGGCTCAGCACTTCAACTCCCCCTCCCATTCCCAATCCGACCTCTCTGTCCTGGGTCTCCTCCATTGCCAGAGTGAGCAACACCGGAAATTGGAGGAACAGCACCTCATATTCCGTCTGGGTTGTTTGCATCCCGATGGCATGAACGTTGAATTCTCCCAGTTTTGCTAGCCCTTGCTGTCTCCTCCCCTTCCTTAACCCTCGAGCTGTCACCTCCCATCCCCCCCGCCCTCGGGCTCCTCCTCCTCCCTTTTTCCTTCCTTCTACCCCCCCCCCCCCCCCCCACCCCCTATCAGTCTGAAGAAGGGTTTTGGCCCGAAACGTCGCCTATTTCCTTCGCTCCATAGATGCTGCTGCACCCGCTGAGTTTCTCCAGCATTTTTGTGTACCGAGGGAAAGTAATTTGAAGGTCCAAAGGGAAAAATCAGGAGTGTAGGACCAGACTACCATTCAAATCCCTGCTATCATGGACATTTACAGTGCCCTCAATAATGTTTGGGACAAAGACCCATCATTTATTTATTTGCCTCTGTACTCCACAATTTGAGATTTGTAAAAGAAAAATCACATGTAGTTCAAGTGCACATTGTCAGATTTCATTAAAGGTCATTTTTATACACTTTGGTTTCATCATGTAGAAACTACAGCTGTGTTTATACATAGTCCCCCCATTTCAGGGCACCATAATGTTTGGAACACATGGCTTCACAGGTGTTTGTAATTGCTCAGGTGTGTTTAATTGCCTCCTTAATGCAGGTATAAGAGAGCTCTCAGCACCTAGTCTTTCCTCCAGTATTTCCATCACCATTGGAAACTTTTATTGCTGTTTATCAACATGAGGACCAAAGTTATGCCAATGAAAGTCAAAGAGGCCATTATGAGACTGAGAAACAAAAATAAAACTGTTAGAGACATCAGCCAAATCTTAGACTTACCAAAATCAACTGTCTGGCACAACATTAAGAAGAAAGAGAGCACTGGGGAGCTTACTCATCGCAAAGGGACTGGAAGACCTCCACAGCTGATGACAGAAGAATTCTCTCTATAATAAAGAAAAATCCCCAAACACCTGTCCGACAGATCAGAAACACTCTTCAGGAGTCAGGTGTGGATTTGTCAATGACCACTGTCCGCAGAAGACTTCATGAACAGAAATACAGAGGCTGCACTGCAAGATGCAAACCACGGGTTAGCCACAAAAATAGGATGGCCAGGTTACAGTTTGCCAATAAGTGCTTAAAAGAGCAACCACAGTTCAGGAAAAAGTTCTTGTGGACAGATGAGATGAAGATTAACTTATATCAGAGTGATGGCAAGAGCAAAGTATGGAGGAGAGAAGGTATGGTGGAGCCCAAGATCTTCATGCTGTGAAACACATTTGTGGGGGTGTTAAGGCCTGGGCATGTATGGCTGCTAAAGGTACTGGCTCACTTATCCTCATGACATTGCTGTGTCCCAAACATTATGGTGCCCTGAAATTGAGGGACTATGTATAAACACTGCTGTAATTTCTACATGGTGAAACCAAAATGTATAAAAATGACCTTTATTAAAATCTGACAATATGCACTTTAACCACGTGAATTTTTTTTTCTATTACAAATCTCAAATTGTGGAGAACAGAGGCAAATAAATAATTGATGGGTCTTTGTCCCAAACATTACGGAGGGCACTGTAGGTCTGCGCTTCATTAGGTGTAGCAATGTTACAAAATTTTGAGATTTAAAAAATCAAGTCTGTAATTTATCCCATCAGATAAAGCATAAAAATAAGTTTAATTTGACACCTAATTCACTTTCATATCTCAAGTATTTAAAAAGTTATGGCCATTTTCATACTCGGAAATGAGCATCTTGTTCCCTATTGATTTTCTATGGACATAACAAAAAAGTTGTGATCGTGAACAGTCAAAAGCCCATAACTTTCTTAAAAATTAAGAGAACTGAATGAAATTTTCAGTTATCATAGATTGAAGCATTCTGAAACAAATATAAAATAATCTTACTTGGATGACCTGAAATTAAAGCATATAATTAGTTAGTTACCTAATTGTAGCTAATTTCAGACTTCAATTACTAGATCTAAACATCTATCCATTTCTTAATAAATTATTAACATTTTTAAATAGCCTAAATGTCCAAATAATATTCACAAATAATTCACAATAAAACATGATTTTTAAATCTCATTTACATTAATTTATAGACCAAATGGAAGGAATTTAGTGTTCAATTGCTGTAAATAAATGCCCATTTAAATCAGCTTTCCAGTGGGTCCCTGTGGAACGCGCTGGTTTAGAACGTTCACATTGCAGTAGATTTGTGCCCCAAATGCCCAGAAAAATACTGCGCGATATAACGGGCCCAAATTGAGCTACTCGCAATATTAAATTTTGTATAAAGGGTTCTTTAGAAGCCCTTTTGAATGTAAAAATATACAACCTAACTTCTGCTATTTGCTTTATGAGACCCTGCGGTTGCTGGCCGTCGCGGGTTTAGAGATTGATTTTTAAACTACTATAACTATTATACGAGGCCTTTAAACCTAATAATAGCTTTTGCGACGGGGTCTTCCAGCGATTTTTCGTTAATAATTAACTAGGCTGAACATCTTCGATTTGAACAGCCTAGAGAAAATCGCGTTTTAAACCCGCCCCCTCTAAACGGCGCCAAAATCGCGCACACCCGCAACGGCAGATTTTCAAAGACGCTTCAGGTAGGCTTTGCAACATACCTATTAGGTGCACAGAACAATTTGCAAACTTTAATCATTTTTCACAAATTGCTAAAAGATAACCAGGCATTGAACACCTGGCTTTGTTGTTTTAACCCAATTCCACAACTAATAGTCAATTGTGTATTTGTGGTTAAGATACAAAATCAGTTGGCTGCAAATCAAGAAAAATGTCAAGAACCATGTCCTTGTCCATGGATTCATTAAGGATGAATGGATTATAACATTCAGGTTGAATAAATTATAACATGAATTAACTATAACATTTAAAGGATTTAGCAAACCTCGCAATTTAAGCACTTGCTAATCGTAACTGTTTCAATGTTAATGGCTATAATTAAAGCATTGTTCATTGCATAATTAAATATGCATTCCAATTTATTGCTATACTTCACCTGAAATACTGGCTTTAAACCATGACACTTCACAGTGATTTTGAAGGCTTTCTTAACTTTCCAGACCTGCAGTTCAGACAAACAGATTCATTTAATTTATATGCAAACAGAGAAAAGTATCAGTGCAAAATGAAATTAAAATATTTTGTGTTATTTAAGGTTGACAGGGGTCCCGTCTGTAATTGCAGATTTTTATATTACCTCAATGATAGCACCTACTCCAGCTGGAATTAGTACTAATAAACTGGTCCTTTCATCCAAAAGGAAAAGAAATACCACTAGAGTACTAAAGCATCGCCAAAGCACTGCAATGAAAGAAAAAGTTATTACTTCAAATTGAGTCCCTTGACATCATGAACAGGTCAAATGCTGCACTTTGTATCTTCCCCTTTGCTCTCTCTATTGATTGTATTTATGTATAGTGTTATCTGATCTATTTGGACAGCATGCAAAGCAAAGCTATTCAATGTATCTTGGTAATTAAAAACTATTGCGTCTTATTAACCCGAATGAGATTTTTGAGAAGGTGACAAAGAAGATTAATGAAGGTAGGGTGGTGGATGGTGTATACATAGATTTTAGTAAGAATTTTAATAAGGTCCCCACATGGATTCAGAAATGGCCTATTCATAGAAGACAGAGCGTTAAGGGCCTGTCCCACGAGCATGCGACTCCATGCGGCAAGCGCGACTTAAAGGGCCTGTCCCACGAGCATGCGACTACATGCGGCGAGCGCGACCAAACCAGAAGCGGGGACCGCGCGGTGGTCGAGTGAGTGACATGAAGTTCGAGCGAAGTCCGCGGCAAGTACGCGCGTGACGTACGCCATCGAGGCGGTGTGTACGGCGTCGAGCCGGCAGGCCGTTGCCGCGCGGAATTTTTGAACACGGTCAGATTTTCGGAGCCCTGCGCGGTCGGGACCAGCTCCGCACAACTCCATACGGCTCCGGCGATCGAAGTGGGACCGGCCCCACGAGGCCGTACGGCTCAAGCGACCATGTTAGGTCGCGCTCGTGGGTCAGGCCCTTTAGGTCGCGCTTGCCGCATGGAGTCGCATGCTCGTGGGACAGGCCCTTTATAGTAGAAGGAAGATAATCTGGCAAGTCTTGTGAGTACATTTGCTGGCGACACCAATATATAGTATACAGTTATACTATAAGTATATAGTTAACGGCAAGACCCATAACAGCATTGATGTGCAGAGGGAACTTGCTGTCCACGTTCATTGATCACTGAAGGTGTCAGCACAAGTAGAGAGGGTAGTAAATAAAGCATATGCTATGTTTGTATTGATTGCTGGAGGAATTGAGTATAAGAGCCAGGAAGCCATAAGAGACTTTGCTTAGGCCGCATTTGGAATATTGCATGCAATTCTGCTTGTCCCATTACAGGAAGGATGCGGTGCCTTTTCGAGACGGTGCATAGGAGGTTTACCAGAATACTGTCCAGATTAGTGGATGTCAGCTACAAGGAGAGGGTGGGTAAACTTGGATTGTTTTCTCTGGAACGTTTGGGGTTGAGGGAAGACTTGATAGAAGTATATGAAATTATGAGGGGCAATAGAAACAGTAGATAGTCAGAACCTTTTTCCAAGGGTGGAAATATCCAACAATAGAGGGCATCGCCATAAAGTGAGAGGAGGAAAGTACGGGTAAAGTTCAATGGAAGATAGGGACCCTTCATCAGACCCGGAACGTCACCCATTCCTTCTATCCAGAGATGCTGCCTGCCCCGCTGAGTTACTCCAGCTTTTTGTGTCTATCTTCGGTGTACAGCAGCATCTGCATTTCCTTCCTACACAAAGTTTAATTTTACACACAGGGTAGTGGAGGCCTGGAATCCATTGCCAGAGCTGGTGCGAGAGGCAGATAGGATAGTGGCACTTAAGAGGCTTTTTGATAGGAACATGAAAGTGCAAGGAATTGAGGAATATGGGTCAGGCATAAGGAATGTACCTGCTTATACATAATTCTTTTTAACATTGTATCAGAAGTTATGTTTAAAAATAGTTGGCTTTAAAGAAAAACAGGCGCTTTAGAATACAGTTGATAATCCTTCCTGAGGTCATAATGAGTTGCTGATATCAGAGTATTTGTCGAAGGTCATTGAATTACCCTTAATGCCTACCTGCTTTTGTTGACATGCCAACCATGTTTTTCTTTCGCCTCCAAAAGGTAATATCATTTTTAAAAGCCAAGAAATCAAATAGGAGCTGCAAACAAAAAATCAAATATTTCATGTAACCAATACAATAATTTAGTCATGTAGGCAGAATTGTACAGCACAGAATGAGCCATGTGGTCTACTATCATTACCTTTTTACCCATCCACACTAGTCCCATTTGCTTGGATTAGTTCCATATTATTCTGTGCCTTGCTATCAACTCTGCACATAAAACAAAACTTTTCCCTCAAATCCCCTTTAAAACTCTGTTCTCTCACCTTAAACAGATGCCCTCTTATTTTAATACCTCTATTACAGGAAAAGTGATTTTGATTACCTAGTCGAAGGTAGACAAAAATGATTGAGAAACTCAGCGGGTGAGGCAGCATCTATGGAGCGAAGGAATAAGTGACGTTTCGGGTCGAGACCCTTCTTCAGACTGATGTGGGGGTGGGGGGGCGGGAAGAAGAAAGGAAGAGGCGGAGACAGTGGGCTGTGGGAGAGCTGGGAAAGGGAGGGGAAGGAGGGAGAAAGCAAGGACTACCTGAAATAGGAGAAGTCGATGTTCATACCGCTGGGGTGTAAACTACCCAAGTGAAATATGAGGTGCTGCTCCCCCAATTTGCGGTGGGACTCACTCTGGCCATGGAGGAGACCCGGGACAGAAAGGTCGGATTCGGAATGGGAGGGGGAGTTGAAGTGCTGAGCCACCGGGAGATCAGGTTGGTTAATGCAAACTGTGTGGAGGTGTTGGGCGAAGTGATCGCCAAGCCTGCACTTGTGCTCACCGATGTAGAGCAGTTGACACCTAGAGCAGCGGATGCAATAGATGCAGGTGAACCTCTGCCTCACCTGGAAAGACTGCTTAGGTCCTTGGATAGAGTCAAGGGGGGAGATAAAGCGACAAGTGTAGCATTTCCTGCGGTTGCAAGGGACAGTACCAGGGGAGGGAGTGGTTTGGGTGGGAAGGAATGAATTGACCAGGGAGTTACGAATGGAGCGGTCTCTGCGGAAAGCCGAAAGTGGAGGAGATGGGAAGATGTGGCCAGTGTTGGGGCCCCGTTGGAGGTGGTGAAAATGTCAGAGGATTATCTGTTGCATGCGACGGCTGGTAAGGTGGAAGGTGAGGACAAGGGGGACTCTGCCCTTGTTACGAATGGGGGAATGGGGAGTGAGAGCGGAGCTGCGGGATATAGAAGAGACCCTTGTGAGAGCCTCATCTATATTCGAAGAGTGGAACCCCCGTTCCCTAAAGAAGGAGGACATCTCCGATGCCCTGGTTTGGAACACCTCATCCTGGGTGCAGATGCGGTGTAGACGGAGGAATTGGGAGTAGGGGATCGAGTCCTTACAGGAAGTAGGGTGGGAAGAAGTGTAGTCCAGATATCCATGGGAGCCAGTGGGTTTGTAGAAGATGTCGGTCAGTAGTTTGTTGCCTGCGATGGAGATAGTGAGGCCTAGAAACGGTAGGGAGATGTCGGAAATGGTCCAGGTGAATTTGAGTGCCGGATGGAAGTTAGTGGTGAAAAGGATGAAGTCAGTGAGTTCTGCATGGGTGCAGGTGGTAGCACCAATGCAGTCGTCAATGTAGCGGAGGTGGAGTTCGGGGATAGGGCCACAGTACACCTCGAACAAGGATTGTTCGACGTACCCTACAAAGAGCCATGCATAACGGGGGCCCATGCGCTTTGGATTTGGAGGAAATTACCTCGTCAATCTGTCTCTGATAATCTTATATATGTCTATCAAGTCACCACTTCACTCCAACAAAAGAAAATCCAGCCTGTCCAATCTCTTCCTATAATTAAAGCCATCCAATCCAACAACACCCTGGGGAATCTCCTCCACACTCTCTCCAGTCCCAACCTTTCCCTTTCTATAATCCAGCAACCAAACGGCACATGATATTTTAACCAGATTTTATAAAGTTGCAACATGACATGTCAACATTTCTATTTCTATGCTCTGAACTATGAAGGGAAGCCTGTCATATGACTTCTTCACATGGTGCTGCCATTTTTAGGGATCTCTGTAATGAATCCTAAGGTCCTCTGTTCATTAACATTCCTTAACACCCTAGCATTTATTGTAAACACCCACCCCTGATTGACTTCCCATAATGAATCACATTATACTTGTCAGGATTAAATTCATTCTGCCAGCACTCCTTCTGATCTACAGCCTCCCGTAACCTTACAGAAATGTTCTTGCTATCCGCAAAACCACTACCTTTCCTGTCATCTGGAAACTTGCTAATCATGCCCCCCCTCCTCCATATTTACATCCTAGATGTTAATATATATCACAAGGGAGATGGAGACACACAGCAAGGACCAGCTCCAAGCTAACTTTTGTATCTATCTATTTTCATTCCGTTCACCCGTATCAGGTTTTCAGCCTTCAATGCCTTAGTGATTCAAGCGTTTGTCTCGATGCTTCTTAAATGTAATCTCCAGCGGCTCCTCCAGCAGCGAATTCATGATTTCAACCACTTTGTGTGAGGGGAAGAACCCTCAGATACCCTCTAGACCTCTGACCTCTCACCTTAAGTCTATGCCCTCTTGCCTCAGACACCTCCACAATAGGAAAAATATTTTTTATTCTCACACTATCTATCTTCTTCATATTTTATACATCTCTGTCAGGTCACACAATTACAGCAGGCTCATGATCCACTTGGCAAATGAGCTGAGGAATGGCGAATGCAGATGTGCAAGATGTTGCATTTTGTGACTTCAAAACAGGGCAGGATCTTCACAGTGAATAGTAAAGGTCTGGAAGTTGTTGTAAAGCAATGGGATCTAGCAGCACATGTACATAGTTCCCTGAAAATGGTGTTGCAGATAGGATACACTGGCTTTCAACACGTCAGGTAATTTATGGAATTGGGATTGTATGTGAAAAACGTTAGTGAGGCCACATTTGAGTACCGCATTCAGGCTTGGTCACCTGAAGGATGTCAATCAATCTGGAAAGAGTCCAGAGAAGAGTGGATGTTGCCAGGACTGGAGGAGCTGAGTTATAGGGAACAGCTTCTACCCAACATCCATCAAACTCTTGAACACTGCACACCACTAGCTCAGCAACTATCACCTTCTGTGGACTGTGTTTCTGGTTGCACTACGGACTTCAATTTTGCATTACCGTGGCTACTTCGCATTACTGTTATTAATTTATTGCACTGTTACTAATATATTTATTTGTGTGTTGCTGCGTTAATGGGCTTATTAAGCTGCAGCAAGAAAGAATGTCATTGTTCCACTGTTGATATGTATGACAATTAACACTCTTGACCAATGTTTTATAAAACTGTAATATGACATGCCAGCTCTAATATTCTATGCCAATTAAGTAATGGATTAAATTAGATACATGATATTATGTTTTTTTTTAAAAGGAACAATACAAGGCATTTATCTTGCTCTGAATAGGAAGTCCTTAAATCTAAGCATATTAAAGTCCGGTCCAAAACGGTCCCCAATAGAATAAAGATTGTATACTATCGATAACTTACATGGAATGCTGCAACAAAGAATGTTAAAGCTAAGAAGTAGAGATTAGTATCCACAAAGATCCCTTTTACTTCATCGACATCTTTTTCAGTGAAACCTACAATGTGCAAAATTAGAAAGGTAAAGAAAATTTAAAATGCAGATAAACCAACTTTGAGTGAGGTTCCTTTCTATAAAGATACCGCTGACAACAATAAAATAATTACTGGCAAATAATACAAAATTCAAAAAGTTAGCATAATTACAGCACAAATAGAATAATTGAATAGCTAGGTCTTCTTTACATGATTATGCACAGGGATTTGCTGTATCAGATGAGGATGTGCCTCTCAGTTAAATTACTACAATTATCTCCCAGTACATCAAAACTAGAAGTAAATTTGTCATTTTAATATTCCATATTTATAATGATTGAAAATCTGAATACATTAGCTTTCTTTTTTCATTGATGCGGTCTGACCTGCTGATTGTACCCAGCATTTTCTATTATATTCTATGTTTACGTTTGGTTGTCATTCATATCCAATTAAGCATTGCATTAACTTACTATTAATCATGAGTAAACTAAGATCATCTCCGAAAACTGCTGATCTCAGGATACCAATTTTTCACCAGGGACACATTACAATGTAAGTATAATTGAAATAGTATATATTGCAATCCACAGAGCTGCAAAAGCACCTCAAACACAGAAATATATATTGTCAAGTGCAAAGCATTTATCATATTATTATACAGTAAAGACTTAAATATTGGGATAATTTCAACCCAGGTCCTAAATTGTAGAGCTTACAGCAAAAAAAAAAACAATGTTGCAATATGGAAATGTAATACTAATAAGTAAAGATGCAACAATCTACCTTAACATAAGATATAATTTAACTATGAGAAATAGGTTATGCAAAATTTACATATATTTACACAACCAACCAAAATGGAAGAGTTTAATTTTCTGGGACCTGCAACTCTCACATGACTAGATTAAGAAATGGAAAATCTAATAATTTTCAAGTGCGCACAGCTTACCAAACTGTTGCAATGAATAGACAGCCTCTTGCATGTGTGTCCAAAACCGCAGCTTTCCGAGTGATATAGCATCATAGCAGATAGTAAGAGGTAATGCCCCTGCTGTACCATTTATAATCTGCAAAGAAAAGTTTCTAAATATTAGATTTTAGAAAGAATATTGAACTGGTTGTTACAAAGTTGGTGTAATTATTACAGGACCTAGTTCAACAAGCCTGGAATTGTGTACTTAAATTAAAATGTACAGCCATTCAATTCAGGCCAATTTCACAAAATGGACTGTACAAAATACAGCAGAATCGAGATGAATCCAATTATCACTTCATTCGATTCACTCATTATGATTATTAGTTATAATTCATTGGGCTTCTCGACAGCCAAATAATATAGGTGGTTATAACTCATTTACCATGAGGTTTGGCATTCATGTGCATAAAGAGTGAATTAAATAGATGTGGGTTAATTCTTGGAAATATTTTGAGCAGTAATGGGGAACATAAGAGTTTGGCACCAAATTGGCAAACTTATCTTCACTAATACACAAATACATTATATCGGCCAGTCAATGAAGATGAAGTAAAGCAGAGAAAATGAATTGTTATAACTTGGGACTTTAAGGTAGCAAAAAGTGACTCACTTTTAAATCTCTCACTCGATTGCTTAGCTCGTCAACAAACAGTATAGGAAGGTACTGCACAGACTTTCCATGCTGCATCCTAAAATATCAATCACAAATGAAGCATTATAAAGCAGCACATTGATGATATAAATTTTATCTGTTTTTAAAACAGTACTACTCAGCACATTTCTTCTCCCAATTCTTAATTATGTAATACAGGTCTACCAGTGATTTTACAGCAACTGGTGATCCAGCACCTTCTTAAATCTTGACAAAATTACAAGAGCGCACATGAAATCCCCCCCCCCCCAACCAGAAGTCTCCCCCCCCGAAAACATGACGCCTAGGCCGGGTGAGGCGGTCGATCTCAACCGCATCGGGACTACCGCGCCAATCAGAGGGTGGAATTTTCCTCCTGCGACTGGAGCTCTGGAACACCAGCCCAGCTGGAATGGCAGATCCTCTCCCACAGCCGACTTCCACGGTAGACTTTGCAGGCCCATATCTCTGCTCCTCGGCTGCCTCTCAGAGGCCGAGAGGTCTGTGGGTCCGGCAAAACAGATAATCCAGAAAGGATCCATGACCAACGATGCTGGAAAATCAGTGGTGGACCTGTACATCACCTAACAATTTCATCTATCTTGTGGCTGACCAAGCTTGGTCAAACCAGCAAACTCACATGCAGGACAATGCCAAAACTGAGACCTTATTGTCAAACGCAATCATCCAAGTGCATCACTTCTTAATCACTGCCATCGGTTGTATACTATTAGACCAGCAGGGCAGATCCACTTATGGTGGCACAGTAATTTATTATTAAATATCATTAAGTAGGGTCTAAAATCATCAGAGTCCTTGTGCATGATATCTCAAGACAAAGATTTATCACCTGCCAGCCTTCCTCAGCTGGCCTTTGACCAGTGAACTGCCGGAAAGGTCGGTGCTGAGACCCACTGTTGTTATATACATTTACAACTTGGATGACTAATGCAGTTGACACTATTGGTAAATTACCAGGTTATACCAAAATTGGTGGGATAGTGGACAGTGAGGAAGGATATCGAAGATTACTACAGGAGAAATCTAAATTCACTATAGGATCTAGATCAGTTGGGAAGGTGGGTCTAGGAGTGGCAAGTGGAATTGAACTTTGAGAAGTGTGAAGTGTTGCACTTTGGTATTTCAACCCAGGACAAAACTTAGACAATAAATGGTTGTGCCATGGAGTGTGTTGCAGAACAGAGATCTTGGAGTTTGGGTGCATAGTTCCCAAAAATTGGCAAGTCAGTTGAATTGTGTGGTGAAAGTGGCATTTGGCATGCTTGCTTACGTTGGGAATGGTATTGAATACATGATGCAACTGCACAAGCTGTTGGCAAGAACACACTTGTAGTATTGTGTGCAGTACTGGTTGCCCAGCTATAGGAAAGTTGTCATTGTTGGAAAAGAGATTCAGGATGTTATCTGAGCTTGCAGGTTTGCGTTCTAGGGAGGTTGGATAAACTAGGACTGTTTACCTTAGAACGTAGGAGGCTGATGGAGGTGTACAAGATCATGAGGAACAGGGATAAAGTGAATGCTCACAATCTTTCCCCACAGTAGAGGATTCTAAAACTAGAAAACTAGGGCAGCACAATGGCACAGCAGTAGAGTTGCTGCCTCACAGCGCCAGATGCCCAGGTTCGATCATGACTCAGAGTACTGTCTGTACGGAGTTTGTACATACTCCCCGTGACCACGTGGGTTTTCTCCGACTGCTCCGGTTTTCTCCCACATTCAGAAGACGAGCAGGTTTGCAAATTAACGGCCTTCTGTAAAAATGTCCTTCGAGTATAGGAGAGAACGAGTGTATGGGTGATTGCTGGTCGCCGGGGACATGGTAAACCGAAGTGGATGTGTCCTCGCTGCATAACTAAATTCTGCTCTGCAACACACCTCAGGGACCTGCCATTTACTGTGAAAGCCCTGCCCTGGTTCGACCCCAAAATATAACGCCTCACATTTATCTGCATTAAACTCTAATAAGATCTTGCTGTACCCCTTCTGCACCCTTTCCAACGTACAGATATGGATAGAAGGGCTTAGATTATACGACAATTGCAGGCAAATGGGTCTAGCCCAGTACGTCAACTTGGTCGGCATAGAAAAAAATTGCCATAAAGCCTGTTTCCATTCTGCATAGCTTTATGACTCTATGATGATACAACATTGCATACTGGAAATTGTGCGGAAGAACAACTTAGAACAGCATTGGTGCAAAACTTGTATAGAATGGGAGCACTTACCAATCTCCGTAAACAAGAACAGCCGGATGGTTACACTATCCATGAAGTTGTCGTTTATCTGAAGGTCAATGCTGCCAGGCATTACTTGAAACTGCCTACTTCCAATTAGACAAACTCTTTTACACTACAATCTATTCCAAGTTGCTTCACAGGAGCATTATCAAACAAAGGATACCGGAGCTATGCCATACTTAAAGAGTTGGCTAAAATCTGTCTGAGGAAGGGTCTTGACATGACATCTTGTGCAGGGATGTTGCCTGAGCTGCTGAGTTACTCCAACACTTAAATTTTACTCGACACCAAATGGATAAGTATAAAATTAGCAATACTCAGCAATGATTGCAAAGTTTAGTTTTCCAATTTAAACTTACAGTTTTAAATATCTGTGCACATCTGCAGGAAGTGCTGAGCCATCAAAAGTGAAGTTGTCTGCCATGATATTGATGGTGAGTCGAGATCTCCAGTGTGCTACAGGCTGGTCAGGACCTTTAGTTTCAGCACCAGTCACTGCTTCCTGGTTTAATGAAGAAAACAAAAACATTGTTAGTCTTGGTCATTGAATCCCACAATAATAATCAGACTATAGGCTACAGTAGCGTTGCTGCCTTACAGCCCCAGAGACCCAGGTTCAATCCTGACTTTGGGTGTTGTCTGTACAGAGTTCGTACGTTTTCCCCGTGACCGTGTGGGTTTTCGCCGGGTGCTCTGGTTTCCTCCCACATCCCAAAGACTTGCAGGTTTGTAGGTGAATTGGCTTCTGTAAATTGCCCCTAGTATGTAAGATAGAACTAAGGTACGGGGGAATCATTGATCAGTGCGGTCTCGGTGGGCTGAAGGACCTGGTTCCAAGCTGTATTTCTAAAACTAAAGCTAAGAACTATAATAAATTGAAAGCCTTAACATTACTTAGTACAAACACTAAAATAAGATTAATGCACAATATTTAACACAAATATCAACATACTGGTTAATGCACCTGATAGCAGTCCCAAATGCTTATGAAGATGAACCACTATAAAACGATTATACTTTCAGTCCACTGGACATTTATTAATCTGTGCAAAAATACACATTTTTTCATTTCTCCCGTTATTGATCTATGATTGCCAAGATGCAGCTAGTATTACTAGTTCCATGAAATTGATATAACCATATAACAATTACAGCACGGAAACAGGCCATCTCGGCCCTACAAGTCCGCGCCGAACAATTTTTTTCCCTTAGTCCCACCTGCCTGCACTCATACCATAACCCTCCATTCCCTTCTCATCCATATGCCTATCCAATTTATTCTTAAAAGATACCAACGAACCTGCCGCCACCACTTCCACTGGAAGCTCATTCCACACCGCTACCACTCTCTGAGTAAAGAAGTTCCCCCTCATGTTACCCCTAAACTTCTGTCCCTTAATTCTGAAGTCATGTCCTCTTTGGATGATCGGAACATCCCAACAGCTCTTAAGCCAAACCTGCAATTTTTAATACAATTATATCAACCCATCAAAAATAATGACCTTTCATTCTTGTCAAAATTACGTTCCGGCCTGAAGTCAATTACTGCTCGCTCAAAAGTCACCCAATGAACCATTAGGAAATATTTAAAATACAAAATAAAATTGATGAAACTAAAATGTTGACATCGAGCAGCATCAGTGGAAAGGGAAACAGAATTCTCCATAGACGTTTCTTGATCTGCTGAGTACTTTCAGCATTTAACCAAACGATTGCTTAAGGCTTATGTAGAATTTTTAACATTGCAAAGTCAACAAGCATGACAAATACAGCAAATCATTTTAAAAAGAGAGGCTTTTGGAAATGTAACATGGGGTTTGATAAACCAAGTTTCAGACTGTGAGCCCAAGATAGGTGAAGATACTGCCTTTAAATTTAGGACATGAAACACAGGCAAAAGTTGGAAATGAGAAGTTTCCTTGGAGGGTGGGTTGGGGGAGAAAAAAGGAAAAATCTAAAGGTTGCTGTTGCTGTAGATTAATGGAGAAATGTAATGGCAAGGATAGTCAGAATCATAGTGCACGGAAACAGGCCCTTCGACAGAACCCATCCATGCCAACCAAGATGCCCTGTCTTATCTAGTCCCATTTGCTTGCGTTTGGCCCATCTATCTATCTATATTACTAAATCTCTGTTCTTGACCGCTTTTGGCCTTCTGTGCGGCGATTTCCGAGAGAGCGCCGCCACCTACGGCCGTCATTTTTTGCCATCTCACTCAGAGCCCCCCTCCGCCGCATGTGTGCCGAGGATTTTTCCCGTCGATCAAAAATGACAGTGATATTAATGTTTTTACAAAATTCCCCATTCTCTCTGCTGCCCCCGCTGGCGGCAGGGGGGGAGGGAGGGACTATAAAACCAGGAAGTGGTGTGCCTCAATTAATCTCTGCAAGATGGAGCTCTGTCAATTAGTCTCTGTCACTCTGAGCTCTGAATGACACTGAACAAATGTCTACAGCACTGTGAGTACCCTTAATTTGGTTTGAAAATGAAAATATGGTTAGAGGTAAAAAAGCACTGCCTGCAAATGGTTGTTTGGGTTTGGGTTGAAGTAAAAAGGCACTCTCTCTCTCCCCTCCTCTCTCCCCCCCCCCCTCTCCTCTCGCCCCCCCCCCTCCTCTCTCCCCCCTCACTTCTCCCCCCCCCCTCTCCTCTCACCCCCCCCTCTCCTCTCTCCCCCCCTCTCCTCTCTCCCCCCCTCTCCTCTCTCCCCCCCCTCTCCTCTCTCCCCCCCCTCTCCTCTCTCCCCCCCCTCTCCTCTCTCCCCCCCCCTCTCCTCTCTCCCCCCCCTCTCCTCTCTCCCCCCCTCTCCTCTCTCCCCCCCTCTCCTCTCTCCCCCCTCTCCTCTCTCCCCCCCCTCTCCTCTCTCCCCCCCCTCTCCTCTCTCCCCCCCCTCTCCTCTCTCCCCCCCCTCTCCTCTCTCCCCCCCTCTCCTCTCTCCCCCCCTCTCCTCTCTCCCTCTCCCTCTCCCCCTCTCCTCTCCCCCCCTCCTCTCCTCTCCCCCTCTCCTCTCCCCCCCTCCTCTCCTCTCCCCCCATCTCCTCTCCCCCTCCTCCCCTCCATCCCCTCCCCCACCGTCCCTCCCCTAAACCCCCCTCCCCTCCACTCACCCCTACCCTCTTCCCTCCACCCTCCCTCCCCCTCCCTGCTCCCCACCTCTTCCCCGCCCCTCATCTCACCCCCTCAGCACACCCTCTCTCTCCCTCTCTCCTCCCCCACCTTTCCCCCCTCACCCACCCTCCCTCTTCTCCTCCTCTCCACCCCCCTATCCTTCTTGCCCCTCTCTCTGTGTCTCTGTCTCTCTCTCTGTCTCTGCCCCTTCTCTCTCTGCCCCCACTCTCTACACCCGCCCCCCCCTCTCTAGATGTGACTGCAAGTTGGGGGCTATGCGTCAGTAGATAGGGTGGTTATGGGGTAAAAGGAGCAAATTAATAATATTAATATAATATCAAGGGGGGTAATTAGCACGAGTGCGGGGGGGGGTTAATAGTTAGTGTGTGACGCTGCATGCCGCCTTCCCCCCCACAACCGCACGTTGGGGGAACAGACCTAACGGGTCTGCACTTGATCTAGTATATTACTAAAAGTCTGATCTTGACCGCTTTTGGCCCACTGTGCTGCGATTTCCGAGAGAACGCCGCCACCTACGGCCGTCATTTTTGGCCACCTCGCTCAGAGCCCCCCTCCGCCTTCCTGGACCGGAGGATCTTTCCCATCGATGACAAATCAGAGAGATATTAATGGGTTTTTTTAAATTACTATTCTCTCTGCTGCCCCTGCTGGAGGGAGGGAGAGGGATTATAAGACCAGGAAGTGGTGTGCCTCACTCAGTCTCTGCAAGATGGATGAAGCCAAAGGGCCACGTCTATCTGAGCTCTGAATAACACTGAACACATGTCTACTCAACTGTGAGTCCCCTTAATGTGGTTTGAAAATGAAAATATGGTTTGTTTGATGTAAAAAAGGCACTGCCTTCAAATGGTTGTTTGGGTGCTTTGGCTTGAAGATAAAAGGCACTACTTACTGCAAATGGTGGCTTGGGTGCTTTGGCTTGAAGTTGAAAGGTGCTACTTACTGCAAATGGTGGCTTGGGTGCTTTGGCTTGAAGTTGAAAGGCACTACTTACTGCAAATGGCGGCTTGGGTGCATTGGCTTGAAGTTGAAAGGCACTACTTACTGCAAATGGTGGCTTGGGTACTTTGGCTTGAAGTTAAAAGGCACTACTGCAAATGCACTTACTTCCTGTTTGCACTATATATTGATTTTAGATAAAACGCACTTTAGATAATCACAGCACTTACGGCTGTGATTTTTGGCCATCTTACTCAGTCCCCCTCTGTTCAGCAGGTGCAGAGAATTCTTTCCATCAATAAAAAATAAAAGTGTTATTAGTGTTTAAAAAATGGTGAGAATCTCTCCTGTCAATCACGCCATGAAGGCCACACCATTTCCAGGGGAAGGGTAATAGGACCCTGAAGTGTGGGTGTGGCTCAGTCTCTGCATGATGGGGGAGGGGGAGGTCACAACTCTGTCTGAGCTGTGAATCAACTGAACACACTGAATGTCTACTGAACTGTGAGTTTGGTGTTTTGTGTGGTTTTATCGTGGTTTCACCCTGCATGAAATGGTATGAAGCTGCATTTGAATTTGGTGGCCTTGCACTCTGCTTGAAATGGAATGAAACTACACTTGAATTTGGTGGCC
Organism: Amblyraja radiata; assembly: GCF_010909765.2. Lineage (NCBI taxonomy): Eukaryota > Metazoa > Chordata > Chondrichthyes > Rajiformes > Rajidae > Amblyraja > Amblyraja radiata. The sequence continues at coordinate 83,841,686 of NC_045957.1, forward strand.
TTGCACCCTGCTTGAAGTGGAATGAAACTAAACTTGAATTTTGTGGCCTTTCACCCTGCTTGAAATGGTTGGAAACTGCACTTGAATTCGGTGGCCTTGCACCCTGCTTGAAGTGGTAGGAAACTGCACTTGAATTTGGTGGCCTTGCACCTTGCTCAAAGTGGTAAGAAACTGCACTTGAATTTGGTGGCCTTGCACCTTGCTCAAAGTGGTAAGAAACTGCACTTGAATTTGGTGGCCTTGCACCCTGCTTGGTAGGAAAATGGATTTGAATTTGGTGGCCTTGCACCCTGCTTGAAATGGAATTTCAAGGAATAGTCATGAGTCAACTGCCCGCCCACCAGCCGTGAGTGAGCTGCCAGCAAATCAGGCTTGAGGGACTGAGCTGCCACCCCAAGAACCCATACCAGCGCTTCAGAAAGCCCCCCCACTGACCACCAATATTGGAATTGGTGGAGAGGTGGAATATTGCGTCGGGGGACCAGCCCTCCCGTGTGAACATGGGACCCAACGGGTCCCACTTAGTCTAGTATCCCTCTAAACCTTACCGATACACATACATTACTTTTATTATAACAGGATTTTAAACCTTCACAAAAATCAGAAAGAAATAACATTAGCTTTGGCAGTTAACTAAAAAAAGTATGTGGGAAAAAACATGTCCTTGGAATCATGCTACTGAAAATATGATGCAGTACAATCTATGTGAAGCGTCTCACTTTTAAAATTTGATTCCACCGACTTAATTTAATCATATATTGTGCATCTGAGCCAATTTTGGTTCAAATGACCAAATGTGCTTAAGTATGTTGAAAAATTATTCAGGTCACTATAAAAAGGTTAGGAACAGCACTCGTTTGCCAATGACAGGGCAGCTAGCATCTCCAATTGGGAATAAGCGATTACAACTACTGTGATGAATGGCGTTACACAGTTTTAATCAATTCAGTTGCTCGACCCATCAACCTCAAAAATAACCACCTTTCCTTCAATTTTCTCAACAAACACCAGTTCTAAATTCATAAGGTATATTGCCTGTTGGTGTTAGATAAAAGTCAGGTTGTTACCAGTTTCAGAACCAATAGCTGCCAAATTTGAATTTAACTTTATAAAAAGTAACCATAATAATTCCATTCTATCTTACTTAAAACAACACTTACTTGGCTGCTGGTCTCTCCTGTAATTAAGTTAATTTCCTCAGGCTTAGGAATCATGTATGTTGTAAGGTGTCCAATGGCATACACGTGTTTGCTGTCATGCCAAGGTAGCATGCCAACATGGTGGAGAAACATATGAGTATACAGTGTCCCATTACTACGGGTTTTCTTTGGTAATGAAACATTGACGTCCCTTTAAAAATATAAATATCAACATGTTAGAATGAGTAATTTAAGAAATAACAGTTCATATATGCATATGTTTATATAGCATGCATGTGGTCTGCATATTTTAATGCACATTACCCATGTTGTAAGAACATTAATAAACAATTGCATCCATCCCTTTCAAATATAGAATTCAAAATAAACCCAGGATATTGCTAAAATATAATTCAATCTGAATGACAATTCATTCCACTTAATTAACTATAATGATATCAACAGTTGTTGCTAAAGTTGAAAAAGTGATTACATTTATTGGATCATCTTACACTAGCAGACATTGATATCTGTGCAAAAACAAATTTTAAAGCAGTGTACAAGATGCTCAAAATGTTTTCCTGAACCCGTCTCATTATTAACACTATTTCTCAAAGAGCGGAAGATTTTTTAGCTAATTTAGAGCTCGAAGACATGTCAGAGACTCGGAGAATAGTCGCATCCTCGCCAGGAAGTGACTGAGAAATGGTTTCCCCCTTATCCTCCCCACCTCCCCCACATAGAAAGACTAAGAAACCTCCAAAACGTACATTTTAAACAGACTAAAAATAACAAAAAGATGAAAATTAAGAATGGGGTAATAAATATTGGGATTATCCAGTATTATTCAAATTACATTTGCAAGTTTAAAGAAACACATATGCAAAGATAATTTTTCTCCTGATTCACATGTCCTCACCAGAACTTAACATCCACCTACTCCTGGAGACACAAGAGACTGCAGTTGCTGAAGAATCAAAAAAGTCCTGGAGGAACTCAGTAGGTCATGCAGCATTTGTGGAGGAAAATGGACAAAGATTTGGGTCGGAATCCGTTCTGCAGCTCTACCATATTCATACTGATTTCATATATAGATTTTTTTTAAACTGTTCCATTTAACCTTACAAATATATTACAAGTGTTTTATTGTCATTGGTCCCAGATAGAACAATGACATTCTTACTTCCAGCAGCACAACAGAATATGTAAACATATAAACATAATTCTGTGAAATAATTACCAAAGGAACTGAAATCTAATTTCTGATTTGCAATAACTTACAGGAAAGACCAAGTGAGTTGGAGCAAAATGTGTTTTCTACTTTGTTAACCAAAGCCAAGTGTGAAGTACTCTCAGCTGGTAAAATGGGATTTACAGGTTTTGAACATATACTAAATATCCAAAATTGAATGATAGAACTCGAAAAGGTTACCTCTCAAATTTAAAGTTGACGTCAAAGTGGTCGATAGTAAGCATAAGGTTTAGATTGGCCCCATCGGTAACACTGCTTTTTGTTGAAGTATAAATGCTCAGCTGAAATACAGTATCAAGATCATTAGCACAATTTACAAAAATATACCATTGCACCTTTAAGGCTGCAATGCAGGACAAATGCATTTGAAAAAAAATCCTTGAATGGAATTTCAATGTTATTAATTTAAGATGAAATGTAACAGTTTACATGCCATTTTAGAGTGAAAACATAGCACTGAAACATGTTTAAATCCACAGTACAACTGCAGATGATACAAATCAGAACTTTAACATTTGGTGGTGGAATTAGTTATTTGCATTCACACTGTACATCGATTGGGATTTGGTGTAAGTAGCAGTGATGGGGATTAAACTCTGGAGACACCCTGGCCTCTCAATCCAGGGACATGAACTTCAAACATAAAAGTGTACAACACACGAACAGGCCCTGTCTGTGTCTGTGGCAAACACGATGCCAAGACCAACTCTTATTTATCAGCACATAATCCACATCCATCCATTTGCTGCATATTATTATCGAGTCATACAGCATGGAAATAGGCCCTTTCAGCCCAACTAGCTCACGCTGACCAAGAAGCCCAATCAACGGTAGTCCACCTGCTTGCGATTGGATACCAAGATCCTGCTGTATATCAATGCTGTTAAGGATCATGCCATTATATTTTCCCCTTACATAAAGTGCTATCGTACCGTATTTGACCTCCCAAAGTACAACACTCCACAATTGCTTGGATTATACTTCATCTGCCTTTTCTATCCCGATTTTTGTAGCTGATTTATACCCTGCTGTGTGTTTTGACTGCTGTGTATATGATGCTGTGTACTTTGACAGTCTTCATACGCTACAAACTGACTAAGCAATCCATCTACGTTTACGTCCAAGCCATTTCGATATATCACCAACAGTAGAGGTCACAGTATTGATCCCTGTGGACCTTGTGTAGGAAGGAACTGGTGATGCTGGTTTCCACCGAAAATAGACACAAAAAGCTGGAGTAACTCAGCGGGTCAGGCAGCATCTCTGGAGAAAATGAAGCAGTCTGAAGATGGGTCTCGACCTGAAATGTCACCTATTCCTTTTCTCCAGAGATGCTGCCTGACCCGCTGCGTTACTCCAGCTTTTTGTGTCTATCCCAGTGGAATTCCACTGGTCACAGGCGTCAAGGGAAATTAATATGTTAATAAAGCAACTTGGAACAAAAACTAGTATCACAAATCATGATGATGACATAGAAATTGTTTACAAACACATCTTGTTCCCTGGCAAACTTTAAGGATCTTTCAGCCTGGGGAGATAAAGTGAATGGGTACTGTCTATTTGAATTTTCAAAAGGAATTAGATAGGGTTACATTGAAAATATTGTTACAAAAGCTAAGGGACCACAAGGATGGAGGCAACATAAAAAAGGACCAGCTAAAAGAAAAAAATGAAAGAGATAGTTGTGACTATTTTTATGCTACATGTTATTACTCAGTGACATGATCTGTTGGTAACATGATATGGATCAACTCTGCAGCCTCAGCCAGATCTAGCATTAATATTTTGTAAAACACAAGGCGCTGAAGCAACTCAGTGAGTCCGGCCACATTCCTGGAGGACAGACTCACGTTTCGGGCCAGGAGCCTTCTTTGGCCTGATTGTAGGAGTGGCGGGGGAACTGGAAAAGAGGTTGGCGTGGGTCAAAAACAAACAAGTGTATACAGGTCAGCTGAGTTTATTTATTAGCAGGAATCAGAGGGGGAGCAGTGAAAAGGTCTTATTTCTTACAGAAATCCCAGAGAAAGGAAGAGAAATTCTTCAAAATAGGATCATTTTGAGGAGATTTAAACTCCTCTCTCATGTATCCACCTATTACCTGCTAGACATTGTCCTACCCACACCGCTTTCTCCTCTCTACAATCAGTCTGTAGAGGAACAAACCAACACATCACCTATCCATTCTCCTCACACATGCTGCCTGACCTGCTGAGTTACTCCACTATTTTGTGTCTTACTCAAGATTCCAGCTTCTGCGATTACTCGTGTCTCTGTAATAGAGACTAATGCCTTTGATGAAAAACAAAACAGTATTGCAGTTTGCTGACAGTAAGAATGCCAGATGGAAAAGTGAATGCTTACAAGAAAAGAACTGGAACGGATTACGAGAGAGGGCAAGGAGTAAAACTTGGGGGAAGTAAGATTCACACTAAAGAAAGAAAAATAACAGAACAATTTCTTGACTTTCATTAAAAAAAAATTGCTTGGGAGAAAAAACGCGACTCACAAAATGATGTTGATCTGAGTGCATGGCAAAGAATTCAGCAGGTGAATGGCCTCTATTGTAAACATTTTGGAGTACAAAGGTATTTAAGTCTTTCCACAAATGCACAGGGCTGCAATGAGTTTACTCTTGAGAGTATTGATCTCTGTTAGTAGACTGATCCACTGGGTGGGTTTTATCCTCTGAAAAGACATTGGCAAAAAACTTACACTAAACTGGAATTTATTTGAAGAGATTGTCCCATTGAAAAATACAAGATTCTGATCAGTATGGAAACGGGTCCTTTGGCCCACTGAGTCCACATAGACCATCAATCAACCGTTCAAATTAGTGCCGTTACCCACTTTCTCATCCACTCTCTTCACATTCAGGGCAATTTTGGACAGAGTCCAATTAACCTCTAAACCCGCACGTCTTTGGGATGAGAAGGGAAACCGGAGGAAACCCACGTGGTCACAGGGAAAACATGCAAATTCCACACAGAAGGTACCCGGAGTCAGGATCAAGCCCAATTCTCTGGCTCTGTGAGGCAGCAGCTCTATTAACAGCACCACTGTGCCGCTAACAAGGAAATGATCAGCGATTAGAACCAGGAACCAAAAATGAGGAAGTTGCCTTGCCAGAAATTAAGCGAAAGAAGGTCGTTGCTTAGTCACTATTTCAATATTGAATTAAGTGAGCAGATGATCATTGAAGGTAGACAAAAATGCTGGAGGAAGTCAGCGGGTGAGGCAGCATCTATGGAGAGAAGGAATAGGCAACGAACACACAGAAATGTGTTCTATTTTGGATGTGCTGTGAGAACATGATACAAGTAGAAGGTAGACACAAAATGCTCGAGCAACTCAGGCCGCATCTCTGGAGAGAAGGCTCTGAAGAGTTACTCCAGCATTATGTGTCTACCTACTTGTATCATGTTCTCACGGCACATCCAAAATAGAACACATTTCTTGATTGTGATCATTGCATTTTGCAGTCCTGGGTGTTTGGAAAGGATAATTTCTAACACTCTTGGTTTGGAACAGATGCTTATTTTTTGAAAGAAATGTTACTGGCTTGGAAGGAGTAATTTGCACTGGTTTGTTTGAAGCCTCTTGTTTTGGCAAAACTGGTTTACTGCTTCCCGCCACAAAGCTGCAGCTGTTCTCACACATTTGAAATACTTCTTAAACTCATAATAACTGAAGAATCTTCCTTAGTAAACGGTCTAGTATTCCTTTTCACTAAAAGGCATTTTGTAGCTTCAAATTGCATTTAACCAGGATCTCAACCGTTCGGTCTCATTCTTCTCACGGATCCAAGTTTCCTCAACATTTGAAAACACTAGCAACATGAAAATAGCCAGAAAACTTAAAAGAACAAATAGGAGCTTGGGGAAGTATTTCATTAAATTGAAAATATGCTCCAGGCTAGGTTTCCTTCTCACAATATTGCAGACCAGTATCTATAGCAACAAGTGATAGCGAGGGAGTTCATGGCTTTGTGGCCAAGTTTGCGGATGATACGAATAAAGGTGGAGGGGCAGGTAGTGTAGAGGAAGTAGGAGTCTGCAGAAGGTCTTGGACAGGTTGGGAGAATGGGAAAAGAAGCAGCAAGAGGAATACAACATAGTAAAGTGTGCGGTCATGCACTTTGGTAGTAGAATAAAGGAGTAGAATGTTTTTCTAAATGGGGGGGAGATTCAAAAATCTGCGGTACAAGGGGACTTGGGAATACTGGTGCAGGATCCACAAAAGGTTAACTTGTGGGTTGAATGGTAAGGAAGGAAAAAAATACAATATTGGCATTCATTTGAAGAGGACTAGAATATAAGGCACTGGATTTAGAGTATTGTGAGCAGTTTGGGGCCCATATCTGAGGAAAGGGGTGCTGGCGTTGGAGCAGGTCCAGAGGAGGTTTACAAGAATGATCCCAGAGATGAATGGGTTAACATATAATGAACACTTGGTGGTTCTGGCCTATACTCGCTGGAGTTTAGAAGAATAAGGATCTCATTGAAACTTACCACATATTGAAAGGCCTGGATAGAGTGGATATGTAGAGGATGTTTCCACTAGTGGGAGTTCAGGACTACGGGGGCACAGCCTCAGAATAAAAGGACGTACCTTTAGAAAGGGGATGAGGAGGAATTGTTTCAGCCATATGGTGGCGAATCTGTACAATTCATTGTCACAGACAACTGTGGAGGCCGAGTCTTTGGGTATTTTTAAAGCAGAGATTGACAGGTTATTGATTAGTAAGGTGTCAAAGGATAGGGGGAGAAGGCAGGAGAATGGGGTTGAGAGGGAAAGATAGAATGGCAGAGCAGACTTGATGGGCCGATTGGCCTAATTCTGCTCCCATGACTATGAACTGATCAATGATGTAGCGGGGAAAAGCAGCGAAGACACTGACCTGGATTCTCGGGTTCCCGGCTAGATAGGGTTTGATGCAGTTGTGGGTCTTGGGGCTGACACAGGGCTTGGTGTAAACGATGCCGTACATCACCCAACATGTGTGCAACACGTAGGCAACGAACAAGCCCACGATTAAGGTGGTGAAGTTGCTCGACTTGAACCCAAACATTCTGCCACAACTCAGGCCCGCGGCAACCGCAGCAACATATTAGAGCAGCAGAGAAACGAGCAGGCAGCTGAGGCTCAGCGCAGCCCGGCGACCATCAGCGACCATCAGCGTCCACGTCCCTCCTCGTCCCTCCTCGTCCCCATCGCTGCCGGAGCCGGAGCCGAGCCGGAGGGACCGCTTCCGCCTGGATGTGACGTCACCCAGCCGCCGGAAACAGTGTTCAAAAATGACCACGTGGACCAGTCCTCCGCAATGTATTGTGGGAAATGTAGTTCCACCTTCCTCCTCATCGCACCATTGTTGGTCACGTGGCTTTACTCCTTCCTCCCCCTCTAGTCACCCTCCACCATCTCCCTCCTCTATCATCCCACGGCTGCCAACATTGGGTGAGAGTTGAGAGTGAAAAATTGCTAGGCTGCGCAGCGACTGAGGGCGGAGGGAGAGAGAGAGGGGGGCCGGGGAGGGGTGAGGGGGGAGAGGGAGGAGGGGGGGAGGGGGACCATAGAGGTTGTCCTCCTCTTACGCTATGGAGCTTTTGCATTTTTCAGCTTGAAATTGTGCAATCTGGTGCATACTGTAGCGAGTCTTTTAACATACTTGAATGCAACGTTTATGCTTTAAATTGGATTGGGTATAAATAAGGAGGCTAAAATACATTCCTAATTACATTCCACAGTAGAGCCAGGCTCTGATCAACAGGTGCAGCGCATGAATGACATTGGACATGAATGAATTGAATGACTTCCCCCCGCCCTCCGGGAATGAGGGCCAGCTGAGGTACGGGTGAGTTGAGGGACAGTGACCCGGGGGTTGGGCATCGGAGCCTTAGCCCGAGATTCATTCCCGTGGCTCCGGAGGTGACATCGACGCCCCCACTCACGCGCTCCGCTCCTGGCTCCGGGCCGGGGTTAAAACTCCATGGGGTGTGGACAGAGCGGCCGACGGACAGAGCGGCCGACGGACACAGCCACCGGAGGTAGGGTGGGAGGTGTGAGCGGTGCCTCAGCGGTCAGTGCTGGGACCACCACTGTATCTCACCTGTCACACCATCTGCACGGGAATGTGAAGTTTAGTTCAGACTAAACCAAAGATCTATGATCTTTGCTCTAAACTAAACTACTTTTTTTTCCCCAAAATCATCCCGCCGTCCGAATTGGACCCCTTCGCAGGCTGGTAGTTTGACACCCCTGCTTTAAACCAATGCCTTCTAGTTCTTGAATCACATATCCCAGGAAAAAGACTATGCATTCACCTTATATATTCCCCTCATGGCTTTTATTCACCTCTAAAACAATTCTTGCATTGTTTTGAATTTCCAGCACCTGCAGATTTTGGTTCCATGAATGTCAAATGGAATCATTAGAACTGCAGTTACATTGCCATTTTAAATTGTGTGCGATGGGCTTAAGACAATCAAATTGCTCGTTCTTTACGGGAAGCCCGCCGACAGAAAACTATTCTCATTGGTGAGCGTGGAGGAGATCTGGAAGCTTGGGCGAATTGAATTGTTTGTGACTATGTATTTATTTACAAAAAATATACATATTTTTGAGCGTGAGAAATTCTGTGATCAGCGTGAGAATTTCGCTCAATGCGTGAGAGTTGGCAGCCCTGTGTTTCCACACTGTATGACTATGACTATAACTCTAAAGCCAGCAAGGATGATCAAGGAAAGGTGGAGCCCACAATGGTCCTTTGATGGCTGTGGATAAGATGTTAATGAGTGAATTAATTATGTTAATTTTGCAATCAGTGAAACTAAGCAGGGCAACTGATGAGTGGATACGACAGTGAAACTAGTCAGACGACTAGGGTACGTGGAGGGACAGAGAGAGAGGGGATGTAAAGGTTAGTTAGACCATTCAGCCCATTGATTCTGCTCTGCCATTCAATCATGGGTTTAATGGATATGCAGGAAATGGAGCGATGTGGATCACGTGCAGGGAGAGGAGATTAGTTTAACTTGGCATCATGATCAGCACGGACGTGGTGGGCCGAAGGGCCTGTTCTATGTTCTAAATTCTACCACAGTTTACCATAAGTTACCCTGACCACCCTCTTCTCCCCTCTCCCATCAAGGCAAAAGGTATAGAAGTGTGAAAATGCATGTTTCTAGATTCAGGGACAGTTTCTTCAGAGCAGTTATCAGGCAACTGAACCATCCTACCACAACCAGAGAGCAGTGCTGAACTACTATCAAACTCATTGGTGACCTTCGGACTATCTTTGATCGAACTTTGCTGGCTTCACTTTGCACTAAACGTTATTCCCTTAACTTGTATCAATACACTGTAAATGGCTAGATTGCAATAGTGTATTGTCTTTCCGCTGGCTCGTTAGCATGCAATAAAAGCTTATCACTGTACCTCAGTACACATGACAATAAACTAAACTGAACTGAACTTGCACTTTATGGGGGGGGTTTTTCAGCTGACGGATTGACTACATCTTCGGCGTAAGGTACGTTCGGCCAGTTTTATTCGGCACAACTTGGCCTGATATATGGGAGCGAGGGAATTCCCCAATTTGGTCAGTTGCGATTTATTGGTTGTCTGAACTAACTTTTGGCAGCCCCGACATTCCTTCTCTTTCTATCCCTCGGTTTAAACCAGCCTCTGCAGTTACTTCCGAAATACACACACACACACACATATATATATATATACTAGACCAAGCGCAGACCCGTTGGGTCTGTTCCCCAACGTGCGGTTGTGGGGGGGGAGGCGGCATGCAGCATCACACACTAACTACCCCCCCCCCCCCTCCCGCACTCACGCTAATGGAGGGGAGGAGGGGGAGAGAGAGAGAGAGAGGGGGGGAGGAGAGAGGGGGGGAGAGAGGGGGGGAGAGGGGGGGGGAGAGAGAGGGGGGAGAGGAGGGGGAGAGAGAGGGAGTGCTGAGAGGGGGGTGAGATGTGGGGCAGGGGAGAGGTGGGGAGTAGAGGGGGTAGGGTGTGTGGAGGGGAGGGGGTTTAGGGGAGGGACGGTGGGGGAGGGATGGAGAGGGGGGAGGAGGAGAGGGGGGAGGAGGAGAGGGGGGAGGAGGAGAGGGGGGAGGGGAGGGGGGAGGAGAGAGGGGGGAGGAGAGAGGGGGGAGAGGAGAGGGGGGGAGAGGAGGGGGGGGAGAGGAGAGGGAGGGGAGAGGGAGAGGAGAGGGAGGGGGGAGGGGAGAGGGAGGGGGAGAGGAGAGGAGGGGGGGAGAGGAGAGGGAGGGGGGGGAGAGAGAGTGCCTTTTTACTTCAACCCAAACCCAAACAACCATTTGCAGGCAGTGCTTTTTTACCTCTAACCATATTTTCATTTTCAAACCAAACCAAACCAGGGTACTCACAGTGCTGTAGACATTTGTCAGTCATTCAAAGCTCTGATTGAGGCACACCACTTGCAGAGACTGATTGAGGCACACCACTTGCAGAGACTGATTGGGGCACACCATTTCCTGGTTTTATAGTCTCTCCCCCTCCCTCCAGCAGGGGCAGCAGAGAGAATGGGGAATGTTGTAAAAACATTAATATCTCTGTCAATTTTCATCGACGGGAAAAATCCTCGGCACACATGCGGCGGAGGGGAGCTCTGAGCGAGGTGGCCAAAAATGACGGCCGTAGGTGGCGGCGTACTCTCGGAAACCGCAGCACAGAAAGCCAAAACCGGTCAAGAACAGAGTTTTAGTAATATAGATAGATACACTGAACATTTTTTTCTTGTTTATTATATTATGGACAGTGCTGTGGTTACTCAGTATTACTGCAAGTAGGAATTTCAGGATAGTGTTATTGTGCGGGGATTGCTCACTTCAGGTAGCCCCGGCATTCCCTCTCTCTCTCGAACCAGCTCGTTCTCACCCAACAATGGCCTGTTTCCTTTATCATTGTTACTTTTTTGCATATCTTTTATTCATTGTTCTTTACATCATCACCGATATCTCTCCCGTGACTTTCAGTCTGAAGAAGGATCTCGACCCGAATCTCTACTAATCCGAGATTATTATTATCAGCACAATAAAGTAATATTATCTAATTTATATTTTGTGATCATCTTTTAAATGTTGAATTAGGGAAGGGCACCTGTAAATGGGATTTAGAGGAGGGCACCTGCAAATGGTGAATTAGAGGAGGGCACCTATAAATGGTATTTAGAGGAGGGCACCTGTAAATGTAGGGGTTTAGGGGAGGGCACCTATAAATGGAATTGAGGGGAGGGCACCTGTAAATGCGGATCCAAACACGCCCCCTTATCCCCTCCCCTCCTCAGTCCCCTCCCCCTCAATGTCCCCTCCCCCTCAATGTCCCGTCCCCCCTCAATGTTCCCTCCGCTCCCCTTCATTGTCCCCTCCCCTCCCCATCTGTCTCTAACCTTCTATTGTCCCGTCCAGTCCCCCTACCCTCCACCTCAATGCCCCTCCCCCCCCCCCCCCCCCCCCCATCCTCTCGCCCTCAATGTCCCCTTCCCCTCAGTCTTCTCCCCTCCTCACCACCTTCACTGGTTAGAATAAGTATAGATTAAATTGAATTGAATACATTTTATTAGCCAAGTATGCAAAGCAACAAGAAATTTGCCTTGGTCATTTGCTCGCAAGTCACAACACGATATACAGTAGACAATTAAAAATAAAACATAATTTAAACAATACAATACAATACAATCAGTTTTATTCGTGCAAGTGAAATGAACATGTGAAGAATGAAATAAAATACCAGAGCAAAAGGAGGCGACAGACATTTGGCTGTTGAGTAGAGCTACTGCTCATGGAAAAAAGCTGTTTTATGTCTACTTTCCAGAAGAAAGTGATTCCAAGCATTTGTGGCCGGGGTGAAAGGGGTCAGAGATAATCTTACCTATTTGCCTCCTGGCTCTTGGCAGTGTACAGTTCGTCACTATCAGTACTATTATGGGTGCACTTATATTATATGTACTTACAGTGCCATATCTTAGCAGTCAGTTGCTTGTGGTCATGGAAGGATTTACTTCCTCCCAGATTTGATAGGTTCTGAAATGAACGATTAAGCTGAAATATGAATTTGCAACATATAGCAGGATGAAATGGTTGATGGGGTGTAGGGGGGTGGTATCTGGGAAAGTGTTACACACCTTCCGTTGCTTTAAATGGCTTCTCTGTGATCTTAATGAATGGACAAGCTTCCCAATGGTATCCCGTGGGCTTCTGAATTTATATCTGTTATTAGAGTAATGTTGGGCTTTGCCTATGATGTGACCTGCTTTACAGAACTTTGAGTCCTATTAGGCCTAGTATGATGGAAGTTGACCTGGGAGCAGACATTGTCATTGATTTGTTTTTCGTGCCGGTGGACTGCCAGGATTTTATAGAATCAATATTGGTTGTACCTCTCCAGTGCTCTAAGGTGCCTGCTGACGTACTACAAATGTGTAGGAAGGAACTGCAGATGCTGGTTCACACCAAAGATAGACACAATAAGCTGGAGTAACTTAGCGGGTTAGGCAGTATCTCTGGAGAAAATGAATAGGTAACAATAGACAATAGACAATAGGTGCAGGAGTAGGCCATTCGGTCCTTCGAGCCAGCACCGCCATTCAATGTGATCATGGCTGATCATCCCCAATCAGTACCCTGTTCCTGCCTTCTCCCCATATCCCCTGACTCCGCTATTTTTAAGAGCCCTATCTAGCTCTCTCAAAGTCAAAGTCAAAGTAGCCTTTATTGTCATTCAGACCTTGCGGTCTGAACGAAATTTTGTTGCCTTGCAGTCCTACATATAGTACAAAATGACAAAAAACACACAATAAACACAAATTAACATCCACCACAGTGAGTTCACCAGGCACCTCCTCACTGTGATGGAAGGCAAAAGTCTTAAGTCTTTGTCTATTCCCTCCTTATTCTCCCTCTGCGCTGAGGCGATCCAGGCTTCAGATGTTGTTACCCCGCCGGGCGATGGTAAGTAATGTCAGTCCCGCGACTGAATCCGAGCTCCGCGAACGGGCCGGTTCAGCTCCGCGGCCCGGGGAGGCATCCAGAGAACCCGCCTTCACCGCCCTCTGAGGCAGAGAATTCCACAGACTCGTCACTCACTGTGAGAAAAAGTGTTTCCTCGTCTCCGTTCCAAATGGCTAACTCCTTATTCTTAAACTGTGGCCCCTAGTTCTGGACACCCAACATCGGGAACATGTTTCCTGCCTCTAGCGTGTCCAAACCCTTAACAATCTTATATATTTCAATGAGATACCCCCTCATCCTTCTAAACTCCAGAGTGTACAAGCCCAGCTGCTCCATTCTCTCAGCGTTTCAGGTCAAGAAGGGTTTCGGCCCGAAACGTCACCTATTTCCTTCGCTCTATAGATGCTGCTGCACCCGTTGAGTTTCTCCAGCATTTTTGTGCACCTTCGATTTTCCAGCATCTGCAGTTCCTTCTTGAACACAGGGGAAAAGGGATCACTGCTGCCCTCTAGAGCACAAGCTCGGGTTTGCGTCTGTTTTTTTTTTTTTTTTCAATTCAATTCAATTTATTGTCATTTGGACCCCTTGAGGTCCAAACGAAATGCCGTTTCTGCAGCCATACATTACAAACAAATAGACCCAAGACACAGCATAATTTACATAAACATCCATCACATTGCTGTGATGGAAGGCCAAAAAAACTTTTCTCTCCACTGCACTCCCCCCCCCCCCCCGATGTCAGAGTCAAAGTCAAAGCCCCCGGCGGGCGATGGCGATTGTCCCGTGGCCATTACAGCTACGCCGGGTGATGCAAGGCCGCGCACCGGGTCTTGTTGTTAGAGCCCCCGGCGTGCGCTCGCAGAGACCCGCAACCATTCCAAGCCGCGCGGGGCGGTGCTGTAAAGCCCCGCTCCAGGAGCTCTTCAACCCCGCAACTCGGGCGGGAGAAGTCGCCGTTGCGTGAGCCCTGAAAAGCGGTCTCCCTCCAGGTACCCGCGGGCTCCCGGTGTTACCGTCCGCCAAACCCGCAGTTGCAGCCACCGAATCTCCGGGGGTCGGGTCGCAGCAGCGTCCACCACAGCTCCACCCGCTCTGGACTCGGCCAGCTCCGCGACGGTGAGGTGAGTAGTCGGCACCACAGCCCCTGGTCTTCCTGTTGGAGGCCGCTCCTCGTTGCAGCCCCAACGACAACGGAGACCCGACAAAGAAAAGGTCGGGTCTCCCGTGCAGGGAGAGATTTAAAAGTTACCCCCTCCCCCCCACACAACTCCCACCCCCCCCCCACACACATACCCCAACAAAAAATAACAAAAACTACATAAAAACATAGACATAAAATAATAAAAACGCAGACGGACTGCAGTGGCCGCTGCTGACAAGAGTCGCGCCGCCTACCGGATCAGGGTTTCATCATCAATGTGGTGCACCGAGGACAATGATGAACCTCAATATCAATGAGTTCCGCGCCCACCATGACTTGGAGCGCTTCTACCGTCGCCTCCGCCTCACAGCGCACTTCCATGGGAAGGAGTCCTCGCCCCCCAATGATGACCCTTTTTCCCGTCTCCAACGCACCCCCTCCTCGTGGAACCCCTCCCGTAACGTCCCGGCTCTGGAACTCATTATCCAGAACTGCCGCCGCGACGTCAACCGCCTCAACTTCTCCACTCCCCTGTCTCACTCCAATCTCTCCCCCCTTGAACGCACTGCCATTGAATCACTCCGCAAAAACCCAGATTGGGTTATCAAACCAGCCGACAAGGGAGGTGCCGTGGTAGTCTGGCGCGTCGATCTCTACAAAGCTGAGGCCACGCGCCAACTCTCGGACACCTCCTCCTACTTACCCTTGGACCATGACCCCACTGACGAGCACCAGGCCACCATATCTAGCACCATCACCGACTTCATCAATTCCCATGCCCTGCCCGACCAAGCTTCCAACCTCATCGTTCCCCAGCCCCGCACGGCCCGTTTTTACCTTCTCCCCAAAATCCACAAACCCGGCTCTCCCTGCAGACCCATTGTCTCTGCTTGTTCATGCCCCACCGAACTCATCTCCACATACCTTGACTCCATACTATCCCCCTTGGTCAAATCCCTCCCCACCTATGTTCTAGACACCTCAGACACCCTCCGCCGCCTCCGCGCATTCCACTCTCTAGGCCCTCACCCCCTCATCTTCACCATGGATGTCCAGTCACTCTACACCTCCATCCCCCACCACGATGGCCTCAAAGCCCTCCGGTTCTTCCTCGACCAGAGGAGCAACCTATACCCAGCCACTGACACCCTCCTCCGCCTAGCGGAGTTGGTCCTCACCCTCAACAACTTAACGTTTGACTCCTCCCATTTCCTCCAAACACAAGGCGTAGCTATGGGCACACGCATGGGCCGCAGCTACGCCTGCCTCTTTGTCGGGTACGTTGAACAATCCTTGTTCGAGACGTACCAGGGCCCCATCCTCCGTTACATTGACGACTGCTTTGGGGCCACCTCCTGCACCCACACACAACTGACTGACTTCATCCACTTCACCACCAACTTCCATCCGGCACTCCAATACACCTGGACCATTTCCGACACTTCCCTACCATTCCTTGACCTCACCATCTCCATCGCAAGGGACAGACTTCTGACCGACATACACTACAAACCAACTGACTCACATGGCTATCTGGACTACACGTCTTCCCACCCTGCCCCCTATAAAGACTCCATCCCCTACTCCCAATTCCTCCGCCTACGCCGCATCTGCTCCCAGGATGAGACGTTCCACACCAGGGCATCGGAAATGTCCTCGTTCTTCAGGGAACGGGGATTCCCCTCCGCCACCATAGATGAGGCTCGCACCAGGGTCTCATCCATACCCCGCAACACTGCTCTCTCTCCCCATCCCCGCACTCGCAACAAGGGCAGAGTCCCCCTAGTCCTCACCTTTCACCCCACCAGCCGGCAAATACAACACATAATCCTCCGCCATTTCCGCCACCTCCAACGTGACCCCACCACTCGCCACATCTTCCCATCTCCCCCTATGTCTGCCTTCCGCAAAGACCACTCCCTCCGCAACTCCCTTGTCAATTCTTCCCTTCCCTCCCGTACCACCCCCTCCGCGGGCACTTTCCGTTGCAACCGCAAGAAATTCAACACCTGTCCCTTCACCTCCCCCCTCGACTCCATTCAAGGACCCAAGCAGTCGTTCCAGGTGCGACAAAGGTTCACCTGCATCTCCTCCAACCTCATCTACTGCATCCGCTGCTCTAGATGTCAGCTGATTTACATCGGGGAGACTAAGCGGAGGTTGGGCGATCGTTTCGCCGAACACCTCCGCTCAGTCCGCAATAACCTACCTGAACTCCCGGTGGCTCAGCACTTCAACTCCCCCTCCCATTCCCAATCCGACCTCTCTGTCCTGGGTCTCCTCCATTGCCAGAGTGAGCAACACCGGAAATTGGAGGAACAGCACCTCATATTCCGCCTAGGGTTGCTTGCGTCCGGATGGCTATGAACGTTGAATTCTCCCAGTTTTGCTAGCCCTTGCTGTCTCCTCCCCTTCCTTAACCCTCGAGCTGTCTCCTCCCATCCCCCCGCCCTCGGGCTCCTCCTCCTCCCTTTTTCCTTCCTTCTCCCCCCCCCCCACCCCCTATCAGTCTGAAGAAGGGTTTCGGCCCGAAACGTCGCCTATTTCCTTCGCTCCATAGATGCTGCTGCACCCGCTGAGTTTCTCCAGCATTTTTGTGTACCCTCAATATCAATGTCTGCCTTTGTTGAAAGATGCCTGCCAAAATAAAGAAGACTGTTTGTGTTTTACAGAGACTAATTGTGGACGCTCACGGAGGAAGTGTGGTGACCTTTGCTTGACAGTTGTAAAAACCTTTGCTTGACAGATGTAAAGATCCATTCTCCTGTATATCTCAGTGAATGAGTCAATGAGGACCTGAAGCCCACTCACACTGAAAGTACACATTACTTCTCTCTGCACCATTTGGCTCCAAGATTGAAACCTATGGATTTGAGACCTAAAAGTATAATCAAGACAGAACTGCTATAAAATGTAAAATTGTCCTTTCCATCTTCTCCGCACCTCCCTCTCACCCCTTCTATCGCTCTATTTTCCTCTCTACCCTCCCTTTCTCCAAACTATCTATCCCTCTTTAATCTCTCCCTCTCTGATCCTTTACTCCCATACCTACCTCCCCTTTGTCTAGTTTGCATTCTTTTTAATTTTTCTCCACTCTTATGACATCCTCCTCTCCAATACCTTTCCAACTGTCCCACCTCATATACTTCGCAGCCTGCTTTACGACCATTTCCTATCTTCTCTTTTCCTGCTTTCATTGCTCTTCTTCCTCCACTCTCCAAACAACATCTCATGTTCCCCACTATTTCAGAGATCCCCCAGGCCTTGGCTAAACAAGCACATGGCCAGTTGGTTAGTCTATGCTTGGTCTTGCTGCTGTACAGGAGGCCACATCAGGAGAACCAAATGCAGTAGATAAATTTAGGGGGAGTGCATTTAACCTCTGTCTTACCTGGAAGGGCAGCTGCGTTCCTGGATGGATGTGAGGGAGGAGGTATAGGGACAGGTGTTACATCTCCTGCGGTTGCTGGGTAAAATACCTGGGAGTGGGTGGTTTGGGATGTGTGAACCAAGGAGTTACGGAGGGAGTGGTCTCTGCGGAAAGCAGATAGGGGTGGGAATGGGAAGATATGACTGGTGGTGTGATCCCGTTAAAATGTTGGAGAATCTTATATGTTGGATGGCCCAAGCTGGTGGGTGAAAGGTGTGGACCAGAGGAACTCTGTCCTTGTTCCTTCTCAGGGGTAGGGGGAGTGAGAGGGAGAGAGAGAGAGAGAGAGAGAGAGGGGAACTATGGCGCATAAAGGAGATGCGTGTGAGGGATCCATCTATGACAGCTTGGGGAAAAACACATTTACTAAAGCAAGCCTCATCTTGGGAGCAAATGCTGCGGAGATGGAGATATTGAGAGTTGGGGATGGCGTCTTTGCAAAAGGCAGGGTAGGATCTGGTCTAGTCCAGATAACTGTGCAAGTCAGTGGGTTTAGTAGACATCAGTTGATTGTTTGTCCCCGGTGATTTGAAAGAGAGAGATCATAAGAACCACAGGGTTGTTGTGGTGGGTGACCTTAACTTCCTCAATATTGATTGGGGCTAACTCCACACAAGGGAAGTAGATGAGGCAGAATTTGTTAGGCAGATTCGATAGTGGCGTCTATGAGGCTTTTAGATAGGCACATGGAAGTGCAGGGAATAGAGGGATATGTATCATTGCAGCAGATGAGCAGTTCAGCGAGGTATAATGTTCAGCACCAACATTGTGGGTTGAAGGGCCCATTCGTGTGGGCATGAATTGTAACTGTGCAATGTACACAAAAGAATAGTTAATAAAAAATAATGCAATCTTTTGGGTAATAATTTTCAAACTTTTATTGTCACTCATAAAAACAAATCGTAACAATGCCTTTTCAACAGCTGTACTAAATGAAACACTGCAATAACAACCTTTGATCAATGTTTGTAATTTAGTATTGCATTGAAATAAAAAAAGCTTTCCTTCAAATTTGTAACCTTCTGTATACAAATATAGGTCATGATGGATATAACATTAATAACCAAATAAATATTTATGAAGCATAAAGAGACTTAGTGATCCCGCAGGATGCACAATTAAAGAACCGGAATATTTATAACCCAACCAATTTATTCTGCAAGATTAATACTCAAAGGTCATAATATATTTGGCTGGGCATCTACCTCCAAATTATTAACTGAATGACATGATCTGTAAATCTTGATCATTACATTCACTGCTTAAGAACAGTGGTTTTAGTCCTGGAAAGTTTTAAAACAATACAAAGAGAGTGAAATATGAGTAATCTGAATTATATGGTAAAATGTAATAAGTGTTTTTCTTTTGCTTTGTTTTAAGAATCTTCACCCAGTAGAAGAAATGGGAGGTAACTGCAACAACAAAGAAAAAAAGCCTTTTTCTGCCAAAAACTACACATTAATGAGTTTCCCTTCCAAATATACACCAGAAAAATTAACAAGTTTAGTCATACTGTATTTTGGTTTCATCTCATGAAATGAAATAAGATATTCTCAATTTCTGACAATTTTCGTCATTTTTGAGCCAGAAGAAAGGTTTACAGAGTACTATGTTCACTGTGTTTACATATCTGATGTGCTGCAGCAAGTAAGAATGACATTATTCTGTTTCAGGACATATGACAATAAAACACTCAGGAGAAAATGGTATGGAGATCATGTAAAATGTAGTCTATAACTTGCATATACAGCAGAGGTTAGGAACCCTGCAGGAAAGATGTTGAATACACTGCCCTCCATAATGTTTGGGACAGACCCATCATTTATTTATTTGCCTCTGTACTCCACAATTTGAGATTTGTAATAGAAATAAATCACATGTAGTTAAAGTGCACATTGTCAGATTTTATTAAAGGGTATTTTTATACATTTTGGTTTCACCATGTAGAAATTACAGCTGTGTTTATACATAGTCCCCCCCCCCCACTTCAAGGCACCATAATGTTTGGGACACATGGCTTCACAGGTGTTTGTAATTGCTCCGCTGTGTTTAATTGCCCTTCATGCAGGTATAAGAGAGCTCTCAGCACATAGTCTTTCCTACTGTCTTTCCATCACCTTTGGAAACTTTTATTGCTGTTTAGCAACATGACGTCCAAAGTTGTGCCAATGAAAGGCAAATAAGCCATTATGAGACTGAGAAACAAGAATAAAACTGTTAGAGAAATCAGCCAAACCTTATGCCCCAGTCCCACTTAGGAAACCTGAACGGAAACATCTGGAGACTTTGCGCCCCACCCAAGGTTTCCGTGCGGTTCCCGAAGGTTGCAGGTGATTGCCGGAGGTTGCAGGTAGTGGAAGCAGGTAGGGAGACTGACAAAAACCTCCGGGAACCGCACGGAAACCTTGGGTGGGGCACAAAGTCTCCAGAGGTTTCCATTCAGGTTTCCCAAGTGGGACAGGGGCATCAGGTTTACCAAAATCAACTGTTTAGAACATCATTAAGAAGAAAGAGAGCACTGGTGAGCTTACTAATCGCAAAGGGACTGGCAGGCCAAGGAAGACCTCCACAGCTGATGACAGAAAAATTGTCTCCATAATAAAGAAAAATCCCCAAACATGTCAGACACACTCTTCAGGTGTGGATTTGTCAATGACCACTGTCCGCAGAAGACTTCATGAACATAAATACAGAGGCTACACTGCAAGATGCAAACCACTGGTTAGCTGCAAAAATAGGATGGCCAGGTTACAGTTTGCCAAAACATATTTAAAAGTGCAACTACAGTTCTGGAAAAATGTCTTGTGGACAGATGAGATGAAGAGTAAGAGTGATGGCAAGAACAACGCATGGAGAGAAGGAACTGCCCAAGATCCAAAGCACACCACCTCATCTGTGAAACACAGTGGTGGGGGTGTTATGGCCTGGGCATGTATGGCTGCTGAAGCTACTGGTTCACTTATGTTCATTGATGAAACAACTGCTGATGGTGGTAGCATAATGAATTCTGAAGTGTATGGACACATCTGCTCAAGTTCAAACAAATGCCTCAAAAGTCATTGGCCGGCGGTTCATTCTACAGCTAGACAATGATCCCAAACATACTGCTGCAGCAACAAAGGAGTTTTTCAAAGCTTAAAAAATAGTCAATTCTTGAGTGGCCAAGCCAATTACCCGAACTGAACCCAATTGAGCATGCCTTTTATATGCTGACAAGGAAACTGAAGGGGACTAGCCCCCAAAACAAGCATAAGCTAAAGATGGCTGCAATAGAGGCCTGGCAGAGCATCACCAGAGAAGACACCCAGCAACTGGTGATGTCCATGAATCGCAGACTTCAAGCAGTCATTGCGTGCAAAGGATATGCAACAAAATACTAAACATGACTACTTGAATTTACATGACATTGTTGTGTTCCAAACATTATGATGCTCTGAAATGGAGGGACTATGTATAAACACTACTGTAATTTCTACATGTTGAAACCAAAATGTATAAAAATAGCTTTTTATTAAAATCTGACAATGTGCACTTTAATCACCTGTGATTTTTTCTATGGCAAATCTCAAATTGTGGGGTACAGAAGCAAATAAATAAATGATGGGGCTTTGTCCCAAACATTATAGAGGGCACTGTAGCTCCCCATAAATAAATTTTAGAAGAATAAACCTTTATTCCTACTTGAACTGGAGCTAACAAATACTATTGTAGATGGTTATAAATAATTCAAAATATCCAACATCTGTTGGCTAGGATGACTGGAAAATAAAACATATCTGTTACCCAAAATTTCCAAATTCACACCCAGAAGTAAAACGGAAAATCTGGAACGATAATTGTGAACGATATACACAAAGCACTTTAGATATGATGCTTATGCCCATCACCAACAATATGTCATCACCTGGATATATCCAGAGGCTATTTTTTGTCAAGAATGGTAATTGTTTTGTTGATTAATGTTATTCAAAAAATGAAATTACCATTAGTGTAAGAGCTGGTGTTTAAAATGCAAGAACAAAAATTCACCTAATAGTTTAAAGGAATATACAAATCTCAATATACTTAAACTGTGAGTAAACAATATGACCCTTTAGGCAATAAAATATTTAACATTAACCTACCTCGATCCTTGTACTGTACTATCTCCAATTTAGCGATGGAGAATAAAGAACCTTTATTTAGTGAGGGAGTTCAAACAGATACTATTATATTTGACCATATTTGAAATAAGCAAGGTTTTTTTTCCATTACAATTTACATGGAAAATATTCCCTATTTTGTACAAGTAATAAAAATAATTTAAAACATCAAATTAGGTTTACCAACTCCAACTCCAAAACATAAGCCTTATGAAGTCTAACATACTTTTTGGCAAATGCCTCAATTCTATGATACCCTTTTGAGTTGTGTTTCTTAAACTACCTGAATAGCTTCAGCGAGGATGAGGAGAATTATCTAACCCCAAACTGGGATAAGAAAATCAAGAGCTAAACAGACATATTTTCATTAGTACTCAGATTTGTCGATTATCATAACGATTGTGGCACCCTTTTGTTTAAACTATAGCACATACAGCAAGTATAAAAATTGTACTTTAAAACAAACTTTAAAAGCTTACAAAAACTGTAAAAGGAATCGTGCAACTACTTAACAATGAAATGCCCGTTATTTGGCTATTATTTTTAAACATTAGACAATTTTCTTGCTTACAAGCATCTCCCTGATTATGTCTTCATTATACAGATGCTAATAATTTCCATAAAATTTAACCTCAAACAAAAAAAAAGCTGAAAATCACACAGAAATGTCTGCAAATGCAAATCCACCTCTTTGATCCATTGAATGTGCTCACTAAATAAACGCACCCATCTCAGCACAGAACTGCTTTCATGTTGTGTGAACAATGCAGATTTAAATGTTAAAAGTGACATTCCCTTTGTCAGTACCTCAACATTGTTTGTGTGGTTAAAATAATTAGTGAGGCATTGCAAAGGAAAACTTATAAAGATGTATTTCTTTAATACTCTCAAAAGGAAAAACCTTAGCAAAACTGAACGGTTCTGCTACTCTAAAGCTTGTGACGGGGGAATAATTTTACAAGAATGCAATGTTTGGATGGAAATTTGTCATAGCCAACACACAGTCAGGCACCATCACATGCTCTGATTGTGAGCATCAAAACAATTATTCCCTTTCCTTTGTGGTAATTTTGCCAACAGTACAGTGGAGAACATTGATGAGGGAGTGGGATTGCTGCAACACACTTCACCGCAGTTGAGCCATAAAGCAGGAGCAGTTGAGAGAACATTCCCCGTGTTTGTGGTACATTTATTCAATGCCTGTCCCAAAACGCCAAGAAAATTAAAAGTCAACTACACTTCAACATTACAGCTAAAAATTGCAATTTCTTAACACATTTTGTCAATTAAAGATCATTAAAATTTTGCAAATATCATATTTTTCCCCCCGTATATCACTGCAGCTTTTTATACAAAGAATATTATCAGACTGATCCTGCTAGATCTTTATTAAAAACGATAAAGACATAATTCAACCACATTTCAAATACTGTTGACATCAGAGTCCACTACCTTAAAAATAACCAGATTCATATTTCTCTCAGGGCATGATCAAAGGTACAGTGCCACTAACATATGGCATTACTAGATTCTCTCCCTCATGCTCTTTGTTTTTTTAGTTTAAGAGATATAGCATGGAAACAAGGCATTCAACACAATGGGTCCACACCAGCCAGCGAGCACCCATGCACTTGTTCTATTCTACACACGAGGGGCAATTAACAAAGCCAATTAACCTACTATCCTGCATGTCTTTGGAATGTGTGAGGAAACTGGCGCACGAGGAGAATACCCATGGGGAGAACGTACAAACTCTATACAGACAGCACTCTTAGTCAGGATCGAACCCGGGCCTCTGGCGCTGCAAGGCAGTAAGTCTACCACTGTGCCGCCCCCTAAATCTTTCTTATATGTTTCTTAAGTTTTCGTTGCATCAGTTAGATTTCACAAAAGGCTCTGCAGATGGTAGTTGATTCAGTGAATCAGCATGATGACGAATGTTTTAAGGTCCTAGTCCTGTTGTGTGTGCTGTTACTCCAAATTTGCCCACAATAGCGGCATCTTTCTCCATGATGTTAAAGATGTTACTGACTTCAGATGTGCTACTCTGAACACATACGAGGGAAGACGAATTATCAACCTCACCATTGCTCTCCTTTCCATTACTTATCATTTTTTCCTCAGACAGTTCAGGTTGTGATGGGTTCTCTTGCTTTGTAGCTTTTCCCTCAGAATAATCAGTCTCCCAATCTTCATGTGTTGGTCTATTCTGCTGGTATTTAGTTTTTTGAAGTGCAGGTGATTTTTCTTCATGGAAACTTGATTTTGACTGCTTTGTGTCATACTCTGCATCCCAATCTTCAACTGGTATAATTTGTTTTCTCGTAAAGATTGAGGTCTTCCCTTTTACTGTTGATTCAGTCAATTTGTGCCTGCTTTTCTCTCCCATGTAATCAACCTCACCTTGTGACATAGAGCCAGATGGCCCTGCGCTTTGATACCTGATGCTTTCGGCATTTCGTTGGCACACCTGTTTAGGAACAGAAATCAATTTCTGATCTGAGAACCATGGATTTTCTTCTTTGCTCTTCCTGTTTCTGAAGTCTGACCCAAATGATCTTTTGCGACCAAAACCACTCCCTCTATAACAATCCCCTGTACCTCCCCCTCTATAATTGGTTCCCAAATCATCAGTAAACTTGTCTGTTGACCTGTCCAGATTCCGGTCTTCTTGATCTTCAGTCTGACAACTTCTCCAATTCCCAGAGCTGCCTTGAACTGGGGTGCTTCTGAAATAATTTCTCGTGGATGAACCTCTTGCTTGATTAAAACTACTATTGTGCCTTTCAGAATAAGATGTTTCATCAAAGGTTTGATTTGGTCTGGGAGTATCTTCCCATTTTGTTGTAGTTGTTGAGGAGGGAGAGCATCTCGCCTTTTCCCATCTATTATCTGAATTAAGTGCTGTGCCTTTATTGACAACTGCCTGATAAGTGTAATGGTTGTTCTGATTTTGCGCTGAGTATACAGGATCGAGTTGATATCCCATATGGTTGGGATAAATTACATTTGTAGAATTATGTTGCTGGCTCACGAATGTTGGTGTTGAAGAACATTCACCTACACTAGGTGTTCTCCTTTGACAAGGGCAGCAGGTCAGAGGGATATGGCTATTAGGGCAGGTATTAACATTTCCATATGTAGCTATATTGCA
This sequence comes from Amblyraja radiata, assembly GCF_010909765.2. Lineage (NCBI taxonomy): Eukaryota > Metazoa > Chordata > Chondrichthyes > Rajiformes > Rajidae > Amblyraja > Amblyraja radiata. The sequence goes on from NC_045957.1 coordinate 83,866,925, forward strand.
CTGGTTAGCAAAGCATGGAACCTGAGGCATCATGTTATAAGGATTTAGAACAGCATGGTTTAGTAAATAGGCAAGAGCATCCAGCCGCATGGGTATAGTAATTGAAGATAAACTTCTCATTGTCTGTTCAGATTTTTCTAATACAGAAGGTTGAAATGTAACTTTTTTGGATCCTGTAGAGTTTTGGGTCATCAACGTGTGGACCTTGGCTTGATCAGAGCCTGGCACTGCTTTGGCATGATGTACGACAGAGGATAGTGGTGGTCCTACACTGGAACTCAGCTCATTGCTTTTCTTTTGACGTTTCTCTTTTTGGTCGACACCTACTAAAGTAGGTTTGTGGCTTGGCAAAGATTTTGAAGTAATCATCACTTCAGATGCACTATCCTTAACTGCTTTCCCAGTTCTTGCATTACTGAATTCTGCCTTCATTTCACTTTGCATGTTTTGGAAATCTTGGATGGAATCGGATGTACTGTAAAATTTTAAAACATTGCAAATTGTTAGCATTTTTTGTATTATTCCAAGCAACAATCTAATGAACTATACTTATCCAGCAACTGACCCATTTAATGGTTCTCCAACCTTTGTCTATGATGTATTAATTCAGAATAAAACGCTTGTTCTTCCCAGCACCACCATTCAACTTGGTCCCCATTTTCTCCAATAGACTCAAAGAAAACTGACTTAACTGTACATGATCAAATCTGCTTTACTGCCATGATTAATTTGGAGTTCAAAGATAACAGGTTATTCTTGAACCTTGCTCTAATTGGTCTTTTTTAATCTTCCCTGAGACCCAATAAACGGTTTCTCAGCTTTCTTTTCGGCCCTATATTGCCAACCATTGTAAATGTCTCTATCCCCGCAATTACTTTGCCACATCCTTTGAAAACTGCCGTCATCATCCTTCCCCTTAAAATAAAATCCCATGTTCATCCTGTTCCATCTCCAACAATCTTCATTGTGTTCTCACCTGCTGAATCCATGCCCATGTTATCCCCAATTCCACATGTGAAGCTCTTCAACATGATGGCATTGCCACCAAATTAAAAAAGCAACCAAGCAGTGTTCTATTCCTCCCAATTCTTCTTGACATTTCACTCAATCACAGACAATCATGTCTGCAATTGTCATTCATTCCCCAAATCATCTCGTCTGTTGAACTATTAGTGCCCTCCCTAGTTACCCAAGCTGCCAAACCCAGGAATTCTCCTGGAACAGCATTTCTTCAGCTCCAGGTTAATTGTTTCATGATCTTCCCAATTCCCTTCCACACAATCCCTCTGCAATATCACTAATGACACACTTCAGGTGCACATATGTCTTATATTGACTTCCATTGTTTGTGGAAGTGTTAAGGCACGGCATCCACAACTAATGGAAAGATCAAGGTAAGATATCTGTACACCTAGACAAATATCTGGGGCACCACATCATGGTAGTCGGATCTGTAGCCTTGGATGGATAGGAAGATCTTCCACTTCAACAATAGGAAGCCACTGATCATCCTGACCAGTTTAACTAAGTCCCTATGTTGACAAGACACCTCCCGTGATATCTGAACCCCTTCCCCTTGACTTCCCAGTTCTTAAATCCTAATCTTCTGAATACTGACAACTCCAATTTCTTCTCTTATGTTGATCACTGATCCCTCCCCTGAACAAGCTTGATTAAAGTTCCTCTTCGAACCTGTGACTCTTACCCAACTGTCCCACCTCTCCACTGTCCTGGTCATTCCACACCACTTCCTACTGGATGTTGTTGGTTTTGTGGGTGTGGTGGGGTGAGAAGGACAAATTGTTTACCTAGTCACGTGGCAAAGGAAATGCTAAAGCAATGACTGTCAACTACACATTTTGTCTGCTACACTGCGAAATCTCCTCAAGGTATGTCTACTTTGAAGAAGGTTTCCTCCTCTCTCCGACAAAACAGAGTTGTGAGTCTGTAGAATTCTCTGCCTCAGAGGCCGGTTCTCAGAGCTGGTCCTTACCCTCAACAACTTCACCTTTGACTCCTCTGACTTCCTCCAAATCGAAGGCGTAGCTATGGGCACTCGCACGAGCCCCAGCTGTGCCTGCCTCTTTGTAGGACAAGTTGCACAATCACTGTTCCTGGCGTACACTGGTCCTATCCCCGAACTCTACCTCTACTACATTGACGACTGCATTGGCGCTGCCTTCTGCACCCATGCACAACTCACTGACTTCATCAACTTCACGACTAATTTTCCATCCTTCATTCAAAATCACTTGGACTATCTCCGACATCTCCTTGCCGTTTCTGGATGTCACCGTCTCCATCACAGGAGACAGACTGTTGACTGACATCTACTACAAACCCACTGACTCCCATAGCTATCTAGACTACACTTCTTCCCACCCTGCATCCTGTAAAGACTCAAGTTCAAGTTTATTGTCACGTGTCCCTGATAGGACAATGACATTCTTGCTTTGCTTCAGCACACAGAACATAATAGGCATTGACTACAAAACACATGAATAAATAAACTGATAAAGTGCAAATAACAAATAATGGGTTATTAATGTTCAGAGTTTTGTCCGAGCCAGGTTTAATAGCCTGATGGCTGTGGGGAAGTAGCTATTCCTGAACCTGGTCGTTGCAGTCTTCAGGCTCCTGTACCTTCTACCTGAAGGTAGCAGGGAGATGAGTGTGTGGCCAGGATGGTGTGGGTCTTTGATGATACTGCCAGCCTTTTTGAGGCAGCGACTGCGATAAATCCCCTCGATGGAAGGAAGGTCAGAGCCAATGATGGACTGGGAAGTGTTTACTACTTTTTGTAGTCTCTTCCTCTCCAGGGCGCTCTATCCCCAAGACTCTATCCCCAACTCACAATTCCTCCGTCTACGCCGCATCTGTGCCCAGGATGAGGTTTTCCATACTAGATCATTGGAGATTTCCTCATTCTTTAGGAAACGAGGATTCTCCCCATTATAGATGAGGCTCTCACTAGGGTCTCCGCTCCGCTCTTACTCCCCCTCTCCCCATTCGTAACAAGGACAGAGTCCCCCTTGTCCTCACCTTCCACCCCATCAGCCATCGCATACAGCATATAATCCTCCAACATTTTCGCCACCTCCTATGGGATCCCACTACAGGCCACATCTTCCCATCTCCACCCTTTCTGCTTTCCGCAGAGACCATTCCCTCCGCAACTCCCTGGTCAATTCGTCCCTGCCCACCCAAACCATCCCCCTCCCCAGGTACTTTCCCTTGCAACTGCAAGAGATGCAACACCTAACACTTTACCTCCCCCCTCGACTCCATCCAAGGACCCCTACATTATTTTCAGGTGCGGCAGAGGTTCACTTGTACCTCCTCCAACCTCTTCTACTGTATCCACTGTTCCAGGTGTCAACTTCTGTACATCGGCGAGACCAAGCGCAGGCTCGGTGATCGTTTCACTGAACACCTCGCTCAACCTACCTGATCTCCCGGTTGCTCAGCACTTTAACTCCCCCTCCCATTCCCAATCTGACCTTTCTGTCCTGGGCCTCCTCCATTGTCAGAGTGAGGTCCAGCACAAATTGGAGGAACAGCACCTCATATTTCTCTTGGGTAGTTTACACCCCAGCGGTATGAACATTGACTTCACTAACTTCAAATAGCCCTTGCTTTCCCTCTCTCTCCATCCCCTCCCCTTCCCCACCAGTCTTACTGTCTCCGACTACATTCTATCTCTGCCCCACCCACTCCCCTGACATCAGTCTGAAGGGTCCCGACCCAAAACGTCACCCATTCCTTCTCTCCAGAGATGCTGCCTGTCCCGCTGAGTTACTCCAGCATTTTGTGGATATCATAAACAAAACAAAATCCTGACCTGCCATAAGCTGCTGGAAAATATTATATTAGGATGCTAGTCTTCCATGGAAAGTTGGAAACCCCATGTCCTGTAAAATCTTAAGCATTTGGGAAACTGCTTACATCTCTACCCAGCATCAGCAGCGGGAGTGGAAAGACTGCAGCGACCCACCACCCCCCCCCCCCCCCCCCCCCCCCCCCCAAAGGCACAAAAACATTTAGTTCTGGAGATACTTTTTTTTCAGCTGTTACAGCCATTTATGTTTCCACACCTATGTACAAGCATATTTAAAACTGCATAATAGATCTAGTGCATTGTAGGTTGTCCACAGTTTGTGACAGGCTAATGTACAGCAGAGTGAGATGGTCCTTTCTGTCCTTTACCATATTTTATCAGCAATGTGTATAAATGTTTCCCCATCTTTGAGATGTCAGTTTTACTTTTTTTTTAACCAATTAAAAAGTCTCAATGTAATTCCCAATTAACAAGAAAGGCTGGTAGCGAGTCCAATGATCAACAGTGTTCATGCAAACACCAAGCCTCACTTTACTCTCGCCCCCCTTGTTGGCTGATCTACACTGGGTCTACACACGTTAGTACCAAACTTTCAAATTCCCACACATCTTCAAATCCTCTATGGTCCACCCCTCCCACTGGAAAACATATTCGATGAATCGCAAACGTTTCACTACCGAATATCTCATACCTCTACAGCGGACCCCTATTGTTTGCAAGGTAGACAATAATGCTGGAGAAACTCAGCGGGTGAGGCAGCATCTATGGAGCCCGAAACGTCGCCTATTCCTTTGCTCCATATTTGCTGCCTCACCCGCTGTGTTTCTCCAGCATTTTGTCTACCTTCGATTTTCCCAGCATCTGCAGTTCTTTCTTAAACCTATTGTCTGTAATACATTTTTTGATACACAGTTTACACGCTGCCCCATAAACACCGACGAGAAGACTTACCTTCGTCACGTTTTCTCCAAACGCCAATAAGTTACAATTCGGCATAGCGGTTTGCAACAAGTCACCCATGATTCTAAATAGGATTCTAACCCAGTGCCATCACTGACTCGTTCCCAGCATCTTAAACATCCCCAACATGAAACATTAAAATGTTAATTTGCCGCAAATATTCGAGGATTCGGCCCCCGCTCTTCTTCGCCCATTTTTACGGCACATATCTTCTCTTTTCCCCATGTAACTCTTACCATTTATTTGGGCATGCAATCTCACCCTCCTCCAAATCCATGCTGCAATGGGTTTTCTCCTGCGTTCTCCCCGCTTGCTGTGCGCCTCCTCCCTTCAGCTCCGTCTCAGCGCAACCGCTGGTGTGATCGTTCTTCACCACAGGGCAAGGTGTGGTCGTTCTTCGCCAGGACAAGGACAAAAGCAGGCGAGGATAGTTGTTGGAGCACTACCAAAGCGAGCTACATCTTTACAAAACAAGTTGTATCATTGACAAATGTTCAGAAGAGACAGCAATTTCAACCTTAGTACTTTCACTTTTCTAACGCCAAGAAAGCTTACTTCTTCTAAATTAACTTTAAAACTTTGATCAATTTTCCGCTAATTTCACGATCCAGTTCCACGACTTCCATCCCGCCCCCGTAAACTTAATTGAACAAATTCAGTTTAACTCAAATTTGTCAGAAATACCCCCACCTTCTCTCCAAAGCTAAACATGACCAATTTGATAATTAAAACATAAATATGACCTCAAATAGTCTGAAGATGATTCTGACAAAGTACTTTGTGTCTCAACTGCTCCCGCCCTCCCGGTATATATTCTTCGAAAGATTGAAAGCACCTTCCACCAGATTGAGGAACAGCTTCTTTCCCAACCTATCTATTTGCGACCTTTCTATTTTCACTTACTCTGTAGCTGTGGCACTATTTATTCTCTTTGCACTACCTGTTGTACTTGTGTATGACTTGATTGTATTCATGTATGGTATGATTTGATTGGATAGCATGTACTGTGTCTCAGTGCACAGAATACCTATACTTAGAACATAGAACAGTACAGCACAGGAATGGGCCCTTCGGACCTCAATGTTTTAGTCGAACATAATGCCTAGTTACATTTTTCTCATTTTCCTGTACATGATCCGCATCCCTCTATTCCCTGCACCACCAAGTGCCTCTCTAAAAGCCTCTTAAACATCACTATCACATGTGCCTCCTCCACTTCCCCTGGCAATGCTTTTCAGGCCCACACCACTCTCTTTAAAAACTTCCATGCACACCTCCACTAAACCTTTCCCCACTTACCTTATAGCTATGCCCTCTAGTGTTGAAGATTTCCTCCATGGGAAAAGTTTCTAAAATAGGTTTACCCGATCTATGCCGCTCTTAATTTCATATATTCTGTTGCCTCCCCTCAACCTCCAACATTCCAGAGGAAACAATCCAAGTCTATCCAGCCTCTCTCTATTGCTGAAACCCCCTAATCCAGACAGCATTCCTGTAAACCTTCATTTCATCATTTTGCCTGTAATGGGGCAACCAGAACTGCACGCAATACTCAACATCATTTCTAAAATTTCTGAACCTACTGTGTTGCAACCCTCACGTGGCAGCAGGTTAAGGCATTGAATCTCCTCTCTCCCATGGGGCAGAAGGTATAGAGGTGTGATAATGCACACCTTCATATTCAGGGACAGTTACTTCCCAGCTGTTATCAGACATCTGAACCATTCTACCACAACTGATGAGCAGTCCTGAACTACTATCCATCTCATTTGGAGGCCTGCAGACTATCTTTGATAAGACTTTACTGGCTTTATCTTGCACTAAACGGTATTCTCTTATCATGTATCTGCAAACACTGGCTGGTTAGCATGCAACAAAAGCTTTTCACTGTGACAATAAACTAAACTAAAAACTAAAGTCTGTCCAACTGTAAGTTATGTTGGATGCCATATTGTTACTTTTTCTGTTCTTTTTGTCTCATATCCACCTTTAAGTACCATTAACTCCCCCTCTCAGATAGAGCAATCCTCTGAACCAGATGAAAAATGTTTAGATATGATACAATGATACAATTTATTTTTTGTATGATGGGGAAAATTGAAATATAATATATATATATATATATATATATTTAAAATGATTTTTAGGTGGAAAACAAAACAAAAAATGACAGTGGAAAACTAAATGCACAATTAAAGCTATGTTTGTGGTTGGCAAAATGTGATAGATGACCTCATCGGGATAGGCATCAGGCAAGAACATTCATCTGCTGTGTGGTAATTGGATGTTCCAACATGGAATTGAACAAATGGGGAACCAATATTTTTTTAGCTAAAGTCAGATGTCCACCACCTTTCATGACTTTCGAGAGATCTCAATGTGCTTTATGGTCAACAAAGTTTTTCTGATGTGTACAAACTGTTGAAATCTCAGAAATGCCACAGTTGTCTACTACAAATAGCCATGTATTAATGGTCAACAATATATATCATAAAAGATAGTTTCAAAATGTTGTAGTAACTCAGCGGGACAGGCAGCATCTCTGGAGAGAAGGAATTGGTGACGTTTCGGGTCAAGACTCTTCTTCCGACCTGACGAATGGTCTCAACCCGAAGAAAGGTCTCGCCTGAATCGTCACCCATTCCTTCTCTCCAGAGATGCTGCCTGTCCCGCTGAGTTACTCCAACATCCTGTGTCTATCTTTGGTATAAACTAGCATCTGCAGTTCCTTCCTACACAATAAATATCATAATTTATTTAGTAAAATTAATAGAAATATATTTTAATCTAAATTGTCACAAAACACATGTTTTTGAAAAGAAGTTTATTTAAAATACAATTTTCAATGTAGCCTTACAAAATAGGTACTGTTTCTAATACCTTAAACAAAACCACATGTAAAATAGTTACTGCGTGTTTTTATTAGGTGCAAAGTTATTTACAATTCATGCAAACTATTTTCTACACATAGCATCAGTAACTTTATCGTATGTACACTCCTTGGCAAGTGCACTGCTTTCAGTAAATTTTCCACTGCAGTGCTGAAATAATTTGATTTGATGTCATTTTAAAGCTGATTTTGTTCATCCAGCGTGTATGTACTATAGCATATTAAGATAGCAACACAGTGAAATGAGAAGTGTTTAAAACAGAGTGGAAATGCAGCAGCTTAAACATTGGCTCAAATCCAAAAGGTTTTATTAAATCTGTATTTTATAGAGAACAAACAATAGACTTTAAAATATATAATTTGCCACACACAATGATTGACAGATGGCTTTCACAATAACTTGATAAGTGACATTTTAGATTCACTCACTCATTAAGAAGAACATCATAAACACTATGGCATATGCATGTTTAGTGCTGCAGAAGTTGGTCTTTGCTCACTAGCCCTTGCTGCTAAATTATAAATTGCCTATTGTAATTATATGTTGCCCATCTTTAATGGAATTAAATATTTGAAAGGTATACAAAAAGTGGCCTAAACCTGGAAAGCACCAGCAACAAAGATTTTTTACCCAGGTAGACACACAATGCTGGAGTAGCTCAGCAGGTGAGGCAGCGTCTCTGGAGAGAAGGAATGGGCGACGTTTCGGGTCGAGACCCTTCTATTAATTCAATTTCTTAATCAATATATTAACTGACCATATACCTAGGTATCTCCTAGTGTTATAAATTTAAAAAGGAAATGAGTTAAAAATATCAAGGTTATGAACGTTCACCATTACATTTTAAAAACCTTTTTTAGTTATGTTGAATGGAAAAGTATAAAATTATTATTTCATCTTGATAGTTCACAGATTCTGTCCTGGTTGCTCTCAAGTTGGTCATTATTTTTGCAATCTAATGAATTTTAAAATAACCAACTGACTATATTCCTGTTTGGAAACCATATGCACACACTACAGAGATTCTTGGATAACTATCCAAAGTGAATTTCTCCTCTTCCGGCCCTGGAAATAGTAGCCAGGTTTAGTATCTGTTTTAGTGTCTAGCGAATTCAGCAGTGACAGGAGATTAAACTTGAGACCTTCATAATATGAAAGTCTCAATTGTCTATCATCTAATTTTGATGAGGCAATGGATATTAACAGAGTATTTCTAACATTTTCTGGTGTTATGTCAGATTTTAGAATCTGCAGTATTTTGATTTTGGGAATTAAGATATATTTAGCATGACGCAGCTACTTCACACAAATGTTGTCAGGTCAACATCAGTCTTCACCTCCTGATGATTTATACGCTTTTTATATTCATCTTTCTCCAAACTATGTTGAACTGCATTGTTTACATATATAACTTTCTTCACAGTTCTCAGCTTCAGGAAACTCAGAACTGCACTTGCACAATACAAACCGGCAGAGATTAAGCCAAATAATGCCACAGCGGCATCTCCGCCTTGAACATCACAATTCATAAAAGTGTAACCCCGGCCTGCATACAAACGGTGTCTTAATCTGCAAACTTCGGTGCTATTTACCTTAATTATGAGATGCAAGTAAAGTGCAACACCCACTATATACCCTATGCATGCAAGAATGTTGAACACAAATTCAGCTATCAGAAGTTTTGGAGAAATACGGTGAAGAGGTTTTGCACCACCCACCAGAAAAAGAATTGTGAGAGAACCAATGACAATGCAGAATGTCACCCCTCCATACACGCCAGGAGCTCTCATCTGAGTGAACTGCATATCATATTCCCGGACCTGCTTCAGCTCCGTGCCTTGGAAAGGGCTATATGCTGAATCAATGCTGAAAGCGCCTATCCCAAGGCCTCCCATGGACGTGTATCCAGAAATTGCTGCTTGCGATGCTGCCACACAGATCAGGACCATGAAGTTGGTTATGATTTCAGAAAACTGCAAGACACCTGCAAACAAAATATAAATATTTTGAAACCTCACAATCATAAAATAACTTCAGACTGCAAAGATGAAACATTGGCCTTGCTCTCCCTTGGTTAGTTACTTAAAAAATTATCGCACAGAATGGCTTCTTTGTGCTTATAGTCATAAAATGCCAGAGACCCGGGTTTGATCCTGACTACGTGAGGGTGATCCTGCCTGTGGCACGTTCTCCCTGTGCTCTGATTTCGTCCCACATTCCAAAGACATGCAGGTTTGTAGGTTAATTGGCTTTAAATTATCCCAAGTGTATACGACTAGAACAAGTGTCCGAGTGATCGCTGGTCGACGTGAAATTGGTGGACTGAAGGGTCTCTTTCCATGCTGTATCTCTAAACTAATCAGTGTGGTCATTAACATTAACTTAACAGAATAATTACCCAAGTATCTCCACTCTGACAGACCCCTTTATTTTATATCACATATCTCACAGTTTAGAGTTAGAAACCAAGCAAGCCAGTGACACATCATGACTTGTTCTTAATGAAATTAGTCGTTTCTTTTTCAATCAAATTTCCAGATTTGCGGTAGTTGAGAGTGTTGCTTTTCTCTGGGTGCTACGGTTTTCTCCGACATTCCAAAGACATGCAGGTTTATAGGTTAATTGGTTCCTTTAAATTGCCCTTCGTAGGATACAAAAGTGTGATAACATTGACTAGTTCGATTGATGGTCGGTGTGGACTCGGTGGGTTGAAGGGCCTGTTTCCACGCTGTATCTCTAAACTAACCAAACACAACAATGACTATTTGTGTCAGTCTAATTCTTCCACCCTACCCATGTAGGTTATTTTATACTTCAAATAACTATTTAATTGTTTTGGATAATAATAAACAAATATGCTTCCTCATCCCTTTTAGGCAATATATTCCAGATCATGAGTAATTCCTCAGTAATTTATTTATTTATTTTTGTTCCTGATGAAAGAGTGAATAAATTCATCATGCCCTAGCTAGAGGCCACCCAGGGAGAGAAAAACTAGAATGACTGATTAGTCATCCTGGTGCTCGGTAGGCCCCAACTCAAGAACTCGGGAGTAATAACTAAACAGAGCCAAACCTGCTTAACTTCCCGGAGCAGTACATGTCAGTACTCTGGACAGACAACACCCATAGATAGGATCGAACCCGGCTCTAACGAACTGTAAGGCAGCACCTCTGCTAGTGCACCACTTCGTCGCCCCATTCCATTTCTGCATGACTCCCTGAGAGGATACTGAGGGATAATATGTGCATGCATTTGGAAAGAGGTTGATTAGGGATATTCTCATGGTTTTGTGCTTGGGAGATCATGTCTCATGAATTAATTTGATTTGATTTGAATTAGATTTGAGTTTTTTGAAGAAATAACTAAGACGGTTAATGAAGAGAGGCCGATAGACTTGGTTGATATGGACTTCAGCAAGGATTTTGATAGTTTCCACATGGTAGGAAGGTTAAATCGCATGGGATCCAGGGAAAGCTAGCTATGTAGATACAGATATGTAGGAAGGAACTGCAGATGCTGGTTTACACCAAAGATAGACACGAAATGCTGGAATAACTCAGCAGGACAGGCAGCATTTCTGAATAGAAAGAATGGGTGATGATTCAGGCGAGACCTTTCTTCAGACCCAAATCGATACAGAATTGGCTTCATCACAGGAAGCAAAGGGTGGTGGTGGGAGGTTTTATTTTCAGACTGGAGGTCTGTGACTGATGGTGAGCCTTAGGGATCATTGCTGTTTATAATTTTTATCTGAAAAGTATAAGGCATGTTCAGAAAGTTTACAGATGACACTAAAATAAGTGGTATTGTAGACAGCAAGGTTGGTTGTCATGAAATAACATGTAATTTTGATCAGCAAGTCAGGTGGGCCATGAATTGGCTAATAGAGTTTAATTCAGAAAATTGTGAGATGTTGCATTTTGGGATGTCAAAACAAGGCAGGACCTTCACAGTAAATGGTAGGTACCTGCGGAGTGTTATTGAGCAGAGAGATTTCAGAATAGAATTACATAGTTTCCTGTAAGTGGCTTTGCAGATAGATAGTGTGGTGTAAAAATGTTTTTGTATGCTGGTCATCATCAGTCGGGGAACTGAGTGTAGAAATTGGGCCATTATGTTACAGTTGTACAAGACCTTTGTGAGACTGCTTGGAACCTTGTGTTTAGTTTTGGTCAGCCTGCTATGGGAAAGATGGCATTAAGATGGAAAGGGTTCAAGGAGGATTTACAAGGATAATGCCAGGACAGGGCTGCCTCAGCCATAGGAAGAGATAGAGCAGGCTTGGACTTTACTCCTTGGAGCGCAGGTGGCTGAGGGGTGATCTAAAGATGCATATAAAATCATGAGGGGAATAGGTAGAGTGAATGTCGATTATTTTTTCTAAGTGTAGGGAAATCCAGAACTACAGGGCAGGCTGTAATGTGAGATGGGAAAGATATAATTTGATTCTGAGGGGCAGTTCTGGTCACCCCACTACAGGAAGGATGGAGAGGGTGCTGAAGAGGTTTTCCAGAATGATGCCTGAATTAAAGGGTATTAGCTACATGGAAAAGTTGGACAGACTTGGATTGTTTACACTGGAATGTCAGAAGCTGAGGGGAGACCAGATAGAAGTATATAAAATTGTGAGGAGCATAGATAGAACTGTTTTCCCAGGATGGAAATATCAATACTAATGGGCATAGGTGAAAGGGGCAAGTTAGATGTGTGGGGCCGAGGTTTTTTGTATTCAGAGGATGGTGAATGCTTGGATTGTGCTGGCAAAGGTGGCGGTGGAGGCAAATATGATGGTAGCATTTAAGAGGATTTTGAGTATACACATGGATCTGCAGGGAATAGAGGTATATGGAGTTTGACGGCATGATGTTCGGCACAGACATTGTGGGTTGAAGTTTCCTGTGCTGCACTGATCTATGATCTATGTGCTGAAGAACTAATTATTTAAAATCTAATGTAACATCATTTTAAGTGAGAATCAAAACTAAAACTACAGATATTGGGAATTTGAAACAAAACAAAATTTGCGGGATACTTTTATTCTGTCTGATGTATTGTGTATTTCCAGTATTTTCTGTTTTTCTTACAAAGATTTCTTAATTTTAGTTTTGCAAGGTCTTTTTAAATTTTGGTGCCTCATAATACCTTACATAATAAATGTAACAATGAATTCATTTATGAAGAAAAAACTATTTATTTTCTTAAATATAATTTAATAAAATACATAGAAAATGCAATTATTATTAATTAATAATTATGTTCAGTTCAACCCGTGAGTCTTAAGTTCTCCATTCATACCCAAAATATAGCATTAATGAAGGAAAAACATTTTTGAACACATCACATTTCATGGTTACAAAACACTTTGGACTTGTTGTCGCATATGAAACATCCAACATGTAAATAAATGTCCTTCAAAAGTGTACTGTACCTCAATCTTATTATTACACAATCTGAAGATGCAACATTTTAGCTTCAGAAGGCACCTTAAGTGTTTTAAGTATACTGGAGTTACATCTGGCACAATGACTCGGATTCCTCATATCTCAAACTACATTAGAATAAGATTTTCTGAGAAGCCCGAGCCTTCATTCTTCCTGCCAAAATGTCGACTTCACCTTTAACTTTTCATTTGGGAATTGCATATCCATTCACCAATTTTGATTCATGCCTCCCAATATTCTGTCAGTTCTCCTCGGTGTTACTATATAATTCAACGTCAGAGTGAAATTGTACATAATTCCCATGTTCAAATCATTTATGCCAATAACAAATACCAAGCTTCCCTTTGCCGATAATTTTGGAATGTCGTGACCCACCTTTTTTTTTATCAAACTCCTAATTTGCAGGTACTCTTTTGTGGCATTCTGCTACTTCATCTTCCAATTCCACATGAAATGACCTTGGACTATAATGTTCTTTTTGCGTTTTCAATTTTAAGCATCTTATACCAGCATTATAAAAAATATAGTTAAGATTCATTCTAAGAAATGAAATCAATGAGAGGTTCCAACCCTTTCAGTATGTAGTAGTCAACTTAACAATACAAACATACAAATACAAACAAATGGTGAGTGAGATTCAAAACATTAATGTAACATTGTAGTAACCACAATAATAAACTAAATAAACAATAGTAAACTAAAATAAGTCTTAACATTAAGCCTTCACCAGATTTTTGCCAGTACTGTCAATGACAATTATTCTTGTCATTTTAAAACCACTTTTCTCCTTTGCTAGGTAGAATGGAAGATCTTAACAAAGTGAAGAGATGAAAACATTCACGGTTTTTACCAGCTGATCTGTATTCTCCTCAAATGGTACACCTACATACAGCACAAAGGAGTACACACAAAGAGTGACATTTCTGGAAAGTAACCTGCTGGGAATGTACTTTAGCAACGATCAGCTCCATAAAACTATCAAGAAGAAAATTTCAGACCAGCGGCATAAAGATGGTTTAAAATACTGCTCTCCCTTTCTCTTCGTCTCATTGCATTTTCTACCATTCTACCAATCAAACCAGAATCTCGAGATTGGTACTAACTTCCCACATAAACTGGAGTTACTTATACAAATAAGACAAAAGTAAATAATGAATAATGTAAGAAAAATGTAAACAGTATGTTAACCATTTCTATTGGAGAAAACATTTCCAAAATATTTCCTTCACATATATGTACCACAAAAATATCAGAAAATATTACAAAATATGAACTAGAAAAGAGCCAATACAAATGCAGGTAGTTAGTTAATTATGTCTCTTCGTTAGGTGAATGATAATAAAATTGATATATACAAAAGGTCTTTTCACACACCATATCTCCAGGCCTCAAAATTTATTGCAAATACACTGACCAACCAGTATATTGTATCAATTGGTCATATCTAACTTCATAACGTAGCTCCCTCAGAAATCAAAATATCACTAGCCTAAAAGTAACAGCAGCTTTTACCACACTTAAAATTTGAGCATAGCTTAATAACTTCTGAAGTTAGTTTGTTTGATTTGTTACATCCCCTTTCAAGAGCACAACTTCTACTAGGTTCAGTTGGGAGTAAGGGAAGTGAGAGAAAACTTAATGTACTCATTTCCTTATTACGTGTTTGGATCAACAAAACATTGTGGTGTCTCCCTAAAAAGTCTAGCAATCTTTAGAAAATTTACCACTTTGTGGTGTTGAAAGTTTACCACTTTGTGGTGTAAAATGAACTTCAGCATGCAATAAAACATACCTGATAAATAGATAAAGAAATAGAATTGCCTATGAATTTATTTTAAACTAGTATTAAAGATCCAGAATCCTGAGGCCTAAGATTAGGCTTTAAACATTGCTATTTGTATTATAAAAATGTCAGCTTATTTTTATAGTTTATGTTTATAGAATGTCAGATTTCATTGGCTGTGTCTCTGAGGTTGTCACATGTCTCCACATAGCAGAGGTCTCAGGAGACTTTGTATGTTCCGATTGTGCAGCTTGTAGCTTTCGATAAGCTAAAACTCCAAAAACCAAACCAGCAATGTAAACAATTGTTAACATCACGGCAAAGATGGAAACAGCAACTTCTGTACCTAATATGGCACATTTCACCTAGCTGTAGCCATGGCGATTGTAGAGTGATTCTCTCTGTTTGCACATATCTGAGGCATTAATTTTATGAATGAAGTGAAGATACAATGCCACTCCTATGATGTAAACCACTGCTGCAAGGGCCTTTGCTGCACATTCCATAATCAAAAACGATGGGTATTCGCTTTGCAGCACCGAGGACCTGTTGAATTGCAATATACATCCACCAATAAGAAAAGCCACGGAGAAAGCAAGCAGCAGAACACTAATCCCTACTGCACAGTGCACAATGGTCGACTTCATTGCGTTGTACACTACATCTAGTTGTGCTGCTGTTATATCTGCTGTACTTCGTGATTTAGAAATCCACTGGTGGAATAACCCATGTTGTAATAATAGGCACTCCCGAAGCCTCCAATACTAGCGAAGCCTGCAGAAGCACTCTGGGTTGCTGCAGCACAGATCAGTACCACCAGGTTGAGAATGATTTCAAACATCTGCAACAATCCTGCAACAACCAGATTGAGGAAGCTGTTAATTGGAAATGCATAACCCCTCACCAGAACAGACAAATAGAGGAACAATGAGGCCATAACAGATTTGGTTCAATAACTACACTATATTAAACAGTTATGGAAGTATTTAATTAAAATATTAGCATTTTCATGACTAAATAAGAAAATCTGGAATGAAAACAGAAAACAGTGGAAACACTTAGCTTCTGTGAAAAGAGAACCAGTTTATGTCCATAAATACAGAATTTTTGTTCATTTTTCAGCATTTTCTGTTTTGCTAACTTTTAATTGAATATCTAATTCTACCATATACCACTCAGCACAAAATGCATTTTTGTTTTGGTTGGTAATTTGTATTTCTTATATTCTATCAATAAAATCTATTATTTGATTACTTTTTTTCCTGCAGTTATCAGGCTCTTGAACAAAACTCTCATGAGTTAAGAATGTGTTCCCAAGCCCCCAACCTACCTCGCTGTGATCCTTGCACTATTTTTATCTGCACTTTCCCCTTTGCTGCAACACCATTCTGTACTTTTTTACCTTTCTTGTTGTTATGTACAACCTATGTTGGTTATGTTGTACGACTTGCCTGGGATAGTGGCACAGCAAAGTTTTTCATTATGTCTCAGAGCAAGCGACAAAATAATAAACCAGACAAAATCAAACCTTTAAGTGTAAATTATAGCATTGATGTTTAATTAAGTTTAGTGAGAAATAGTTTAGTCAGAAAGACTGGTTTATTTTTCTGTTTCTGTCTTTTATTTTTGGTGATACAATTCAGTTCAGGACTGGGAGCCATCAGAACAGAATGGCAGATGCTTGAAATCCAAAAATAATGGAAGTACTCAGATATGATTAATAAGCAGGTACTTTCAAAAATGATATGAATCCAGAAAAGGACACAAGTACTGGAGTAACTCAGTAGGTCAGGCAGCATCATTAGAGAACAGATACTAAAACACTTTTTCGAGTTGAAAATAGAAAAATAGAAAGCCACAGGAAAGACACGATTGAAGAACAGATGAAGAATAGTAATGCAAATGCTAATAAATGCTAAGTATTTTCATAACTGTTTAATATAGTGTAATTCATGAACCAAATATGTTGTCATTATGAGGCCATAGTCGGGAAGGTAGCAGGAGTGGTGGAGGGGGGGGGGGAGTGAAGAGAAATAGGTGGGAGTCAAGAGGAGGGGGAGTAGCAAAGGTGTGGGGGACATAAAGGGGGGGGGGTTAGAGGAATTCACAGCCATATATGGTTACTTATATATGGTTATATATCTATCAGACCTTGAGAGTAAACTTGGAAATAGAAGTGCAGCAAAAGTGTAGGTTATTCCAGCACATACCCAGCCCCATGAGGAAACACGTTCTATTACTAGTGAATGAACTCACACCTCTTCATACAAATCAATAGCCATTGCAGGGTAGTCAAACATCAACACTTCCCATAATTACAAGGAAAAGGAACATCAGGAAAGTGGGATGCTTTTAAAAGTGTGCTGATAGCAGTTCAGGGCATGCATGGTCCTGCCAGAATGAAGGGTAAAGCAGGTGGGCATAAGGAAGCTTGGATTACAAGAGCAATATAGGCTCAGATCAAAAAGGAGGCATGGGACAGGAATTGGCAGCTGGGAGCAAGTGTATCCCTGGAGGAACTGAGGTGCATGCTAAAGAAGGAAATCAAGAGGGCAAAAAGAGAACAAGAGATAACTCTGGCGGATAATGTTGAGGATAATCCAGAGATTTTATAAGTACATAAAGGGGAAAAGGGTAACCCGAGAGAGAATGGGACCTCTCAGGAGCCACAGGAGATGGGCTAGGTCGTCAATTAGTATATTTCCTCTGTTTTTAGCATGCAGAACGACATGAAGACCAGAGAACTTGGGGCAGTCAATGGAAAGTATATTAAGGGCAGTCAGTATTATGGATGAGGAGGTGTAGAAGATGCTAATGCGTATAAAGGTAGAATTTTTTAAAGAAAGCTAGGGAAGAAATTGCGGATGACCTGGTTGAGTTATACGAGTCATCATTAAATATAGGTGAGGTGCCGGAAGACTGGAAGGTGGCATATGTTATGCCTATAAAGAAGGGCTACAAGGAAAACCCTGGGAACTATAGGCTAGTGAGCCTAACATCTGTGGTTGGAAAGTTACCAGAGAGCATTCTGAGGGATAAAATATACAGGCATTTAGTAGCAATGTTACAAAATTTTGAGATTTAAAAAATCAAGTCTGTAATTTATCCCATCAGATAAAGCATAAAAATAAGTTTAATTTGACACCTAATTCACTTTCATATCTCAAGTATTAAAAAAGTTATGGCCATTTTCATACTCGGAAATGAGCATCTTGTTCCCTATTGATTTTCTATGGACATAACAAAAAAGCTGTGATCGTGGACAGTCAAAAGCCCATAACTTTCTTAAAAATTAAGAGAACTGAATGAAATTTTCAGTTATCATAGATTGAAGCATTCTGAAACAAATATATAATAATCTTACTTGGATGACCTGAAATTAAAGCATATAATTAGTTAGTTACCTAATTGTAGCTAATTTCAGACTTCAATTACTAGATCTAAACATCTATCCATTTCTTAATAAATGATTAACATTTTTAAATAGCCTAAATGTCCAAATAATATTCACAAATAATTCACAATAAAACATGATTTTTAAATCTCATTTACATTAATTTATAGACCAAATGGAAGGAATTTAGTGTTCAATTGCTGTAAATAAATGCCCATTTAAATCAGCTTTCCAGTGGGTCCCTGTGGAACGCGCTGGTTTAGAACGTTCACATTGCGGTAGATTTGTGCCCCAAATGCCCAGAAAAATACTGCGGGATATAATGGGCCCAAAATGAGCTACTCGCAATATTAAACTTTGTATAAAGGGATCTTTAGAAGCCCTTTTTAATGTAAAAATATACAACCTACCTTCTGCTATTTGCTTTATGCGACCCTGCGGTTGCTGGCGGTCGCGGGTTTAGAGATTGATTTTTAAACTACTATAACTATTATACGAGGCCTTTAAAACTAATAATAGCTTTTGCGACGGGGTCTTCCAGCGATTTTTCGTTAATAATTAACTAGGCTGAACATCTTCGATTTGAACAGCCCAGAGAAAATCGCGTTTTAAACCCGCCCCCTCTAAACGGCGCCAAAATCGCGCACACCGCAGCGGCAGATTTTCAACGACGCTTCAGGTAGGCTTTGCAACATACCTACATTTAGATAGACATGGGTTGATTAGAAATAGTCAGCACGGTTTTGTACGTGGGAGATCATGTCTCACAAATCTAATTGCGTTTTTTGAAAATGTGACCAAAAAGGTTGACAGAGCTAGTGTCGATATAGATTGAAGCACGGCTTTTGATAAGTTTCCAAATGGTAGGCTGCTCTGGGAGGTTAGATCGCATGGGATCCAGGGAGAACTAGACAACTGAATAGGGAATTGGCATCATGGAAGAAAGCAGAGTGTGAAAGTGGAGGCCTGTGCCTAGTGGTGTGCCTCAAGGATCAGTGCTGTGCCCTTTGTCATTTGCAGTTTATATCAACGATATGGATGATAGCATACAAAGTATGAGTAGCAAGTTTGCAGATGATACTAAAGTGGGTGCTACTGTTGATAACGAAGATGGTTATCAAAGGTTACACCACGGTCTTGATCAGGTGAGCAGAGGAATGGCAATGGGGATTAATGCAGATAAATGTGAATTTTGGGAAGTCTAACCAGGGCAGGACCTTAACAGTAAATGGCAGTGCTATGGGGAATGTTGTCAACCAGATGGATTTAGGAGTGCAGGTACATAGTTCCTAGAAAGTGGTGTTTCAGGTTGATAGGGTGGTCAAGAAGGCTTTTGGCACATTCGCCTTCATCACTCTATTGATACTCAATATCAGAGTATTAAGTATAGAAGTTGGGAGGTTATGTTACAGATGTACAAGACATTGGTGAGGCCGTATTTGGCGTATTGTGTCCAGTTTTATGTTACAGTTGTAAAAGATGTTTGTGAGGCTGCGTTTGGAACATTGTAGGTAGACATAAAATGCTGGAGTAACTCAGTGGGACAGGCAGCATCTTTGGAAAGAAGGAATGGGTGATATTTTGGGCCATTGTGTTCAGTTATGGTCACCCTGCTATAGGAAAGATGTTGTTAAGATCGATAGTGTGTGGGGACGATATACAAGGATTCTGAAAGGACTTGCGGCCCTGAGCTAAAGGGACAGGTTGTTCAAGTTAGGACTGTACTCCATGGAGCTTAGGTGGATGAGAAGTGATCTTATAGAGGTGTATAGGATCATGAAGGGAATATATAATTGCACATACTCTTTTTCCCCCAGAGTAAGGGAATCAAGAACCAGAGGACATAAGTTTAAGGTGAAAGGGGAAAGATTTAGTATGAATTTGAGGAGCAACTTTTTCCACGGAGGGTGGTGGGTACATGGAAGGAGCTGCTGGAGGAGGTAGTTGAGGCAGAAATGATAACAACATTTAAAATACTTTTGGACAGGTACATGGCTAGCAAAGATTTAGAGGGATATGGGCCAAACGCGGGCAGGTGGGACAACTGTAGATGGGGCACCTTGGTCGGCATGGGCAGCCTGGGCTGAAGGGCCTGTTTCCTTGTTGTATTACTTAAATCCTTTAATGCAGCTATTGGAATTCCAGGAACACACATGCTATTTCAGGCTTATTATATGCAGGGAAATTAGTTTATTTAGATGAAATGAATTCATGCAAGTCTTGATATCACCAATGATGATCACTCTAGGGAAGCTTGATTTAATTTTGTCCTCCAGTGCAGCAAAAGGAGTGTTACATGGGAGAACATCAAATTGTGCACAACTGATGCTGAGATCATGTCAGGCACAGGAAATTGGTCAAACTTCTTAAGCAAAATTAAAAGACTCAGAAATGCTCTTCATTGTGTTTGCTCCAGCCAAGATCAATTTTCATCCACATAAAAAAGTTGCACAATTGAATTTTAAAGCCTATATTGAATTGAATTGTCCTCCAGTATGTCAGTACTTGTGCCATTTTACATTGCTGCAGATTAGGTAGTAATGAGTGAAAGCAGAAACTGGTCAGAGTGAGAATTTAAAAACTCCATCATCACAACACACTGGCAAAGGTAAGGGCCTGTCCCACTTTTTAGGCGACTACAGGCAACTAGGCTGTCATCACATGGTCGCCGGGATGTGTCGCCTGTAAGGTCGTGAGTAGTCTCCTCTGTCGCCCAAATAGTTGTAGTATCTTTCTGGTCGCCGCTGGATTTTGAACATGTTGAAAAATGTTCGGAGGCAGTCAGTGACAGTGGGTTTGACGCCAATGAGCGAAGCTTGACTTCTCCTGACATAGGTGCTGTCATAGTTGTCACCCGGTTAACGTAGGTTGTCACCAGTGCTGACTTCATTTTTGTTTTGTTGTTAAAGTAAAATGATTCTATTTCAAATTTCGGCGACCAGCTATGACTATGACAGTCGCCCAAAATAGCCTAAGTGGGACAGGCCCTTTAGTCTATTTATGTTTCAGGGGATTGGAACAAGGCTGCAATCCAAATGAATGAAACAAATATAGAGTAGGTTAAAGAAGTTCAGAATACGCAAGTTCAGAATACTGCATGCTATTTTCAACAGAGAATTATGAAGAATCTTTAAATCTAAATCATTATAATCATCAAGATCATTTTTGTTTTACAGATTTACAAATTGAAGGGACTTAAAAAGGACCTATAGCACACATTGTAAGGACTCCTAATTGTTCATTCTAATTTTTAGATTCTATGAGAGGGATTTAGAAGGGGACAAGCAGATAAATGGTTAAAGTAAAATAAATGACCATGTTGTATTACTCAAGTGATACATAATCCACTCTACGTAGACACAAAATGCTAGAGTAAATCAGCGGGTCAGGCAGCATCTTTGGATGGAAGGAATTGGTAACGTTTCAGGTCGAGACCCTTCTTCAGACTGGTAATCAGTTTCTTTTTTCTCATTTTAAATGCCGGTGCAATATAGATAATTTGGTTCGAAATTAGTTTCAGAAGTATGAATTATATTGTTTCGGTGGGGGCCCATAATGACAATTAAAGAGTCTTGACACTTGATTATTATTTGCCTTATGGTCTTTTTTAGGTATATTATTCATCTTGCGGTTTGAAGATTTATGTTTTGGAAAGTCTCATTGAGAAGGCAGCCTGCATGAGCATGTTGAGCAATGAAAGCACATGCCATTAAGAATTTGGATTGCAATGTGCACCACACTAGTAACATTGATGTACGTCATCTAACACATTCCATGCTATTACAAATATTTTAGTTGCAGCATCAGAATTAATAAAGGTATTTAGGTAGAAATTAATTGTTGACTGTGTTAATTGTGTAATACTGTGTTAATTGTGTAATATATACAAGCAGCTTTAAAGGAACGAAACAAAATTTTAAAACAACATTTTAAAACAATGTGCAGCTACGGTGCATTTAGTGTATGCAACCATGGACATTTTTTCCCCCTCTGATAGACTTTAATTAGTCTTTTTCCCAATATAGCAGTTAGCAAAAGCTATGAAATTAGTCCACATCAGAATTCGGGAAGCACAGCAACTTACTACACAGAATGTTTGGACGTAAATGTAGACGGGTTGGATAGTAAGTTTGCAGATGACACCAAGATTGTCGGGGTTGTAGGCTGTGAGGAAGGCAGCCACAGTGTACAGCGAGATATAGACCGGCTATTGAATTGGGCGTAAAATGGCAGATGGAGTTTAATCCCAGCAAGTTTGAGATGTTGTATTTTGAGAGGTCAATTTTAAGGGGAAAATCTTCAATTAATGGCATGACCCTTAACAGTATTGATGTACAGAGGGATCTTGGAGTCAAAGTCCATAACTCCCCGAAAGCGGAAACACAGTAGGAAAGAGGGCATATAGGATGCTTGCTTTGTTAGGTTGGAGCAGTGTAAGAGTCAGGAAGTCATGATATAGGACAATATCATGGTTAGGAGGACAATGGTTAGGTGGTGTATTGTGTGGTCATCTACTGGAAAAATGTGAATATGAGCAGCATAGATAGGGTAGACAGTCAGAATCTTTTCCCAGGATGGAAAATTAAATACTAGAGGGCATGGCTTTATAGCGAGAGGGGCAAAGGTTAAAGGAGATGTGCGGAGCAAGTTTATTTTTACATAGAGGAAGGTGAGTGCTTGGAAGGCGAGGCGAGGGGTTGGCGGTTGAAGCAAATGTGTTAAAGCTGAGTCTCATGTTGCGAGTTGACACAAGAGGTACCCCGAGTTAAAACTCATGGTAATAGCGTACGATTAACGTACGGAACTCGTGGACGCAGCTTAGAGACTCGTGGCGCTAACGGCAGGTACCCGTGAAACTTGTCAACTCTTGAAAAAAATCAAACATGTTTAAAGTTTTCCACGAGTCAAATTTACTCTTGTGGTTAAGAATTGAAACATTTTAACTTGTTGTAAGAACGTAGTGGCCCGTGCGTTTACCTTAGTGTATTGTGAGTCTACCGTGGGAACTCTTTAACTCAGCGGGCAGGCAGCAGCAGATTGTCGATCCCTTCAGTTTCCCAGCGACAATCACCTGCCATAACGCGAGCGAGATCATGCACTGTTGTAGGTCTCCTTTGCACGTCAGTGTTTCTGTCTTTCTCCACTCATTGTTGGCCCTATCTGTCACCACCCCCACCTACACCCCTCTGCTTCCCGGCCATGTGTGTGACCCCTTCCCTCCCCTCTCCAGCTCCCCGCCCATTGCACCGGCGCGGGGGCTTTGCACTGTCTCCACGTCGGCGATGCCAGCAGGTCGATGCCAGTCGCCCCGGGGAAGTCGCTCCCTTCAGTTTCCCAGGGGGTCGGGACGGGACTGGAGTTGGGAGGGAAAGGTGGGGGGGGGCGGGGGATGGGTGGGTTAGGTGAGCAGGAGAGCGGGGTTGTTTGCAGTTGCAGAGGGAGGGGGCAAGGGCGGTACAGTTCCCAGTCTCAGCTCCTGTCCAGGGGGATGGCCGGAGACATCAGGACCAACGGGACACCGACCCCCAGGCCCACCAGGCCCACTGCAAGCACGGAGATCCCAGAGACCCACAGCCAGAAGCAACTCCAGCCCAGCCCCGCTCCAACTCCAGAGGAACACGCTCCCCGATGGGCCGCTGACTCCCATCCCCCCTCTGGCTCCGGCTCTTGACTATTTTCTGTATTTCATCGTAAAATGTTCCTCTTATTAAAAAATAGTAATGTCTATCCTGTCATGAGTAATGTGTGAGCCTGCAGCCCTTCACCTCCACCCCCCTCCCCTCAGTCCGACACCGAGATCCTGCTGAAGATGGGCAGCTGCCGGCTGGATGAAGTGGCAGCGGGTACCGTAGGGGCAGAAGCTGATGGTGTGCAAGGTATGTCTTTTTCTTGGGGTGGTGGATGAGGGGGCGCAGCTCGGGCTGTGGGCGAACTGCCACTTGTCGCCGTAGCGGCCCATCGGGGAGCGTGTTCCTCTGGAGTTGGAGCAGGGTTGGGCTGGAGTTGCTGCTGGATGTGGGTCTCTGGGATCTCCGTGCTTGCAGTGGGCCTGGTGGGCCTGGGGGTCGGTGTCCCGTTGGTCCTGACGTCTCCGGCCACCCCCCTGGACAGGAGCTGAGACTGGGAACTGTACCGCCCTTGTCCCCTCCCTCTGCAACTGCAAACAACCCCACTCTCCTGCTCACCTAACCCACCCATCCCCCCCCCCCACCTTTCCCTCCCAACTCCAGTCCCGTCCCGACCCCCTGGGAAACTGAAGGGAGCGACTGCCCCGGTGCGACTGGCACTGACCTGCTGGTATCGCCGACGTGGAGACAGTGCACAGCCCCCGCGCCGGTGCAATGGGCGGGGAGCTGGAGAGGGGAGGGAAGGGGTCACACACATGGCCTGGAAGCAGAGGGGTGTAGGTGGGGGTGGTGACAGATAGGGCCAACAATGAGTGGAGAAAGACAGAAACACCGACGTGCAAAGGAGACCTACAACAGTGCATGATCTCTCTCGCGTTATGGCAGGTGATTGTCGCCTGCCCGCTGTTCCTGACGCTAAAGCCTTGGGATCGTTGCCCTTCGTGTTGGCGTGGAGGGGGGGGGGGGGTATTGTGTTGTTTGATCGCCCCCTGCTATCCCAGGGACAGGGAGACACAGTGGCTTTTGAGACTGGGGGGCAATCACTTCCAAAGTGTCTGCCCACACAGTCAGTACACCTCTCCTACACTTGTCTCCTGCACTAAGATCATCTCGCAGAGAATGATCCCAGCCTAACCCAAGAGCCATGTCACCCCAGACAGATTAATGACGCCCCCCCCCCCCCCCCCACCCCCAACCTCTCTCCACCTCAACTCACGCCTGAGCACCAAAGCAGCTCAGGAGGCAAACCCTGAGCTCTGTCTCCCAACAATCTGATGTGCACATCCGTCCACATTCAAAGATTTAATCTCCCGTCTCCCCGCAGTGTGTAGACATGGCAGTAAATTCAATTAAAACATATCAAACCTGTGTGTTTCAAACAAATCATAAGTATAACTGCTCTGGCACTGGATGGTGTGTATTTTCCTTTTGTAGGTCACATCAATAGATGCGGCCGCGCTGAATTCTATCTTTAAAACAAAGCCACATGATGGAGAGGTCTTCTTTAACACTGTTGCTTATTAAAACATAACACTGTTGCTTATTAAAACAAACCTTCAATCAGGATTGGCTCAAGAGTAACTCGGGAGACGAACTTGGAACATCGCAGAAATGACAAGTAAACGGCAAACTTGTCATACCCGTGGGAACTCGGTTAAACTCTTGATCATACACTTGCAATCTCGTACACAACCACGAGTCTTTCACTCGGGGTACCTCTTGTGTCAACTCGCAACGTGAGACTCAGCTATTAGTGGCATTTAAAAGACGATTGGATAGCCATATGGATATGCAGGGAATGGTGAGATATGGGTTACGTGCAGTAGAGAAGTGATGTTCTTGGCATCATGTTTGGCACAGACATGGTTGGTTGAAGGGCTTGTTCTTGTGCTGCACTGTAACCATGTACCACTTTTGTGTGATATTTTGTTCTTCATAGTCATACAGTGTGGAAATAGACCCTTCAACCTAACTTGCCCACACTGGCCAACATTTCCTATCCACACTTGTCCCACCTGCCAGCATTTGGCCCATATCCCTGTAAACCTGTCGTAACTCCATCCTAAATTCAGCATACATTGAAACTTTCCTGGTGGAACTGATGGAAGAAGTATATTAATCCCCTCTATTTCTGCCTTGGGAGATATTGGGGTCCCCATATCTCAACACAAACTTACACGCTGTTTTGATAAGTATCAGGGGATCTGGGCATTTGTTATCCGACTTTTTAAGAAAGGCGAGAGAAAGAAAACAGGTAATTATAGACCAGTTAGCCTGACATTGGTGGTGGGGAAGATGCTGGAGTCAATTATAAAAGATGAGATGGCCGCACATTTGGATAGCAGTAACAGGATCGGTCCGAGTCAGCATGGATTTATGAAGGGGAAATCATGCTTGACTAATCTTCTGGAATTTTTTGAGGATGTAACTTGGCAAATGGACATGGGAGAGCCAGTGGATGTAGCGGTCCCCCATAGGAGATTAGTGGGCAAAATTAGGGCACATGGTATTGTGGGCTAGAAACTTGGTTGGCTGACAGGAAACAAAGAGTTGGGATTTACAGGTTCCTTTCAGAATGGCAGGCAGTGATTAGTGGGGTACCACAAGGCTCGGTGCTGGGACCGCAGCTATTTACAATATACATCAATGATTTAGATGAAGGGATTCAAAGTAACATTAGCAAATTTGCAGATGACACAAAGCTGGGTGGCAGTGTGAACTGTGAGGAGGGTGCTATGAGAATACAGGGTGACTTGGACAGGTTGGGTGAGTGGGCAGATGCATGGCAGATCAAGTCAAGTCAAGTTTATTCGTCACATACACATACCAGATGTGCAGTGAAATGAAAGGATGCAATTTAATGTGAATAAATGTGAGGTTATCCACTTTGGTAGCAAAAACAGGAAGGCAATCTAAATGGTATCAAGTTGGGAACAGGGGATCTGGGGGTCCTTGTTCATCAGTCAATGAAAGTAAGCATGCAGGTACAGCAGGCAGTGAAGAAAACAAATGGCATGTTGGCCTTTATAACAAGAGTTGAGTATAGGAGCAAAGAGTTCTTTCTGCAGTTGTATACGGCCTAGTGAGACCACACCTGGAGTATTGTGTGCCGTTTTGGTCCCCTAATTTGAGGAAGGACATTCTTGCTATTGAGGGAGTG
Source organism: Amblyraja radiata (assembly GCF_010909765.2). Lineage (NCBI taxonomy): Eukaryota > Metazoa > Chordata > Chondrichthyes > Rajiformes > Rajidae > Amblyraja > Amblyraja radiata. The sequence goes on from NC_045957.1 coordinate 83,894,022, forward strand.
CAGCGTAGGTTTACAAGGTTAATTCCTGGGATGGCGGGATATATGCTGTCATATGTCATATGCTGAGAGAATGGAGCAGCTGGGCTTGTACACTCTGGAGTTTAGAAGGATGAGAGGATATCTTATTGAAACATATATTATTAAGGGTTTGGACACGCTAGAAGCAGGAAACATGTTCCCAATGCTGGGGGGGGGGTCCAGAACCAGGGGCCACAATTTAAGAATAAGAAGTAAGCTATTTAGAACGGAGACGAGGAAACACTTTTTCTCACAGAAAGTTGTGAGTCTGTGGAATTCTCTGCCTCAGAGGGCGGTGGAGGCCAGTTCTCTGGATACTTTCAAGAGAGAGCTGGAAAGGGCTCTAAAAGATAGCGGTCAGGGGATATGGGGAGAGGGCAGGAACGGGGTACTGATTGGGGATGATCAGCTATGAGCACATTGAATGGCGGTGCTGGCTCGTAGAGCCGAATGGCCTACTCCTGCACCTATTGTCTATTTCCCATGGTCCTCTTAACAAAAGCAAAATGTATTGAAAATATGTCCTTTTATTGCTCTGAGCAGCTCTGCAGATCACCTAAGTGTTCAAATAAATTTCAGTTTGCCCAGGAAAATTACACGCCCAAGCAAATATATATTGATGGGTGCAGAATGTAAACTGAATCAAAACATGCCACTTGCCAAGTTACCAGTCCAAGCATATCTAATATTTATAGCTGCAGAATGTACAGCTATACAATTCTAGTTCATCAGTCAAGTCTCGTAACGTTGGTGTCAAAATTTACATAATACCAACACCTACATAATACAATTGCACGCCATGCAATTGGATTGTAAGCGTTGGTATCATGTAAATGTTGCTTTTGGAAAGGCACAAGGATATGCAGGGAATGGAGGGATCAGGATCACATGCAGGCAGAGGCGATTAATATAACTTGGCATCATATTCGGCACAGACGGTGTGGGCTGGCAGGCCTGTTCTCACACTGTCCTGTATTTTGTTCTATGGTTGGTCTTCTCTGAAAATGAGCTGCCAAACCAGTTTGGTTTCAATAGTTCATTCAAATCATTTGTTGAAATAAGTAAATTAAGGTACAGTGCAATATGAAGAAAATAATATTATACTCTTTTTTTCTTTCATTGCTGTCCTCTTGCTGTGTGTGAGGAAATTAAATACTTAGGTCATGTCATATCTGATGACTGGAAGGATGACAAAGACCTCTACCGACAGCGCTGTAAAATTTATCTTCAAGCCAACATGCTTATAAGGAAGTTTTATATGTGCTCTGATTCTGTGAAGTGTTCCCTGTTCAGAACCTACATCACACCGTTATATACTGCTCAATTGTGGTCTAATTATAAGAAAAGAGTATGCAGAGGCTTAAGGTTGCATACAATGATGCAATGAGGTTGCTACTTCGTGTCCCTAGGTGGCATAGTGCCAGTCAATTGTTTGTGTCCACTAGAGTGCCAACCTGTGAGGCACTCTTAAGACAGCTGATGTTTAGTTTTATGTGTCGCCTGGACAAATCAGAGAACCATATAATTGAAGCCCTAGTCAGCCCTCTGAAAAGCTGCTATAGATTCACTTCTAGGCTAAGACGGCATTGGTGCAATAGCTTATATATATTTTAGGCTAATATGCAATTTTTTAATGTATCTTTGTAATTCTTTGTACTGTTTGATGTGTTATATGGACCTGTGTCTGAAATAAAGCTTTAATTGCCTGCTGCTGCTTATTTGTATTATTTGTTTGTAATTAATACATATTCTTGAATCTGAAAGTCTTAATGATCATCATAATTTCCTGCCAGAATGTACAAATTACAATCAGGGTAAAAGCAAATCCTTTATAATTCACTGGAAAATAATTTTATTTTAGGAAGTTGTGTTGTAAGAATTCTGGTTTAACTTCTTACTAAAATTCAATAAGATTTTAGCATCAGTAAGTTTTCCAGCAACAGGTTAATTAACATATTTTCACATCCGATAGTTCTGAAGTACAGTAAATGGTGTTGGTTATTGCAGATTATCTGCCATAACAGAGTAAGGGATTATCATTGCATAAGTGACTCAGCGGGACAGGCAGCATCTTGAGAGATGGAATGGGTGATGTTTCAGGTCGAGTCTGAAGAAAGGTCTCAACCCGAAACGTCACCCATTCCTTCTCTCGAGATGCTGCTTGCCTCGCTGAGTTACTCCAGCATTTTGTGTTTACCTTCAATTTAAACCAGCATTTGCAGTTCTTTCATTATATAATATAAACAAGGAACCGTAGATGCTGATTAATACACAAAGTGCTGGAGTAACTCAGCAGGTCGGGCAACATCTCTTAAGAACATGGATAGGTGCCATTTTGAGTCGAGACCCTTCTTAAGACTCAGTCTGGTTCTGGGCCTGTAATCTAGATGAGTTGATGGCCCTGGATTGCCGGCAGCTGGAGGAGAGGCGAATATCAGTGGAGTCTTGGCCCATGTAAGGTTCAGCGCCAAGTGTGGCCTGGAAGCACCTGAGGATGCTGTGTGGGCCAGGGAGGCGTCGGCAGCCTGGCCTGGAAGCATTCAGGGATCTTATTTGATTGTGCACGCCGGGTTGATGGCATTCGTCGAAACAGGGCGGACCACGTGAAGGTTGCAATCTTCCACCCCAGGGAGGCATGGCGAGCCAGGGATGGCTTCGGCATTCTGGCCTGGAGGTGAAAGTCAATAGGTCCATCTGCTTTAACCAAAATCTATTATAAAAGAAGTGTGTAAGAAAGAACTGCAGGTACTGGTTTAAATTGAAGGTAGACACAAAATGCTGGAGTAACTCAGCGGGACAGGCAGCATCTCTGGAGAGAAGGAATGGTGATGTTTCGGGTCGAGACCCTTCTTCAGACTGACTAAAAAAGGCTGCCAACATTATCAAAGAACCACAACATCCTGGTCACACACCCACCTCTCCGTTGCCATCGGGAAGAAGGTACAGGAGCCTGAAATCTGTAACATCCAGGTTCATGACCAGCTTCTTCCCCACAGCCATCAGGCTATTAAACACGACATCAAATAAGCTCTGAACAATAACAGTCTATTATTACTATTGCACTTTATCTGTTTATTCATTATGTATATATGGTCTATGGTCTACAGACACACTGAACTTTTATCTCCCGTTCTGTATTATGTTTACATATTCTGTTGTGCTGTACGTAAGCATTTCATTGTCCTATCTGGGACACATGACAATAAAACTCTCTTGACTTGACATTAATAGTTTTTTCTCTCTTCACATTGGGATATTTCCAAATGTTGTTCTTCAAGACGAGCAAGTGTTACTTCTGGAGCAATGAGTACTTTCAACCACACATGCCAGGTGACTTATTCAAATTAGGCAAGAGTGGATTTAATTGGAGGCCATTTTGCAAATGCTGAATTCCTCTGCAATCCTTTCCTTGCATTCTTTCATGCCTCAATCTGACTAAGCAGTTCTAAATTTGTAAATGTAAATGTTTAAGGTGCTGACTATGGCTGGAATTGATCTTGAAGAAGTTTGGCGATCCTTTTGGTGATTTTTCTTCATGCCATACTAATTGCTTACTCTTCAACACATACAGCCTTTTGGAACATTGTATCTTGAATGCGTCTTTCACTCTTCAAGGGAAAGAACTGCTCAGAGAGCTTATAATTGTAGCCTCCTGTACAGCATTCCCTCCAACTGTAATAAGCTCAAGAGTCAGTCAAGAAAGTTTAATTGTCATATGCACTGGGGATGGAACATTAAAATTCTTACTTTTTCAAGCATAACAGCTGTATTATTAACACATAATACAGAACAATATATATACAATGATCAACTAGACCAAGTGCAGACCCGTTGGGTCTGTTGCCCCAACGTGCGGTTGTGGGGGGGAAGCGGCATGCACACATCACACACACTAACTATCCCCCCTCCCCCCCGCACTCATGCTAATTACCCCCCTTGATATTATATTAATATTATTAATTTGCTCCTTTTACCCCATAAACACCCTATCTACTGACACATAGCCCCCAACGCAATCACACCTAGAGAGGGGGGGGGGGAGGGGGCTGGGGTAGAGAGTGAGGGCAGAGAGAGAAGGGGCAGAGACAGAGAGAGAGACAGAGACACAGAGAGAGGGGCAAGACGGAGAGGGGGGTAGAGAGGAGGAGAAGAGGGAGGGTGGGAGAGGGGGGAAAGGTGGGGGAGAAGGGGAGGAGAGAGAGAGGGTGAGAGTGAGAGGGAGAGAGAGGGGGTGCTGAGAGGGGGGTGAGGGGGAGAGGTGGGGAGCAGGGAGGGGGAGGTGGGGGGAGGGTGGAGGGAAGAGGGTAGGGGGTGTGGAGGGGAGGGGGTTTAGGGGAGGGAGGGAGGAGGGGATGAAGGGGAGAGAGAGAGGGGGGGAGGGGGGGAGAGGGGGAGGAGAGAGGGGGAGGAGAGGGGGAGGAGAGGGGGAGGAGAGAGGGGAGGAGAGAGGGGGAGGAGAGAGGGGGGGGGAGGGGGGGGAGGAGAGGGGGAGGAGAGGGGGGAGAGAAGGGGGTAGGGGTGTGTGGAGGGGAGGGTGTTTATGGAGGAATGGTGGGGGAGGGGATGGAGGGGAGAAAAAGAGGGGAGAGAGAGAGGGGGGAGAGGAGAGGGGGGGAGAGGAGAGGGGGGGGAGAGGGGGGAGGAGAGGGGAGGGGAGAGGAGATGGGGGGAGAGGAGGGGTGAGGAGAGGGGGAGAGGAGAGGAGAGGGGGAGAGGAGGGGAGGAGAGGAGAGGGGGGAGAGGAGAGGGGGGAGAGGAGAGGGGGGAGAGGAGAGGGGGGAGAGGAGAGGGGGGGAGAGGAGAGGGGGGAGAGGAGAGGGGGGAGAGGAGGGGGAGAGGAAAGGGGGGGAGAGGAAAGGGGGGGAGAGGAAAGGGGGGAGAGGAAAGGGGGGAGAGGAAAGGGGGGAGAGGAAAGGGGGGCGAGGAAAGGTGGGAGAGGAAGGGGGGGAGAGGAAAGGGGGAGAGGAAAGGGGGAGAGGAAAGGGGGAGAGGAAAGGGGGAGAGGAAAGGGGGGGAGAGGAAAGGGGGGGGAGAGGAAAGGAGGGGGGAGAGGAAAGGGGAGGGGAGAAGAAAGGGGGGGGGAGAACCTAAAAAAACATTTTAGAACCAAAAAATACACATTCTGCAAGCATTGTAGAACCAAAAGAGACACTTTTTGCAAACATTTTAGAACCAATAGACACTTTTTGCAAACATTTTAGAACCAATAGACACATTCTGCAAGCGTTTTAGAACCACTAAGGGCACTTACATTTGAGTAGACATGTGTTCAGTGTTATTCACAGCTCAGAGAAACGTGACCTTCTGCCTTCCTCCCTTGAAGAGATTGTGAGGCACACCACTTCCTGGTTTTATAGTCCCTCCCCCCTGCCACCAGCAGGGGCAGCAGAGAGAATGGGGAATTTTGTAAAAACATTAGTATCTCTGTCATTTTTCATCGACGTGAAAAATCCTCGGCACACATACGGCGGAGGGGGGCTCTGAGCAAGGTGGCCAAAAATGACGGCCGTAGGTGGCGGCGTTCTCTCAGAAATCGCAGCACAGATGGCCAGAACCGGTCAAGAACAGACTTTTAGTAATATAGAAGATAATACAATATATTATCAGTAATTCTAAAAAATCAATAATAGTGCAATACCACAATGTCTGAAACCAAAACAAAGTCCATAGTAGAGCTTTGCTGAGCTAAGGTTGTGGTTAAGATTTTGTGACGTGGCTTATGATCCTGATGGTTGATGGGAAGAGGCTAGTGACATCCACATTAATGCTCTTCAAGAGCCCCAAAACCAGCTTCTTGATGTCAAACTACCTGAACATATTAGTATTCCCCACATTGATGTCACTGTCTGCCATGTCCTACTTTCTGGAGAATAAAGATGCAAAGTACTTATTTTATATCTTACCTAGATCCTCCGACTCCAAGCATAATGTCCTCTTTTATCCTTGATCCTACCTTCTCCATGGTCGCTCTTTTTTTTTAAATTTATTTTAAAAACATTGAGATTTTCTTTAATCTGACTCACCAACGGTATTTTCTGATCCCTTTCCTTCCAGTTGCCTGCTTGAGATCTTTCCTGCTTGCTTTATATTCCTTAAAAAGCCAACATGTGCTTCCCTTTTCTTTTTGACCAAATTGACGACTTCTTTGATCATCTAAGGACCCATGACCTTTCCACCCTTTTATCTCCTCCTTACTGGAACATGCTGGTCGCAGAACACGCAATACAGAAAGGTCAGCAAAGGAACAGGTGCTTCGGCCCACGATATCTGTTCCGAACATGATGTCAAATTAAATGGGATACGTAGCATCTCCGGAGAGAAGGAATCGGTGACTTTTCGGATTGAGATCCTTCTTCAGACTGAGAGTCAGGGGAGAGGGAGTCTAGAGATATGGATGGATAAGGTGTGAAAACGACAGACCAAAGCAGATGATGGTAAGGAAATGTAGAATGGTTCATTGTTGGCTGAGGGGAAGGTGACAACGAGTCATACAATCAGTAATGTTTAATCAGGACAGAAGAACTAGTCATAGAACTAGGATGGGGAGGGACGGGGAGAGAGAGAGGGAAAGCAAGGGTTATTTGAAGTTAGATAAATAAATATTCATACCACTTAGTTGTAAACTGTCCAAGCAAAAAAATGAGGTGCTGTTCCTCCAATTTGCGTTGTCCTCACTCTGACATTCCAGAGGTAAGAATTCAAGTCTATCCTCCCTGTAGCTGAAACCCTCTAATCCAAGCAGCATTCTGATAAACCACCTCTGCACCCTCTCCACACCTTACACATCTTTCCTGTAATAACTGCACACAATACTCCAAATGCGGCCTCACCAAGTCCTATAGAGCTGCATCATGACTTATTGACTCTTATATTCAATGTCCCTAGCCATGAAGACAAGCATACCATACATCTTGTTTCCATCCTATCCCCTTGTGCTGCTACCTTTAGTGAGCTATGAACCTGGACTCCAATATCCTTCTGCACTTCAAAGCTATTAAGGCTCTTACCATTAACTGTATACTCTCTGCTTACATTCAACGTCCCAAAGTGCAGCAACTCACACTTGCTCAGGTTAAACTCAATCTGCCATTTATCTGCCCATTTCTGCAGCTGATCTATATCCTGCTGTACCTTGTTACAACCTTCCTCACTGTCTGCAACTTCTCCAATGTTGGTGTCATCAGCAAACTTACACACCATCCCATCTACATTTGTGTCCAAGTTATTTATCTATATCGTAAACAGTTGAGGTCCCAGCACAGATCCCTGCGGAACGCCACTGGTCACAAAATTCCAGCCAGAATATCTTCCTTTCACCACGACCTTCTATCTTCTATGAATAATGCTTGCTATGTTTTGTCCTGCCGCTCAGTACTGGCACCACTATTCCTGCTGCTACCCCCCCCCCCCCCCCCCCCCCCCCCCCCTCCAGCCCTCATCCCCGTCATGATTTCACCGCCTCCTTTGACCTCCCTCTTTCCAATACAGAACGGTCAGTTCTCAACAGAAGCCTCACCTATGCATCCATGTGCCACCACCTCAATGAATTCAGGGCCTGCCATGATGTAGAGCTTTTCTTCCATTTTATTCCATTCTACCTCAATCCAATCTGCCTATCAGGGAACCCACTCGCCTGAGGTCATCTGTTGCCAACTGTGATTTGCCCAGCTCTCTCATCGCTCCAAGGTTTTTGCCCACTCCTCCCTGCAATCTGTCTGAAGAAGGGTTCCGACCCAAAACGTAATTTATATATTTTCTCCAGAGATGCTGCCTGACACGCTGAGTGACTCCAGCATTTTGTGTCTATCTATGGTATAAACCTGCATCTGCAGTTCCTTGTTATTACATTTGTCCTGCCTTTCTCCTTTCCAGCTTTCTTCCCCCAGTTCCCTGCCCACCACAATCAGTCTGAAGTGTCCCAACCCGAAACATCACCTATCCATGAGATGCTGCCTAATACGCTGGATTACTCGAGCACTTTGTGTATTTTTTTGGTCATAAATCATAAATGTGCATCATGTGTCTCATACTACCATTTACTATTTGAACTAAAATAAGTGATTCCGGAAAAAACTTTTATAAAAAGGTACGTAATGCAAGTAATATTGTACATACCTCGTCTGGAGCACAAATATGAACACTTTGTTCCAAAGGATTCTTTGGGTGGAGTGTTGGCTTGTGATACAGAGCTGTAAACGGGAGGTGCTGAAGAAGATGGTGTATCTCTTGTAGTGGGTTGTCTGGCGTAAGATTCTTCTGGTGGATCATTTGCATGTCTATTGAAACAGAAATTATTTCTCATTTATTAAATTTAATCTATTGCAAATCAAATGTTAAAACCTTTAAAAGTCTTTAATATCCATCCCACCATTAGTTTATAAAAGCCCTTTCACAAATTAACTTAATTGTTTTGGACGTGCATAGCCCTATATTTTAGCTAAACCACTCAAATTCCAATAACTGCTTTTTATAATGTGTCTCAGTAGTTAAGAGCAACTGCACAGATCCGGTAGTTTAATTTTTAATAGTAATTGAACAAAAACGAATAAAAATCTCTTGTGACAATGTTGCAATCCTTTTTTAATTTCAATTAATTCTTTCCAAAATGTCAGATGGGGTTAGGGTTGCCGACTGGTCTGTATTAGCTGGGACATCCCGTATATTGGGCTAAATTGGTTTGTGCCATACGGGACCGCCCTTGTCCAATATTTGACTGCTACTGCTCGGGTCGAGGGGACTGTCGGGTCGGAGCACCGCGTCCGTCCCCGCCTCACCCGCACCGACGTAGTGCAGCCCATGGAGTGCAGCAGCAGCGCCTCGCCCGTGGCCCCGTCGGTCGACAGCCCGACCAGCTGTCCGACCTTCGGACCTTCGCTTACCGGCAACATCACCACCCTTCCTTCTCATGGCCGATTATCGGTTCATGAGTTGGATGGGGTGCCGGACTTTGTGCGCGAGGTCGCGTGCAAAGTCCGGCATCCAAGCCAAAACTCCTCAGCTGGGCCACCAGCTGGTCTTTGTGTGCAGTCCAGCACCTGGGCCAACTCATCATTCACCCAGCCATGGCAGAGTTGGTCAACGAATTGCCATTGGGAATTTGTCTCTTATTTTAACCTTTTGTCCCATATTTGGGAGTGAGAAAGTTGGCAACCCTAATGGGGAGGAAGTAGCTATTTTCATACTACAGGTTGAACACTAATTTTCCAGCAGTCTCAGTTCCAGAGCTTTTCTGGATTATCCATTTTTCTGGCCCAACAGAGATCTTGTGATAATGAAACAACAATACATCCCTGACCTACTGATGACACCCCTCCCATGTCTCTAAAGCACCATGAGTGCCAGAAACGTATATAAAATGTGAACTGAAAGTGAATGGAATGACCTGCCGGCCCATCACCACTAGCACCGTCGCCGTGGCCATTTAGAGCCCCAACTTCCAACGGCACTTCCGACAGAAAGCGCACCAGCGAGCCCTTCTTCATCCACCGAAAGGACACAAAGTGCTGAAGTAAGTCAGCAGGTCAGAATGTCTGGAGAACACGGATAGGCGACATTGGGACATTCCTCAAACTGTTTCAGTCGGCTGAGCTACTCTAGCACTTTGTATCATTTCAAGGGGTTGGGGGTCGGGAAATCATTGATCACTACCTTTGGAAGCACCTACTCCATAGACAAGATAAATGAACAATCCAGTTGAACAGGTAGTCCTGGGTTTAAAATCTTTTCATATAAAGAACACTGCTGACAACGTAATACTTCATCAATTCTACACTTAAACATCAACTGTGGTGGAACTCATACTGAAACTGAACCTTCTGGCAAGAAGGCAAAGAATAGGCGACTTAAAATTCCCCTCTTTGAAGCACTTCCCTCTGGAAGGCGACTCCGAACTGTAAAAGCCGCCACAGCCAGACATAAAGACAGCTTTTATTTCCACGAGCAGTAGCTCTACTCAACAGACAAAAGTCTGTATCCTCCTTTTGTATTTTATTTCATTCTTCACTTGTTTAAATTATAATGTTTTATTTTTAATTGTCTACAGTATATCATGTTGTTACTTGCGAGCAAAGCACCAAGGCAAATTTTTTGTATGTATACATACTTGGCTAATAAAATGTATTCAATAAATTAATTAAATGATGTCATTCATACTATAAGTGTATCTCATGTAAGTTGATCAAGTTGATCTCCCACAATTCACAATATTCAGAGATGTTCTCAATCACTGTAGCAGACTTTCACAACCTGCAGACTTTCACCACAGCATGCAAGTTTATATTTCTAGAGTCAGAGTATTAAAGTACAGAAACAGGCCCTTCGGCCTAACTTGCTCATGCCGACCAAGATGCTCCATCTACATAGTCACACCTGCCTGCATCCTTCTAAACATTCCCTATCCATGTACCTGACCAATTGTATTTAAAATGTGATAGTACCTGCCTCAGCTACCTCCTATGGCAGCTCTTTCCATATGCCTATAACCTTTTGTGTGAAAAGATTGCCGCTCGGGTTCCTATTAAATCTTTCCCCTCTAACATTTGACGTATGGTTCTCGATTCCCCTACTCTGGGTAAAAGGCTCAGTGTATTTACACTATCTTATCACAATGTTTAAAAAACATTTGGACAGGTACATATTTAAGATAGGTTTAAAGTATATGGGCCAAACATAGGCAGGTCGGACTAGTGAATATGGGGCATGTTGGTCGGCCGGGGCAGGTTGGGCCAAAGGGCCCTTTTCCACTCTGTATGGCTCTATTCCCCTCATGATCTTGTACATTTCTATAGCTCACTCCTCAACCTCCTGCATTCCGATGAATAAATTCCTAGCCTGCTAAACATCTCCCTATAGCTCAGGCCCTCGATTCCTGGCAACATCCTCCAAAATTTTCTCGGCAACCTTTCCAGCTTAACATCTTTCCTATAAACAGGGTGACCAAAACTGAACACAGTGCTCCAATTGTGGCCTCACCAATGTCTTCTACAACAATAACATAACATCCTAACTTCTCTACTCAGTATCCTGACTGATTAAGGCCAAAGTGCCAAAATTCTTCTCGACCATCCTATCTACTAGACGCCACTTTCAAGGAATTCCTAGATCCTTCTGCTCTACAGCACTCTCCAGGCCTCTGTGAAGGTCCTGCCCTGGTTTAACTTCCCAAAATTCAACACTGCACATCTGCATTAAGCTCCATTAACCATCCCTCAGCTCACCAGATCAAGATCCTACTGCAATTTTTGGTAACAGTCTTCGCTAACTACAATGCCATCTGCAAACTTACTAATCATGTCTTACACATTCTCATACAAATTCATATAAATCACAAATAGCAAAGGACCCAGCACCGATCCCCGAGTTATACCACTAGTCAGAGACCTCTAGTCCGATAAACAACCTTCTGCCATCACCCTCTGCTTTCTTCCATTAAATCAATTCTCCATCCAGTCAGCTAGCTCTTCCTGGATTCCATACGATCTAACCTTCCAGTGCAGCCTCCCATGCAGAACATTATCAAATTCTACTTATTTATTCAATGAAAAAATACAATCTGCATGTCAAGGGCAAGAAAGAAATACATTTACAGATCTATTTAGTTTATATAAAAGCACAATTGCATGGAATCTGAACCAAACTAATTTTATTTACTTCAGCTGATCTAAAAAATGGCTGTGAATTCTCACAGTTTAATTTATTTGTTTAATGTTTAATTTAATTTATTTGCTTATTACAAAAACTATTGTATTGCATGATAAAAAATAATGGAACCTTTCACTAGGAGGGTATGGTTCTCTTGAAGGTTGGGTTGTGTTATGGTCTCTGCGGTCTTCCATGCGACGCCTGCCAGAATGGTTACTTTCAGTAGTTGGGCGGTCTCTCGGTCTTCGTTCTCGATGTGGTCTATTAGTAGACCGGCTTCCATCAGAATGTCTTGGAACTTTACTAGACATTTTGCAGCTTCATTTGTTTTCAGCTCTACAAATCGGATCTGTATTTGAAAATATAAATGTCAGGAACTGTGTGAGATCCCTACTTCAATATATGATCTGAAGTATTTTAGTATTCAGTATAGAATGACTATAATAAAATATTTCTGGTACGCCAACATATTAATGCAAGAACATTTTGGCATGGGCCCTAGCTATGCCTGCCTCTTTGTAGGGTACGTCGAACAATCCTTGTTCGAGACGTACCAGGGCCTCATCCCCGACCTCTACATCCGCTACATCGACGATTGCATTGGTGCTACCTCCTGCACCCACACACAACTCACTGACTTCATCAACTTCGCCACTAACTTCCATCCGGCACTCAAATACACCTGAACCATTTCTGACACTTCCCTACAATTTCTTGACAGTAATGATAAGTAATGATAAATAATGTTGAAATAGAAAGAATGTATGAAAATAAATTTCTGGGTGTGATTCTTGATCACAAAATCTGCTGGAAACCCCATATAAAACATGTGAGAGCAAAAGTAGCACGGAGTATTGGAGTGATGGGGAAAGCAAGGCATGTTTTGAATGAAAGAGCACTGTATATTCTGTACAGCTCACTTGTGTTACCGTATTTAAATTACTGTGTGGAAGTATGGGGCAACACCTACAAAACCACCTTACAATCACTAAGCACACTACAATAAAGAGCTATTCGTATAGTAAACAATGTAGGATATCATGAACACACCAATATACTGTATTTAAAATTACACACCTTAAAGATTAAGGATCTGGTAGAATTTAAGACTGCACAAATAATTTATAAAGCAAAAAATAAACTGCTACCTGTAAACATACAAAAACTGTTCAAAGACAGAGAGGGGGGTTATAACTTTAGAGGGAAACTAAACTTGAAACAGCATTATGCTCGGACCAATTTAAAAAGTATGTGTATTTCCATTTGTGGGGTGGTTTTGTGGAATGGTCTTGACGAAACGATTAAACAAAGTATGAATATAATGCAATTTAAAAAAATGTACAAAAGATATATCTTTGAAAAGTACAGTAATGAGGAAGGAGAATGTAAATCTCACAGATGTTAATGGTGCTTGTTCTTTTTGTTCTTTTCTTTTTTTGTTCTTTTTTTCTTAATAGCTTGATTGGAGTAGTTTTATTTGAATTGTCTATTTGGTTTATTTTATTGAATTTTGCATTTGTTAATGGTGAAGAATGGGGGTAGGACTTGACAACCATAGGCTTCCTATCCCTTTTCGAACAAGTCTAATGTGTATTATGTTGAAATTGGCTTTTGATTTTTTAATTTATGTATGTACATATATGTTATGTATATGTGTATGTGTGTATATGTGTATATGTATGTATGTATATATGTACATGTATATGTATGTATTTATGTATATATATATGTATATATATAATTTTCTTTTTATTTATTCATTTTCATCTTTTCTTTTCTTCTTTTTTTTTAATCGTTCGAAATAAAAGATATCAAAAAAAGATATCAAAATTGACCTCACTATCTCCATCGCAGGTGATAGACTTCTGCCCGACATCCACTATAAACGCACTGACTCCCATGGCTATCTAGACTACACTTCTTCCCACCCTGCTTCCTGTAAGGACTCCATCCCCTACTCCCAATTCCTCCGTCTACGCCGCATCTGTTCCCAGGATGAGGTGTTCCACACCAGGGCATCGGAAATGTCCTCATTCTTCCCATGAGGGTTCCCCTCCCCTACTATAGATGAGGTTCTCACTAGGGTCTCTTCACTACCCCGTAACACTGCTCTCTCTCCCCATCCCCCCACTCGCAACAAGGGCAGAGTCCCCCTAGTCCTCACCTTTCACCCCACTAGCCATCACATACAACAAATAGTCCTCCGTCATTTTCGCCACCTCCAACATGACCCCACAACACGCCACATCTTCCCATCTCCCCCCCCCCCCGTCTGCTTTCTGCAAAGACCGCTCCCTCCGTAACTCCGTGGTCAATTCTTCCCTTCCCTCCCGCACCCCCCCCTCCCCGGGCACTTTCCCTTGCAACCGCAAGAGATGCTACACTTGTCGCTTTACCTCCCCCCTCGACTCCATTCAAGGACCCAAGCAGTCGTTCCAGGTACGACAGAGGTTCACCTGCACCTCCTCCAACCTCATCTATTGCATCCGCTGCTCTAGATGTCAGCTGATCTACATCGGTGAGACCAAACGTAGGCTTGGCGATCGTTTCGCCGAACACCTCCACTCGGTCCGCAATAACCAACCTGATCTCCCTGTGGCTCAGCACTTCAACTCCCCCTCCCATTCCGAATCCGACCTTTCTGTCCTGGGCCTCCTCCATGGCCAGAGTGAGCACCACCAGAAATTGGAGGAGCAGCACCTCATATTGAGCAGCACTTGGGCAGTTTGCACCCTAGCGGCATGAACATTGACTTCTCCAATTTCCGGTAGCCCTTGCTGTCTCCTCCCCTTCTCAGCTCTCCATCAGCCCTCTGGCTCCTCCTCTTCCTTTCTCCTTTCTTCTCCCCGCCCCCCCCCCCCATCCTACATCAGTCTGAAGCAAAGATATTAGAGGAGCAAGATAGACCGCGATGAAAAAGCCGTAGTTGGTCATGGGCTCATGGGTAATTTTTTCACGCCATTTTGGGAATTAAATATATGAGGGTTTTTTTGAATGGGCTTCTGTCATGGTGTCCACATCTACACGCGCAGCGAGCCGTTCTGCTATAGTGTTCGAATCGCCAATGTAAGCGATTCGAGCACTATATAGCAGTCTGTCTTCAGGTTCCCTACTAAAGACGAAAGGTAAGAAAACAATTATAACTTTCTGTCGTGTGGCCTGCCCGATCTCTTCCTCCAGCTCAGATCGTGGAGCCCGGGGTCGCCAGAAGAATTCCTCTGATCGCTGGCCCGCGGACTATAACACTCTGAAGCCGCGGTGTGCGGAGCTTCTAGTCGCGGGGTCAGCATGCACTTTCCCTCGCGGAGTCTGGGATTCCTCGCCGGAGAAGAGCTCTGACCGCCGGCCTGCGGCCTATAACATCATGAAGCCCTGGTCTCCGGTAGGAGGCGGCCGATTTAGGACCTCCAAGCCGCGGAGTTCCCGAATCGGCTTGTATTTAAGCCGGTTTGAAATAGTGTTTAAAATACAGGATAAATGGTGTTAAATATACACAACGTACACGGATCAGTGGTGTTTAAAATACATGATAAATGGTATTAAATATACACAATGTACATGGATCAATGGTGTTTAAAATGCATGATAAATGGTGTTATAGGGAACAACGACATGCCACGAGGAGCACACATTAAAGCCTTAATTTCCTTCCCAATGTATAATGACTGTAACATATACAATTCTATTCTTATGATCCCGACAATATATAAGACATTTTTTGGTACATGAGCAAGTTATTAGAAAGTCCTCTTTTATAGATCTAGACTTACCACAATAATAAAGATAGACAAATATGCTGGAGAATTTCTCAAACACTTTTGTCTACCTTCGATATTCCAGCATCTGCAGTTCCTTCTTAAACAATAATAAAGGTATCAATTTTTACACTGCTGTACATTTTTGGTTTTGTTCGTGTTGTAAGGCATGCATGGTTTTGGAAGCTCTTCTACATTTAAGATAAATTGACCTATTAGAGGAAAAATGCATCTTCAATATACATGTCTCTCCCCACCGCTGAAAACAATTGCATTTAAGTGACATATCATCCATTCTGCAGTTATGTAGTTATAATCAGATTTGTTCTTATGTTAATTCTATATGATATTTTACTGTAATTTCAGATGTCGACAGTGGGTCCAGAATACTCGTTGACAAGATCTCCGACACCGAACTACGGAGTACTTGTCAAAGAACTGCCGTCTTTGTTCTGAACACCCTGTATATCTCACACATAAAGGCAGTGTGTAATGTCCTGCCCAGCCCATCGAACCTCTTCATCTGGGCGGAATCTCCAGATTGCCCGCAATGCTCAGGCAAGGGGACGCTGGAACACACCCTGAGCTGTTGCCCAAAGGCTCTTGGGCAGGGCTGGTACACATGGCGTCACGATCAGGTTCTTAAACCCATTACAGAAGCCATCAGCATGAGAATCAGCTGCTGCAGACGAGCACGCCCCACCACCCAGATGATCACCTTCGTGAAGGCCAGAGTGCAGCTGCCAAGAACCACAGCAGCCAGGAATCCTTCAGGAATCCTGGCGGCTGCACAGGACTGGCAGCTTTCCGTAGACCTGGTGAAGTTCCCACAGCACATTGCCACGACCACCCTGAGGCCAGATATCCTCCTGGTCTCAGAGGCGGCCAAAAACATCGTCTTATTGGAACTGACAGTGCCGTGGGAGGACCGTCTGGAGGAGGCCCATGAGAGGAAGATGACGAAGTATGAAGAGCTGGACATAGACTGCCGTAAGCAGGGCTGGAAGTCAAGGTATATGCCCATCGAGGTTGGTTGCAGAGGTTTTGCAGGGCAATCTCTCTACAAAGCCTTGAGTGCACTGGGCATCAACAGAGTGGCGAGGAGAAGAGCCATCAAGAACACCACAGAGGCAGCGGAGAAGGTCTTGAGATGGCTCTGGATCAGGAGAGGAGGTCCATGGGGAGGAGTGAATGCCACCTGAACACAAGTCGTGGTCTGATCAACCACGGCTGGGTCGCCTGGGCGAGGGTGTCTGATGTTGAAAGACCCGAAACACTCAATGACCGTAGGTTACATCACTGATGATGTGTTCAGGAGAATCTATCGATGTATTTGTATCAAAAACACACAAAACAATAAATTATGTAAATCTTACCATAAATGACAGAAATAAAAAGTGTTATGCTTTTTTATGAATTTTGATGTATAATTATTATAAAATTGAGTGGATTGATGCAATATACTGCTAACCCATAAATGTTTAGTTATGAGATATTCACATTTAAAAACTCAGTAGCTCGGGTGGCTGTGAGCGACCGCTGGGACAGCGGAACCGCAGCTAGACCCGGGACTCGCAGGTGACCTGGGAACTGCAGCTAGCCCCGGAGGGTACTGGCCCCTATGCAAAAAAGGCTGCGGACCCCTGGACTAAACCAAACCCTCGATCCTGTCCCGCCATCCTTTTTTCAAAATTTAGCAACACAAATGGTGGTGCGTCTTCACTGCCGAGAAATACAGTAACTCATTTCCCTCAAATATATGTTAGATTTTCCTCAAATATATGTTAAATTAAAAACTAAATTATGGTAGCAATGCGCAGTATTCATGTCTAAAGCTCGCACTTCTGCATCAATGTAGGTATGTATATTTCTTTACACTAATATAGAATGAAAAAATATCTTGGCATGTGTTCATTTATATTTTATTCACAATATTAGGATTTCAGAGAGAGAGGTTGAATGAAAGAAAAAATGTTCAACAAAATTAGAGATCACAAGAAACTAGAGAAATATACATATGTGTGTGTTATATATTTATATACATATATATCACACATATATACACATCATATATATATATATATGATGCGTATATATGTGTGATATATATAATGAATATATGTGTTTATATATATATTTAAAAAAATATATATATATATATATATATATATAAAAGAAACTAGAGAAATATGTATGCGTGTTATATAATTATATACATCAATATCACATGTGTATATATGTGTGTATCATACATATAATATATATACGTGTTTATAATATATAAATATAGGCAAATATATTGGCTTATGGCTTATGTTCCTTATATCTTATAGGCAAAAAAATAAAGGCAAATATAATTGCCTTTATGGCTTATGTACATCATGAGAATGGCTCATGTACATCATGAGTTGCTTTAAATCAAAGTTGCTTCTGATCCATGAGGAACTTTGAAATATATTATCTCTATCTCGCCTCTCACACACAGAAACACACACATACCGTTCCCCCACAACATAATGGTCTATCATAGAAGGCTGAAATAGACAAAGATAAACTGCAAAATCCAATGGACTGACGTGGATTAAACTGCGAGAGGCATAACAGGGATCGGGGTCTTATTCCTAAAATGGCGGAAGTGACGTTCGGTTGCATACTACACGTCAGTCCATTGGATTTCGTAGGAGTTGTCTATCTTGCTCCTCTAGTATCTTTGGCCTGAAGAAGGGTTTCGGCCCGAAACGTTGCCTATTTCCTTCGCTCCATAGATGCTGCTGCACCCGCTGAGTTTCTCCAGCACTTTTGTCTACCTTTGCAAATAGTGTTCACAGCACTATACATCTATAAATTACCCCTCGTCCTCCTGCGCTCCAAGAAATAAAGTCCTACACTGCTCAACCTCTCCCTGTAGCTTAGGCCCTTGTGTCCTGGCAACATCCTTGTAAATTTTCTCTCCACCCTTTCCAGCCTAAGAACATTTTCCTATAACATGGTGACCAAAACTCAACACAATATTCTAAATGTGGCCTCACCAACATCTTCTACAACTGTAACATAACCTCCTAACCTCTAGGTTCAATGCTTGATGAAGCCGAATAAAGTTACAAAAATAAGAAAAAATTAAAATAGGTTTCTGGGCTAGCTTATAGCTTATATTTAGTGTCAAATTAGGCTTGCCTCAGGTTGCAGTGTGTGGGATAATAAATACCATAACATTGTCTCCCAAGTGAGGAAGTGACAGAGAAAGAAATAGCTAGGATGATCTCTTTGAAGATAAAATGAACTAAAAACAAATGGCCAATGGTTTTAGTACATCTTGTACCATGTAAACAAAGGGCCTTTGATGTGATGCCTTTTCCTGTACCTCTGACCATGACTAATGTCTGTGGAATGTGCTAAGGTGACAAAGAAACACTATATAATGCGATGTAATTCTGTTGTTCAGAGAAGGGGACCGAGGACAGTCGAGTGTCTTTATTGGTCACTTAGCTGGAATTCTCGCTCCCTTCTATCGGCCGATGGCCTCGCTGGGACCACATCAACGGCTGACTGTGCAAGAGGTTGCAGAGGTTGCCAGGATTGGAAGGGAGATAACTGAGCTCTATCGGCCCCCTTGTACGACCGACTCCCTAGAAACTCCCGGGAACGTCTGTGATCCTTCATCAGAGGTTGATCCAGGTTCTCTGCCGAGGTTCTTAGAAACAGACCAAGGTAAGACCAGTTGGGCTTTATAGGTTTTTTTTAAGCAGGGATTGTGTATGTATTTTTAAGACAGAATTGTGCAGGTATTTTTTAAGAAGGGCTTGTGTATATTGTTAAGAAGGACGTGAGTGGTTTCTCATTCTCTCTCTCTGTCTATCTCTCTTTGTTTTCTCTTTTTCTCTCTCTCTACTAAGGGCTCATCAGCCTCGTTGAGATATCCGTGATTTGTCGGGTTGAGATACGGGGATTGAGATGTGCGTCTGGCTTATTGAGACATCCGAAGGGTTGTCGGATTGAGAAATAAGTGGCGTTATATATTAAAGAGTACGGAGTCTGCCAGGTTGAGAAACGGGGGTCCCGGTTCGCGGGTCTGCTTCGTTGAGACATCTGGGGCTTATTTTAGGTCTGCCAGGTTGAGAAACGGGGGTCTCGGTTAGCGAGTCGGCTTCGTTGAGACACTTGGGTCCTATATTAAAGAGTTAAAAAACAGGTCAGCCGAATTGAGAAACTGGGGTCTCGGGTAGCGAGTCGGCCTGGTTGATATATTTGGGACGATTCGGAATTAAGCAGTTTGTTTTCTCTTTTTTACTCTCTCTTTTTCTCTATCTATCCATGGGGAATGCTTTGGATAACAGCGAGGGGGGAACCCCCGTCCAACATATGTGTTATTTCAATCCTAAGTATAATAAGAAGTTTAGAATGTTAAGTTATAAGTTGACCAAACGGTTGGGAGATGAAGCCTGGCCAGTAGGGGGCACATGGAATGTCGAGACAATTAAAAAAGCAGAGATGTTGATATGGGAAAGGAAGGCAGGAAAGAAATGGAAGAAGGGAATTAAGACGTGGAAAGCAGAAGCAGAAAAGAAGCATGAGGAGAGTAGAGATCGAAGTTGGATGGATACTGCGTGTAAACAAGGGATAGAGTTACGAAATAAGGATGGCACTATGAAAGGATGGAAAGTATTGCAACTAGAATGCCAGTGGGCGGAGGAACAAGAGAAAATAATTGAGAGATAGGCGGGAGGTGATAAACAGGGAGGTGATAAACAGGTGATGGTTAGTAAAAATAAACCCAGTACTGGTAAATCCTCTGGAGGAGACTTCATGTCTGGCACGACGACCCTGTTTGGTAGTGAAGATGAGGAGTTAGATAATCCTGGGAGACGTCCACCTCCCTACGTCCTACCAGTAGCAATGGCATCCTTACCCTTGGCAGCTCCGTCAGTAATATCTATATACCCCGAAGTTCCGACCGTACAAAGCTACGGTGAAATACTAAAGGAAGACATGAGTGAGCTGACGGACAGTGTCCAAGATGAAGCGATTAACACGGTGGTATCAGTTGGGGAGCGAGTAAAAACAAACCCTAGGACTGCACAGAACCTCCCTATGAGAGCGGTGCCAAACCCTAGGGTGGGTGACGCTCATCAAGCCGATACCATGCAAATATACGCACCGTGGAGACCACACAAGCAATGTATGATACGGGATAAAGCCCCAGACCGCCATAAGACCCCGAAGGAATTTGTAGAATACCTCCGCAGTACGGTAGAATATTATCAGGCTACAGACCGTGATATTTGGTCCATGACCTTGTCACTTTTGTCAGCGGCCGAACGACAGAAGTGGAAGGATGTTATGACACATCAGACTTGGCAGGCACTAAAAGCCGTGCAGGCACATGCAGACGAGTCAGTTTGTGTAGATTGTTTGATGACCCATCTGTTTGAATGTTTGAAGAAGCCAATTAACATGTCGGTGGTCCTCGATTGTAAGCCCGGGCCAAAGGAAGACCCCCAGTCGTATCTGGATCGTTTCACTAGTATCTATGGGACCTTTGCAGGAGACTCTGTATACAATGCGGGCAATAGGTCCCCAGCTTTTAATGCTATGTTAATGAGTTGTCTCCCTCTTAAAGTACAGTCAATGATTAAAACAGACTTAAACTGGTCAGACAACGACATAACCCAGATGAGACATGCAGTAGCTGCCTTTTGGGCTGACGGTGCTGGAAACACGGCTGCCACCAGTGCACCCAGAATAAAAACTGAATATTATATGTGGGATCCAGCAGCTGAGGAATCCTACCACGCTCTGGCTATGAGACCTGGGAACGGGATGCGCCCTGGTAGAGGAAGGGGTTTTCCACCCAGACCACAATGGGATAGACCATGATGGGGAGAATTCCAGGGAAGACAAAATCAAAACCACCCAGGGCAGGGAAGATCACGTGGTGAGAGGGGAACTGGAGGAAGCTGTTTTCAGTGTGGGGGACGAGGGCATTGGAAAAGGGAATGTCCCTCTGGTGACTACGGGGAAGTACGGGGAAGACAGGCTCCGTACTCTACCAACAACCCGTTTTCCCAATGACCCACCCGCTTCCCTGTCCAGCATCTATTCCCATTAATCGCCAACCCCGATGAAGAACCCATAGTAAACATGATGCTGGGGGACACCAGAGTTCCGTTTTTGATTGATACAGGAGCAACCTCATCTACCCTGAATCAGGAGCTTGCGGCATCTCTTGGAGTTCCCATGTCAGACCATGTAACACGATTATCAGGATTGGACGGGAAAGTACGGTGTTACCCACTAACTCAGCCTCTGACTGTAACCTATGGACAGGAACAATGTACCCTCCCTTTTTCCGTTACACCATTTCTTGGCTGCAACCTTGCAGGCAGAGACCTATTGATAGGATTAAATGCGGGAATTATCTGCACTGACGAGGGGATTCACCTCCAGACCCAGAAGATGATGCACACACACTTCCCAACACCTCAATGGTGGGCTATTGATCTTTAGTCAGCACCAGTCTTTAGAAATACACCCAATCCACATGTGACCTTATGTTATGATCCTACGGGTTGCAATCCGGAAATGGAAGATTATTTTAGTTCACTGATAGGGGAAGCGACTAGGGTCCGCTTGATAGGAACAGTGTCAGGCGAACCTGGCACTGCCTTGATCGTGCAAGTGGAGGAAGGGTTGTGGAAACAGAATGCTTTTCTAGTGGCACCTCATGTAACCACCTCAGTGAGGGCAGACCACTCAGCAAAAGAGCTGGGGTACCTCACCTACAAGTTATGCAACCAAGCAAGTAACATACTGGGTGAGCAATATTTTTCTCAGGGAACGTTGGAATATTGGCAAGAGAACCAGATCGTTGAAGGAGTTATCAGCCGCCGTCAGCCAACAGCAAACGACATGGACAAACATCAGATTTGGGCGACATCACCGCATGAGGTAGGACTGACTTATTGTGTACCTGTAATGATCACGCTTAAGCCGGATGTCCGCCTCCCTGCAGTTCCCCAATATCCTTTAAAACCAGAAGCAGTGGCAGGAATACAACAGCTGGTGCAGTCTCTTTTACACCAGGGTATATTGGTGCAGTGTCACTCACCATGTAACACCCCGATCTTCCCGGTACCCAAGCCTGGACGCTCAGAGTGGAGGCTAGTACAAGACCTCCGTGCAATTAATGAGATCGTTACGCCTATGCACGCCATCATACCGAACCCCGCAACTATCCTGAGCCAGGTTCCCGCCTCTGCGACAATCTTCACAGTTATTGACCTACAACATGCATTCTTTTCAGTCCCACTGCATCCCGATTGCCAATACCTTTTCGCCTTTACATACGAAGGACAACAATATACATGGACACGCCTGCCACAAGGTTTTGTACATTCGCCCACTCTGTTTTCCCAAGTACTAGCAGACCAGTTAAAAACATTGACCCTCCCACAAGGCTCCATTGTAATTCAGTATGTTGATGATTTACTTCTGGCCAGCTCTGATGAGGCCTGCAACATTATTGACACTGCAAAGTTATTAGAAGCCTTACATGCTTGGGGGTATGTGATCCCTGAGAGGAAAGTTAAAGAGGGCAAGAAGGAGGTTAAATTTCTTGGAATTATGATCAGTGCCACTGAAAGAGCACTTACTCCAGCAAGAGTGGACCCTATTGTTCGATACCAAAACCAGAAACCCCCAAACAGATGAGAGCCTTCTTGGGGTTAGTGAACTTTTGCCGTCAGTGGATTCCCAATGTTGTACTTTATACGAAGCATCTATCACCACTGGCGTCTGCAAATGCCGAACGACATTTTTCCCTCGATGAAAAACAGACTGAGGCCTTTATAGCCTTAAAAGATGCATTAGCCTCCGCCCCAGCCATCGGAAGACCACTGTATGACAGATCATTTCAGCTATATGTAACAATAATTCAAGACTGTGTATCAGCCGTACTGACGCAACAACATGGGGATGTTAAACGACCAGTAGCTTACTTCTCAGTTCGCCTGGATGCAGTAGCACGCGGCTACCCCCCTTGCACCCAGATTTTGCCAGGTATACATGCCGCTATCTCAGCTGCTGCAAACATAACTTTACATCAACCGGTAATCATATTTACAACTCATTGTGTCGCCGCATTAATGAATGCAAGCCAAACAAAATATCTCACCCAGGCACGCCTGGGCCGCTATGAACTGACATTGTTGAATAATCCAAATTTGACCTTTCAGCATTGTTCTACAATAAATCCATCTGCCTTTTTGATGGAGCCACCTGAGCCTTGCACAGAGCCGCCCCACAATTGTGAGATGGCCAATGACTTATTAACAAAAACACGGGAAGGATTGTCTGATATCCCATTGGAAGGCAACATACCGTCATGGTTTGTCGATGGCTCCTCTATGGTTATCCCTGAAACAGGACAGCGGGCTTCTGGCTATGCAGTAGTAAACGGGTCACAAATGATTTTGGAAGAAGGAAGGTTTCAGATTCCGTTATCAGCGCAACAGGCAGAATTATTTGCCCTAACTCGAGCCTGCATATTAGCAACGGACCAACAAATTAACATCTATACTGATTCCCGATATGCCTTCGGCGTTGCTCATGACTTTGGCGCTCTCTGGCAACACAGAGGATTCCTGACCTCGGCAGGAACACCCATTAAGAATGCTCTTTTTGTGCGTAATTTGCTTACGGTGTTGATGCTACCAGATCAGCTGGCCATTATTAAATGTACTGCACACACTGGTGCAGGGGACCCTATAGCAAAAGGTAATGAATTTGCCGATAGTGTATCCAAGCAAGCAGCCTGTACATCCAAATGCGTGGTGACATCTGGTAAACAGATACTAGCAAATAGAACGGTCCTGCCAGATATGAGGGAGGTATGTGCATTACAGAGGGACGCCTCTGATAACCAAAAACAACTATGGAAACAAGAAGGCTGTGCCATTGACTCCACCACAGGTCTTTGGCTCACCCCGCTTGGGCAAGTTTGTGTATCTGATGCATTTTTACCTGTTTTACTAACATATATTCACTCACTTACCCATGCTGGTAAGGAGGGAATAATAAGGATGACAAAAGAGACGTGGTGGCACCCAAAAATCTGGCAAGATGCACTGAAGCAGGCCTCTGAATGTAAAATTTGCCAACGAAGTAATCCAGGCAAACCAAATAAAATACCCTCAGGGGTGACGCCAATGCCATCATGACCGTTTGAATGCATACAGATTGATTTTATTGAAATGCCAACGGCTCAGTGTTATAAATATTGCTTAGTTATTTTAGATTTATTTAGCAGGTGGATTGAAGCTCTACCAACCACTAATAATACTGCTGAAACTACGGTAACATTGTTGTTTAGAGAAGTTATTCCCAGGTTTGGCCTACCTACTGTCATAAGCTCGGACAATGGTCCCCATTTTATTGCCACTATTAATAAGGAAATATGTGCACATTTTAATATCCGACAGCAATTTCACTGTGTACACCACCCACAGGCATCTGGGATGGTGGAAAGAGCCAATGGGGCATTAAAAAACAAAATTACCAAGCTGATGGGAGAAATGGGACAGACATGGATTAAAGTCTTACCCTTAGCATTATTTGAAATGAGGGTAACTCCCCACAGTGTTACAAAGCTATCCCCAGCAGAAATTATCTACGGTAAACCTCTACGAACCCCCTGGGGAGCAAGCATTACTCATGAAGGAACCTTAGATTTACACGCATTAAACAATGAAATAATTACCTATGTTCAACGACTCACCCATATTCTGTCAGCATTGCATTTACAGGTAAAGGAGTCCCAGAGGCCGCTACCTGATGCTGACCAGTGCGAAATAGTCCAACCAGGGGACTACGTACTTATCAGAAATTGGAACCGCAAGAAACTCGACCCCCATTGGAACGGACCATACCAGGTGCTGCTGACTACACCAACAGCAGTGAAGGTTGAAAACCATCCACGTTGGATACATCTCTCCGACTGCAAAAAGATTGGATACAAGAATGGCACGAGTGATGTTCGCTCTACTGACGATCCTAACCATGGCCAGGGTAACATGGACTAATACCTATCTGGTTATGAGCCATGAGTTTGCCGTACGGGCACATGGGACTGAATGTTGGGTATGCACTGGTGTTCCGACTAGCAGTAAGGAAGGATTTCCCCTGGTCCCCATTCCATTAAACCTTACCGAGAAACTAGCGATGAGGTGCTTTAGTAACTCTGCTAAAAAATCGTCATGCCTAAAAATCATACGGATAACAAATACCAAAAACGAAACAATAAACATCACCTATGGAGGCCCGAAATACAATGATTTTGAAGGATGGTACACCCCTCCCTTCAAACGAGATTGGAAATTGAACGTGACAAATGCAGCAGATATACCCCGACTACAGATAGTAAAAGATCCGCACAGGCCAGTTAATACTACCTGTTTTTGCCACCACCAAGGCACAGGTGTATTCTTGGGAAACAGTACTTGTATGTCAACTCAGGCAGCCACCATTATCGGCCCACCCCGACCAGTTAATGGCACATATTTTGTATGTGGATCCTGGGCCTACCCATGGTTACCAGGAATGCCGGCGGCTGACAAGGCAGCTTCGGAACGACTAAAAGGACCCCATCACTGGACAGGGTGTTGTTATGTTGCATATGTGGTCCCACGTATGAGAAGCATGAGCCAGTTGCACCAGCACACGGGGATTTCCAAGCGAAGCCTAGCAAAGGCTGAGCAATTTTTTATGATACTCTTTCCGTCCTTTGGTAGTATAATAGTGTCACGGGAACTAATTAAAATGGCCTCCGCTTTAGACACTTGCTAATGCCACTGCCATCTCCTTAAGTGCAACCCAGGAGGAGGTAGAAGGGGTAACAGCTGCAATGGTAGCTATTAGGACCGTAGTATTACAAAATAGAATGGCCTTAGATTTTATCCTGCAGAAAAGGGAGGGACATGTGCAATAATAGATCGAGAATGTTGCACTTTTATTCCCGATGCTTCCTCCAACATTACCAACTTGGCTGCCCATATCAGAATGGAAGTAGCTAAAATAAGGAAGGTAGGAGCTGAATTCCATGGTTATAGCTCCAGTGGAGTTTGGTGGCCATTTAATATGTTTGGAGGGACTTGGGGAATGATTGTCCACTATGGATTGATTGTATTACTAGTTGTACTCGTAATTTGTCTGATGCGATGCTTATGGTCTTTCGTATGTACTCGGCAAGGACTGTAGTTATCAAAATTTTGATAAAAGGATGGAATGATGAAGCCGAATAAAGTTACAAAAATAAGAAAAAATTAAAATAGGTTTCTGGGCTAGCTTATAGCTTATATTTAGTGTCAAATTAGGCTTGCCTCAGGTTGCAGTGTGTGGGATAATAAATACCATAACATTGTCTCCCAAGTGAGGAAGTGACAGAGAAAGAAATAGCTAGGGTGATCTCTTTGAAGATAAAATGACCTAAAAACAAATGGCCAATGGTTTTAGTATATCTTGTACCATGTAAACAAAGGGCCTTTGATGTGATGCCTTTTCCTGTACCTCTGACCATGACTAATGTCTGTGGAATGTGCTAAGGTGACAAAGAAACACTATATAATGCGATGTAATTCTGTTGTTCAGAGAAGGGGACCGAGGACAGTCGAGTGTCTATATTGGTCACTTAGCTGGAATTCTCGCTCCCTTCCATCGGCCGATGTTAAGTAAAGTTTTGAACTGGTCTACCAAACAGTTTGTGTGGTGTCTGTTTATTAAGAAGCGAACCTGGTTTAGTAGTTATAAAAGTAACTTTTTCATGCTTTGATTGATGAAGACCAATGTGCCGAAAGCCTTCTTGACCACCCTATCTAACTGTGACTCCCCTTTCAAGAAACGATGTACCTGCAGCCCTACATTTGATTTCATAGTTGGCTACAGTAAATTGCCCATAGAGTAGATGAGAGGCAAGAAAACAAAGATGTGATGGGGACAGGGGTTGATGGAAATTTGGCAGGAGAATTGAGATTATTGTGGGATAAGTGTAAATGCTGCAGACACAGTGGCCCGAAGGGCCTTCCTCTGCATTGCGTGACTCCGCAACTCTAATCGGAACGCATTAAAAGATTAATCCTAACTGAAGTTAAATGAAAGGAATTTGTGGATATTTGCAGTACTCCTGTTTGTCAGCTATAAAAACCTGGATGCAACATAACTTCCTCAAACTCAACAGCGATAAGACAGAATTCCTCCTCATAGGCTCCAAAGCCACACTCAGCAAAATCAATAACCCCACTATCACCATCGACGGCACCACTGTCTCCCCATCTCCCCAGGCCCGCAACCTTGGCGTGATCTTTGATTCCACCCTCTCCCTTGAGCCTCACATCCGCCATGTCATTAAAACCTCCTTCTTTCATCTCCGCAACATCGCCAAACTCAGACCCTCTCTCACACCTCCCGCTGCTGAAAGACTCATCCATGCCTTCATCTCCTCCCGACTGGACTATTGCAACTCACTTCTCCTTGGCATCAGCTCCACCTACATCAACCGACTCCAACTGGTCCAGAACGCAGCCGCCCGACTCATCACCCACACCAAATCCTGGCATCACATCACTCCAGTCCTCAAACAACTTCACTGGCTTCCCATCTCCCACCGGATCACCTACAAAATCCTGATCTTCACCTACAAAGCCCTCCACCATCTGGCCCCCCCATATCTCACTGACCTCCTCTCCCCCTACCAACCCTCACGGTCCCTCAGATCCACATCAGCCGGTCTCCTCTCCATCCACAAGTCCAACCTCCGCAGTTTTGGGGACAGAGCCTTCTCCAGGGCAGCTCCCAGGCTCTGGAACTCCCTCCCCCAACTGATCCGCAATTCCGTGTCCCTCACCATCTTCCAGTCCCACCTCAAGACCCATCTCTTCACCTCTGCCTATCCTTAGCCCCACGTCCCCCTCCCTTTTCATCTGTGCATTAATTGCCTCATATTGTGTTTTGAATTGAATTCTGTCTTTACTTTGTGTACTAGTCATGTCTCTACTATTTATTTCATTCCCTTTACATGTTTTTCCTCTACCTGCTAAATCTTTGTAAGGTGTCCTTGAGACTCTTGAAAGGTGCCCATAAATAAAATTTATTATTATTATTATTATTAAAGCTCAACTATTCCCTTCAAGGATCATTCATTAAAAAAAAAGTTACATTGAAAATGTTCGTGTCATATCTTTCTAAGACAGTACTACTATGCTTAATACAAAAACAATCTGTGGAAAGTGTAGAATAGAAAGGATGAGTGCTACTAAAATGTCACAAACAGTACTCTCTTCGACTTCACAACAACCTGCATCTTTGTATTGGTTGTACACAAAAATGCTGGAGAAACTCAGCGGGTGCAGCAGCATCTATGGAGCGAAGGAAATAGGCAATGTTTCGGGCCGAAACCCTTCTTCAGACATTGGTTGCTGGAAATATGTACCAAGGTTGAAAAGAGACTTGATAATGCTTCAAATATTTGATAAAATTGTACAAAATCATGACTGGTTTAGAGACGGTAGAGGGAAGCCGTTTCCATCAGCAGGTGATTCAAGAATGGGAAATACAGATTTAACGATTTGGCAAGATGTTTTTTTAAAGCACGATCGTTATAATTGCAGACAGGGCAGAAATAGTGTGGATTTTCAAAAAGGAGAAATGATAAACGGACAGGGGACCAGAAATAGGACACGATTGTTCTACAGGTGACCGTTGACCATAGGCAAACTGGTTTACTGCACAATCTGGTTTCTAACTCCAGTATAATTCACATCGAGACTATTACAGTTTACAAATGGAACTCTTTTTGCAAAACTAGTCGAAATATGAGGAAATTCAATACCAAAACTAAATGATTTTGCGAAGATACCATTTTAAAACATTAAATTCTAAATTATACTTTATAGAAACAATAAGTGTCCAGATTGCTGCGTCCAACTTCTGTGCTCATTGGTCAAGGCCCGAAACAACGCTACTATTAGTGGATAATTAAGACACGTTGTAACAACACCGAGGATACATTGTAATTCCAACTTTTGATATTTGCGGCCAAATGTAGTTCAGTCAATAGGAAGATCGCGAATAAGGTGAGGCAGGTTAAAGCTGAATGAACCTTTGTGCGGGCGGGATTGGCGGTGAGGCGGCTGCTGGCCGGTTGGACTGTGTGGGGCGCCGCTCAGGTGAGGGCGAGGAGGGTCGATCAGAGTACAGGGGGCCCGGCGCTCCGCTCCGCTCCGGCGGGAACCCAGGCGTGGAGGGACGAAAGTCGGGGCTTTTCGGACGTGGAGTGAATTGGTAATCCAGCGCCCCACCAACCACCATTGAAATTTCCAAATTAAACAATAGAAGGAAAAGAAGAGAAATATTTACCAAAACTCTACTCGGCGGTGGAGACTTAGTCAAGGACCGAAACCAACAACAGTGCAAGGTGAGTGAGCGAGAGAGAGAGAGGGCGGGCGAGACAACCGGTTCATCAGGTTCCTGAACTTTGGGTCCGAGCCAAGGAGCTTCTCCTACGAGTCCCATCATAATAAAAACAAACGAAAAGACACCCTCAGTCAGGAAAACATTGAGGAATGACTGCAGCATTACTGGCTGAAGGGGAGGTTTGGTGATGTGGGTGAGGGTTCTTGCACACAACACAAAGTGCTGGAGTAATGCAGCGGGTCTGCAGCATTTGGGGAGGTCATGGGACGTTTACGTTTCAGGTCGGAACCTTTCTAACACACCAAGGCAGGAGGAAAGCTGAGCTAATTAACTTGGGATCAGATGTATGTTTGATATTTGCTTTCCACAAAAGGAAGCCTTTGAAGTTAACAATTTGATGTTATTGACGTTTGTATGATTTTATCTTAATCAGAATAGGTTATCTAACTTTAAACACATTTATTGTGTGTATTATTTGTTGAAATAGTAAAAATAACATTTATATCTTGATTAATAGTCATATCTTTGCTAATATTTACAGTATTTTTTTCACCAATGTATTTATATAAAATGTGAGGACTTTACTTTGATTAAGGCAGGTTTGATGAAGCGTGGGTTTAATTAATCTTCAACCATATCTCAGAACAGCTTTCAGGAATGCCCATCAAATTACCAGTTTCTATCAAGATTGGGGTTTCGGATGAAAGGTCATCTGCCTGGAATATTAGCTCAACCTTTCTCTCCACATGTGTTGCTTAATCTACTGAAGATTTCCAACATTCTTCTTTAGTTAAGGATTACAGTAATTACATCTCACACTTCCAACCTGTTTCTACTGCCCTTGTTCTGTTAGGGACAGTATAACAATAAAAGAGAAGGAAGTACAACAAACCAAAACAAAGATGAGTGGGAAGCCAGAGGATTGGGTAATGTTTAAAGAGCTACAGAAGATAACTAAAAAGGCACTACGGGGAGAAAAGATGAGGTATGAAGGTAAGATAGCCAGGAATATAAAGGAGGATAGTAAAAGCCTCGAGGTATGTGAAGAGGGGGGAAAAAATTAGTCGACCAAAGTTGGACCCTTGAAGACTGAAAAGGGTACATTTATTATGGGGAACAAGGTGTAATGTAAATAAAGTTGAAGGGGGAGATGTAATGTAAATTGTGCTAGTCACACTAGGGTCTTACAGCAGATATTACATGGTGTCAGAGGTGGGATGGAGAAACTCAGGTCACTGGGACCACTCTCCATGCAAGAAGAAGAAGAATGAGCGACTGCAGGCCGAAAAAGATGAAAATGAAGAAGAAAGCTCAGAGTGATCTGAGAACGGTCAACCAGTCCAATGCTCGGTCAAAGGACAGAGAAAAAGAAAGCAGGTCACAGTCCAAGTCAAAGAGCAAGAAGAAGAGCAAGCTTCAAAAGCAGCGGAGGGACGGCCGATCGTGACTTCCGCGAGAGGAAGCCTCACCAGCGAGGAAAAGGTGCCACGATTCCCCGAGTCCCCGCGATCGACGGAGGAATCGCAGGTCTCCATAGACGGCCTCTCCCAGAGGGAGTAATGG
Source organism: Amblyraja radiata (assembly GCF_010909765.2). Lineage (NCBI taxonomy): Eukaryota > Metazoa > Chordata > Chondrichthyes > Rajiformes > Rajidae > Amblyraja > Amblyraja radiata. The sequence continues at coordinate 83,925,458 of NC_045957.1, forward strand.
CCGCCGTGGCCACCATCCATGATCATAATGAATGGCGGTGCAGGCTCGAAGGGCCGAATGGCCTACTCCTGCACCTATTTTCTATGTTCCTTCCCACCGCACTGCCCCGCACCCTCACCTGCGCCAGCGTGCCGATAATGACCGCCGCGATGTTCGTGAAATTCATGGAGCCCTGCGGAGCGCGCAGCATGACTTGAGCAGCAGTTTAAAAACGCTAAGTGACAAATTTAAAGAAGTAAAAGTTAAGAAGCCAAGAAGTACAGATGATTTGCCGAAGTTTCTGCAGGAGCTGAGTTATTATGCAGGAAACAAAAGAGTAAAAACATTGCTTTGAAAGTTTTCTTAAGCAGTATGTAGAGGCCCCCTCACGTGAGAGAGCAATGCTGGATCTAGTATTTGGAAATTGGGAAGGGTAAGTTAATGAAGTGTGCGTGGAGAGCCTTTTGGGACCAGTGACCACAGTTCAATTAGGTTTAAGATGGTTATGGATAGGGACGGAGAGGGTCCACATGTTAAAATGCTCAACTGGGGTAAGGCCGACTTCGAGGGTATGAGAAAGGGTCTTGCTCAAGTTAACAGGAGCTGGTTATGTGAGGGGAAAGGAACATCGGCCAATGTTTTTGATGTTTTTAAAAGTGTGCTGACAAAAGCACAGGATATGTATTAGAGTGAACAAACAAGGCAGGCAAACATAGGGAACTTGTCTGATGACGAAAATTGAGGCTTTGGTCAAAAACAAGAAGGATGCATGGGACAGGAATAGGCAGCAGGGATCAAGTGCATCCTGGATGAGTTTCAGGAACTAAGAAGTAAACTGAAAAACAAGATCAGAATGGCAAAAAGTGCCCAGGAGATGGGTCTGGCTGGAAGCATTAAGGCCAATCCTAAAAGATTTTATGAATACACAAGGTGGGAAAAGGCTAACTAGAGAGAGAGTGGGACCCACCTCTTTGTGGAGCCACAGGAGATGGGCAAGGTCCTCAATGAGTATTTCTCCTCTGTATTTACCGAGGAGAAAGACAGTAGGACGGAGGAACTTGGGGCAGTCAATGGAAGTGTCTTGAGATCAGTCAGTGTTACCATCAAAGAAGTACTGAAGGTACTGTCGTGTATTAAGGTAGAAAAATCTCCAGGGCCTGATCACATATATCTGTGGACATTGCAGGAAACTAGAGAGGAAATTGACCCTGGTTGAAACTTATGTGTCGTCCTTAAATACAGGAGAGGTGCCAGAAGACTGGAGAGTGGCAAATGTTCTGCCTCTTTTCAAGGAGGGCTGCAGGGAAAATGCTGGGAACTATAAACCGGTGAGCTTAACATCTGTAGTGGGAAGTTACTAGAGAGTATTCTGAGGGATAGGTTATACAGGCATTTGGATGGGCAAGGGCTGATTAGGGATAGTCAGCATGGTTTTCTATGTGGGTGGTAGTGTCTCACAAATCTGCTTGGTTTTTTTGAAGACGCGACCAAAAAGGTTGATTAGGGCAGAACTGTAGATGTTGTGTACATGGACTTCAGTAAGGCGTTCAACATGGTAGGCTGCTCTGGAAGATTAGATTGCATGGGATCCAAGGAGACATAGCTGAATGGATAGCAAATTGGCTCCATGGAAGGAAGCAGAAGGTGATGGTGGAAGGTTGCTTCTCGGACTGGTGACCTGTGACTAGTGGCGTGCCTCAAGGTTCAGTTCTGGGCCCATTACTGTTTGTCATCTACATCAATGATTTGGATAAGAACATGCAGGGCAAGATTAGAAAGTTTGCTGATGATACGAAAGTTAGTGGTTTTGCAGATAGTGAAGATGGTTGTGTAAGATTGCAGCAGGATCTGGATCGATTGGCCAGGTGGGCGGAGGAAAGATTGATGTAATTTAATGCAGAGAAGTGTGAGGTGTTGCATTTTGGGATATCAAACAAGGGCAGGACCTACACAGTAAATGGTAGGCCTCTGAGTAGTGTTGTAGAGCAGAGGGATCAAGGAGTGCAGGTGCATGATTCCTTGAAGGTCGAGTCGCTGGTAGATAAGGTGGTCAAAAAGGCTTTTTGCACTTTGGCCTTCATCAGTCAGAGTATTGGGTATAGAAGTTGGGAGGTCATGGAGCAGTTGTATAAGATGTTGGTGAAACCACATTTAGAATATTGTGTTCACTTCTGGGCACTATGTTATAGGAAAGATATTGTCAAGCTTGAAAGGGTTAGAAAAGATTTACGAGGATGGTGCCAGGACCAGACGGTGTGAGCTATAAGGAGAGGTTGTGTAGGCTGGGTCTATGTTCCATGGAGTGCAAGAGGATGAGAGGTGATCTTATAGAGGTGTAAAAAATCATGAGAGGAATAGATCGGGTAGATGCACAGAGTCTCTAGCCCAGAGTAAGGGAATCCAGGACCAGACAACATAGGTAAAAGATTTAATAGGAATCCGAGAGGTAACTTTTTCACACAAAGTGTTGTGAGTGTATGGAACAAACTGCCAGAGGAGGTAGTTGAGGCTGGGACTATCCCATCATTTAAGAAACAGTTGGACAGGTACATGGATAGGATAGGTTTGGATATGGACCAAGCGCAAGCAAGTGGGACTACTGTAGCTGGGACATTTGTTGGCCAGTGTGAGCAAGTTGGGCCAAAGGGCCTGTTTCCACACTATCACTCTGTGACTTTATGACTCTATGACCCAGCACTGCCGGTTTGGCACGTAAAGGTTTAAATGTAGCGCTACTGGCCGCAGCGCTATGGGCTTTAAACATAGCGCTATGTGTCACAGACTGTTTGGGCAAAATTCTCGTATAACACAACAAATTATATATACTTTCCTTCTTAAACAAACAATGTTGGTAACTCTTCAGTCCTCTGGAACAATCTTCATCAAGGCCCTCATCTCCAATCTCCTCTCTTGATTCTGGGATAGATCTCATCAGGCCCTCAGGGATTGATGTGTGTTAATGCTCTTCAAGGATTAATGTGATGAAAAAATCAAATTATGAGGGCATAACTTTAAGGTGAGAGGGGCAAAGTTTAAAGGTGATGTGCGGGGAAACTTTTTTACACAGGTGGTTGCAAGTGCCTGGCATGTGCTGCTGAGGGTGGTGGTTGAGGCTGATGCAATAGGTAGAATTTAAGATACTTTTGGATAGGGATATGGATATGCAGGGAATGGAGGCATATTAATAATAATAATAATAATACATTTTATTTATGGGCACCTTTCAAGAGTCTCAAGGACACCGTACAAAAATTTAGCAAGTAGACGAAAAACATGTAAGCGGAATGAAATAAATAGTAGAGACATGACTAGTACACAAATTAAAGACAGAATTCAATTCAAAACACAATATGAGAATTCAAGCACATATTGATTATGTGCAGGTAAATAAGAGATGGTCTTGGAATTATGTTCAGCACAGACATTGTGGACCAAAGGGCCTGTTCTTGTGCTGAACTGTTCTGTGTTTAAGAGCCCCAGCATTACCTCCTTCTTGATCTCAAAATGTCCTAGCTTATTAATATTTCCCACACTGATCCCACTGTCCTTCTCTTTGATTACAGATGCAAAGTGCTTGTTTAGTATCTTGCCTACTTCCACTAACTCCAAACATAAATTCTCTCCTTTGTCATTGATCCTTTGACATTCCTACCTACTCCCTTGTTACTCTCTTGTTTTGGCAATTTCTTTAATTCAACTCACTACAGTCATTTCATTGCATTTTGTGTCTATCTTAAAACAACTTTTGCAATTTGCACGTATGTACTTTGTCCCCAATTGCACATAATTGGAGACAAAGTACAACATCTTACAATATCTTCATCCAATGTACAAACATTTTCTTATCAGCACTGAGCCAATCACTTGTAATCAACCTATGCCTTGGAGCCCTATCTCTGTCAGGCCCGGATGTCATTCATTGTGGGAATTAGTTTAGAGTTACAGCATAGAAACAGGCACTTTGGCTCATCGAGTCTACGATGACCAGCGATCACCTGTACACTAGTTTTATCTTACGCCTTAGGGGTAATTTACAGAAGCCAATTAACTATCCCAGTAGTGCAGCTCAGGCATAACTCCCTGGTCAGCTTGGAGCATGAGAGGACCTACGACACACGGAAATGATGGAGTTTGGGGAGGGAATTAGGAACTGGATCCAACTGATCTACGCAGATATCTGTAGTGCAGACCAAATCAATGGTTTGCAAAAAGATAGCTTTCCCATCAAGTCTGCAGTCAGGCAGGGAGGGTTTCTCTCTCTTCCTTGTCTTGTTTGTGTGCTGTATTGAACCGTTTGCTGAATCTATCATAAAGGACAAGAACATACAGTGCCCTCCATAATGTTTGGGACAAAGACCCATTATTTACTTATTTGCCTCTGTACACAATTGGAGATTTGTAATAGAAAAAATCAAATGTGGTTAAAGTGCACATTGTCAGATTTTAATAAAGGCCATTTTTAAACATTTTGGTTTCACCACGTAGAAATTAGAGCAGTATAGCGGTGCCTGCTGGCGCACGCAGGTATCGAACCCAGCATTCGGAAGCCGCGGTCATGTGACTCGGCCGCTTGTTTCGCGCGGTTTTTGCTTGCGCGTGTTAGTTCAGCGTTGTGACCACCGTTGTGGGCAGACGTGTCTAAAGAACCTGTATACTGGAAATCGAACTTTTGAATAAAGATCTGTTGGAAACCCAAGTTGTTGTTCTTCAGACCGCCAAAGCAGTGTTTATACATAGACCCCCTATTTCAGGGCACCATATTGTTTGGGACACAAGGCTTCACAGGCGTTTGTAATTGCTCAGGTGTGTTTAATTGTCTCCTTAATGCAGGTATAAGAGAGCTCTCAGCACCTAGTCTTTCCTCCAGTCTTTCCATCACATTTGGAAACTTTTATTGCTGTTTATCCACATGAGGATCAAAGTTGTGCCAGTGAAAGTCAAAGAAGCCATTATGAGACAGAGAAACAAGAATAAAACTGTTAAATAAATCAGCCAAACCTTAGGCTTACCAAAATCAACTGTTTGGAACATAATTAAGAAGAAAGAGAGCACTGGTGAACTTACTAATCACAAAGGGACTGGCAGGCCAAGGATGACCTCCACAGCTGATGGCAGAATAATTATCTCTATAATTAAGAAAAATCCCCCAAACACCTGTCCGACAGATCAGGAGTCAGGTGTGGATTTGTCAATGACCACTGTCCGCAGAAGACTTCATGAACAGAAATACAGAGGCTACACTGCAAGATGCAAACCGCTGGTTAGCTGTAAAAATAGGATGGCCGGGTTACAGTTTGCCAAGACTTACTTAAAAGAGCAACCACAGTTCTGGAAAAAGGTCTTGTGGACAGATGAGATGAAGATTAACTTATATCATAATGATGGCAAGAGAAAAGTATGGAGGAGAGAAGGAACTGCCGAAGATTCAAAGCATACCACCTCATCTGTGAAACACGTTGGTAGGGATGTTATATACTGGGCATGAATGGCTGTTGTAGGTACTGGCTCACTTGTATTCATTGATGATACAACTGCTGATGGTAGTAGCAAAATGAATTCTGAAGTGTATAGACACATCCTATCTGCTCAAGTTAAACAAATGCCTCAAAACTCATTGGCCAGTGGTTCATTCTACAGCAAGACAATGATCCCAAACATACTGCTGCAGCAACAAAGGAGTTTTTCAAAGCTTAAAAAATAGTAAATTCTTGAGTGGCCAAGCCAATTACCCGAACTGAACCCAATTGAGCATGCCTTTTATATGCTGACGAGAAAACTGAAGGGGACTAGCCCCCAAAACAAGTATAAGCTAAAGATGGCTGCAATAGAGGCCTGGCAGAGCATCACCAGAGAAGACACCCAGCAACTGGTGATGTCCATGAATCGCAGACTTCAAGCAGTCATTGCATGCAAAGAATATACAAAAAAATCCTAAACATGACTACTTTCATTTACATGACATTGCTGAGTCCCAAATATTATGGTGCCCTGAAATGTGGGTGACTATGTATAAACACTGCTGTAATTTCTACATGGTGAAACCAAAATGCATAAAAATGGCCTTTATTAAAATTTGACAATGTGCACTTTAACCACATGTGGTTTTTATTCTATTACAAATCTCAAATTGTGGAGTACAGATGCAAATAAATAAATGATGGGTCTTTGTCCCAAACATTATGGAGGGCACTGTAAGATGAGTGATACTGGCGGACATTGAAAGCACTCAGATCAATGTATTCCAGTAGATAAACAATGGCGCCATCTTCTGCTCGGATCCACGCCTGGTCTGTAGGCTGATCAGTATCTGCAACCAGTTGGAATTAGCATCGGCCAATCGGCTACTAAAAGCAAAACGGGTCCATGCTTTACGGAAACTCTGGCACAAGTATCCCCGCTGCACAAGAAGGGAGCAAGCAGATGAGCGAAAACCAAAGGCCGGTTTGCCTGTCTTCAGTGGTTGGTAAGATTTTAGAGTCAATTTCTCAAGGATGAAGTTACGCAGTACTTAGAAGTTCTCGCTAAAATAGGCCGAAGTCAGTATGGTTTTGTGATGGGAAGAACTTGCCTGCAAATCTGCTGCAGTTTTTTGAGGAAGTTAATAGCAGGACAGACAGAGGGGAGGCTGTAGATGTGGACTACCTAGATTTTCAAAAGGCCTTTGATATGGTGCCGCACATCAGGCTGCTGGGGAAGATGAGAGCCCATGGTATTAAAGGGAAGATACTAGCATGGATAGCAGGTTAGTTGGATGACAGAAGGCAAACACTTGCAATAAAAGGAACTTTTTCAGGTTGGCTGCCAGTGATTAGTGGAGTTCCACAAGGGTCGATGCTGGAGCCACTTCTCTTCATGTTGTATATTAATGATTTGGATAAGGGGATTGAAGGCTTTGCGACCAAGTTAGCAGATGATGCTAAGATAGGTGGAGGGGCAGGAAGGAGCTGCACATCACAAAATGGAACTATGCCGTGTCGCAGAGACAAAGCAACAGCACCGTAAGGAGAGAGAGAAGGGGGCTCGACAACTACCAACCACCGCCAGTCTCCACTGCCCACGTTGCACCAAGGTGTGTGGATCATGGTTCGGCCTCTACGGACATCTGCACACCCACAAACTAGACGACCCTATGGAGAGGACAGTTGTACTCGTTTCGAGTGACCGCCGATGAGGTGGAGGGGAAGGCAGTGTAGAGGAAGCAAGGACTCTGCAGAAGAACTTGAACATGTTAGGAGAGTTGGCAGAGAAGTGGCAGATGAAATTCAGTATAGCAAAGTGTGGAATCATGCATTTTGGTAAGAAGAATAAAGGCGTAGATTATTTTCTAAATGGTGAGGGAATCCAGAAATCGGAGATACAAAGGGACTTGGGAGTGCTGGTGCAGGACTCCCAAAAAGTTAATTTACAAGTCGAATCGGTAGTAAGGAAGGAAAATTCAATGTTAGCATTTATATCACATCAGGGTTGCCAACTCTCACGCTTTGAGCGTGAGTCACGCATTTCAACCAATTCTCACGCCCTCACCCTGATGACAGAATTCTCACGCTGTCTTCAGTCCCTGCACAGCAAAGATCCTATAGTGGAGCTATAGGATCTTTGCTGCACAGTTTGCCTCTTTGCGCCACATGACAGCGATCTGTAAGGTCTGGGGAAGCGCGTCGGTTGACGGCTGTGAGTGAAGTCGCATCTCTTCTCTCATGGTCGGATGGCCGGGCAGCGGGTGTCAGCGCCTCTATGTGCCGGCTGCGAGCGCTGCGCTACCAGCTGCCGCTGCAGCCTCGCTCCCTCCCTCCTGCCATTCAACTCGCACGGCGGCGCCACCGCCGCCAATCCACGCTAATTCATGGGGGGGAACCACGCTACGCCTTCACATTTCAGCCAATTCCCATGCTCTCACGCTGATGACAGAATTCTCACGCTTTCTTCAGTCCCTGGCCAGTTTGTCTCTTATATTATATGACAAACAAATTTTATTTTTGAAAATAAAAAATGTCTCCACACAGGCCTTCCCTATAGACAACAGATGGGAGATGGTTCTTCTTGGGAATGCTGCTAAAGTCACAAGTGTTTTTGAATTTGCTTGTAAGAAAATAATCTCACTGTGTGTTTGTACTTTGCACATGTGACAATAAAGGATTGTTGAAGTGGTTATCTGCATAGGAGGCAAGAAAGAAATATGATAGAGCAGTAGTGATAGGGGATTCAGTAATTAGTGGGATAGACAATCATTTATCTGGTCTCATACATGACCTTTACAGTTTAAGGATATGGGGGAAATCTTTTAGGACCGAGATGAGAAAAACATTTTTCACACAGAGAGTGGTGAATCTCTGGAATTCTCTGCCAAAGAAGGTAGTTGAGGCCAGTTCATTGGCTATATTTAAGAGGGAGTTAGATGTGGCCCTTGTGGCTAAAGGGATCAGGGGGTATGGAGAGAAGGCAGGTACAGGATACTGAGTTGGATGATCAGCATGATCATATTGAATGGCGGTGCAGGCTTGAAGGGCCGAATGGCCTACTCCTGCACCTATTTTCTATGCTTCTACCTTCATCAGATTTTTTAAGGAGGTGACAAAAGTGATAGATAGGGAAAGGGTGGTAGATGTTGTCTACATGGATTTTAATAAGGCATTTGATAAAGTCCCCCATGGTAGGCTGATCCAGAAGATGATGATGCTCAGGATTAACAAAGATTATGGGCGTATGGATTCATAACTGGCATATTGATAGAAGGCAAAGGTTATGGTGGAAGGCGTTACTCAGGTTGGAGATCTGTGACCAGTGGAGTTCTGCAGAGATCTATGCTCGACGTCTGTTGTTTGTGCTAGATATAAAAGACAGTCAAAGAAGCAGACCGGTTGATTAGTAAGTTTTCAGATGACACTAAGATTTCTTGAAACGTGGGCCGTGAGTGGAAGGCTGTAAAAGTATACAGTGGGATGCTGTTTAGCTACAGAAATGGATGGAAAAGTGGCAGATGGAGTTCAATCTGAGCAAGTATGAGATATTACAATTTGAGAGGTTGAATATAAGGTGAAAATATACAATTAACACAAGATCCTTAACAACTTTGATGTCCAGAGGGATCTTGGGATCCAAGATTGTAACCAACTGAGAGTGGCAAAACAAATAGATAAATTGGTAAAGAAGACATATGCTATACTTGCCTTCGTTGGTCAGAGCATTGAGTATAAGAGTCAGGAAGTCAAGATGTAGCACTATAGGACTTTGGTTATGCTATATTTGGAATATTGCCTGCAGCTTTGGCCGTCCCATAACAGGAAGGAGGTGGAGGCTTTGGAAAGTGCAGAGAAAGTTTACCAGAATTATGCCTGGATTAGGGGCTATTTGCTACAGGGGAGGTTGGACAGACTTGGATTGTTTTCTCTGGGATGCCAAAGGTTAAGGGGAGACCTATTAGAAGTATATAAAATGATGAGAGGCATAGATAGGGTACAGTCAGAACCTTTATCTCGGGATGGAAAAATCAAATAATATTGGGCTTAGCTTTAATGGGAGAGGGGCAAAGTTTAAAGGAGATGTGTAAGGCAACTTTTTTCATGGAGGGTTGTGAGTGCCTGGAATGGTGATGTAGGCAGATATGAAAGTGACATTTAAGAGCCTTATGGATATAACTCAATATACAGGGAATGGAGGAATATGAATGATATGCAGGCCAATAAGAGTGGTCTTGCATCATGTTCGGCATAGACTTCACATTAAATTAGGTCAATGTAAAGATTTTTGGGTCAATGAAAATGGAAATGAAATGTTACTAAATGAATGCACAGAATGTGGTAAATAAGACTGATGAACATTAGGCATAGATAACACCTGAGTAACTCAGCGGGTTAGTGAGTCTGATAAAGGGACCCTATCTGAAACATTACCATCCGTCCGAAGAAGGGACCCGAAACGTCACCCATTCCTTCACTCCATAGATGCTGCCTCACCAGCTGAGCTTCTCCAGCTTTTTGTCTACCTTCGATTTTTCCAGCATCTGCAGTTTTTTCTTAAACATTACCTATCCATGTTCTCCAGAGATGTTGCTGACCTGCTGAGTTACTCCAGCACTATGTCTTTTTTTGTAAACCAGCATCTACAGTTCCTTGTTTCTGTATAAATAACAATGTATGGTTTGGATTAGCTGAGAAAAGTACATGGAGGAATCCAAAGTAAAAATAATCAGTTGGAAGAGAACCAATTACAATGGGATAATATTGGATCCAGCTCAGGTATGGAGAACTTGAAGCAGTCTGGCAAAATTATAACAGAACAATGGCTTCCGTTTAAGGAAGAGTGGTTCAGGTACATTTGAGGCACATACCTATGAAGGGCAGAGTAAACAAAATCAGAGCTTCATGGATGATGACTGAGATTCAGAGGAAGATGAGGAAAGGATAGGAACAGTGGTGTTTAAAAAAAAATGTAATTTATACATACTGTAGACACATAGATAGTAGGTGCAGTAGTAGGCCATTCAGCCCTTCGAGCCAGCACCGCCATTCAATCTGATCATGGTTGATCATCCACAATCAGTATCCCGTTCCTGCCTTCTCCCCATGTCCCTTAATTCAGCTAGCCCTAAGAGATCTATCTAACTCTCTTGAATACATCAGGTGACTCGGCCTTCTGAGGTAATTTATATGTGTTAGTTATTTTTATCTTTTTTGTATTTGGCAATAAATGATCACTGAGAGGTGCAGAGAAACTGTACTCTTACAAAGTTGTCACACACTGTGCAGGTTTCTCCTTTTTGAAATGTTAATATATTGTTTACATAGAACAATATAGCCACAGGAACACAATGTCCTTTGGCCCACGGCATCCATGTCAAACATGATGCCATTATAAACTAATACCTTCTGTCTGCAGATCCAGATCCCTCCAATCCCTTCATTTTCATATGCCTATGGAAAATCCTCTTCAATGCCACTATCATGGGCACTTCCACCACCATCGCCCAGGCATCCACCAGTCCATGTAAAAACAACTTGCCCCGCACATTTCCTTTACAATTCCCTCTAATCTTCATGTTGATGTCATAGAAGCATAATTAAGCCTTTTCCCCAGGATGGAAATGTCAAAGACTAACGGCCACTTTAAGGTAAGAGGGCCAAAATTCAAAGGAGATCTGCAAGGCAAGTTTTTTTTTTTTTAAGAGTGACGAGTATCTGCAACACGCTACTGAGACAGACACAAGAGTGGCGTTCATGAGGAATTTGGATAAGTGCAGGGATATGAATCACGTGTAGACAAATCTGATTATTTTTTTTTAGGCATCAAGTTCAGCACAGACATTGTGACCTAAAGTGCTCCTTCCAGTGCTGTACTGTCTATGTGCCTGTAAAGCTGCTGCATGTAAGAATGTCATTGTCATGGTCTTGGTGGATATGACAAATAAAAACCCTTGATTTGCCGTGACTTGATGATGCATTCTAACACTGTATCTTCTTAGGCCCCCGTCGGTCATGACTGACCATGGGTGTCTCCATGGTTGGAGGACGCCAGTGTGTGACTTTGTTTAACATGGGGAGACAGCCACCATACAGTGCTTGACAGATCTGGGTCAGGATCCAGTGGCATGGAGTCCAAGACGACCGGAGACCCTTTTCTGCTGTTGCCTTCACCCGGCTTCCCAGCCGTCGTGACACTCAACCAACGTCATCCATTATCCTCTGCCTGTTCCACCGTTGAGGTCTTGGTTGGATTGCTCCTTGTCAGAGTTCTTTCCCTCAACCTTACCGCCATGGGTGGCCCTACCAGGAGCATAACTCCAGACGGCATTGCTGTCAGGATCTCAGGACCACACAAGCTTCTCCACCAAACAAAGTTCAGAGGGGTGAACCCTCGGAAAGTGCCTGGACCTGATGGCATACCCGGTCGTGTTCTAAAAACCTGTGCGGACCAACTGGCTGGAGTTTTTACGGACATTTTCATCCTCTCACTTCTGAGGTCTGAGGTTCCCATCTGCTTTAAGGCATCAATAATACCGGTGCCCAGGAAGAGCAAGGTGATGTGCCTCAACGACAATCGACCAGTGGCACTAACGTCTGTGGTGATGAAGTGCTTTGAGAGGTTGATCATGGCGCATATCAACTCCTACCTCCACAAAAACCTCGACCCACTGCAGTTCGCTTACCGCCTCAACAGATTAACGGTGGATGCGATCTCACTGGCTCTCCACTCCACTCTGGACCACTTGGACAACAAAAACACATATGTCAGGCTGTTATTCATTGACTACAGCTCGGCGTTTAATACGATCATCTCCTCCAAGCTGGTTACCAACCTCTCAGAAATGGGTCTCTGCGCATCCCTCTGCAATTGGATCCTCGACTTCCTCATCCTCAGACCACAGTCTGTCCGTATTGGTGGAAATGTGTCATCCTCGATAACAATCAGTATGGGAGCACCTTAAGGCTGCGTGCTCAGTCCCCTGCTTTTCTCATTCTATACTCATGACAGTCATCATCCCTCCTCCTGCACCTATTTTCTATGTTCTTGTGCGTTATTGATTGGGGACGATCACCCATGGTCACAATGAATGGCGGTGCTGGCTCAAAGGGCCGAATGGCCTCCTCCTGCACCTATTTTCTATGTTTCTAAGTTCGCCGACGACACCACTCTTGTGGGACAAATCACTGATGGTGACGAGTCAGAGTATAGAAGTGAGATCGGCCGACTGACCAAATGGTGCCAGCACAATAACCTGGCCCTTAACATCATCAAAACCAAGGAACTGATTGTGGACTTTGAAAGGGGTAAGATAGGGACCCACAATTCCGTTTATATCAACTGGACGATGGTGGAAAGGATCAAGAACTTCAAATTCCTGGGCGTGCATATTTCCGAAGATCTTTCCTGGTCCCAGCACACTGATGCAATTATAAAGAAAGCACATCAGCGCCTCTACTTCCTGAGATGATTACGGAGAGTCGGTCTGTCAAAGAGGACGCTCTTGAACTTCTACAGGTGCACAGTAGAGAGCATGCTGACCAGTTGCATCGTGGCTTGGTTCGGCAACTTGGGCGTCCAGGAGCGGAAAAGAATGCAGAAAGTTGTGACCACTGCCCAGTCCATCATCGGCTCTGACCTCCCTACCATCGAGGTGATCTATCGCAGTCGCTGCCTCAAAAAGGCTGCCAGCATCATCAAGGACCCACACCATCCTGGCCACACACTCATCTCTCTGCTGCCATCAGGTAGAAGGTACAGGAGCCTGAAATCTGGTACATCCAAGTCCCACAACAGTGGTGTCGTCAGCAAACTTGATGATGGAGTTCGCACTATGACCGGCTACGCAGTCATGAGTATAGGGAGGTTTCACGGCAGTCGGGTCACGACCCATGACCCGTACTGTTGCTACGCTACTCCAAGTGGAGTACACGCAATGAACTGCAGGTAGGCACTTACCATTGTTTCCAGCGTAGTGGGCCCGTTAAAACTCGCTGAAATTGTCAATTTTTGCGCTGTAAATAATTATGGAAATCGGGATAAGCGTGAGAAACATTTAGCCTACTTCAGAATTCCAAAAGTGAGGAGAAATTACGGTAGATAGAAGCGAGAGCTGAAGGGACAACAACAGCCAGAGTGCTTGGCGAACATTGGCCGTTTGCTCACTGCATTTCATCAACTAAGGCATTATTTGGGTTTTTTCTTGATTCCTTTGGCATCTAAAAAGTTTCAGAAGTGATAAATCTGGCTGTAAATTTTTTAAATCGCTCATGGTTCTCGTGGGTTTTTACATACAAAATGAAAACGCATCTGAAGAAATTTACAGCCAGATTTATAATTTCTGAGACTTTTTAGATACCAAACGTATCAAGAAAAAAAACAAATAATGCCTTACTGTTGATGAAATGCAGTGAGCAAACGCGATAATTCCCAATATTTTCAATTCCGATATCTGCACAGCCAATGTTCACCAAGCACTTTAGCTGCTGTTGTCCCTTCAGCTCTCGCTTCTCTTTACCTTAATTTCGTTTCACTTTTGGAATTCTGAAGTTGGGTACATGTCTCTCACACTTACCCCGACTTCCACAATTTTTTTCAGCGCAACAATTCAACATTGTGGCGGTTTTTAACAGGTGGGAAAGTACGTGTTTCTTGCATTATTAACATATACCGGAAGTTACGGATGTCCTCCAGATGGATTGGGCGGCTCCGTGCGTTAAGCCCTATGACCCAGTGACCTTACGTGCAACCCCCCTATAGAGTGAGTACCAAAGATCTTAGAGCAGAGCAAGATGGGTTACTCTCACGCAAACGTGTAGTACGCTCATGGGCGGATTCATGGGTGATTATAGGACCCATTTTAGCGACCAGTCCCCGCCATCTTGTTCGGCCATCTTGCTTCCGGCCAAAGATCGGATCTTTGTTTCCGCAGCGGGGAGAGGGAGTGCGCGGCCCAGGGCAGCGGGGAGAGGGAGTGCGCGGCCCGGGGCAGCGGGGTGAGGGAGTGCGCGGCCCGGGGCAGCGGGGAGAGGGAGTGTATGGCCCGGGGAGAGGGGGTGAGCGGCCCAGGGCAGCAGGGAGAGGGAGTGCGCGGCCCGGGGAGAGGGAGTGCGCGGCCCGGGGAGAGGGAGTGCACGGCCCGGGGCAGCGGGGAGAGGGAGTGTGCGGCCCGGGGAGATGGAGTGCGCGGCCCGGGGCAGCGGGGAGAGGGAGTGTGCGGCCCGGGGCAGCGGGGAGAGGGGCATAGGAGGGGGGGAGACATTGTAGTGCGGGGGCAGGCGAGGGAGTGCTGGGGGGGGGGGGGGGGAGAGTTGAGGGGTGGGATAAGGCCTAGTGTGTGTGAAGTTGCGGGGAGGTTTACAATGTTTCTTATTTAATGTCCCTTGTCTAGTCTGAAATAAAGTTCATTATTGGATCAGAAGAAATATAATTGTGTGTGTTATATGATTATATACATTTATATCGCATTCATGTATGTGTGTTTATAAACATTTTATTCTTTAACAAGAATTAACAGAATTATGAATTAACAGAATTATGAATCTAACCCTATATCACACACAAAAACTCCCCCCGCAATGTCAATTACCCTGCGAGTCGGGTCTGTTCCGGTTACTACAAAATCAACTCAACCACTGCTTGTGAGCCATTTAAAAAGAAATGATTTAAAAAACATTAAAAAAGACAATTACCAGAGTCAAATTTTATTCTTGACAAGAAGACCCATGACCCGTACTGTTGCTACGCTACTCCAAGTGGAGTACACGCAATGAACTGCAGGTAGGCACTTACCATTGTTTCCAGCGTAGCGGGCCCGTTAAAACACGCTGAAATTGTCAATTTTTGCGCTGTAAATAATTATGGAAATCGGGATAAGCGTGAGAGACATTTAGCCTACTTCAGAATTCCAAAAGTGAGGAGAAATGACGGTAGATAGAAGCGAGAGCTGAAGGGCCAACAACAGCCAGAGTGCTTGGCGAACATTGGCCGTTTGCTCACTGCATTTCATCAACTAAGGCATTATTTGGGTTTTTTCTTGATTCCTTTGGCATCTAAAAAGTTTCAGAAGTGATAAATCTGGCTGTAAATTTTTTAAATCGTTCATGGTTCTCAAGTGGGTTTTTACATACAAAATGAAAACGCATCTGAAGAAATTTACAGCCAGATTTATAATTTCTGAGACTTTTTAGATACCAAACGAATCAAGAAAAAAAACAAATAATGCCTTACTGTTGATGAAATGCAGTGAGCAAACGCGATAATTCCCAATATTTTCAATTCCGATATCTGCACAGCCAATGTTCACCAAGCACTTTAGCTGCTGTTGTCCCTTCAGCTCTCGCTTCTCTTTACCTTAATTTCGTTTCACTTTTGGAATTCTGAAGTTGGGTACATGTCTCTCACACTTACCCCGACTTCCACAATTTTTTTCAGCGCAACAATTCAACATTTTGGCGGTTTTTAACAGGTGGGAAAGTACGTGTTTCTTGCATTATTAACATATACCGGAAGTTACGGATGTCCTCCAGATGGATTGGGCGGCTCCGTGCGTTAAGCCCTATGACCCAGTGACCTTACGTGCAACCCCCCTATAGAGTGAGTACCAAAGATCTTAGAGCAGAGCAAGATGGATTACTCTCACGCAAACGTGTAGTACGCTCATGGGCGGATTCATGGGTGATTATAGGAGCCATTTTAGCGACCAGTCCCCGCCATCTTGTTCGGCCATCTTGCTTCCGGCCTAAGATCGGATCTTTGTTTCCGCAGCGGGGAGAGGGAGTGTGGGGCCCGGGGTAGCGGGGAGAGGGAGTGTGGGGCCCGGGGTAGCGGGGAGAGGGAGTGTGGGGCCCGGGGGAGAGGGAGTGAGCGGCCCGTGGAGAGGGAGTGTGGGGCCCGGGGGAGCAGGGAGAGGGAGTGTGGGGCCCAGGGCAGCGGGGGAGAGGGAGTGCGGGGCCTGGGGTAGCGGGGAGAGGGAGTGCGGGGCCCGGGGCAGTGGGGAGAGGGAGTGCGGGGCCCGGGGCAGCGGGGAGAGGGAGTGCGGGGCCCGGGGCAGCGGGGAGAGGGAGTGCGGGGCCCGGGGCAGCGGGGAGAGGGCGTGCGGGGCCCGGGGCAGCGGGGAGAGGGAGTGTGGGGCCCGGGGCAGCGGGGAGAGGGAGTGCGGGGCCCGGGGCAGCGGGGAGAGGGAGTGTGCGGCCCGGGGCACAGGGAGAGGGAGTGTGCGGCCCGGGCACAGGGAGAGGGGGTGTGGGGCAGTGGGGAGAGGGGCATAGGAGGGGGGGAGACATTGTATAGGTATGTTGCAAAGCGTACCTGAAGCGTCGTGGAAAATCTGCCGCTGCGGGTGCGAGCGATTTTGGCGCCGTTTAGAGGGGGCGGGTTTAAAACGCGATTTTCTCTAGGCTGTTCAAATCGAAGATGTTCAGCCTAGTTAATTATTAACGAAAAATCGCTGGAAGTCCCCGTCGCAAAAGCTATTATTAGTTTTAAAGGCCTCGTAAAATAGTTATAGTAGTTTAAAAATCAACCTCTAAACCCGCGAACACCAGCAACCGCAGGGTCTCATAAAGCAAATAGCAGAAGGTAGGTTGTATATTTTTACATTAAAAAGGGCTTCTAAAGATCCCTTTATACAAAGTTTAATATTGCGAGTAGCTCATTTTGGGCCCATTATATCGCGCAGTATTTTTCTGGGCATTTGGGGCACAAATCTACCGCAATGTGAACGTTCTAAACCAGCGCGTTCCACAGGGACCCACTGGAAAGCTGATTTAAATGGGCATTTATTTACAGCAATTGAACACTAAATTCCTTCCATTTGGCCTATAAATTAATGTAAATGAGATTTAAAAATCATGTTTTATTGTGAATTATTTGTGAATATTATTTGGACATTTAGGCTATTTAAAAATGTTAATCATTTATTAAGAAATGGATAGATGTTTAGATCTAGTAATTGAAGTCTGAAATTAGCTACAATTAGGTAACTAACTAATTATATGCTTTAATTTCAGGACATCCAAGTAAGATTATTTTATATTTGTTTCAGAATGCTTCAATCTATGATAACTGAAAATTTCATTCAGTTCTCTTAATTTTTAAGAAAGTTATGGGCTTTTGACTGTTCACGATCACAGCTTTTTTGTTATGTCCATAGAAAATCAATAGGGAACAAGATGCTCATTTCCCAGTATGAAAATGGCCACAACTTTTTAAATACTTGAGATATGAAAGTGAATTAGGTGTCAAATTAAACTTATTTTTATGCTTTATCTGATGGGATAAATTGCAGACTTGATTTTTAAAATCTCAAAATTTTGTAACATTGCTACATTGTAGTGCGGGGGCAGGCGAGGGAGTGCCGGGGTGGGGGGGGGGGGGGGGGGCGGTGTGAGAGAGTTGAGGGGGGGGAGGGGGGGGGATAAGGCCTAGTGTGGGTGAAGTTGCGGGGAGGTTTACAATGCTTCTTATTTAATGTCCCTTGTCTAGTCTGAAATAAAGTTCATTATTGGATCAGAAGAAATATAATTGTGTGTGTGTTATATGATTATATACATTTATATCACATTCATGTATGTGTGTTTATAAACATTTTATTCTTTAACAAGAATTAACAGAATTATGAACTAACAGAATTATGAATCTAACCCTATATCACACACACAAACTTCCCCCGCAATGTCAATTACCCTGCGAGTCGGGTCGGTTCGGTTCCGGTTACTACAAAATCAACTCAAACACTGCTTGTGAACCATTTAAAAAGAAATGATTTAAAAAACATTAAAAAAGACAATTACCAGAGTCAAATTTTATTCTTGACAAGAAGTATGAACTGACAGAATTATGAATCTAACCCTATATCACACACACAAACTGTTGCCCCGCAACATTGATTACACTGCGAGTCGGGTCAGGTCAGGTAGGCTGCGGTTACTAAAATGGGCGGGGGAAAATGCCCAGGATCCCCTCCGTAGCGTACTACACGTCAGCCCATTGTATTTCGCAGGAGTAGCCCATCTTGCTCCGCTATAAGATCTTTGGTGAGTACAGCAGGGGACTGAGCACGCAGCCTTGAGGTGCTCCCGTACAGCAGGGGGCTGAGCACGCAGCCTTGAGGTGCTCCCGTACTGATTGTTTTCGAGGCTGACACATTTCCTCCAATTCGAACAGTCTGTGGTCTGTGAATGAGGAAGTCGAGGATCCACAAAAGCTTTTAGAATATAAACAAAGGTGTTTGATGGTCTTGCAGTCTTGCCACTGATAACATAATTTGTTCACACCCAAAATATTGAAATATATTGTTGTGGTTGTATTTCATCACCGTGTTTTAATTATATCAATATTCGATGTATATTGAGTTCAGGGGATTTTTCCTGTTACTAGGTTTCCTCTTCGTATGTGTTGGTGCCGAATAAACTTCTACATCTAGTCTCCGGTCTCCATGTGACTGAATGCGGAGTCAAGCGACGGAACACAATAACAGATGCAATAGTATTTACTTCCGCATGTAATAGCGGAATGGTGGGAATTCACTTTCGGAAGGTTAATCTCGGTGTACTGTGTTAGACTGTGAGTAGCCGACGACATGTGTCCCCTTGCAACAACAAATTAACATTTTCATAGAAGTCAAAACTCGTAACCTTCTTAAAACAAAAGGATAAGGATGCAGGAAGCTTGGTTTAAAATAAAACTACAGGTCGGGTGGCAAATATAAATAGATTGGCGCTTCAAGTAAATTTCGATTTACAATATTCCCCCTTTTCCGTGCGAATAATAACAGTATGACGTGAGATTTTGCCAACTGCGTTACTTGGAGGCCGATTTAATATTAAGCATGGAACAGGAAGTCAGTCCAGAAGTTTAGATACTGTCGCAACGTTTAAGAAACATTTAGACAGGTCAGGTTTACAGGGATATGGACTAAACGCAGGCAGGTGAGACGAGTGTAGATGGGTCATGTTGGGGGGTGTGGGCAAGTTGTGCGAATGGCCTGTTTCCACGCTGTAGAACTCAACAACTCAGAACATTTTTCGCACCGGGAGCAGGACATTTTGCTTTGCAATCTAATTTCGATCTGTCCCCACCTCACCGCTCCCTCACTGACGTGACAATCCCAGACAAAGACTATAGGACGTGAACCAAATGAGGCGGTGCCCGTAACGAGCCCGGTCAGGTGATTGGGCTCAATAAAGGCGAGAGGCTGGCTATGCGCTGCTTACTCTGCTGTCACAGTGAGTATGTTTGCGATCTGCCTGCGGCTCCTCTGCTGCTTCGCTGCCTGCTTCCTTGTAACTGCAGCAGGGGATTGCAAGCGCGGAGAGCCGGAGGGCTGCGGGGTGCGGTCGGTGCGCTGGTATTCGGGTGGGTCTAAATAACCAAAACCCTCGCGTAAGGTGTTGGTTGCTGCAGAGAATGTTACTAATTAGTTCTCGCTTTTCATCGCCATGTTAGTTTTAAGTGTGAAAGTATTACAATTGCTTCAGAACGAAGTCTCCGATCGCAGGGAGATTGTGTATAATTTACCCACAAGTATCAGTTTTATCCGTTAAATGTCTTTCACATGCTTCAATTAAAATAATTCCAAGTTAAATTAATATCTTGGGATTTATCTGGCTGATGGTGCCTTTAAACAAGTAAAATACGCTTTATTCTAATGTCTGTGGTTGGTAACGGTCTGAATGTCCGGGGCTCTCTTTACTGTCTGAATGTCCGGGGCTCTCTTTACTGTCTGAATGTCCGGGGCTCTCTTTACTGTCTGAATGTCCGGGGCTCTCTTTCGTCGTTAATATTTAAAAGTGTGGCGTTTTATTACCCATCTCATTTTCAATTTTACGCGTTGCTTTTCTTTACTAGTGTTGATTTTGGGGGTGGGGCAAGGGAGTTCTGGCCATCTTTTTCTAAACTAATTCTCGAGAAGAAAACTGATGTCCCAACCTAAACTGTTAATAGTTCCAATTCTTAAGCGCTGTATGTTTTGGGCCTAGAACTAATCGAAGTTTTTAGAAGGGAACTGTGCCTTTAAAAAAAATGTCTCACGTGAGCTATTTTTTCGAACCGGGACCATACAATACGGAGCCAACACAGGCCCTTCTGCCCAACTTGCCAATGTCGACCAGGATGCTACACCCAAACTAGTATAATTTGCTTGCGTTTAAAAAGGAACTGCAGATGAGATGCTGGAAAATCGAAGGTAGACAAAAATGCTGGAGCAACTATGGAGCGAAGGAAATAGGCAACGTTTCGGGCCGAAACCCTTCTTCAGGCGTTTGGCCCATATCCCTCTGTACCGTTCCCATCCAAATGTGTCTCAAATGTTATTATTGTATCTGCCTCAACTATTTCCCCCAGCAGCTTGTTCCATATACCCACTGTGTGAAAACTCTTAATTCCTATTAAATCTTTCTTCTCTCCCATTAATAGTTCTTGATTTCCCGTGGGAAAATCTCCCCTATCGATTCCGCTCATGATTTTATACACCTCTGTAACATCATACCTCAATCTCCTGTGCTCCAAGAAATATAGTTTGCCTGCCCAACCTCTCCTTACAGCTCAGGTCACCTTCCTAATGACAGCCTTATAAATCTTCTCTGCACTCTTTCCAGCTTAATAGCAGCTTTCCTCTAACTGGATGACTAAAACCAAACATTTTTATTGTACTAATTGATTTTTTTACCTTCATAATTAGCACCCATTGCGGTCTGTTGGAGTTTCGGTGATCACTTCCGTTGTCTGCAAAATCCTTTATACATGTATATTTAAGGAAATATGAATCCCTGTCCTCCCCCCCTTCTCCAAAATCCCAATAAAACATAAATGGAAAAGAGATCATATCATACATGAATATAATTCAACTCGAGTAAAAGAGTGACCAGATGAGTGGATAATAGTAGAACCTCCTTTGGGACAATGTGCAAGAAGTTGCCACGTCCCTGTGCCATCTTACAACTTTCAAGTTTCTGAAAATTATCAGGTCTGATTTTTTTTTTTACGTTAATAAGCTGGCTTCAAATCTCAAAGCCTCTACTTTAACTAAATCATGTAAGACTCTGCATGCTTTTGCCAAACAACTTGGGCTCACAGACCCATGGAGATTTACATTCCCCACGACTAAATTATTTTCATTTTTTTCCCACGCGCACCGTACCTATACCCGTATAGACTTCTTTCTCTTAGATGACAGACTGCTCTCCAAAATCAAATCCAGCGAGTATCATAGCATCGTAATATCAGATCACGCTGCGACCTCCCTCGATCTCCACTTTCGTAAACGAACTAACCCCTTTAAACAGTGGAGGTTCAACTCCTCATTATTAGCAGAGGCTCACTACATGCAATTCTTGCACTCCCAAATCACCTTGTATTTTGAGCTGAATGACTCGCCGGACATAGAAAGAGGTATACTCTGGGAAGCTTCAAAAGCCTATATTAGGGGCCAACTTATCTCTTTTGTCTCCAACCTGAAAAGAGCCGAGACGTCCCAAACGGCAGACCTGTTACAAAAAATAAAGGACATTGATGACAAATATGCATCTGACCCAGACCCTAACCTTTATAGAGAACGCCTTAGGTTACAAACAGACTTTGACCTCGCGTCTACTAATAAAGCCAAGCTCCGACTGCTTAAATCTAGGCAACACTTTTTTGAATCTGGGGATAAAGCTGGGAAGCTCCTGGCCCATCAGGCCAGAACCGAGGCGACTTCACAGCTAATTCCAGCCATTAGATCCAGCTTAGGGGAGATTCATACTGATCCTCTTAGAATTAATGAAGCATTTGCTAAATTCTACGCTGAACTATACGCTTCCGATTGTCCTCCCACTGCAGGCGACATGCTCAGTAGTATGACGTTTCCCCGAATTGACGATGAAGCCACGAGAGACTTGGGTGGTCCCATAACTGTTGCTGAGGTCCAAGCAGCCATCACATCGCTGCAAAGCGGAAAGTCACCCGGCCCTGACTGCTTCACTGTAGAATATTACAAAGCTTTCTCTGCTCCCCTCGCACCAGTCCTGAGAGATATGTACAATGAGGCGTTTCTACATCGTCGCCTACCGCCCACCTTGTCGTTGGCTACTATCTCTTAATTCTTAAAAAGGAGAAAGATCCCCTGCTTTGTAGTAGCTATAGACCAATTTCACTCCTGAATGTGCACCTCAAAATCCTCTCTAAAGACCTTGCGCTCCGTCTACAACGAGTGATGCCCTCTATTATCTCGTTAGATCAAACAGGGTTCATACCAGGCCGACAGTCTTCCCACAATACTAGGCGTCTCCTTAACATCATCCATTCACCGAGTAGTGAGACCCTGGATATAGTGGTCTCCCTCGACGCCGAAAAAGCTTTCGATAGGGTCGAGTGGAGGTACCTATATGAGGCGGTGGACAGGTTTGGCCTCGGTATCAGTTTTATTCTTTGGGTCAGTCTATTATACTCGTCCCCGGTGGCCTCAGTACAAACAAAGGGCACACTGTCGCCCCACTTCCCCCTTCAGAGAGGTACCAGGCAGGGTTGTCCATTATCACCACTCCTGTTTGCTGTCGCGATAGAACCCTTGGTGGTCTGGTTAGGCTCAGAGAAGGGCTTTAAAGGTATTACACGGTTCGACACAACTCATACAACTCATTGTATGCGGATGACCTGCTCCTGTACATCTCGAACCCAGTCAGCTCTCTCCCTGTGATTACGAATATTTTAGAACGGTTTGGTGTGTATTCTGGTTATAAACTTAACTACCAAAAAAGTGAGCTATTACCGATTAACTCATTGGCTAAGCAGCTCCCCCGCTCTTTAACCTCATTCAAATGGGCAGAGGACGGGTTTCGCTACCTCGGCGTCTTTATCACAACACCCTTATCTGATATGTTCCGCACAAGCTTTCTGCGTCTGGTTGAGGAAGCCGAAAGAGATTTTGACCGCTGGTCAGTTTTACCGCCATCCCTCGTGGGCCGGATAAATCTGGTCAAGATGGTTGTCCTACCCAAATTCCTGTATCTTTTCCAGCACGTCCCTATACTTATCACTAAATCTTTTTTTGATAAATTAGAAAGGACAATATCTAAATTTTTATGGGGTAGCAAACCGGCTAAAATCCGAAAGGCGATACTGCAGTCTCCTAAGAATGACAGCGGTTTGGCACTTCCTGACTTTAGGCGATACTATTGGGCAGCTAACTTGCAAAAACTCCTGTATTGGATGAATGATGATTGCGACCACCTACCGGCCTGGGTACACATGGAAAAGGCGAGTTCACATCTCCCGTTGCGATCTGTCCTATGCTCCCAACTCCCCCTTCCTATAACATCTGTGGGTGCAGGCCCAATTGCGTCCCTCTCGCTCAAGATATGGAGCCAACTCAAGAAAAACTTCGGTTTACAAGGCCCTTCCATCTTGACCCCACTGCTTAAAAATCACATCTTTAAACCTTCAAGTACAGACCACGCATTCAAAACCTGGCATAGCAAAGGTATCAGTAGTATCAAAAACCTATACAAGGATGGCATCTTTTCGTCCTTTGCGGAGCTCTCGTCCAACTACAGCCTCCCAAACTCGGTCCTTTTTCGTTTTTTCCAGATTAGGGATTTTGTGAAGAAGACATTCCCCCATTTCCCAAATCGCCCCCCTGAAACCCTGACCGATACCATCTTAGCTCTAGATCCCAACCGAAAGAAATGCATCTCTGTTTTGTATAACTTGTTAGGGTCGGTTATATTGAAACCTCATACCTCATTAAAAGCTGCGTGGGAGGGTGAGCTGAATACGAAACTAACAGGCCAGCAATGGGACTCTGCCTTGGATTTGATCCATTCTTCCTCCATATGTGCCCGTCATGGCCTAATCCAATGCAAAGTCCTTCACAAAGTCCACTACACAAATGCAAGATTATCTAGAATTTACCCTGCTGTTAGGGACACCTGCAACAGGTGTAATCAATCCCCTGCCAAGCATAGCCATATGTTTTGGTCTTGCCCTAAGCTAGCAGCCTTTTGGAGGAGTGCTTTTGACGATAAGCAGAGCCTACGACCAGACTATTCCTCCAAACCCACTGTCAGCCATTTTCGGTACCCCTCCCAACACCAACCTCTCTGTTGCGGTGAAACGCATCCTAGCTTTTACAACCTTGTTAGCCCGGAGACTGATCTTGCTTAATTGGAGGCTCACCTGTCCCCCGACACACGCCCGCTGGATTAAGGAGGTGCTTTACAATTTAAAGCTTGAAAAACTTAGGTTCTCTCTCAAAGGCTCTACCAAGACATTCCTAGATACATGGAACCCTTTCTTGGAACTTGTTAACTCTCTCAACTTGTCCCCGGACTCGGAAGAGGACTGAGTGCTCTCCACCATTGTTCTGCTCTACTGCAGCTGCTCTCCCCTTAACCCCCCCCCCCACACTTATTTATTTAATTACTTATTTCCTGTTATTAGTAACCCCTTTTTTTCTTCTTCTTTTTTTATATAGTACTTTTTGTTTCGTTTATCTTACCATATTTGTGTGGATGTGTATGTATGTGAGTGTTGTTTGTCCCCGTTTGGTTCCGACCTGATTCGGGTGGGTTGAAGGTGGGTAAGGCTTTGAGGGTCGCTTACATACTGTTGCACAATTATGCCTTGACTGTCACTGTCTGTTATCATTGTATGTATGCAAATTGCTGTGAAATTCAAATAAAAAGATTTAAATACAAATCTAAAAGATATAAAATTTTAAGCCTGATTAATTTAGTTTCCCCATTCAGAAATGCAAAAGCAATGGGAACTGTGAGCAATTTGCCAGAATATTTGATTAATGGGTGGGGTAGTCATTGTACACATAATGCATGAATAGTCTTATTATTTGCTATTCATTTTTTATTCACAAGGGATTTAGAAAGCCATTGTTGCTTTTTATAGTGAGGTGGTATTGGTCAGCATATTGGAGATGAATGCTGGCGATTACATTCTTTAATTGAAAGATGATTTGAACTTGCCACAGTTGTGCCAACTTCCATTTTTCAACTGAGCTGCTACTTAATTTTCTGATGATTTGGATGTTCCAGTTAAGCCCGTATCTACTTGATGTATCATCTGATCTAAACTAGTCAGTGTTTCTAAAAAGCACAAACATATTTTTGGAGAACTCTATAATATTGAGTAAGACATTCGCAGTAATTCTGTGATAAATCATTTTTTTTGCAGCAACACTGTTTCAGATTCTGCATCCCTCTAAACGTGTCTGCACAAAAATCTTGGCTGATACTGCAAGTGGTTTTCTGTGGGAGTATTATGTTGAACTCCTCAACAAAGATATTAATGTGTCAGGTTTTAGAAGAACAAGACTTCCATCTGTTCTCTGGTTGTGTAAGATTCTGTGGTAGCTGTTTCAACACAGAAAAGACCCAAAACAAAGTCAAAAGGGGCTAGCAAAATCTGAATATAGTTACCACTGTAAGTGAAAAGAATCTCTGTGGAAGTAAATATTTAAAAAGAGGCAAAGATTTGTGAGAAAATATTAGCTGCTGCCATAAAAGGCAGTTCTAGTTTACTGCTTTTTATGGCAGCAGATAATATTTTCACACACATCTTTGCCTCTTTTTAAATATTTACTTCCACAGAGATCTTAGCTGCCACAAAAGGCAGTTCCACCATGGGAGGACAACAGAGGAGGTTGACTGAATTTTGGAGCCTTCCCTCACAGTGGGAAACTTTGATCCCGCTGTGTGGGGATGTCTGTGTTGAGACTATCGTGTTATGTGTTTATTATTTGTATGGCTGTGTGGTGACCACACATTTCACTGTACCGATTGGTACATGTGCCAAATAAATGTATCTTGTATCATCTTGTATCTAGTTTATCAATAGTAAAGTTAATAAATTAAACTTTATTTTCCCACCTTCCTCTTCCAGAGACATTAACAATGAATCTTCTGACTGCTGCCAATGTCAAGTTTGCTGTTGATCTCTTCAAAGAGTTGGATAAAGATGACAAAGTGGGCAATATCTTTGTATCCCCCTTTAGTATATCAGCTGCTCTGGCCATGGTGTATCTTGGTGCTAAAGGAAATACAGCAACTCAGATTGCCAAGGTGGGTATGGCTTGAAATTTAGAATGAGGGTCTTGCTTTATTAACCAAATTTATTTAAATCTGAAAAAAACACAAAAGTGTCTGAGTAACTCAGCGGGTCAGGCAACATCTCTGGGGAACATGTATAGGTGACAGTTTGGGTCTGGAATGCTATCAGTTTTTACCGATTGTTTGCTGTAAATGAGTTTGTGATTATCATTGTGTAAGTAGTAGAAACAAACAACTGCAGATGCTGGTTAATACATCAAAAGGTAAAAAGTCCTGGAGTAACTTGTCAAGCCGGCAGGCGATGGTAAGACCCGCGGCTGTTAAGGCCGCGCCAGGCTATGTAAGGCCCCGCTCCGGGTCTTGATGTTGGAGCCCCCGGCAGGCACTGGCAAGTCCCCTGGCCGTTAAAGCCGCGCCGGGCGATATAAGGCTCTGCTCCGGGTGGTTTTCAACCCTGCAATTTTGGCGGGAGAAGTTGCCTTTGCGGAGCTCTGAAAAGTGGTCTCCCACCAGAGACCCGCGAGCTCCCGATGTTACCGCCCACCGGGCCTGCGGCTGGAGCCTCCGAAACTCCGGAGCCGGGTCACATCCGCGCGCCACCACAGCTCTCCACACTCCGAAGCCGGTCAGCTCCACGATGGTAAGTCCGCAGGCTCCGCGACTGGAGCCCACAGGTCGTTCCGGTTGGAGGCCGCTCCATGGTGCTAGGCCCCAACGACAACGGAGACCCCGACAGAGAAAGGGTCGGGTCCCCAATACAGGGAAGAGATTTAAAAGTTTTCCGCCCCCCCCACATATACACAGTTTAAAAAAAAAATAAAGATGGATAGGAAAGATTTAGAGAGAGATGTGAGTAGGTGGGACTATTGTAGATGGCACATCTTGGTCAGCATGGACAAGTTGGGCTGAAGGGTGTGTTTCTCTGTGACTAACTCACAAATTCTGATATTCTTGCTGATAGAGTTTGGAGAATTTCCACACATGCAAGTACTTTGCTGAGACTTAATAACCCACACAATACTTTGCCAAATGCTGGTGATAACTTGGTTGTATCAGTTGAGAGATGTTCTGAATATGAAGACACACTGGTCTAGACAAGATAAAAATAACACATTCCTTCCCTAAAATGACATTTTTTGGGGAGAGGGGGAACTCTGGTGTCTTTTGTTTATAGTTATAGCGAAAAATTGTTTGTTGTTCTCTGTCGCTTGGGATGTGAATTTGCAGTGGAAATAAGGAAATAAAAGTTCTGAAACTTAAAAAAAAAATGGAAATGCCCACTTGTTTGGGCAGCTTCCTGCTGAGAGCAAATGATCTTCCATTAAAACTGAAAATGGTTCTAAAAATGCACACTGTTATAACCATATAATATAACCATATAACAATTACAGCACGGAAACAGGCCATCTCGACCCTTCTAGTCCGTGCCGAACACGTATTCTCCCCTAGTCCCATATACCTGCGCTCAGACCATAACTCTCCATTCCTTTCCCGTCCATATAACTATCCAATTTATTTTTAAATGATAAAATCGAACCTGCCTCCACCACCTTCCCTGGAAGCCCATTCCACACAGCCACCACTCTCTGAGTAAAGAAGTTCCCCCTCATGTTACCCCTAAACTTCTGTCCCTTAATTCTCAAGTCATGTCCCCTTGTTTGAATCTTCCCTACTCTCAGTGGGAAAAGCTTATCCACGTCAACTCTGTCTATCCCTCTCATCATTTTAAAGACCTCTATCAAGTCCCCCCTTAACCTTCTGCGCTCCAAAGAATAAAGCCCTAACTTGTTCAACCTTTCTCTGTAACTTAGTTGCTGAAACCCAGGCAACATTCTAGTAAATCTCCTCTGTACTCTCTCTATTTTGTTGACATCCTTCCTATAATTAGGCGACCAAAATTGTACCCCATACTCCAGAATTGGCCTCACCAATGCCTTGTACAATTTTAACATTACATCCCAACTTCTATACTCAATGCTCTGATTTATAAAGGCCAGCACACCAAAAGCTTTCTTTACCACCCTATCTACATGAGATTCCACTTTCAGGGAACTGTGCATGGTTATTCCCAGATCCCTCTGTTCACCTGCATTCTTCAATTCCCTACCATTTACCATGTACGTCCTATTTTGATTTGTCCTGCCAAGATGTAGCACCTCACACTTATCAGCATTAAACTCCATCTGCCATCTTTCAGTCCACTCTTCCAACTGGCATAAATCTCTCTGTAGACTTTGAAAATCTACTTCATTATCCACAACCCCACCTATCTTAGTATCATCTGCATACTTACTAATCCAATTTACCACACCATCATCCAGATCATTGATGTACATGACAAACAACAGTGGACCCAACACGGATCCCTGTGGCACCCCACTAGTCACTGGCCTCCAACCTGACAAACAACCATCCACCATTACTCTCTGGCATCTCCCATTCAGCCACTGTTGAATCCATCTTGCTACTCCACCATTAATACCCAACCATTGAACCTTCCTAACCAACCTTCCATGAGGAACCTTGTCAAAGGCCTTACTGAAGTCCATATATACAACATCCACTGCTTTACCCTCATCAATTTCCCGAGTAACCTCTTCAAAAAATTCAAGAAGATTAGTCAAACATGACCTTCCAGGCACAAATCCATGTTGACTGTTCCTAATCAGACCCTGTTTATCCAGATGCTTATATATATTATCTCTAAGTATCCTTTCCATTAATTTGCCCACCACTGACGTCAAACTAACAGGTCTATAATTACTAGGTTTACTCTTAGACCCCTTTTTAAACAATGGAACAACATGCGCAGCACGCCAATCCTCCGGCACTATTCCCGTTTCTAATGACATTTGAAATATTTCTGTCATAGCCCCTGCTATTTCTACACTAACTTCCCTCAATGTCCTAGGGAATATCCTGTCCGGACCTGGAGACTTATCCACTTTTATATTTCTCAAAAGTGTCAGTACTTCCTCTTCTTTGAATCTCATAGTTTCCATAGCTACTCTGCTTGTTTCCCTTACCTCACATAATTCAATATCCTTCTCCTTGGTGAATACCGAAGAAAAGAAATTGTTCAATATCTCCCCCATCTCTTTTGGCTCTGCAGATAGCTGTCCACTCTGACTCTCTAATGGACCAATTTTATCCCTCGTTATCCTTTTGCTATTAATATAGCTGTAGAAACCCTTTGGGTTTACTTTCACCTTACTTGCCAAAGCAACCTCATATCTTCTTTTAGCTTTTCTAATTTCTTTCTTAAGATTCTTTTTACATTCTTTATACTCCTCAAGCACCTCATTTACTCCATGCTGCCTATAATTATTGTAGATCTCCCTCTTTCCGAACCAAGTGTCCAATTTCCCTTGAAAACCATGGCTCTTTCCGATTTTTACTATTTCCTTTCAACCGAACAGGGACATAAAGATTATGTACTCTTAAAATTTCACCTTTAAATGTACTCCATTTCTCTTCCACATCTTTCCCATAAAACAAAATGTCCCAATTTACTCCTTTTAAATCCTTTCGCATCTCCTCAAAGTTAGCCTTTCTCCAATCAAAAATCACAACCCTAGGTCCGGTTCTGACCCTCTCCATAATTATATTGAAACTAATGGTATTGTGATCACTGGTCCCGAACTGTTCCTCTGCCACTTGACATACATCTGCCACCTGACCCGTCTCATTTCCTAACAGGAGGTCCAGCACCGCTCCTTCTCTAGTAGGTACTTCTATGTATTGCTGCAAAAAACTATCCTGCACACATTTTACAAACTCCAACCCATCCAGCCCATTTACAGAATGTGTTTCCCAGTCTATGTGTGGAAAATTGAAATCTCCCACAATCACTACCTTGTGCTTACTACTAATATCTGCAATCTCCTTACATATTTGCTCTTCCAATTCTCGCTCCCCATTTGGCGGTCTATAATACACCCCTATAAGTGTTGCTACCCCTTTCCCATTTCTCAGTTCCACCCAAATAGCCTCCCTAGACGAGCCCTCTAATCTATCCTGCCAAAGCACTGCTGTAATATCTTCCCTGATAAGCAATGCAACACCTCCACCTCTTGCCCCTCCAATTCTATCACACCTGAAGCAACGAAATCCTGGAATATTTAGTTTCCAATCACAGCCCTCCTGCAACCATGTTTCACTGATCGCCACAACATCATACTTCCAGGTGTCAATCCAGGCTCTGAGTTCATCCACTTTTCTTACAATGCTCCTAGCATTAAAATATACACATTTAAGAAACCCACCCTCTCTTATTCTCTGTTTATTGTCTTTTTCTTCTCTCTCCCCTACATTTTGGGTCAGAGTGCTACCATTCTCTGCCTCCTGCCTCACACACTGACTGCTAGCTTTCCCAATTTGAGTCCCTCCCCCCAACCGTACTAGTTTAAAGTCTCCCCAGTAGCCTTTGCAAATCTCCCCGCCAGGATATTGGTCCCCCTCGAGTTCAAGTGCAACTCGTCCTTTCTGTACAGGTCACACCTTCCCCAAAAGAGGTCCCAATGATCCAGAAACTTGAATCCATACCCACTGCACCAGTCCCTCATCCACTCATTTATCCTCCACCTCGCTCCATTCCTACTCTCACTGTCGCGTGGCACAGGCTGTAATCCTGAGATTGTTACCTTTGCAGTCCTTCTCCTTAACTCTCTACCTAACTCCCTAAATTCTTCTTTCAGGACCTCTTCTCTTTTTTTACCTATGTCGTTGGTACCTATATGTACCACAACCTCAGGCTCCTCTCCCTCCCATTTCAGGATTTCTTGGACACGTTCAGACATATCCCTGACCCTGGCACCAGGGAGGCAAACTACCATCCGGGTCTCCTGTCTGCGTCCACCGAATCGCCTATCCGACCCCCTGACTATAGAGTCCCCTATTACAATTGCCCTCCTCTTCTTTTCCTTACCCTTCTGAGCAACAAGACCTGTCTTTATGCCAGAGGCCCGGCCGCTGTCGCTGCCCCCAGGTAGGCTGTCTCCCCCACCTTTACTCAAACATGAGTACTTATTTTCAAGGTGTACAGCCACCGGGGTACTCACCAGTCCCTGCCTCTGCCCGTTGCCCTTCCTAACTGCGACCCAGTTTTCTGTCTCCTGTGGTCTTGGAGTGACCACCTCCCTGTAACTCCTATCTATGACCTCCTCACTCTCCCTGAGCAGACAGAGGTCATCAAGTTGCTGTTCCAGGTTCCTAACACGGTCCCTTAGGAACCCCATCTCGACGCACCTGGCGCAGATGTGGACGTCTGGAGGGCACTCAGACTCCATGACCTCCCACATCTGACATCCAGAACAGTAAACTGCCCTGACCCTCATTCTTCCCCTTATCCGAATACAATAAAGCCTTACCCGGGATACAAGCCAATCAGCTGCTTCCTCTAGTCCGTTTGACCAATCAGAGGCTTCCACCAGACTCCTTCTCTGGAAGTAAGATCTGCGAATGGAACGTTGCAGATTTTGGTCGCTCCTCCCTCTGTAACGGCTCCCGGGCCTCTGTTGAGACAAGCCCCGCGATGGGTTTTTAACTCACTGCATGGATGTCGCTCCTCCCTCTGTCACGGCTCCCGGGCCTCTGTTGAGACAAGCCCCGCGATGTCTCTTATTTCCAGTGTACTGATGGCAAAGTAACAGCAGGTGGGTTTGAGAGAACAGAGGAATTTCTCAGCCACAATACTGGTGCAAGGAACTTATTTGCAGCACAATTCACTGTAAGGATTATTGTTTTGCTTGTATCTTATCCCATTTAACCCCAAGATGAACTCTAACACTATATTTTCTTATGCTGTCATAATTTTGAATATCTTTGGTTCAGCCGCTTATTAATAACATTCACGAGTTTGTTGCCCTCTGACTTGACGACCGGATGTTCTCTTGTAGATTGAATGGGAAATGGACCAATGGGAATTTGGTTACTATCTTTATACAAGTCCCTAGAACGCTAGTTTTGTTTGCTTCATTCAGAACTGAGCATCATAGTGGCGTAGCTGGTAGAGCTGCTGCCTAACAGTGCCAGAGACCAGGTTTGATCCAGGCTTCAGGTGCCATCTGTGTGGACTTTGCATGTTCTCCCTGTGACTGCATTGGTTTCCTTGGTTCTTGGTTTCTTGGTCCTCCAAAATATTCCAAATGTAATTTAAACTGGAGGTGGTGAAGGGAGGGCTTAAGCCAGAAAGGGGTGTTGGGAAGAAAGAGCTACTTTAAATTTAGTTGCATCTGGTTGGGTAACTATATCCCAAACACATGTTGGTTTGTTTGTAGGTTCATTGGCCTTTGTCCATTGCCCTACTGTGTAAGGAGTGGATACAAAAGTGGGATAACATAGAGCTAGTGTGAATGGGTGATTGATGATCAGTATGACCTTGATGGGCCAAAGGGCCTAATTTCATGCTGTATTTACTAAACTAAACTGAATTTTTCTTTATTAATGTATGTTAACTTGATTTCTTAGGTGCTTGGTTTTGATGGAGTCAAAGACATCCATGCTGAATATCAGAAACTTCAAACGGAATTAATCAACCCTAAGGCAGAGCACGTGTTGAAGCTCGCCAATCGCCTCTATGGGGAGCAGACCTACAACTTCCTTGCAGTAAGATTTTCTTCTGGTTAGAGTATTGGAGGCTAAATTGCCCAATTTGTTTTTGATATATTGATGCAGGAATATTTAATGTGGAGTTTAGTTTGTGAAGGTCTGTACTGGATAAATACAATTAGTGAGATGATACTTTTTTGTAAGAAAGCTTGGTCTTGGGCGATGCTTCACTTATTTGTAGTATGTATGAATATTTCCAATCATTGTTCAGAATTTATTTAAAACAATTGAAATAACTGCAGTGTTTGAATGATTAATTGAATGTGTTTTTGTTTAGTTCAAAATATTATGTACTTTAAATACTTTACATGCACAGTGGGAGAGTCTAGGACAAGAGGTCATAGCCACATTACTTGTGGACTCAGCCCCGCCTCCGGGGCTTTATTCTCCAGCGGGTGCCAGAAGGGGCGTTACCTTCATGGTGACTGACAGGCGAGAAGACCAATCTGCTGATCTCATGTTTTTTTTAAACCTTCATAACTTCTGTAAAATTCCACCGATCGGAACAAAGCTTGGTGGGTTGGAGTAGAGGAGAACGGTGAGTAAGGTGGCGAAAAAAATCCTATCAATAAGGTGTACCGATTTTGAACAAATTTAATTTATTTTTATTTTTTATAATTAAAAAAAAAAAGCAAACCGGAAGAGGTCACGATGAGAGTTTTAGTAATAGTATAGATTATCAATTAAATGGTACAAATTGGAAAAGTGAGGGTTATTTTGATCTGTTATCTTTTAGGATTTTCTTGCTGCCTCACTGAAATACTATCAGGCACAGCTGGCTTCAGTTGACTTTGCTAATGCAGCAGAAAAAGTCAGACCAGAAATCAACAACTGGACAGAAGAGCAAACTGCAGGCAAGTGATGCTGGAGAATACATGTGACAATACATGTCCTCTGCTGCCTATAATAATCAGAGTAAGCAATGTTTCCCAAGACTGTACAGATAATTTTTCGTTCATGGCATGAGGGCAGCATGCATCATCCCTGTGCAGGTGATGATCAAACCATCTTGAACTATTATAATTGTTCTGGGCTGAAGGTATACTTCCATCGAGCTCCATATCTGAATTCAGTGGCCCAGTGATAGTGAAGGAACACTTGTGTGTTTGATATTTGATAAAGTTCTTCATGGCAGCCTGATCCAGAAGATTGTTACATGGAATCCACAGAGGCTTGGCTGTTTGATTTCAGAACTGGCTTACTCACAGAAGAGAGGGTTGTGGTGGAAGGTAGTTATTCTAGCTGTAGATATGTGACCAGTGGAGTTTAGTTTAGAAATACAGTGAGGAAACAGACTTGCCAAGGTTGGTTGTATCCTACACACTGAGGGCAATTTACAGAAGCCATTTAACCGACAAACCTGCACGGCTTTGGGATGTGAGAGGAAAAGAGAGCACCCGGAGAAAACCCATGCGGCCATAGGGTGGACGTACAAACTTTGTACAGACAGCACTTGTAGTCGGGATCAAACCCGACTTTCTAGCACTGTAAGCAGCAGCTCTGGCACTGTGCCACTGTCATATTGTAGCTTTATAGGCATTTGGTTAGGCCACATTTGGAGTATTGTGTTCAGTTGCGATCGTCCCACTACAGGAGGGATGTGGATGCTTTGGAGAGGGTGCAGAAGTGGTTTACCAGAATGCTGTCTAGATTATATTGGCTTTAAGGAGAGGATGGAGAAACCTGCATTGTTTTCAAGGAATGTCAGTTCAGGGCCTGTTCCAATGCTGTACCGTTCTATGTATTTCCTTGTTGGGCTGGAGTGTTAACTGGAATCTGCAAACACACACGTTTCCATGTACCTACTCTCCTTGATCTTCCTGATTAGAGAAGTCACAGGTGGGAGAGTCATCATTACCTGTAAGTCATGAACCTTTACACTCTGCAATAATGTGCTTGGTCTTTCTTTGGTTTGGTGACTTTGCTATGTTGTTTGTTTTGATTACCTATTAATAATGTGCATACTATCATCCCTCTTCCCCCACCCCATTGCAACCACTCCTTAGGCAAGATCAAGAATTTACTAGCTGAAGGAACTGTTGATGGAATGACAAAACTTGTTCTTGTAAATGCCATATATTTTAAGGGAAACTGGAACAAGAAATTTGAGAGTGAAAATACAGAAGCGGGACAATTCAGAATAAACCAGGTAATGAGCGAATGAGAAAAATAAAAAATGTTGATGAATATTGAACTCCATGTGATAGTTGATCAACGAAGTGGTGAAATCTAACAGGATGTTGTGAAATGTCCAGAATAAATCCTTGCTTTTTTGTGCAATAAAAAGTTGGATATATTGCCCACCATAACTGGTTATCAGGTTCCTGTTTACTTGAGTAAGATAATGGGTTACAAATTTGAACTGCTCATTCCACATGATCTTGCTGACATCATTCTTAATCATCAACAAATGTTTTCTCTTGCTACTGAACAGATAGGAAAAGTAGCTCAAGAAATTTATTTTTATCATTTTGGATTTGAGATGCGTCTCGAGTAATGTGGGTGAAGAGTTTGGTTTTTGCTGTGTAAGTTAGTGGAAACTTATAGCGTTGAGTGGAACAATGCTTGGTTCTGTTGCAGCTGTGATGACGAAGTTAGTCACTCATTTTGAGGAAAATGATCATTGGTGATAATGTGTGAGTCAGTTGTTTGAGTCATTTAACCTGATCATTGGTGATAATGAGATCATGTGAGTCAATTGTCTTGAGGAACCGGACCTTTGCCTTTAGACACGTACTGTGTCATGATATGATTGGAGGACCATGAAAGCGTGCCAAACTGCTTCTGCTTCCTACTGCTGATATACTTGTACTATGCCTATTGTAAATTATTTGCTCTGGGGAACACATGGAACTCCAAGAGAGTGACAGGTTATGGACCAGAGTAAATCCCCCGGGGTGACGGATACACTTCTTGAAGCAAGAATGGTGTGTTGGTTCAGTGTATTTATTGAAGAAAGATCGAGGGGAAAATAATCCAGTTTAACATGGGTTCCTTAGAAGGTAAATAACTGACAACAAATAATTATTTTGTCTCAGTAAGTGCTTATGGCACAGCCTGAAGGTTAGTTTAGTTAAGAGATACAGCGTGAAATGCTTCAGCGCACCAAGTCCACGCCGATCAATGATCACCCACGCACTCATTCTATGTGACATACTAGGGATAATTTACAGAAGCCACTTGGCCTATAAACCTCTACGTCTTTGAAATGTAGGAGGATCCCGGTGCACCCAGAGAAAACTAACGCGGTCACAGAAAGAACATAGAAATTCTACTCAGACAGCACCTTAAGTCAGAATTGAACCTGGGTCCCTGGTGATGTAAAGCAGCAGCTCTACCACTGTGCTACCTGACAAAAAGTAATATTGAATAGGGTGTTTCCAAAATGTAATGGAAGAAATGATCGTCACTGAAGGTGCCAACAAAGTCTCCTACCCAAGGCCCTCTAAGTTTTGAAGAAAAACACTACTTTCCAACAGGTTTTGTGTGCATGTCTTCTTTAAGAATATAGAATGAAGCCAGGGAATTGTCGACTGGTTACTTTATGGATGCAATGACTGATCACATTACATTTATAGGTTTTTGGGGAGCTAGCCTGTATTTATAAATAAAACGTAAAAGATGCAGATACTGGAAATCTGCAAGAAAATGCTGGAAAACCTCAGCAGGCCAGTCAGCATTTGTGGAAAGAAATTGTTCATGTTT
Organism: Amblyraja radiata; assembly: GCF_010909765.2. Classification (NCBI taxonomy): domain Eukaryota; kingdom Metazoa; phylum Chordata; class Chondrichthyes; order Rajiformes; family Rajidae; genus Amblyraja; species Amblyraja radiata. The sequence goes on from NC_045957.1 coordinate 83,962,249, forward strand.
TGGGCATAAAACATCTGTCAGAACTGAGAAAGAGAAAAGAGTGTGATCTTGGTAGCTGAGACGGTGGAGGAGAACATTGGTTGGAACAAAGGAATTTATCTGATGGGTTGAAATAATGTGAGAAAAGTTGGAGCAAGAGGTCCATTTTGAATTGAGTTTGGATCAACCATGTGAACTTCAAGATTGTCATTCCTGGAAGAAAAAGGTAGTGAATTCAATGATGTAAAAGAGTAATAATGTCCTTGAGTTCGCAAAATAAAATGTCAGGAATTGTTGAATAAAGCTCTATTTTGCATTTCTCATTCATTTAAAATTATTTCCCCTTTTCCTGGGTTAAATGAGTCTACAACTGTTCATTTTTCTTTGTTTTGCTTGCAGCATGACACAAAACCTGTTCAAATGATGCAGCAGAAAAGCAAATTTCCATTCAATTATATCCAGGAACTTTCAACCCAGATCCTCGAGCTCTCCTATGTGGGCAGTGAGCTCAGTATGGTCATCCTGTTACCGGATATAAATGAAGATTTCAGTCAGCTCGATAAAGTAAGTGGGAAGATTTGATATGAAACAATTTGAATTATTTTTCAAAGAAACAAAAATTGGATTCCACCTTCCTGTCACGCAGGAGGGAAAAACCCAGAGTAATTGACAAATGAGACTTGGTCATGCTAGTTTATAGAAATGACTTGTGATTAAGCCTAAATATGTTTGTGATTTTAAAAACCTGATTAGCAATGAATGTTGTTGTGATAATATGACAGGTATATTTGCATATATAAATTGTAAACACACAATATTAGACAAGGCTATTTAATGCCTCAAGATAGCTTTGCCGTTTAATAAAATCAAAGTTTTACTTGTAACAATACAAAGCAGACCAGGCACGGACTGGTGAGCCAAAGGGCCTGACCATCGAAGCGAAGGCAAACAAAGTGCACCAAAGCCTCTACTTCCTTAGAACTCCCCTCACCAACTTTCAGAAATGGTCTGTAGAATTTGGATGGATCACAGCATGGTTTGAGAAAAGCTCCAACTAAAACTGCAAGAAATTTAAGAGAGTTATGGACATAGCCCAGATCATCACACAAACCAACCTCCCTTCCATTGACGCGTCTACTCTTCGTGCTGCCTCGGTAAGACCACCATCATAATCAAGGTCTAGTCCCACCCTGGTTATTCCCTTTTTTCCCCTCTCCCATCAGGCAAGATGTAGAGAAGTGCAAAAATACATACCTCCAGATTCGCGGAGAATTTTTCCCAGCTGTTATCCGGCAATTGAACCAATTTTATCACCAACTAGAGAGCAGTCCTGAGCTCCCATCTACCTCATTGGAAACACTTGGACTATCTTTTATCAGACTTTACTGGGCTTCATCTTGCACTAAACATTACTCCCCTTTAGCCTGTATCTGTACACTGGATGACTTGATAGTAATCATGCATAGTCTTTCTGCTGACTGGAGAGCACGCAACCAAAAAGCTTTTAATCTCAATACATGTGTCGATCTCCTGTTTCCTACTGAGTCTCCTTTCCCTTCCTGTGTCACGTTCCCTCCCTCCATCTCCTTTCTCATCTGACACCATTTTATTTCTATTTCATTTCTAACCTTTATCACCACCTCCATCTACCTAACAACCCTCCTCAGCTGTACCCATCTACCACTTGCTAGCTTGACCCCATCCTTGCCTCATTTGTCAGCATGGACTGGTGAGCCGAAGGGCCGGTTTCTATGCTGTATCTAAACTAAATTTCATCTAGAACTTTAAAAAAAAAAAATGTGCTTTGTGTTTTAAGCTTCAGAACCATATCACTTTTGATCATCTGATGGATTGGACCAACCCAGACACGATGAAGCAGCAGGAGGTTGAAGTTGTGTTGCCAAAATTCAAGCTGGAAGAGAAATATGATCTTGAATTGATCCTCTCCCGAATGGGGATGGTGGATGCTTTTAACATCATGCAAGCCAACTTCTCAGGAATGACTAGTAGAAACGATCTAGTTTTGTCAAAAGTTGTCCATAAATCCTTTGTGGAAGTCAATGAGGAAGGCACAGAAGCAGCTGCTGCAACAGCTGGAATTATGATGATGCGATGTGCAATGATAAGTAACAGGTTTGTGGCTGATCATCCATTCCTGTTCTTCATCCGGCACAACAAAACGCGCAACATATTATTCTTTGGAAGGTTCTCCTCTCCTTAAAACACAGTGCTATTTGGCTGCAGCATTTCAACCCATATCTCTCTTTTCCTCTTGACCCACTCTACATTGCCAATCAGATTGGTTGCCTGATGTCAACATAAGTAGTCTTCAAGGAGGAACAAATAGTATTTTAGCAAACTGAGGAATTCTGCTATGATAAATTTTTATGATGGCCAGAGATTAAGTGGAAAAACTTCAGCTTGAAATTTGCTTCTAATTGTTATGGGATGCTGAATGAATTTGGATCATTATCAAATGCTTCAAAAATATGCCTTGTCATTACTCACATTCTTGTTAAATGAGGTGCACTATCTGGCTTAATACTCCACCTACCCCACTGCCTAATTCAACATGCAACATTAATAAAAATCATCTGCAGGGCAGTGAAATGTTGCATTGCTCAATTACTGAAAAACACACATCAAATTTTGAACAGCTTGTATAACTTCCTAACTTTGTCCAGAATTATTTCCCTTGGCCCCTTGGCACCATAGCTCCTTGGTCTGTTTACAGTTCAATTTATGTTGGTGTTCTGAGTTAATGTTGCATATCTGGGTTAATGTTCCAGGTTCACCATGCTACATAAGAAATAATTTGACATGCAGTGGAATGTATTTATTGAGAATTTATTGCAAGGAATATGGAACGGCTTAAAATGAATACTCAAAATATTTGTTTTAATATTCAAGACTGAGATAAAGCATAATAATGTGTTTAATGTTTTATCTACTAAATTAAAAATGCTGACATTGAGCTCCATGAATAATTGTGAACATGAATGGGAACGTTATACTTTTTTTGATTCAATTTTTTCTTTACATTGTTTGGAATTAACATTTAATGCGCACCTCCATATGATCTTGGACAGAAATAATAATAGAACATTAGTTACAGTAACATGAAAATCCATGATCCATGGCTGTGTATCTGGCACACAAGGTTCACCTCTGACACCTTACTAATCAAGAATCTATCTATCTCTGCCTTAAACATATCCACTTATGGCCTCCACATCTTTCTGTGGCAAAGAATTCCACAGATTCACCACCCTCTGATTGGAAACCGTTTGATCTCTTCCCTGTTTGGGGACCCGACATTTTCCCTGTTGGGTCTCCGGTGTCTTTGGGTCTAACATCAGTCACGGAGCCTGCGGACTCGCCATCGCAGAGCTGGCAAACTTCGGAGCGGGGAGAGCTGTGGTGGCGAGCTTTGGAGGCTCCGGCCGCAGGTCCGGTGGACAGAAACATTGCAGGTCCTGGTGGGAGACCGCTTTTCGGAGCTCCCGCCGGAATCGCGGGGTTTAAATGACTCGGAGCGGGGCCTAACATCGCCCCGTGCGGCTTAAATGGCCGCGGGACTTACAATCGCCCGCCGTGGGCTTTAACATCATGAACCCCAGTCACCTCGATGCTGCAGTTGGACTGCGGGAAGAGATAAGACTTTTGCCTTCCATCACAGTGAGGAAGTGTTGGAGATTCACTGTGATGGATGTTTGTGTAAATTGTGTTAAGTGTGTGTCTTGTTTTTTTTTGTAATGTCAAGAATGCAGGAATGAAATTTCGTTCAAACCTTGTCTGTTTGAATGACAATAAAAGGTATTCTATTCTAAACTTGGCCACAAAGCCGTCAATCCCCTCGTCCATATCATAAATATACAACGTGCAAAGCAGCAGCACTAGCACCGAGCCCTGATGAACCCAGAAATAGCCCCCCCATCGCACTCTGCGCCGGAAACGGAGCCCAGTCCAGCACGGCTGCCCAATAAAACAGGTTTGCATCCACATCAGATGGTGATCACGTGTACGTTTGTAATTTGGAAGGCAGTGTTATTTGTTTCCACCAAGATAGACCATGGCCATTGCAGTGAAAATGGAGAAAACATACATTATCCGCTTGATTTCTTTCAGTCAGTTCTCTGAATATGTCAAGGATGAAATGGTGATTTGCTTTGTTCAATTCCTCCAGTGTTTCAAACTACGTACAAGAAAAATATACAATTCAGATCATTAGAATGACTTTGATATGACAAGGTACAGCAACCAAATAAATGAAGCTTCATAAATCGAGTGCTGTCTACATTGATTAATTTATGTTTTTCTCTTAAGTGTCAAGCTGTTATATTTTACATGCCTTAAGTATAAATTTGATTCCATTAACCAGTGTAGTGAAGCAATGCCAAAGGGTTCATTAGGTCAATATACTATATGAGCTGAGGTAAACTGCTAAACCGTTGGGAAAGCAAATATTGGGCTGAATCATATTCAATTTGGACCACTGCCCAGACACATCCTTTACCACCACACTTCCCTCCCACCCAACCTTGGGTGGCACTTAGCGAGAGAATTGCTGGCAACTTCCCGCCCAACTGGAACAACGGCTTGAAATTTTTTTTTAAAGTAAACCATGAAGGAGTATTTCAGTTTAAACCCACCTCTTTCAGCCTCCATTGATTCTGTCTGATAACATGTTGCTAAATAGAAAAATATCTTCCAATACAAATAGATTTATGGGGTTTATTTTATGCACAGTTATCAATGAAAATCTGCAAGGAGCAATAACGTAAATAGTAAAACGTACACTTGATTGAGTCTTTTCCAATTATTTGCTCCTCCTTCCTGCAATACATTCACAACCTCCCAACTGGCACCAACCTCTCTGGAAAGTTATAGAATAAGATAACTCGGACCATGACAGGAAGGTCAGTCAGTCATTGAACCTTTCAGGTCTGTTTCATCATTCAGTTCAATCACTGGTATATTCATAATTGTTTTACTTATGCTTGAACTATTTAAATGCCTCGGCCCCAAATTTGCAATGCATTTTTGTTTATTTATCTGTGGTGTAGCCGGCATCTAATTTCCAATCCAAAATGCCCTCATGAATTTGGTGCCTAGTCAACTTCTTCAACAGTTGCTGTTATTCTTTTCATGACAGCAATCCCATAGTGCTGTGGGATAGGGATAAGTTGGGTAACATCAGGACAGAGAGGAATGCCAAATTAAAGAAGTTATATTTGAATGTATAAGAAACAAAGTGAATGAGCTTGTAGCACAGTTAGAAATTGGTAGGTCCAATGCTGTGGGTATCACAGAGACGTAGCTGCAAGAGGATTGGAGCTGGTAGCTGAATATTGAAGGTTACACGCCCTATCAGAAAGACAGACAAGTGAACAGAGGGGGTGGGACCGTGGGATAGTTCTGTTGGTAAAGAGTGAAATTCGGTCCTTAACAAGGAGTGATATTGGATTAGAAGGTGTAGAGACCTAGTGGGTAGAGCTGAGGACTAGAATACACAAACGGATGTAATGCTGAGGCTTTATAAGGCGCTGGTTAGACCGCATTTGGAGTATTGTGAGCAATTTTGAGCCACATATCTGAGGAAGGATGTGCTCGCATTGGAGAGTGTCTAGTGGAGGTTTAAAGGAATTATCTCACGAATGAGTGAGTTAACATATGATGAGCGTTTGACCGCACTGGGCCTCTACTTGCTGGAGTTTAGAAGGATGAGGGGGAACTCCATTGAAACTTACCGAATAGTGAAAGGATTGAATAGAGTGGATGTGGAGAGGAAGTTTCCGCTAGTGGGAGAGAGTATGACCAGAGGTCATAATCTCAGAATAAAAGGACATTCCTTTAAGAAGGAGATGAGGAGGAATTTCTTTAGTCAGAGGGCATTGAAACTGTAGCATTTGTTGCCACAGAACGCTTTGGAGACCGAATCAATGGATATTTTTAAGGCAGAGATAGATTCTTGATTAGTGTGGATGTCAGGGGTTATAGGGAGATGGTGGGAGAATAGGGTTGAGGTGGAGAGATAGATCAGCCATGATTGAATGGTGGGCCGAATGGCCTAATTCTGCTCCGATCCCATGAATTGTTTAAAGGCCAGCTGAGTAAGGTGCAGGATCAGCATGTTCCAGTGAGGAGGAAGGATAAGGGTAAGGATGACAAGGAACAGGAGGTTTTAAACTTGGTCAGGAAAAGAGGAAACATGTCAGGTTTAAGAAGGTGGTGTCAGCATGTTCCAATGTGGATGTTTCATGCGGCACGGTGGCGCAGCGGTAGAGTTGCTGCCTTACAGCGAACCCGGAGATCAGGGTTCGATCCTGACTATGGGTGCTGTCTATATGGAGTTTTACGTTCTCACGTGACTTGCTTGAGTTTTCACCGAGATCTTCGGTTTCATCCCACACTCCAAAGACGTACAGGTTTGTAGGTTAATTGGCTTGGTAAATGTAAAAAAATTGTCCCTAGTATGTGTAGGATAGTGTTAATATGCGAAGATCGCTGGGCGGCGCAGACCCCGTGGGCCGAAGGGCCTGTTTCCGCGCTGTATCTCTAAATTAAACTAAACTAAACTAAATCAGGCAGGGCTTATGAGGAATATAAAGCGAGGAGGGAAGAACTCATGAAATGTCATTGGCGAGTTAGGATAAGGAAAATCCTAAGGCTTTTTATACAGTCTGGTAAAAGCAAGAGGGTCGCAGGAAGAAGGTAGGAACGCTCAAATATATAGGACGGTATATATGCTTGGAGGCGGAGGATGTAGGTGAGGTGCTTTGCATCTATATTTAGCAAGGTGAAGATCTCGAAGGACAGCAAGATTGAAGTTAAGAATAAAAATACGCTGAGGCAGTTTGAGATCAAAAAGGAGGTGGCGCTGAGCCTCTTGAAGAATATTAAGGTGGATGTCCCCATGGCCTGATGTGATCTATCCCAGGTTATTGAGGGAGGCAAGAGAGGAGATTTGGTGGGTCTTGATGGGGATCCTTGTTTCTTTAGCCAGAGGCAATGTCCCAGAGGACTGGAGATTGGCCTGTGTTGCTCCTTTGATTAAGAAGGGAAGTAGAGAGGATCCAGTAAATTATAGGATGGTCAGCATCATGTCAGTGGTAGGAAAACTATTGGAGAGAATTATTTGAGGTTAATTAAGCCATTGAGCTAATTAGATATATCTAGTGTTTTGTTTTGAGGAGTTCTAGCTTTTTTATGGGGGGGGGGAGAGGGAAACTAATTTTCAGGGTCCCTACCTGGTCGGAGATGCAGCTTTTCTCCGGGCTGCAGCTCCGACCCGTCCCCGCGGCCTACCAGCGGGCCTGGAGCGGCGTCTCCTGAGGGGACCGCTTGGAGCTTCGGCATCGGCGACCGCGGAGGCAACGACTTAGCAGCGGCGGCGGCGGCACCGACTTAGCAGCGGCGGCACCGGCTCAGCAGCGGCGGCACCGGCTCAACAGCGGCGGCGGCACCGGCTCGGCATCGGCGGCGGCGGAGGACGGCGGTGCAGCGCTGGAGCGCCATTGCGGGGCTGGCGGTGACTTCGCTGAAACTCCGGTAACTGGAGCTGGGTCCGTTGCGGAGCTGCGGGTCTGTGGAGCGGCTGCGGGTGGCGGCGCTGAACTTTCCATCGGGAGCCTGGGATCTCCTGATGAGATCGCCAGTTGAGCTCCATTCGGCGCGGCCCTGTCGGCTCCGGAAGCCACGGTCTCGAGTAAGGAGGCCCGACTATGGGTGGACACGGGGATGGGACTGGACTTTGTGCCTTTCCCCACAATGGGAACCATTGTGGGGGGATGTTTTGATGTTGAAACTATCTATTACTGTCATGTTGTATTCCTTTTTTTATGTGCTGCATGGCAAAAAGAATTTCACTACACCTAAAGGTGTATGTGACCAAATAAAATTGAACTTGAAAATTGAACTTGAACTAGCATTGCATGGTATATGGCAGGTCGTGTCTTACTAATTTGATTTTGGACATTAATGCAGATGTTGGGAGAAATGGAAGATGGAGTAAATGTGCAATGGATCCAAGCAAGTGTGAGGTATAGCAAACTGGGAAAATGAATGTGAGGGGAGGTGCAGATCTTGCAGTTCAAGTTCATTAAAGGTGGTAGCACAAGTTGACAGGATGGTAAGGATGTTTTATGGTATACTTGTCTTAATTGCTTGGGGCATTGAGTGTAAGTGGGGCATTGATAGGGGACGATCAGCCATGATCACAATGAATGGCGGTGCTGGCTCGAAGGGCCGAATGGCCTCCTCCTGCACCTATTTTCGATGTTTCTATGTAAGAGCCAGGAAAGTCATGGGGCAGCTCTGTCGGCCATATTTGGAATATTTTACGTGCAGTTCCGGTCGCCCCATTACAGGAAGGATGTGGAAGCTTTGGAAAGGGTGCAAAGGAACTTTACCAGAATGCTGCCTGGATTAGAGGGTTTCAGCTACAAGGAGTTGTTGTACAATGTCCACAATGCCTTTGCCGTACACAATACCAAGATCAACTCGAAACACCTCTACATAATCCATATCCTTCCCTGTGTATCCATGTGCCCATTCAAATGCCATTATCGTATCAGCCTTGCACCGTAACTCTCTGTCTTCTACCGTAGCCAGGTCTGACCAAGTCACCATGAAATATCTCCTCCAACCTCCACAGATATGATGGAGAACATGTTGTAGGGAGAAGTGGGGAACGGGGCTGGTGAGATTGTTCGGTTCTTAGTCGGCCTGGACACAACTTCCTCCTGTGTTGCAGAGGCCCCCCTCAGTGTGACGAATGATCGTATTTTTCCCTAAATGCGCCTGTGCCTCTAAACGCACCGCTTTCTTTTGATGCAAAGTGTTGTAGTAACATAGCATGTCAGGCCCCATCTCTAGAGAACATGGGTCGTTTAGTTTAGTTTAGTCTGCACCAACCAGTGATCCCTGCACATTAAACACAAGCCTGCACAATTTACACATATGAAGTAGACAAACCCAAGCCAATTAACTTTGAAACCTGTATGTCTTTGGACTTTGGGAGGAAGCTGAAGAAGGATCTCGGAGAAAACTCACGCAGGCATCATGGGGAGAACGAAAACTCCGTACTCGGGATCGAACCCGAGTCTCTGAAGCTATAAGGCCGTCACGGTGGTGCAGCAGTAGTTGCTGCCTTACAGCGAATGGATTGCCTGTTTGTGGTGGGGGTGGAGGAGAGAAAGCTCGAAGAGAGGAGAGCAGAACAAATCATAATGAGTGATAGTGGATACAGGTGAGGGAGAGGTGAGCTTGATAGGCAGATGGTTGGATAAAGGACAGAGATGGAGACAAACGTATGAGAAAAGGATAAAGGTGGTGCAAAATGTGAGGCTTGAAGGAATACATAGAAAATAGGTGCAGGAGTAGGCCATTCGGCCCTTCGAGCCTGCACCGCCATTCAGTATGATCATGGCTGATCATCCAACTCAGTATCCTGTACCTGACCTCTCTCCATACCCCCTGATCCCTTTAACCACAAGGTCCACATCTAACTCCCTCTTAAATATAGCCAATGAACTGGCCTCAACTACCTTCTGTGGCAGAGAGTTCCAGAGATTCACCACTCTCTGTGTGAAAAATGTTTTTCTCATCTCGGTCCTAAAGGATTTCCCCTTTATCCTTAAAATGTGACCCCTTGTCCTAGACTTCCCCAACATCGGGAACAATCTTCCTGCATCTAGCCTGTCCAATCCCTTAAGAATTTTGTAAGTTTCTATAAGATCCCCCCTCAATCTTCTAAATTCTAGCGAGTACAAGCCGAGCCTATCCAGTCTTTCTTCATATGAAAGTCCTGACATCCCAGGAATCAGTCTGGTGAACCTTCTCTGTACTCCCTCTATGGCAACAATGTCTTTCCTCAGATTTGGAGACCAAAACTGTACGCAATACTCCTGGTGTGGTCTCACCAAGACCCTGTACAACTGCAGTAGAACCTCCCTGCTCCTATACTCAAACCTCGTCCTCTACATTGCATTTACCTAAAGCAACTCATCGTCCCTCTCAAAATAATAGCATCAAACTGCACCATCACAGCAGAGGTTGCTACATGTTAAGGAAGTTTGGTGTGTGTTTTTAAACCTTGAGGGGAAATTAATCAGACAGAAATGTACCAAGCAAGTAAATTTAAAAAAGTACAAGCCGAGAGTCCATAATGCTTGTACAAGGTAAAGTGAAAAGCTTTTGTTGTGCCAAATGCTGAATTTCCAAGAAGACAGACAAGTGATAATGTTGTCAAGGCTTCAGAAAATCGGCATTTACCATTAATAAATGGCTGTTATATATCAGATTATTTTTGGTTTAAGAAGTTTCAAGTAAAGGAAGGGTCGTGAGTGGAGATGGACAGATGGAATAAAGGGCACAGGAGAGTCAAAAAAAAGGGGATGGAGCAATTTGTAAAATTAAATTCAGATGTCTGACTTTTAGTCAATCAAATATGAGATTGATAAAGATGATAAATTCTTGTTGTGTGGCATTTTGTGTTACATGGGTATGCTATAGATAATTTACAGTAATACTTATACAGCTCTGAAATCAATCCTGGCTCCACCTGTCCAAGATGTGGCCAAAATGCTAATTTGATCCCACCATTAACAGCTGCCTAAAATAAATTAATTCTAGATGGCGTTAGTACTAGCATTAGAGTTAGTACTAGCATTAGCATTAAAAGCATTAGTACTTGGTTCTCTGCTTCTAAAAAGTATCTCCATGTCATCAATGGAACTTTGATGAAGTTTGGAAGCAGTTTGCATGTGTTCCCTGTAGGTTTAGCTTCCACAACCATATTGACCTTTCTCTGTACCTGATCTCTTGTTTCCTTGGCCCTTGGTTTGAATTCCAATTTTACATGAACTTTCCCTATTCTCAAAGTCACTCCACTTTCCGCTGAAGATCTCTGGAAAAGCTGAATCATATAGGTATCCAATCTCCCAGTCACATTCTTGTTCCAATGTAATGTTCATTGGCGTCTCATCTCTCCTACTCTTCCACACAACATTGTAAATGCATTCTACTGGTATTGTAAAGTAGCTCTAACATATCCAAGTTCCTCATCTAAAGTTTTTGTTGTCTTCAGCTAGTGGTATTATGTCCTCTCTCGATTGTCATAGGAGAGCCTTTTGGGTGAAAAACCAACCAATGCACTCACCTGGTTTGAAAGAAGTTTACAACATCCACAGTGAATAAACAAATTGCTCTGAACTTTTATTTTTGCAGCAAACACGCCATAAAGGCGGCTGAAAGCATTGTTTTGACAATTGTTGGAAAGGCAATTATGACAAACTTGAGAACAATTACTTCAGTATCAAGGTCATTGTAGAAAATGAAAATTACAGCTTCCAACATAGATTTATCAAAAGCTTTGGCATTAAAGTTGTCTCCTCAGCTAAATCCACTACTCCCAATGCCCATTCCAAGAATTTATTTTTTGAATTTGTGTTACCACACTTCACATGCTTTAATGATTTTATTTTAACTTGGAAACAAAGTGTCCCAAAAGCCGGCCAGATAGATAAGAGAACAAAATATCAACTTAGACCACTTAAGATTACCAAGATGAGGTATATGGATCTAAACTGTTTTTTTTTTAAATGTTTAAAAAAAAAATCAGATTGAAATCAACAAGTTATTTACCAGTTTAAATCCCGAGACAAAATCCTTCAGATTCACAAATGAAAATTTCAACAAGACAACAAAATGATTTAATGGGGGTAGTGGAGAGGTCTGTGTATCCAAGTGGACAAATTAAGATGTTTTGGCAAGAGTACTGATAAACGAGGTGGGATGGTGTTCAAAGTTCTTCAGCCCATTGTCCACTTCTATCGCACGTTGGTGATAACAAATTTGTAACTTTCATGGCCTAGACTAATGGATTACACATTTTTAGCATGAGACAAGCTCCTCTCTTTACAATAGGCCCCTCATTTTACAAATTTACATTCCCTCACCAGTTAAGAGCTCAATGATAAAATTATAATAATTGTTAATATGATAAAACTCAATACGTAAATTCTACCCCACCTCTCAACCACCATTTATGAACATTTTAATTTCCAAGTAAATTCCTTGGCAATGATTTAGATTAAACATTTCCAATGACCATACGCTCAAACTTATAATTGTAGACATTGACAAAATTGCTATGAAAGTAATTGACTGACAAGGCATTGCATTTAAGGAGAGGTTAGCCTTCCATAAAATAAAATGCTCTGTGTCTTTGCATGGCGGATGAAAAACAGGAATGGATGATCAGCCTTAAATTCTTCAGGGGGAAACCTTGTAGATGTCGAAACTATTGTGACTGCTGTTGCAGCAGCTGCTTCAGTGCCTTCCTCATCAACTTCAACAAAGGACTGATGAATGACTTTTGACACTGACAGATCTTCTCCCTCACTCATTCCAGAGAAGTTGGCTTTCATACTATCGAAAGCATCCACCATCCCCAAGTTGGGGAGGATTGATGAAAGATCATATTTCTCTTCCAGCTTGAATTTGGGGAGAGTGACTTCAACAGATGTTATGGACATGTTCTTTGGGTTGGTCCAATTTCTCAGACGATTAAGAGTGAAACTCCTCTGAAGCTAAACATAAGAAAAGGCAAAACATTAAATAATCTAGCCACCAAACTTTCTTCAGAAAATGTAAATCAAGGCAATATCAAATGATACAGAATCAGGATATTCTATGTGTCTGTTATCAATGGCCTGATACTTTAAGATATATTTAACTCAAAATACCACCACAAAGCTATTGAAAAAGCAAAAATATCTAAAAATTAACAGACATTAACCATATAATCATATAACAATTACAGCACGGAAACAGGCCATCTCGGCCCTACAAGTCCGTGCCGAACAACTTTTTTCCCTTAGTCCCACCTGCCTGCACTCATACCATAACCCTCCATTCCCTTCTCATCCATATGCCTATCCAATTTATTTTTAAATGATACCAACGAACCTGCCTCCACCACTTCCACTGGAAGCTCATTCCACACCGCTACCACTCTCTGAGTAAAGAAGTTCCCCCTCATGTTACTCCTAAACTTCTGTCCCTTAATTCTGAAGTCATGTCCTCTTGTTTGAATCTTCCCTATTCTCAAAGGGAAAAGCTGATCCACATCAACTCTGTCTATCCCTCTCATCATTTTAAAGACCTCTATCATGTCCCCCCTTAACCTTCTGCGCTCCAGAGAATAAAGACCTAACTTATTCAACCTTTCTCTGTAACTTAGTTGTTGAAACCCAGGCAACATTCTAGTAAATATCCTCTGTACTCTCTCTATTTTGTTGACATCCTTCCTATAATTGGGCGACCAAAATTGTACACCATACTCCAGATTTGGTCTCACCAATGCCTTGTACAATTTTAACATTACATCCCAGCTTCTATACTCAATGCTCTGATTTATAAAGGCTAGCATACCAAAAGCTTTCTTTACCACCCTATCTATATGAGATTCCACCTTCAAGGAACTATGCACGGTTATTCCCAGATCCCTCTGTTCAACTGTATTCTTCAATTCCCTACCATTTACCATGTACGTCCTATTTTGATTTGTCCTGCCAAGGTGTAGCACCTCACATTTATCAGCATTAAACTCCATCTGCCATCTTTCAGCCCATTCTTCCAAATGGCCTAAATCACTCTGCAGACTTTGGAAATCCTCTTAATTATCCACAACACCCCCTATCTTGGTATCATCTGCATACTTACTAATCCAATTTACCACACCTTCATCCAGATCATTGATGTACATGACAAACAACAAAGGACCCAACGCCGATTCCTGAGGCACCCCACTAGTCACCTGCCTCCAACCCGACAAACAACCATCCACCATTACCCTCTGGCTTCTCCCATTCAGCCACTGTTGAATCCATCTTGCTACTCCTGCATTTATACCCAACAGTTGAACCTTCTTAACCAACCTTCCATGAGGAACCTTGTCAAAGGCCTTACTAAAGTCCATATAGACAACATTTACTGCTTTACCCTCATCAATTTCCCTAGTAACCTCTTCAAAAAATTCAAGAAGATTAGTCAAACATGACCTTCCAGGCACAAATCCATGCTGACTGTTCCTAATCAGACCCTGTTTATCCAGATGCTTATATATATTATCTCTAAGTATCTTTTCCATTAATTTTCCCACCACTGAAGTCAAACTAACAGGCCTATAATTGCTAGGTTTACTCTTAGAACCCTTTTTAAACAATGGAACAACATGCGCAGTACGCCAATCCTCGGGGACTATTCCCGTTTCTAATGACATTTGAAATATTTCTGTCATAGCCCCGGCTATTTCTACACTAACTTCCCTCAATGTCCTAGGGAATATCCTGTCAGGACCTGGAGATTTATCCACTTTTATATTTTTCAAAAGTGTCAGTATTTCTTTTACTTTGAAACTCATAGTATCCATAGCTACTCTACTAGTTTCCCTTACCTCACATAATTCAATATCCTTCTCCTTGGTGAATACCGAAGAAAAGAAATTGTTCAATATCTCCCCCATCTCTTTTGGCTCTGCAGATAGCTGTCCACTCCGTCTCTCCAATGGACCAATTTTATCCCTCATTATCCTTTTGCTATTAATATAGCTGTAGAAACCCTTTGGATTTACTTTCATCTTACTTGCCAAAGCAACCTCATGTCTTCTTTTAGCTTTTCTAATTTCTTTCTTAAGATTCTTTTTACATTCCTTATACTCAAGCACCTCATTTACTTCATGCTGCCTATAATTATTGTAGATCTCCCTCTTTTTCCGAACAAGATGTCCAATTTCCCTTGAAAACCAGGGCTCTTTCCAATTTTTACTGTTTCCTTTCAACCGAACAGGAACATAAAGATTCTGTACTCTTAAAATTTCCACTTTAAATGTCCTCCATTTCTCTTCTACATCCTTCCCATAAAACAAAATGTCCCAGTTCACTCCTTTTAAATCATTTCGCATCTCATCAAAGTTAGCCTTTCTCCAATCAAAAATCTCAACCCTAGGTCCAGTTCTGACCCTCTCCATAATTATATTGAAACTAATGGTATTGTGATCACTGGACCCGAAGTGCTCCCCAACGCATACCTCCGCCACCTGTCCCGTCTCATTTCCTAACAGGAGGTCCAACACTGCCCCTCCTCTAGTAGGTACCTCTATGTATTGCTGCAAAAAACTATCCTGCACACATTTTACAAACTCCAAACCATCCAGCCCATTTACCAAATGTGTTTCCCAGTCTATGTGTGGAAAGTTGAAATCTCCCACAATCACTACCTTGCGCTTACTACTAATATCTGCAATCTCCTTACATATTTACTCTTCCAATTCTCGCTCCCCATTTGGCGGTCTATAATACACCCCTATAAGTGTTGCTACCCCTTTCCCATTTCTCAGTTCCACCCAAATAGCCTCCCTAGATGAGCCCTCCAATCTATCCTGCCAAAGCACTGCTGTAATATCTTCCCTGACTAGTAATGCAACACCTCCACCTCTTGCCCCTCCAATTCTATCACACCTGAAGCAACGAAATCCTGGAATATTTAGTTTCCAATCACAGCCCTTCTGCAACCATGTTTCACTGATCGCCACAACATCATACTTTCAGGTGTCTATCCAGACTCTAAGCTCATCCACCTTTCTTACAATGCTCCTAGCATTAAAATATGCACATTTAAGAAACCCCCCGCCTCTTATTCTCTGTTTATTTCCTTTTTTTTCTTTCTCCTCTTGTGCCCGAGTGCTTCCCTTTTCTGCTTCCTGCCTCCCATTCTGTCTACTAGCTTTCTCTATTTGAGTCCCTCGCCCCAACCGTTCTAGTTTAAAGTCTCCCCAGTAGCCTTTGCGAATTTCCCTGCCAGGATATTGGTCCCCCTCGGGTTCAAGTGCAACCCATCCTTTCTGTACAGGTCCCACCTTCCCCAAAAGAGGTCCCAATGATCCAGAAACTTGAATCCCTGCCCTCTGCACCAGTCTTTCAGCCACGCATTTATCCTCCACCTCGCTCCATTCCTACTCTCACTGTCGCGTGGCACAGGCAGTAATCCTGAGATTGTTACCTTTTTGGTCCTTTTCCTTAACTCTCCTCCCAACTCCCTAAATCCTCCCTTCAGGACCTCTTCCCTTTTTTTACCTATGTCATTGGTACCTGTAAAGAGTCTCGATAACACACTGTTGTCTTTACTACTATTTATTGGTAATACACAAACGTTGCTGCCCTAGCTGTACGTGGTCTGTCACAGGAGCTAGAGAGAGATCAATGGGTGGGGAGGTTACGTTTATACTTCTGATATGGGGAGTGGTTAGTAGTGGTGAGGTCACTATGTTAAAGGCACATGCACATGTCATCTACATCCTTCCCCTTGGAAACAAGCAATACAGTAGTGACGGGGCGACCACGTCTCATGCGCTACGAGCAGGTAAGCAAACAGTTAAACAAACAGAGGAGCAAACAGCTAAGCAAATTCACCATAGCGGACAGGCGGCTTAACCAGTCGGCCGGATCGGGTACGCAGCTCGCCATCTCCCCCCTCTGCAGAAAGAGCAGGAGCCGGAGCGGTGGACGGAACCGGGGAACCTGGCGGATATCACGGTGGAAGGAGACCAGGCCGAGGTCTTGGCACGCCTGGGCACCCAGCAAGGTAACGTTGTCAGAGTCTAGCAGGTAGAAAGTGAGGGGCCGAGAGGCCTGCAGGACCTTGCAGTGCAGGGTTGCCTTTCCCACGGGAACGAGCACGCCTCCCCCGTAGGCATGCAGGCGGGAGTTGTCAACAGTCATTATTTCATCGGCTCTTATCTTTTTGAAAAGGCTTATTGACATTACATTGGTCACGGCCCCCGTGTCGAGTTTCGCGGAGAAGGTCAGGGGCTGAGTGCACCCCTGAGGGAGCTAGTCAAGAAGGACACTGCCTGGGCCTGGTTCCCGCATCACCAACAAGCTTTTGATGTCCTGAAGTCTAGACTAGTCAGTACTCCCACTCTCAAATTCTTCGATCTGCAGCGTCCCATCATCCTCACCTGCGACGCTTCCAAATTCGGTCTTGGTGCCACCTGCCTGCAGCTTCACGATGACCTGCAGCTGCCCGTCTCCTATGCCTCCCGCACCATGACCCCGGCCGAGCAGCGCTACGCTCAGATTGAGAAGGAACTGCTTGCCGTGGATTTTGCTTGCTCCAAGTTCAAGGACTACATTCTGGGCAACAACTTCACGATCGAGACCGACCACCAGCCATTGGTCACCATCCTGAACAAGCCGATCCACGCTGCTTCTTCCCGGTTGCAGCGCATGATGCTGCTGCTCCAGCGCTTCACTTTCAAAATTGTGTACCGCTAGGGCAAGGACATGTTCGTGGCCGACACGCTGTCCCGCGCGCCACTATCTTCCACCGATCGCCACCCCTACGAGTCGTCTGACCTGATGGTGCTTAACGTTAACATTGTGCCTTCACAGCAGATGCAGTCCCTGATCAAGCACACTGCCATGGATCCTGCCCTGCAGCAGCTTGCCGACGTCATCCGGCAGGGCTGGCCAGACCGACGTTCATCCTTACCAGCCGGTGCCGAGCCCTACTTCCTGGTCCGTGACGAGCTCGTACTACACGACGGCGTGGTGGTGAAGGGACACAAGGTGGTTGTGCCCGCTGCGCTGCACGACCACTATTTTCAGTCCGCCCACCGCGGTCATCCTGGGGCCGAGGCCACTCTGTCGCAATCCCCACTAACTGTATTTTAGAGCGTTTTAAATTGTTCAATCGGCGTCAGATCCTTGGAGAGTCCATTGACAACTACATCGCCGCGTTGCGACACATGGCCAGGCGTTGTCGCCTGGACGCTCTGACACCCGACCAGGTGACCCGGGACATCCTAGTATATGGCCTTCTAGATTTCAAGTTAAGGGCTGAACTTCTGCGGAAGCCCGACCTGTCTCTGGACGAGGCTCTGCACGCCTCCCGCATGGCTGAGGCTGTCGCCTCGGCAATGTCGCCTGCTGATCATGACATTAACTTTGCCAGTGCTGCTGGCCGCCGGCGAAACGCTGGTCCGCCACGGCAACAGGGTTCCCCTGCCCCCGGGGTCGGCAGCCCACGACGTTGCCCCAACTGCAATTTTTCTTCCCATCAGTTCAATGTGTGCCCTGCTTTGGGCAAAACATGTAATCTTTGCAGGAAGTTAAACCATTTCTCTGCAGCTTGCCGCTCCAAGGGGAAGCCAGTACCCGCTCCACGGAGAATGTTAAACAACATTGCTCAGGCTGATAGCGAGCTTGGTTCCCAGTACCAGCCTGACGAACTCCCTTTGTCTGATACCAGTTCTTCCCAGGGGGAGGCCAGCATTTTTTCACTCTTGGATGCACATGCCCTGATAACGGACCCTTCGGTTAGAGTTACTGTCAATGCTGTCGACCCCGATGTTGAAACTGTGATCCGCCCGCCTCACCGCGTCTCCTTCGCCATGAAGGACAAGGTGGAATCGACGCTGCGTGACATGGTCACCTTGGGCATCCTCAAAGAGGTGAGCGATCCCACCCGGTGGGTCTCCACCATGGTTGTTGCCGCGAAAAAGGACAAAAGTGAAATTCGCATTTGCATCAACCCCAAGGACCTGAACCTTGCGATCAAACGCCTGCACTACCCAATGCGAACAGTAGAGGGCGTCGCTGCACAGGTCGGCCCGGCCACTGTCTTTTCGGTCCTTGACGCCAAAAGCTCTTTCTGGCAGATACCGCTGGACGAGCGATCCCACTTCTGACACCATGTAAAGATCTCGATAACACACTGTTGTCTTTACTACTATTTATTGGTAATACACAAACGTTGCTGCCCTAGCTGTACGTAGTCTGTCACAGGAGCTAGAGAGAGATCAATGGGTGGGGAGGTTACGTTTATACTTCTGATATGGGGAGTGGTTAGTAGTGGTGAGGTCACTATGTTAAAGGCCCATGCACATGTCATCTACAGTACCTACATGTACCACGACCTCAGGCTCCTCTCCCTCTGATTTCAGGATATCTTGGACGCGTTGAGACACATCTGAGACCTTGGCACCAGGGAGGCAGACCACCATCCTGGTCTCCTGACTGCGTCCACAGAATCGCCTATCCGACCCCCTAACAATAGAGTCCCCAATTACTATTGCCCTCTTCTTTTTGTCCCTACCTTCAGGAGTAACAGGGCCGGTCTCTGTGCTGGAGGCCCGTCCGCTCTCGCTACCCCCGGGCAGGCTGTCACCCCCATCCGTACTCAAACAGGAGTACTTATTTGCAAGGTGTACCGACATTGGAGTACTCACTCGTCCCTGCCTCTGCCCATTGCCCTTCCTAACTGTGACCCAGTTTTCTGTCTCCCGTGGTCTTGGAGTGACCACCTCCCTGTAACTCCTTTCTATGACCTCCTCGCTCTCCCTGAGCAGACAGAGGTCATCGAGTTGCTGCTCCAGGTTCCTAACACAGTCCCTTAGGAGCCCCATCTCGACGCACCTGGCGCAGATGTGGACGTCTGGAGGGCACTCAGACTCCATGACCTCCCACATCTGACATCCAGAACAGTAAACTGCCCTGGCCCTCATTCTCCCCCTTGTCCAAATACAATAAAACCTTACCCAGGATACAAGCCAATCAGCTGCTTCCTCTAGTCCGTTCGACCAATCGACATTAATAAACTGAATGCTGCAGTTTACGTCCAATTAGTTCCCTGACGTATATGGATAATTTGCTTGTCTATATATCAGCCAGGACATAGAGGTACACATGATAACATTTGCATGACAGGTACTCAGAATGTCACCAGAACTTGCACCTAAGATCGCAATGATATGGCAACCTGATTTAAGAAGGGAAATAGGTCAACCAAGACTCACATGGTGTTGGAGTTGGCACTGGCTGTGGGTCTGTGGGTTTTCTGCACTGGCTGTGGGCCTGGAGCCACGGTGTCGTCGGACGGGGTTGTCGGTTGCCCCGGCGGGTGAGGGGGAGGCGAGCTGGGGTTGGCGCTTCTACTCGCTGGCGGCGGGCCTGGGGGCCGGTGGCCCGTCGGTCCGGACGTCACTGCCCCCCCCCCCCCCTAGGCGGGGATGGGACACTAGAGTGGGGGTGGGAACTGGGGATGGGCCAGTGGCGGTTCGGCAACGCTTGTGGTGCCGGGAACACTGGTTCGATCCTGGCTGCGGATGAAGCGTGCAGCTGCCCCCGGTCTCCTCTACCCTCGGTCCCCCTTCACCCCCCCCCCCCCCCCTCGGTCTCCCATTGAAAAAAGACAATTGATATTTATTTATAGCGTTCGACCTTTGACAAATCCCATGATTCCTTGCGTTTTTCAGAATACCGAACTTGCGTGATTGTCTGAATTTATTTTTGGAAGAATGTAGAATTTAATCTACCCTAAAACGTTATAACATCCCACTTACAGTTTCAAGTCCATTGTTGTCATCTGGCAGTAAGATGATCATACTGAGTTCATCCTGAACATATGGGAGTTCAATGATCTTGAATGCAAATTCACGATTGTGAAAGTAAAGTATAAATCCAGTTCGCTGCATCATTTCCAAATCTTTGGTTATACTCTACAAATAAAGTTACACACTATTAGGACATTTGTGGAGCACCAGTAGCCAGGTAAACAAGTAATACAGAACGCATTTTCCCCACACACATATCAGGAACCAGTGGGCCTTCTGCATGTGTGCACATATGAACGGGAGTTGCAGAATTGCTGATGATCTATGTTTCAAGAGTCAAGTCAAGAGTCGAGAGTTTATTGTCATGTGTCCCAGATAGGACAATGAAATTCTTGCTTGCTGCAGCACAAGAGTATTGTAAGCAAAAATACAGAACAGTTCAGTTCAATATACAAATAAATAAGCAGATAAAGTGCAATAGGCTGTGACTGATCAGAGTCTGTTTGTTGGCGAGTTTAATAGCCTGATGGCTGTGGGGAAGCCGTTCCTGAACCTGGATGCAACAGATTCCTCACAGAAAGTAGTTGAGGCCAGTTCATTGGCTATATTTAAGAGGGAGTTAGATGTGGCCCTTATGGCTAAAGGGATCAGGGGGTATTGAGAGAAGGCAGGTACAGGATACTGAGTTGGATGATCAGCCATGATCATATTGAATGGCGGTGCAGGCTCGAAGGGGGGGAGGGGAAAGGGGGGGGGGGGGGGGGGGAGAAGGGGGGGGGAGGGGGAGGGGAAGGGGGGGAGGGGAAAAGGGGGGGAGGGGAAAGGGGGGGAGGGGAAGGGGGGGAGGGGAGGGGAAGGGGAAGGGGGGGGAGGGGAAGGGGGGGGAGGGGAAGGGGGGGGGGGGAGGGGGGGGGGGGGGAAGGGGGAGGGAGGGGGGGGGGGGGGGGGGGAGGGGGGGGGAGGGGGAGAGGGGGGGAGGGGGAAAGGGGGGAGAGGGAGAAGGGGGAGAGGGAAGGGGGGGAGAGGGAAGGGGGGGAGAGGGAAGGGGGGGAGGGAAGGGGGGGAGGTGGGGGGAGGGGGGGGGGGGTGGGGGGGGGGGGGGGGGGGAGGGGAGGGGGGGGGGGGGGGGGAGGGGAAGGGGGGAGGGAAGGGGAAGGGGGGGGGAGGGGGGGAGGAGGAGGGGAGGGGGGGGGGGATGAGGATATGAGGGGAAAGGGGATGAGGGGAAAGGGGAGGGGGGGGAGAGACGGGGAGGGGGGGGGAGAGACGAGGGGGGATGAGAGACGAGGGGGGATGAGAGACGAGGGGGGGGACGAGGGGGGGGACGAGGGGGGGGACGATGAGGGGGGGGGGACGATGAGGGGGGGGGATGATGAGGGGGGGGATGATGAGGGGGGGGATGATGAGGGGGGGGGATGATGAGGGGGGGGGGATGATGAGGGGGGGGGATGATGAGGGGGGGGGGATGATGAGGGGGGGGGATGAGATGATGAGGGGGGGGGATGATGAGGGGGGGGATGATGAGGGGGGGGGGATGATGAGGGGGGGGGGGGATGATGAGGGGGGGGGGGGGATGATGAGGGGGGGGGATGATGAGGGGGGGGGGGGAGGGGGGGGATGATGAGGGGGGGGATGATGAGGGGGGGGGATGATGAGGGGGGGGGAATGATGAGGGGGGGGGAATGATGAGGGGGGGGGAATGATGAGGGGGGGGATGATGAGGGGGGGGGATGATGAGGGGGGGGGGATGATGAGGGGGGGGGGGATGATGAGGGGGGGGGGGATGATGAGGGGGGGGGATGATGAGGGGGGGGGAGGGGGGGGGGGATGATGAGGGGGGGGGATGATGAGGGGGGGGGGAATGATGAGGGGGGGGGATGATGAGGGGGGGGGAGGGGGGGGGGGATGATGAGGGGGGGGGATGATGAAGGGGGGGGATGATGAAGGGGGGGATGATGAGGGGGGGGGGATGATGAGGGGGGGGGGGGATGATGAGGGGGGGGGGGATGATGAGGGGGGGGGGAATGATGAGGGGGGGGGGAATGATGAGGGGGGGGGGAATGATGAGGGGGGGGGGAATGATGGGGGGGGGGATGATGAGGGGGGGGGATGATGAGGGGGGGGGGGGATGATGAGGGGGGGGGGATGATGAGGGGGGGGGGGATGATGAGGGGGGGGGATGATGAGGGGGGGGGGATGATGAGGGGGGGGGGATGATGAGGGGGGGGGGATGATGAGGGGGGGGGGGATGATGAGGGGGGGGGGATGATGAGGGGGGGGGGATGATGAGGGGGGGGGATGATGAGGGGGGGGGGGGGAAGGGGTGGAGAGCCGGGTGGCAGAAGCCGTTATTGTGGCGAGGGGCATGCGATGGCCCTGGCGGCCATTACTCCCTCTGGATCTTTGGTCCGCAGCACAGCGGGTGCTGAAAAGTGCGCCTGCGCGTTGAGAGCATCTGCTTTAATGGAGAGTGGGGGAGGGGCGGTGCCGCGAGCAAGGGCACTGTGACGTCCGCAGCTGTCGCAGCAGTTTCATTTTTTTTTTTTAAACAGTCCGTTTTGTGAACAACTTTATTAAAAATCTGGGGAAATGATTGATCTAATTTAGAGAGGAGTCGATTCGCTACCAAAATATGTAAAAATCTCAATGTATTTGCGTCTGGTTTTCGAGAAAATACTTTTCAAAGGTACTGATTTTCGATGATCAGCCACGATCATATTGAATGGCGGTGATGTCTGGAAGGGCCGAATGGCCTACTCCTGCACCTGTTCAAAAATCCTAGTTGTCACATCTAGTGTAACAACCCCATTCACTTGAATTGAGAGAAAAGACCAGAGAGATCAAATATTTCATAATTTACACTTCTTAATGTTGAACATTTGTACAAGTTGGTGAGGCCATATTTGGAGTATTGTGTTCAGTTTAGGTCACTCTAGTACAAAAATGAACAAGGTAAGACTTTATTCCTTTGAAGTGCAGAAGGATGAGGGGAAGAGATCGGATAAATG
This sequence comes from Amblyraja radiata, assembly GCF_010909765.2. NCBI lineage: Eukaryota > Metazoa > Chordata > Chondrichthyes > Rajiformes > Rajidae > Amblyraja > Amblyraja radiata. The sequence goes on from NC_045957.1 coordinate 83,985,634, forward strand.
CACAATCTTTTTTCCCAGAGTAAGGGAATCAAGAACCAGAGGACATGGGTTTAAGATGAGAGGGGAAAGATTTAATAGGAACCTGAGGGGCAACATTTTTCCACACAGAGTAGGAATAATTCCAAAAGGCAGGAATTTAAATCATGTAGTTATCAGGAGAATGCCATTCTGTTGCACTTTCAAGTCTGTCGATGAAATAGTGAATCAAGCTATTGATATTATTATTATTAATTTTTGATATTTTTAACACCACATTCTTTACCTGGTTTAACTTGAATTGTCCAGTGAACGAATCTCGTTTCTTAAATGTATGTTTCCATTTCGCCTTAAAATAAATGGCATTCACAAGGACAAGCCTTGTGTCAGAGCCAACAGTACCTTTCTCCAATACATTTTGGATTTTTCCTGAAAACAAAGGCATGCTCACATAGACGATGGATTCAATAAAAAATGAAATAGCCAATGAATGGCAACAACCACAACAAAATCACGAGTCAGAGGTATAACAGATACACAAGAAATCTTTATATTGTCAATACAATACTTGACACTAAACAAGACACAACAAACTGAGTGTAGAAGTTGTGAGGTCACAGCACAGTTGTGCAAGACATCAGTGAAGCCACATTGAGAGTATTGACTCAGTTTTGGGCATCATGTTATAGGAAAGATGTTGTCAAGATGGAAAGAGTGCAGAGAAGATTTACGGTTGCCAGGGCTGGGCCGGAGCTGTCGGGAATGGTTGAGCAGGCTAGGACTTTATTTCTTGGAGCGCTTGCAGACTTAAATTATAGGGAAATGTTTGGATAGGCTCAGCATATAAAGAAGGTCGAGCAGTGACCTTTCGGTACCAGATAAAGTGAATACTCACAGTATTTTTCACCAGGGTAGAGGATTTAAAAACTAGAGAGCGTAGGCTTAAGGTAGGAGAGATGCACGAGAGATCTCAGGGACATTGTTTTCACTCTGAGGATGGTCCATATCTGGAATGATTTGCCAAGGAATCTACAGAAATGAATACAATTACAACTTTTAAAAGACATTTGGTCAGTTACATTGGTTGGAAGGATTTATGGGGCTATCGACCAAATGCGGGCAAATAGGACCAGCCCAGTATGCCAACGTAAACATCATGGTCACAGTGGCCTGAATAGTTTGTTTCTATGCTCTAGAGCTCTATGACTCTACAAGTCAAGGATACTTCAGAATGGACGAATGACTAATCAGTATCACACTTAATGCTCTGATTGGCGTCCCTATCACTTTTGGGAAATGTCCCTCATTCAGAAGGTTGAATACGTAGAGCTGAAAGTTTTCTGTGTAAACCCTGGAAAGAATTGTTCAGCACTACTCACCTGCAGTCTGTTCTTCAGTCCAACTGTTGATCTCTTGTCGAGCCGCCTCTGCTGCTTTAAGAAAGTCAACAGCTCCCAGCCCTGCTTGATAATGTTTCAGAGAAGCTGCAAGAAAATCCTGAAGGATTACAGAGAACAGATTTATTTTTAATCAGTGGGAAGAGATTAAAATAATCAGAGTGGTTTAAAAAATAGCTACGTTATTCATGATGTTACTCCAAGACAAGACGATAATTTGATAACCACACTCATTTGACATAATGTCCAGCAGTGAGAGGAGATTGAATTACGACAAAATAATCGTGTTTAAATAACCTCCAGTTCCTGAATTAAAATTCTTTGCTTAAATGTTTTGATTTCCTCACTATCCTTGATTCTTGAAATGTACTTAACAGTTGCATTGCATTCAGCTCATTTGCTGATAGAAAATCTATTAAAATATTCTGGGTGGGTCGTCTGGGGATAATTCTGAAATAAATAGACCTTATTTAGGTTTAGTATGAGTTTGCCAGGCAACATTAATGAATTCTAGTACCCATTCCCCCTTCTCATAGAAAATCAATTGCAAGCAAGTTAAAACTTGTCATTTGAATATCAGTTTTATTGGACGTTCCCTTTGCAGATGATCTTTCCCCTCGGGGAAAAAACAATAACGGTCAGCATGACATCAAACTAATTTTCTCTAGAACACACAAGGAGTCCATCCCATTTAGTTGAGCAGATCCCATCTCAGGAAGACCACCAAATAAGCTTGCCGTCCTTGTTGCAAGCTTTACTCTGCTTCCAACATGAAATCCGTGCTGAACTTTGAGACACTGGATCTATCTCACTCTCCAGTAGGGATGCATGATTAGAAACATAGAAAATAGGTGCGGGAGTAGGCCATTCGATGCTTCGAGCCTGCACTGCCATTCAATATGGTCATGGCTGATCATCCAACTCAGTATCCTGTACCTGCCTTCTCTCCATACCCCCTGATACCTTTAGCCACAAGGGCCACATCTAACTCCCTCTTAAATATAGCCAATGAACTGGCCTCAACTACCTTCTGTGGCAGAGAATTCCAGAGATTCACCACTGTGTGATAAATATTTTTCTCATCTCGGTCCTAAAAGATTTCCCCCTTATCCTTAAACTGTGACCCCTTGTTCTGGACTTCCCCAACATCAGGAACAATCTTCCTGCATCTAGCCTGTCCAAACCCTTAAGAATTTTGTAAGTTTCTATAAGATCCCCCCTCAATCTTCTAAATTCTAGCGAGTTTATCCAGTCTTTCTTCATATGAAAGTCCTGACAACCCAGGAATCAGCCTGGTGAACCTTCTCTGTACTCCCTCTATGGCAAGAATGTCTTTCCTCAGATTAAGAGACCAAAACTGTACACAATACTCCAGGTGTGGTCTCACCAAGACCCTGTACATCTGCAGTAGAACCTCCCTGCTCCTATACTCAAATCCTTTTGCTATGAATGCTAACATACCATTTGCTTTCTTCACTGCCTACTGCACCTGCATGCCTACTTTCAATGACTGGTGTACCATGACACCCAGGTCTCGTTGCATCTCCCCTTTTCCTAATCGGCCACCATTCAGATAAAAGTCTACTTTCCTGTTTTTGCCATCAAAGTGATTTGATAGTTTCCACAAAAATTCCAAGGTACGCAAAGTTGGTTATTGTATTTGAGATCTATGGATATCATCAATGGCATTTAATAACTCATCCAGATGTTTTGGTAACTTCCTTAAAATTCCAATTTAAAACATTATGGCTTATTTTCAGAAATTTCAAAATAGGTCCATTCATGATTTGTGGATCTAACCAAATATCAGTAAAATATGATCTAAGATCAAACCTTTACAAATCAAGCAGTCTTTGGACTTTTACTAAATTACTATTTACTAAAACTCTCACCTTGACCACTTCAGGCCTACGTTGTAAATACATTTTTGCAAAAACGCTACCCTATATCGCTATGATTTTTCGCCACGTTAAGGGGCTGTCCCACTGCGGCGACCTAATCCACAAGTTCTGGTGGGTTTGCCCTCGACTCATACTCGCAGCATGGCCGACTTGAGGTCCAAGGAGGTCTTTGTAACTCTTCTTCATGCTCGAGAGTAGTCCCCACGTACTCGAGACCTCAGCTAGGTCGCTGGCCTTTTAAAAATTGCACGCGAGTTAAAAAAAAGGTCACCATAGAAAAAATTGATACTTTTTTTACTCGTAGGTTTAGTCGAAGCAGGTCATAGAAGGTCAGCATGTTATTCGTAGGTAATCGAGGGTAGTCGAAGGTAATCAAAAGTATTCGTAGATAGTCTTCAACATAGTCGAAGGGAGGTAGTAGGAGATCGACTTCACTCTCCACTATTCGGTGTCCAATTTTCCCGAAGCTATTCGAAGCTGGTCTTCCACATAGTCGAAGGAGGTCATCTACATAGTCAACATACCATTTTTTCTAAACTCTCCTAAACTCGCCAATTAGGTCACCGCAGTGGGACAGCCCCTTTACTCACCATTCTCCTCCGCTGCTAACTGCTCCTACCAGCTCCCCCCCCCACTCACCGCCCTTCCTCTCCCCCCTCCCCTATGACACACCCACTACCACACACTCCTCCCCCCTCCCACACACACACCGTTGCTAGGTTATTTGGCTACTGTAAGTTATTCTTTGATGTAGTTGAGTGTAAAAAAGAATCAAGTGCAAAAAATCATCAAAAAATAATAAATTGCAGAAGTAAACGAAAATATGAAGGAAATGGGAATGACCACGATGCTGGGCGCTGGGATGAATCTAATGGGCTGAATGACCTTCATCTATATTGAAAATAAGGATAAAACTGATAAAATCCTATTACAAGGACGATATTCTTAGATGCAATGGGCTATTCAACAATTAGAGACTGTTTTGGGGTAGATATTCCAATTAGTATCAAACACCATTCTCAAGACACCTCCACATTGAACCAAGCAGGAACATTCCTTCCAAATCTCAAGAGGATCGAGCTTGTGTTAACACCATTGTTTTTGATCAGGTTAACAAACACAGATTGAGCAGTTTAGCCTCCAAACCCAAACCTAACTGGAAGGAACGTGTAGGTCTTCTCCCCGTAGAGGCGATTGGCTAACTTCAAGGAATACTTTGCTTTCGGGTTGATTAATTCAGTTTGCAGTTTCTGAAATTCCGAGTGGACGTCTTTGACTTCATCAAAACCAAGCATCTAAGAGAAAAAGTTAACATTCATCAAAAGAAGTGAAGTGTATTTAGTATTCCAGTTCTATACTGTGCTTTTCAGAATTGAACAGTCAATTTATCGTTAAAAACTGCAAATTCACTATTATTACTTTTTCATTAGTTATATGAGAATACTAGACCAAGTGCAGATTCTGTTTCCCCAACCCGCGTTTGTGGGGGGGGGGGGCTGTGGCATTACACTCACACTAACCACTCCCCAAACACACAGGTGGGGGGAGTGGGGGAGAGGGAGACGGGGTTGGGAGAGGGGGGGGGTGAGAAGAGGGGAGGGAGGGAGGGGAGAGGAGGAGGAGGAAACGGGACAGATTTGGGAGGGAAAGGAGAGCAGGGTAGGGGGTGAGAGATGGGGAGAGATGTGGGGGAGGGGGGGGGATGGGGGGAGAGAGGGGTGGGGGGTAGAGAGGGGAAAGAGTGGGGAGGAAAAGAGTGGAGGGGAAGGGGGAGAGAAGTGGAAGAGTGGGGAGGGAGGAGGAGAGGGGTAGCGGGAGTGGTGGAAGAGGGACGAGGGAGTAGTGGAAGTGGGACAGAGGGGTAGGGGTGGGGGAGAGAGGGGAAGGGAGGGGAAGAGAGAGGGGTGGGGGAGGGAGAGGGGTGGGGTAAGGGGAGAGAAGTGGAAGAGTGGGGAGGGAGGAGGTGAGGGGTAGGGGGAGTGATGGAAGAGGGACAGAGGGATAGGGGAAGGGTGCGGGGGGAGAGAGGGAAGGGGGTGGGGTAGAGAGGGAAGGGGTCGGGGGAGAGAGGGATGGGAGAGGGAGAGGGGTGAGGAGAGAAGGGGGAGAGAAGTGGAAGATTGGGGAGGGAGGGGTGGAGGGGTAGCGGGAGTGGTGGAAGAGGGACGGGGGAGTGGTGGAAGAGGGACAGAGGGGAAGGGGTGGGGGAGAGAGGGGAAGGGAGGGGAACAGAGAGGGGTGGGGGAGGGAGAGGGGTGAAATAAGGGGAGAGAAGTGGAAGAGTGGGGAGGGAGGAGGCGAGGGGTAGGGGGAGTGATCTTCTTCTTCTTCTTCTTATCGAGTCCACACACAAGATTAGAAGTTGTTCAGCCAGAGCTGAACACACTTCTCGGCATCTGCACAATGGTGTCTGTCTTGCGCTTCTTGTGCTTCTTGTGCGTGGTGGTGGAAAGATTGGTTGAAACAGGGCCGCGACGTGAACGCTCTTTCCTTGGCCCCGGGGGAGTGATGGAAGAGGGACAGAGGGGTAGGGGAAGGGGGCGGGGGGAGAGAGGAAAGGGGGTGGGGTAGAGAGGGAAGGGGGGGGGGTGGGGGAGAGAGGGATGGGTGGGAGAGGGAGAGGGGTGAAGAGAGGGAAACATAGAAATTAAGTGCAGGAATAGCCCATTCGGCCCCTCGAGCCCGCACCACCATTACATATGATCATGGCTGATCATCCAACTCAGTATCCTGTGCCTGCCTTCTCTCCATACCCCCTGATACCTTTAGCCACAAGGGCCACATCTAACTCCCTCTTAAATATAGCCAATGAACTGGCCTCAACTACCTTCTGTGGCAGAGAATTCCAGAGATTCACCACTCTGTGTGAAAAATGTTTTTCTCATCTCGGTCCTAAAGGATTTCCCCCTTATCCTTAAACTGTGACCCCTTGTTCTGGACTTCCCCAACATCTGGAACAATCTTCCTGCATCTAGCCTGTCCAACCCCTTAAGAATTTTGTAAGTTTCTATAAGATCTCCCCTCAATCTTCTAAAATCTAGCGAGTACAAGCCGAGTCTATCCAGTCTTTCTTCATATGATTCTTCATTGGGCATTGTGACATCACACGATGGAACGTTCATCAGAGGCTGGGGCTGCTTCTATGGGTGAGAAGCCAGTTTTTTTTTTTGAAATATTGGGGGGGGGGGGGGGGGGGGGGGGGGGGGGGGGGGGAGGATTTGATTAAAAATGTGTACATAAACACGACAAAATGTAATCAGGAGTGGATACTTAGTAAGAAAAGTGAAATCTCTACCGAAATGGAAAAGATCTCGGCGATTCTGCGTCTGGTTTCGGCGTAGCAAGGAATCAAAGGAAGAAAGGCGGCCGGCAAGCACACAGTTTTATATATTAACTAGACCAAGTGCAGACCCGTTGGGTCTGTTTCCCCAGCGGCGTTTGCGGGGGGGGGGGGGTGCTGCGGCATCACACTCACATTAACCACCCCCCAAACACACAGTTTTGGGGAGCCCCCCTCCCCATTCTGCGTCTGGTTTCGGAGTTGCAGGGAATCAAAGGAAGAAAGGCGGCCGGCAGCCGTCCATGTAAATGGATCCATTCCGATTGGACATCTGCGAGTATTGGGCATTGTGACATCACACGATGGAACGAATCAAAAGGCAGAAAGGCAGCCGGACGGCAGGCGGCAGCCACAGACTTTTATATATTAATAGATAGATAGATAGATAGAATAATAGAATAGATAGATAGAGATGGTCCACCAGACTTTAGAGCCATATAATTATTCCACGTTAAAACAGGCCCTGCGGCCCAACTCGTCCCTGCCAACCAAGGTGCTCCTTCTAAGCTGGTGCAATTTGCCACAACATTTGGCCCACTAGTAAACCTTTCCTATCCATAAATCTGCACAAGTGTCTTTTAAATCCTGTTGTAGTACATGCCTTAACTACTTCCTCTGGCAGTTGATTTAATTTACTAATTAAAAAAGTTGCCCCTCTTCTCACTTTAAACATACGTGATTCTCCTATCCTGGTTTAAAGATGCTGTGCATTCACCCTATCTATTCCGCTCATGATTTTACACACCTCCAGTACTCCAATGAGCTAAGACTTGGCCGACTAAACCTCTCCACATAGCTCAGCCCCTCACACCCTGGCAATATCCTCGTAAATCTTCTCTGCACTCTTTCCAGTTTAATTAAATCTTTCCTCTAACAGGGTACAGTTTTTCCCGGCAATCAAGACGCACCTGCGTCAAAGACCCAACCCCATTTTGAGTTGCTAAGTTTTGAAAAAAGGCTGGCGGTACAGGATCAAGTCTTTGGTTTGGTCCAGGGGTCGGCAACATTTTTTGCATAGGGGCACGTGTTTTTCCAATTAGTGTTCTGTAGTTTCCAGATCGCCTGCGTGCCTCGGGACAGGCTGCAGTTCCCAGATCCCTCGCGTCCCTGGAACCTGCTATAGCGCCCAGGTCGCCTGCGAGCCTTGGGACTAGCTGCAGTTCGCAGGTCGCCTGCCCCAGGACTGGCTGTAGTGCCCAGGTCGGCTGCGAGCCCTGGGTCTAGCTGCAGTCCCCAGATCACCTGCGCACCCGAGTCTAGCTGCAGTTACACTGTCTGGTCCCGGCGGCCGCTCATAGCCACCCGAGCTACTGAGTGAGTTGCTGGCATGATCCCGGCCCCCTTCCTTCTCAACGTTCCTGCCCTTCCCGCAACTTTACCCCGGCAGCCTAACCGTGCTGATCCGGGCCAGACTCCCCACACGCTGTGGAAGGAACTCTCCCGCCCCGCAGTGATGTCCTTTTAAAGTCACTGTACTGAGGGATAGCCAAGTCTATCTTTCTTAGCTAACAATCTAACCTTCGGCCTCCAAGACGCAGATAAAATTTTGGGCCTTATTTGAGGGTAAGAAATAGCATCTTCATTGCCGAGGAATACGGAAACTAAAACTGAACTGTGGCTTCACCGATGTCATTTACAACAGTGGTGTAATTTGAGGTTTATTGGAACTGGCCAAAAGAGGAGTTTGGGGCAGTGTAGAATAGCCATAATTACATTGAATGGTGGGATAGGCCTGAAGGGCCAATTGGCCTCCTCCCGCTTCTATTTTCTTATGCTTTTATCTGGTCTTGTGAATAATGAGGATAATAAGAATTGTGGATAATGTGTATTCTGATAAGCCACAATTGCCATGGGGATAAGCTGCAGATGAGGTCACCATCTACAGTTTATCCCATTGATAACTTTGGCCCATCCCTGTCAGAGAGAATTATTTTGTGCTGACACATTCCTGCCAGAATCTCTGCTATTTCAAACTAACTTCATTTCTCAATTTCCAAGTCTGAAAAAGGATCTTCAATCTGAAGCATTTCCATAGATGCAGCCTGACATGCTGAATGTTTCCAGCATTTTCTCTATTTTATTTCATTGAATCTGTATGCACTCAGTTCTACTTTAAAGCAATAGATACATTCCTAAGAAACCTGGCGTTATAGAAAATATAACCCCATAAAGACAATACCACATTATAAAGACAATAGTGTCAATGGTGGAAATGGAGCTCGGGGCTACAGAGGTGCAGACTCTAAAGACTGCATATTACATTGCTTAATAGGATATAGTTGCAGTGTCAATAGAAGGCTTATTCATGTCAATAGCCACATGTGGTTAAAGTAGCATGACTGATTGTTGTAAGGAATGCAAACATGCAAATAACAAACTGCTCCAATCCACCAAACCAAACCCCGTCGATTTTCCCCACCCTAAAGCTTTACATGACCAAACATACTCCAGTTTGTTCTAAAACAGGACACGCCTTCTGAAGCTAACATATGGCCACACCTACCTGAGCCATCTGAGCTGCTGTCTTCTCTTTCGCACCCAGATACACCAAGGCCAGTGCCACTGATATACTAAAGGGAGACACAAAGATGTTGCCAACTCTGTTCTGTTCATCCAAATGCTTGAACAGATCAAGAGCAAACTGTATATTTCCAGTAACCAAAGGATCCAAATGGATTAGATCTAGAACAGAAGAGGAAAAAACTCATTATGCATGGAGTTTGCTCATCTGTTCAACCAAGACCCCTTCAGGAAAACACTTTTTGACGTTCCATACATTGTTTATCAGAAACTGTGTTTGAATCTTTGACAGTGGCAAGGAAACGGTGGTATCAATTATTCTGCAATCAGGAACAATACTGTGATCCAATACGTTCCTTACTAAGATCCAATACTGGCTCTGCACTGAATGTCTGCAGGACAATGATTGTCTCTGACAGACATTTCCCTGAAGCAACAGTGTCAGAGGGCCTGGTTAACACTTCTCCCAGTGGCCTCCTGGACAAGTAGATATACACAGTGCCTCATGTTGAGCTCAAACTCCCATTAATCTTTGTGCAACATCAAGCTTGATGACTCCACTGCACAGCTCACCCTTCCATGTGGTTTGTCCAGACAAAGCAGCTCTGAGGAAAAGTCACTGACCATCTTGACACTGGGTAACTGGGGAGCTCATGGTGGTGATGGTAATGGTGAAAGTAGGTGCGTTTGGGGAGCAGCTGTGGGCGGCAGAGGCAAGAATGTGAAACATTCTTCCAGCAAGGCTCATATCTACTGAGTAAGTGTCCTGCCTGCTTAACTTGTGTGTTACAGTGGCACAGTGTAATCAGTGGGGACAGAAGCTTTCTCCCAGTCCAGTCTACAAGGACCCGTTTCTCACTAGCAGCAAGTCCACTAATATGGTCCAATGAGTGTACCTACAACCAGTGTTCATAAAAAAATGTTTTAAATAAATAAACGTTGGATAGGTATTACTTCCTGGCACTTACCGTCAGCCAATTGGTCCGTTACAGATTGTTGACACTGACCTATCTGCTTAGCTGCCATGATGGATGGTTGGTTGACCCTGGGAAAGAACAGCAAAATAGTATTGGAGAAGTAGAATCACAGTAGAATACAGTTATACAGCATGGAAACAGGCCCTCGGGCCCGTCTTATCCTATTTCCTGCATTTGGCTCCAAAACTAGCAAACTCTTCTTACCAAATGTTTATATCTGTCCAAATGTCTTCTAAAAGTTGTAATTGTGATCATTTCCATCAGTTCACCTGGCAGCAGAGCTGCCAAGTTTTGTCAGAGCATTTCAGTATTCTAGTATCTGAAAATCAGTATTTTGCTGAGAAATTCAGTATTTTTACAGTGCCCTTTTGCTGAAATTTTGTTTTAATTTTTTTTAATGTGTGGTCATACCCATGTAAGAGTACAAGAATGCACAACTTTGCTACAAATTGACATGTCTGCTACGCACCTTACTTGACAGTGCATTCATTGTGATCTCTTTGTATACTTCTGTTTGAACGGCTGCTTCCTGCTTTTAGCACCAGATGAGGATGTTGTAGAAGCCATTTTGGAAGCCTCCCTCTCCCTCCTCTCTTTCCCTCCCTCCCTCTCTTATTCCCTCCCTGCCTCTCACTCCCTCTCTCCTTCTCCCTCCCCGAACAGTCTGTGATCCACAGCGCTGTGTGTAAAGCCCATAGCGCTATGTGTAAAGGCAATAACGCTCCAGCTGGTAGCGCTATTTTGAGAACCCACAACACTGCTCGTTTAAATTCCCATGTGTTAAACTGCAGCGCTTTAAACCTGTAGCGGAACAGGCAGATCAAAGCAGACAAAAATAATCATCCAGATCTTGAAATTTAAAATATTAATAGATTTAATCTATAATTTTTAGTTACAGTATAACTTGTTATATCCTTGTATCTTTTGAGCAGCAGGATGAAACAGGAAGTCGGGCCGATTTAAAAAAAATCCGTAATTTACAAAGCAAATCCGTACATCCGCATTCTTATTGCATTTCTGTACAAAATACAAAAAATACGTACTGCTTGGAAGCTCTGTGGCTGCGCATTCCAGATACCGATTGCTCCGAGCAAAAATGGTGACCTCAAGGTCCTTCTTAAATCTCTCTCTCAACTTGAGCCTGTACCCTCTACTTTTAGAGTCCTCTATCTTGAGAGGGGGGGGGGGGGGGGGGGGGGAGGAGGAAACCGTTCTTCAGTCACTTTCTCAACGGAGAGGCTACTTTTTTCATGTCGCCTCTCCGCCTCCCTCACGGGCATAACAGCTTGGATTGGAGGGGCCTTTCCCTGAGTCGGGCCTAGAGATTCAGCAACGGGCGCAGTGTGGACTTTTCCATCGCGGAGCGGAGTGAACCATTGTCGGGGATCACCAGAAAGGAGTGCACCGATCGCTGGCCTGGTGACTTTGGCATCATGGGAACGTGGTCTGCAGTGCTTCTAGCCACAGGCGTGGCGTGGACTTATCATCGGACTATAGGATCACTTAGGGAGAAGAGCTCCGACCGATGGCCTGCGGACTATAACATCCTGAAGCCGCCGCCTCCAAGCCAAGAGTGTGTTCGACTGTCCCGACGTCGGAGTTTTGATCATCTCGACGAGAGGGCCTGTACATCCGGCCAACCATAGTGGTGACTACGGAGGGCTTATGGCCCCGACCATGGATGAACAGGGGAGGGGGACTGGCTGTAACTTTATTGCCTTCCACCACAGTGAGGAATGGTGCAGTGAATGTTTGTGTTGAACTTTATTGTGTGTTCTTTTGTTAAGTGTATCGCTGCATGGCAAATTCATTTCACTGTGCCTTCGTTGATGCACGTGACGAATAAATTTGACTTTGACTCCCCACAGCCATCAGGCTATTAAACCTGGCTCGGACAAAACTGATTATTAATAACCCACTATCTGTTATTTGTACTTTATCAGTTTATTTATTCATGTGTGTATATATTTATATTATGGTATATGGACACACTGATCTGTTTTGTAGTAAATGCCTACTATGTTCTGTGTGCTGAAGCAAAGCAAGAATTTCATTGTCCTATCAGGGACACATGACAATAAACTCACTTGTCTAACAATACAGATTAACTACCATGCAAGACTTTGTGGAAATGTTTCTAAAATCTATACAGACAATGTCCACTGCTCTGCCCTCATCACTTCATGGCCTCCACACAACTATGCTGACCATCACAAATCAGCCCATGCTGATCCAAATCCTGGTAGATCCTGTCCCCAAGAATCCCCACCAATAACGTTTCCACCACTGACGTCAGGCTCAGTAGCCCATAGTGGCCTGGTTTATCTTCGCTATCCACCTTAAACAACAGTGCAACATTATCCTCCCTCCAGGCTTCCAAACTTCTGAAGGTGATGCAGATATTTCTGAAAGGGCCTCCACAATAATCTCTCTAGCTTCCCACAAAGTCCTGAGCATACACTTGGTCAGGCCCTTGGGATTTATCTACCTTCATGATCTTCAAAATCACCATACCTCCTCTTTGGTAATGTGTATATGATCTAAAATACCACAACTGTTATGCTTCAATTTCTTATGGGCTGGTCTCACTCAGGTATGGTATTGGCCAGCTGATGAGTGGTGCCTGGTTTCCACCACTCGTGACTCTGGGCATTCAGGCTAAAGAATTCAATCTTGGTTTCTCATGCCTTTGGGCAAACTCCAAGCAGGCTGTCATGTACCTTTTACTGAGGAATGGCTTCCGTCTGGCCACTCTACCATAAAGGCCTAGGGGGCATCGGAAATGTCCTCGTTCTTCAGGGAACGGGGATTCCCCTCCGCCACCATAGATGAGGCTCGCACCAGGGTCTCATCCATACCCCGCAACACTGCTCTCTCTCCCCATCCCCGCACTCGCAACAAGGGCAGAGTCCCCCTAGTCCTCACCTTTCACCCCACCAGCCGGCAAATACAACACATAATCCTCCGCCACTTCCAACGTGACCCCACCACTCGCCACATCTTCCCATCCCCCCTCCGCAACTTCCTTGTCAATTCTTCCCTTCCCTCCCGTACCACCCCCTCCCCGGGCACTTTCTGTTGCAACCGCAAGAAATGCAACACCTGTCCCTTCACCTCCCCCCTCGACTCCATTCAAGGACCCAAGCAGTCGTTCCAGGTGCAACAAAGGTTCACCTGCATCTCCTCCAACCTCATCTACTGCATCCGCTGCTCTAGATGTCAGCTGATTTACATCGGTGAGACTAAGCGGAGGTTGGGCGATCGTTTCGCCGAACACCTCCGCTCAGTCCGCAATAACCTACCTGAACTCCCGGTGGCTCAGCACTTCAACTCCCCCTCCCATTCCCAATCCGACCTCTCTGTCCTGGGTTTCCTCCATAGCCAGAGTGATCAACACCGGAAATTGGAGGAACAGCGCCTCATATTCCGCCTGGGTTGTTTGCGTCCCGATGGCATGAACGTTGAATTCTCCCAGTTTTGCTAGCACTTGCTGTCTCCTCCCCTTCCTTAACCCTCGAGCTGTCTCCTCCCTTCTCCCCCCGCCCTCGGGCTCCTCCTCCTCCCTTTTTCCTTCCTTCTCCCCCCCCCCCCCCCACCCCCTATCAGTCTGAAGAAGGGTTTCGGCCCGAAACGTCGCCTATTTCCTTCGCTCCATAGATGCTGCTGCACCCGCTGAGTTTCTCCAGCATTTTGTGTACCTACCATAAAGGCCTGATTGGTGGAGTGCTGCAGATACAGTTGTTCTTCTGGAAGGTTCTCCAACCCCCACAAGGAACTCTGGATCTCTGTCAGTGTGACCATCGGGTTCTTGGTCACCTCCCTGACCTAGGCCCTTCTCCCCGATTGCTCAGTTGGGCCAGGCGGCCAGCTCTATAAAGAGTCCTGGTGGTTCCAAAGTCCTTCCATTTAAGAATGACAGATGCCACTGTGCCCTTCAGGACCTGCAATGCTGCAGAAATTGTTTTATACCCTTCCCCAGATCTGTGTCGCGACACAATTCTGTCTCGGAGGTCTACGGACAATTCCTTCATCTTCATAGCTTGGTTTTTGCTCTGACATACACTCAACTGTGGGACCTTATGTAGACAGGTGTGTGCCTTTCCAAATTCATGTCCAATCGATTTAATTTACCACTGGTGGACTGCAATCAAGTTGTAGAAACATCTCAAGGAGATAATCAATGGAAACAGGATGAACCTATGCTCAATTTTGAGTGTCACAGCAAAGGGTCTGAATACTTATGTAAATGTGATATTTCAGTTATTTATTTTTAATTTGCAAAAATTTCTAAGCTAAGCACCTGTTTTCACTTCTTCATTCTGGGGTATTGTGTGTAGATTGATGATTTAAAAAAAAGTGAATTTAATCAATTTCAAAATAAGGCACATAACAAAATGTGGAAAAAGTGAAGGGATCTGAATACTTTCTGAATGCACTGTATCCCACTATATTTACTGACAGCCTACCTCACGGTCTGCAACTCCTGTAATTTTGGTGTCATCAGCAAACTTGCTCACCAAAACCCATTTACATTTATGACCAAGTCATTTATATACATCACAAACAGCAGAGGTCCCAGCACAAATCCTGCAGAACTTCACTGGTCACAGACCTCCAGCCAGAATATCTTCCTTCCACCACAACCACTCCCATAAATAAATTCATACAAGCAAGTCACTGTGAATCCTGTGCATCTTAATCAGCCTACCACGAGGGACTTTATCAAAAGACTTTTAAAATCCATGCATACAACATCCACGGTCCTCCCCAACTAAAAAGGCAATTCCCCACTCCCTGCTCTCTTATCTGCTTGGTTTTTTTTCTGCGTATCTGTTAGTCCTGTCAGTTAATCTTGAACTCTGAAGTCATTCAGGATTTGATGTCAACCTCTCAGGGTCATACAGTATGGGAACAGGATATTTGGCCCAACTTGCCCATACCAACCAAGATGCCCCATCTACACTAGTCTTACCTGCCCAGGCTTGACCCATATCCCTCTAAACCTTTCCTGTTCATGTACCTGGCAGCTAGCTCCAATGTAGGAAGGAACTGCAGACGCTGGTTTACACCAAAGATGCCACAAAAAGTTGGAGTAACTCAGTGGGTCAGGGAGCATCTCTGGAGAAAAGGAATGGGTGACATTTGGGTCAAAACCCTTCAGATCCTTCTGCAGTTTGAATAAGGATCTCGACCAAAAACATCACCAATTCCTTGTCTCCAGAGATGCTGCCTGAACCCCTGAGTTAGTCCAGCTTTTGGTGTCCATCTTCAACTAGTTCCACAGATTCATTATGTAAAGATAGACACAAAAAGCTGGTGTAACTCAGGACAGGCAGAATCTCTGGAGAGAAGGAGAGAAGGAATGGGTGACTTTTCAGGTCGATACTCTTCTTCAGACTGATGGGCATAAATAATCTCACTTCTGGCCAATTTTTCTACATCTTTCTGTTTGCGTTGTTGTTTGATTTTAGAAAAAAACGCTACCACGTTCTGCTGTGATTTTTGGCCATCTTTGGCCATCTTACTCAGAGTCTTCCTCCGCTGCAAAATCGCGAGGGAGAGGCCACGACTCTCATTCTGCTGTGGATCAACTCAACTCAGCTGTGAGTGCGCAATGTACTTGAATAAATTATTTGTTAGCCCTTGATGAAAATGAAACGAGTTGTTTGGCCTGCTGCCCTGCCTGTATTTGAAACGGCAATGTTTTAATTATTAAATACGAGTGTGTTTACTTTAAAAGTCCCGCTCGTTTCATGACTGAGAGAGTGAGTGCGAGAGCGAGTGAGTGTGCGAGTGAGAGCAATTGCGCCTGCGTGCGAGTCTCTGTGTGAGTCAGTCTGGATGGATGGTGAGTCTCTGTGTGGATGGTGCGTGTGTCTGTGTGAGGTGGAGGGTGTGTGAGAGTGTGTGTGTGTGTTCAATAAATAACAAATAGTACAAATAATAGTCTTTTGTAGTTCAGAGCTTATTTGCTATGTTTAATAGCCTGATGGCTGTCAGGAAGAAGCTGTTCCTGTGTGTGTGTGTGTGTGTGTGTGTGTGTGTGTGTGTGTGTGTGTGTGTGTGTGTGTGTGTGTGTGTGTGTGTGTGTGTGTGTGTGTGTGTGTGTGTGTGTGTGTGTGTGTGTGTGTGTGTGTGTGTGTGTGTGTGTGTGAATGGGAATTGGTAGAGAGGTGGAATATTGCGTTGGGGGACCAGCCCTCCCGTGTGAAGCTGGGACCCAGCGGGTCCAACTTAGTCTAGTATAAACTAGAATTTAAAATTATACTTGGCACATTTACTCTAACACATAAAGTCAAGAATTTCATAAAACCATTTATAAAAAGCTTACATTTATAGTATTTTACAGAATATATCAGAGTGGTTTAAGAAAACGAATTCCTTTTTAAGTGCAGCCACTGCTACACTTGGTATGAATGTGAAATACTCCCTGGTGTGTGTATGTGCGGGGATCGCTGATCGGCGCGGACTCAGTGGCCCCAAGGGCCTGTTTCCGCTCTTAAAGTAAAACCATGACTAAAATAATCTGATCACATGATAAAGATTTGCCCGGAATCTGGGAATAATTTTGCAGCTTTTATATTTTGAACCACAACTGTGGGATTTCTTTCATCCAGACTGAAGACAGGGACTCAACGCTTCATCCAAATAAAATCTCCTCCCGAGTCCACTGATGTGAGCCATTAAATTGTGCAGTGGAATCCCAGTCTACATTTCGCTGCTCTAATCTCCAGAAAGTGTCCCTGAACCTGCCGAACAAGAACTGTCAGTGACCCATAATGAACCACGCCCAGCAGGGACCTGTATACTGGGGATAGACACAAACTCTCCGAGTAACTCTGTGGGTCAGGCAGCAACTCTGAGAAAGAGAAGTCAGTCCAAGTGTCTGAGCTCTGTGGACTGCTGCCAATAAACTCGTGCTCATTTGCTTTGGGCTGTGAATACATTTCTCAAATGTTCGAAATGCACAGACATATTTTTATAGTTTCCATCAGGCCGTCCCGTTACGTGGCGAGAATATTAGATAAAACATTAAAGAAACTTGATTCAGATGGTCTGGAGATTGAACGGACCAACATGATGCTAAAACGTCTGGAACAAACAGCCCGTATCTCAACAGTCATCGACCCCTCCGTAAAAGTACGGAATATTCCTACTAAAGTGTCGAAACCACGTCCCGGGACTCCTCGCTCAGCAGACGCTGCTGCAGTTGCAATGGGCACAGCGGCGAAGAAACAACGGCGGAGCTTCAAGCGAAACAAGGATACTCACCCTCAAGCGGCAGAAAGCATCAGATGCAGCCTGCAACAGTTCCCTCCCCTTTATAGGAAAAAGTCACCTGACCACTGTTGTACCACATGACAACCTGGGGGAATGCTGAACGAAACACAGTATTACTGACGACATGTAACGCGAAAAAAAAGTGAAATTCAGCACTTGTTTGTTCAAACCAGACTGTGGGCGAGCACGGACATACACAGCGCGGAAATAGACCATTCAGCCCACCTTGTCCATACAGATCAAGTTGGCATACTGGGCTAGACCCATTTGCCTACGTTTGGCACATAGCCTTTTAAACGCAAATATCCAAATATCCTTTAAAGACACAATAGTAATCTGCTTCTATAGCATTTTCTGGGAGCTCATTCCAGATATGGACTACCCTGTGTGTGGAAAACTTGCCCTTAGGAACCTTCTGTTCTCATCTTAAGCCAATGCCCTCTAGTTTTAGAATCCACTGCCCTGGGGAAAGACTGAGCATGCATGTTATCTAGGCCTCTCATGCCTTGACTACGCTTGGTCTCGCCAATGTAAAGGGGGCGCACCAGGAGCACAGCGTGCAGGAGACGAGGTTTGAAAAGGTGCCTTTCCAGATCTCTTGGAAGGCCTGGTGGGTTCCCTGGATGGAAGTGGGTGAAAAGCCACGGGGGAGGGTGGGTGGGTGCAGGTTACATGTGGCCACACTCTGGCAACAAAGAAGGCCTATGACAGAAAGGTCAATATGGGAATGGGAAGAGTGTTAATCTGTATAGCAACTGGGAGATACAGCAGGATTTGGCAGATCTCCCTGTCCCTCAGTCCTCCCCTCTCCCACCCACTTACATATTTGCATTCTTCTGATAATTCACACCGCTTGTAACCTTTTCACAGACCTTTTATATTTTCATCTCTGGCCTTTCATCTGAACATCAAAACCCACCATCACCCACATCCACCTATCACTCAAGGTAGACACAAAATGCTGGAGTAACTCAGCGGGACAAGCAGCATCCCTGGATGGAAGGAATGGTTGACATTTCGAGTCGAGACCCTTCTTCAGAAGAAATATCTCGATCCGAAATGTCACAAATTCCTTCTATCCAGTGTTGCTGCCTGTCCCGCTCAGTTTCTCCAGCATTTTGGGTCTATATTTAGTTTAAACCAGAATCTGCAGTTCCTCCCTCCACCTATCACTCGCTAGGTTTTGTCATGCCTGTTTGACGGCACTGGGCCTGTACTCGGAGATCAGAAGTATGAGGGGGGAGGGGGCCTCATTGAAACTTACTGTATAGTGAAAGGCTTGGATAGAGTGGGTGTGGAGAGGATGTTTCCACTAGTGGGAGAGTCTAGAACTAGAGGGCTTAGCCTCAAAATGAAAGGATGCTCCTTTAGGAAGGAGCTAAGGAGGAATTTCTTTAGTCAGCGGGTGGTAACTGTGGAATTCTTTGCCACTGAAGGCTGTGAAGACCAAGTGTGGATATTTGTATGGCTTTGTATAGATAATGTCTTGATTTGTACGGGTGTCAGGAGTTATGGGGAGAAGGCAGGAAAATGGGGTTAGGAGGGAAAGATAAATCAACCATGATTGAATGGCAGACTTGATGGGCCGAATGGCCTAATTATGCTCCTATCACTTATGATCTTATGACCCCACCTCCCTACCAGTTGTTTTGACACCTCCCCACCATCAGACTGAGAAGGGAACCCAACCTGGTGTCCCTTAATCATGTTCTCCAGAGATTCTGCCTGATCTGCTGAGTTACTTAAACACAGTGGCGAGGGTAGTTGAGACAGGCACAACAACAACAGACAGAAGTAACACTTGGACAGAAAAGTTAGAGGGATAAGGGCCAAACACGGCAAATGAGACTAGTTTAGACAGGGCATCTTGGTTGACATAATCATGTTTGGCCAAAGGGCCAGTTTCCATTCAGATTCAGATTCAATCTTTATTGTCATTGTGCAGTGTACAGTCCAGAGAGAACAAATTGGTTAGCATCTCACCCAGAAGAGCAGTAAAATATATATATATACTAGACCAAGTGCAGACCCGTTGGGTCTGTTCCCCCAATGTGCGGTTGTGGGGGGAGGGGGGGGGGGGAGACGGCATGCAGCATCACACACTAACTATCCCCCCCCCCCCCCGCACTCACGCTAATTACCCCCCTTGATATTATATTAATATTATTAATTTGCTCCTTTTACCCCATAACCACCCTATCTACTGACGCATAGCCCCCAACTTGCAGTCACATCTAGAGAGGGGGGGAGGTGGGGGGGGGGTATCACGTGAGGGCAGAGAGAGAAGGGGCAGAGACACAGAGAGAGGGGCAAGAGGGAGAGGGGGTGGCGAGGAGGAGAAGAGGGAGGGTGGGTGAGAGGGGAAAGGTGGGGGTGGAGGGGAGGAGAGAGAGAGGGTGAGAGTGGGGGGGGGAGAGGTGAGGGGAGGGGGGGAGAGGGAAGGGGAGAGGTGAGGGGAGGGGGAGAGGTGAGGGGAGGGGGAGAGGTGGGGAGCAGGGAGGGTGGAGGGAAGTGGGTAGGGGTGTGTGGAGGGGATGGGGGTTTAGGGGAGGGTCGGTGGGGGAGGGGATGGAGGGGAGGAGTGGGAGAAAAAGAGGGGAGAAAGAGAGAGGGGGAGAGGAGAGGGGGGGGAGAGGAGAGGGGGGAGAGGAGAGCGGGTTGAGGACAGGGGGAGGAGAGGGGGGGAAGAGGCGAGGGGGGGAGAGGAGAGGGGGGGAGAGGAGAGGGGGGGAGAGGAGAGGGGGGGAGAGGAGAGGGGGGGGAGAGGAGAGGAGAGGGGAGTTGAGGGGGGAGAGGAGAGGAGAGGAGAGGAGAGGAGAGGAGAGGAGAATGGAGGAGAGGAGAATGGAGGAGAGGAGAGGAGAGGAGAGGAGAGGAGAGGAGAGGAGAGGAGAGGAGAGGAGAGGAGAGGAGAGGAGAGGAGAGGAGAGGAGAGGAGAGGAGAGGAGAGGGGGGGAGAGGAGAGGAGGGGAGAGAGAGTGCCTTTTTATTTCAACCCAAACCCCCCAAACAACCATTTGCAGGCAGTGCTTTTTTACTTTAACCATATTTTCATTTTCAAACCACATTAAGGGTGCTCACAGTTGTGTGGACATGTGTTCAGTGTTATTCACAGCTCAGAGAAACGTGACCCTTTGCCTTCCTCCAGCTTGCAGACCTATTGAGGCACACCACTTCCTGGTTTTATAGTCCATCCCCCCTGCCGCCAGCGGGGGCAGCAGAGAGAATGGGGAATTTTGTAAAATCATTAATATCTGTGTCATTTTTCATCGACTGGAAAAATACTCGGTCCACATGCGGCGGAGGGGGGCTCTGAGCGAGGTGGCCAAAAATGACGGCCGTAGTTGGCGGCGTTCTCTCGGAAATTGCAGCACAGATCGCCAAAACCGGTCAAGAACAGACTTTTAGTAATATAGATGTACAACAGTTGTAGTAGTGCAACTTTTCTGGGGGAAGGAGTGTCCGGGGGGTTGACTGGCAATCACCCAGGTGCAGAGTTAAGTAGTGTAACAGCCGCAGGGAAGAAGCTGTTCCTGAACCTGCTGTTCCAGTACAGGAGAGACCTGTAGCACCTCCCGGATGCATGCTGTATGACTATACAATACAATACAATACAATTCAATTTATTGTCATTTGGACCCCTTGAGGTCCAAACGAAATGCCGTTTCTGCAGCCATACATTACAAACAAATAGACCCAAGACACAACATAATTTACATAAACATCCATCACATTGCTGTGATGGAAGGCCAAAAAAACTTCTCTCTCCACTGCACTCTCCCCCCCGATGTCAAAGTCAAAGTCAAAGCCCCCGGCGGGCGATGGCGAATTGTCCCGTGGCCATTAAAGCCACGCCGGGTGATGCAAGGCCGCGCACCGGGACTTGGTGTTAGAGCCCCCGGCGTGCGCTCGCAGAGACCCGCCGCCATTCCAAGCCGCGCGGGGCGGTGCTGTAAGGCCCCGCTCCAGGTGCTCTTCAACCCCGCAACTCGGGCGGGAGAAGTCGCCGCTGCGGAAGCCCCGAAAAGCGGTCTCCCTCCAGGGACCCGCGGGCTCCCGGGGTTACCGTCCGCCAAACCCGCAGTTGCAGCCACCGAATCTCCGGGGGTCGGGTCGCAGCAGCGTCCACCACAGCTCCACCCGCTCTGGACTCGGCCAGCTCCGCGGCGGTGAGGTGAGTAGTCGGCACCAGAGCCCCCGGTCTTCCTGTTGGAGGCCGCTCCTCATTGCAGCCCCAACGACAACGGAGACCCGACAAAGAAAAGGTCGGGTCTCCCGTGCAGGGAGAGATTTAAAAGTTACCCCCAACCCCCCCACACCACCCCCACCCCCCCACATACATACCCCAACAAAAATAACAAAAACTACATAAAAACATAGACATAAAATAATAAAAACGCAGACGGACTGCAGAGGCCGCAGCTGACGAGAGTCGCGCCGCCTACATAAATCCTGGTGGCGGCGCGACTCGTTGCAGCGGCTCCTACAGCCTGTCTGTCTTTTTTTATTTTTTGTCTAGTTAAATGTAGTGTTTGGTGTTTTTTAAATACTGGTTTTTAAATGTGTATATGTGGGGGGCGGGGGGGGGAGGGGGAAACCGTTTAAAATCTCTTCCCTGTCCGGGAGACCCGACCTTTTCCCTGTCGGGTCTCCGTTGTCGTTGGGGCCTAGCACCGTGGAGCGGCCTCCAACCTGAACGACCCGGGGGCTCGGGAGACTGCGCTGCGGACTACTCACCATCGTGGGGCTGGCCGGCCTCGGAACGTGGGGAGCGGTGGTGACTCGCTGCTGCGACTCGACTCCTGGGGCTCGGAGGCTCCAGCAACGCAGCCGCAGGTCCGGTGGACTGGGACATCGGGAGCTCGCGGGTCCGGGGGGAGAGAGAGACCGCTTCCCGGAGCTCCCGCAACGCGACTTCTCCAGCCCGTGTCGCGGGGTTTGGAACGACCCGGAGCGGGGAAGTACATCACGCGGCACGGCTTCATGGCCGTGGGACATTACAGCGCCCGCCGGGGGCTCCAACTTCGAGACTTCTAGACCGGGAGCGGGGCCGTAAATCGCCCGGCACGGCCTAAAATGGCCGTGGGACTTATCATCGCCCGCCTGGGGCTTGGACATCGGGAGAGCAGGGGAGAGAAAAGACTTTTGCCTTCCATCACAGTGGGTTCACTGTGATGGATGTTTGTGTGAACTTAATTGTGTGTATGTCTGTAGGACATTGTTTTTGTTTGTATGGCTGTGGAAACAAAATTTCGTTTGAGTCTCACTGGGGCTCAAATGACAATAAATGTGTATTGTATTGTATATTGTTAAATGAGGCCAGCTTGGACATGTTCCTGTTGATGCATCCAAGCTAACAACAATGTCAATGTTAGTTATCCATATGAATGGCATTGAACTGAATTAAATTGAATTGAATACATTTTATTAGCCAAGTATGTATACATACAAGGAATTTGCCTTGGTGCTTTGCTCGTTATAAGGCTAATTCCAGGGATGGCGGGACTGTCATACGCTGAGAGAATGGAGTAGCTAGGCTTGTATACTCTGGAGTTTAGAAGGATGAGAGGGCATCTTATTGAAACACATAAGATTATTAAGGGTTTGGACACACTAGGGGAGGAAACATGTTCTCGATGTTGCGGGAGTCCAGAACCAGTGGCCACAGTTTAAGGATAAGGGGTAAGTCATTTAGAACAGAGACGAAGAAACACTTTTTCTCACAGAGAGTTGTGAGTCTGTGGAATTCTCTGCCTCAGAGGGGGGTGGAGACCGGCTCTCTGGATACTTTCAAGATAAGGCTCTTAAAGTTAGCGGAGTCAGGGGATATGGGGAAAAGACAGGAACGGGGTATTGATTGGGGATGATCAGCCATGATCACATTGAATGGCGGTGCTGGCTCGAAGGGCCGAATGGCCTACTCCTGCACCTATTGTCTATTGTCTCGCAAGGAGAACAACACGATATACAATAGACAATTAAAAATAAAACATTATAAAAAACATGTGAAGAATAAAATAAAATACAAGAGCAAAAGGAGGCTACAGATTTTTGGTTTTGAGTACAGCTACTGGTCGTGGAGAACATCAGTTTTTATGTCTGGCTATGGCAGCTTTGACAGTCCAGTCACCTCCCAGAGGGAAGTACTTCAAAGAGATTGTGGCCAGGGTGAGAGTGGTCAGAGATGATCTTGCCCCACTCGCTTCCTGACCCTTGCAGTGTACAGCTCGTCAATGGGGGGAAGGTTGCAGCCAACAACCTTCTCAGCTGATCGGATGACGGACTGCAGCCTCCAGATGTCATACTTGGTGGCTGAGCCAAACCAGACCATGATGGAGAATGATGGCAATATAAACTGGACCATCATTGCCAGTGGCAGATTGTGTTTTCTCAGCTGCCGCTGGAAGTACATCCTCTGTTGTGCCTTTTTGACTGTGTAGTCGATGGTGGCCTCCCATTTTAGGCCCCTGGAGATGATGGTTCCAAGTAACTTAAATGACTCCACAGATGTGACTGTGTTGTTGATGGTGAGTGGGGGGAGTGGAGGGACGGGAGGGGGAGCTCTCCTAAAGTCTACAATCAATGCCACCGTCTTAAGAGCATTGAGCTCCAGGTTGTTACGAAGGCACCAGGACGCCAGCTGTGTCACTTCCTGTCTGTAGGTAAATTCCTCCCCCTCCTGGATCAGTCCAATCAGGGTTGCGTCATCCGCAAACTTGAGAAGCTTGACAGAGGTGTCTGTGGAGGTGCAGTCGTTGGTGTAGAGAGAGTAAAGGAGAGGGGAGAGTACGCAACCTTGCGGTGCTCCTATGCTGAGGGTCAGCAGGTCCAAGATATGCTTTCCCAGCCTCACATGCTGCTTCCTGTCTGTCAGGAAGTTGATGATCCACTGACACAGGTTCAGGCACAGTCAACTAGGAAAGTTTGGAGTGTAGTAGCTCCGGCACAATGGTGTTGAATGCAGAGCTAAAATCCACCACCAAAATCCTTGCATAGGTCCCTTGGCGGTCTAGGTGCTGGAGGACAAAGTGCAGGCCTCGGTTGACTGCGTCATCCACTGATCTATTGGCCCGGTATGCAAACTACAGGGGGTCTAGCTAGGGTTGCACAAATAATGGATAAAAGGTCAAAATAAGGATCAAATTCTCGACGGCAATTCGTTGACCGACTCGGCCGTGGCTGGGTGAATGATGAGTTGGCCCGGGTGCTGGACTGCACACAAGGAGGAGCTTTGGCCAGGGCGCCGGACTTTGCGCCCGACATCACGTGCAAAGTCCGGCACCCCATCCAACTCATGAACCGATGATCGGCCATAAGAAGGAAGTGTGGTGGTGTCGGCGGTAAGCGAAGGTCCGAAGGTCGGACGGGGCCACGGGCGAGGTGCTGCTGCTGCACTCCATGGGCTGCACCATGACAGTCCCCTCGACCGGAGTAGCAGCATTCAAATATGGGACAAGGGCTGTCCCGTATGGGACAAACCAATTTAGCCCAATATACGGGATGTCCCGGCTAATAATGGACAGTTGGCAACTATAGGTCCAGCAGTGATATTGTTCAGGTGGGCCAGCACAAGTCTTTCAAGGGTTTTCATGATTACAGAGGTCAGTGCGACAGGCCTGTAGTCATGGGCTCTATGCTGATTTACACATGAGCAACATCTTTTAAAGATGCAATCTCGCCAGGGTTACTGAGAAACAAAAACCATTAAAAGGAGAACACAAAATGCTGGAGCAACTCAGCGAGATAGGTTGCATCACTGGAAAGAAGGAATGGGTGATGTTTCAGGTCGAGACCCTTCGTCAGACAATGGGTGATACTTTGGGTCGATACCGCAGGCAGAAAAAAGCAGAAGCTGTGAAGAGAAGCAGAAGTTGGAGCTGTGAAGAGAAGGAAATTGTGCATAAAATGTCAAGCGATAATGACTAAAGCCGCAATGGAAAAAAAGTTGTTGATAAAAGGTAATTTATCACTAGAAATGCCATAAAGATTGGTGTTGGCCGCCCTTTCGAAAAAGAGAACCTCAGCCTTCGACTGTGTCGCAAACAGTGCCAGGTGACTGAACTCCTGGTGCATGTTCAGATGAAACTCGCGGATGGGTTTACGTGAGTGTATGTGCCTTATTTAGTAGTGTAATAAATTACTGAGTGAATCAAAACGGTTATTTGAATCCAGTGATTTATCAATCACAACAATTCCCCTTGAAATTCGCTTCCCAGAAAGTGACATCTTAGAGTGGGTAAGGCAGACAAAAATGCTGGAGAAACTCAGCTGGTGAGGCAGCATCTCTGGAGCATAGGGATAGGTGACGTTTTGGGTCGAGACCCTCTTCGGACTTCTTAGAGTGGTAAAGATACTTTGGCCTTCAACAGTCAGAGCATTGAAATTAAAAGTTATTTTGCAGATGACAAGACACTGGTGAGGCTAAACTGGTAGAGTATTGTTTTTTTTGTTTGGTTTCTGTGCTATTAGAAAGTTATCACTAAGCTGCAAAGATGTATCACTGGTGTATGAGGAAATTGCCAGGACAAGAGAGAGAGAGAGTGAGTTACAGGGAGAGGTCGAGCAGGCTGGTACTTTAATCTTTGGAGCCTTGGTGATCTTGCAGAGTGGCTTAAAATCATGAGGCGCATAGACATGGTGAGTACACAGAGTCTTTTTCACAGGGTTGGGGGATCAAGAACTAATGGGCATAGGTTTAAGATGATAGAGGAGAAATTTTATCGCAATGTGAAGGTCTACTTTTCTTACAGAGAGTGGAACATAAACGGATGAGCAGCCAAAGGAACTGATTGAAGCGGGCATAATAACAACATTTAAAAGCCATTTGGACAGGTATATGGATAGGAACATTTCAGAAGGATATGTGGTGGGCATATAGGACAAGATTAGATGGACATCTGGGTCCAAAGGTAAATCATGTCTGACGAATCTTATAGATTTTTTCGAGGATGTAACTAGTAGAGTGGATAAGGGAGAACCAGTGGATGTGTTATATCTGGACTTTCAGAAGGCTTTCGACAATGTCCCACATAAGAGATTAGTATGCAAACTTAAAGTACACGGTATTGGGGGTTCAGTATTGATGTGGATAGAGAACTGGCTGGCAGACAGGAAGTGAAGAGTAGGAGTAAACGAGTCCTTTTCAGAATGGCAGGCAGTGACTAGTGGGGTACCGCAAGGCTCGGTGCTGGGACCCCAGCTATTTACAATATATATTAATGATTTGGACAAGAGAATTGAATGCAACATCTCCAAATTTGTGGATGACACAAAGCTGGGGGGCAGTGTTAGCTGTGAGGAGGATGCTAGGAGGCTGCAAGGTGACTTGGATAGGTTGGGTGAGTGGGCAAATGCATGGCAGATGCAGTATAATGTGGATAAATGTGAGGTTATCCACTTTGGTGGCAAAAAAACAGGAAAGTAGACTATTATCTGAATGGTGGCCGATTAGGAAAAGGAGATGCAACGAGACCTGGGTGTCATGGTACACCAGTCATTGAAAGTAGGCATGCAGGTGCAACAGGCAGTGAAGAAAGCGAATGGTATGTTAGCATTCATAGCAAAAGGATTTGAGTATAGGAGTAGAAAGGTTCTACTGCACTTGGGAGACCACACCTGGAGTATTGTGTAGAGTTTTGGTCTCCTAATCTGAGGAAAGACATTCTTGCCATAGAGGGAGTACAGAGAAGGTTCACCAGACTGATTCCTGGGATGTCAGGTCTTTCATATGAAGAAAGATTGGATAGACTCGGCATGTATTCGCTAGAATTTAGAAGATTGAGGGGGGATCTTATAGAAACTTACAAAATTCTTAGGAGTTGGACAGGCTAGATGGAGGAAGATTGTTCCTGATTTTGGGGAAGTCCAGAACAAGGGGTCACAGTTTAAGGATAAGGGGGAAGTCTTTTAGGACCGAGATGAGAAAAACATTTTTCACACAGAGAGTGGTGAATCTCTGGAATTCTCTGCCACAGAAGGTAGTTGAGGCCAGTTCATTGGCTATATTTAAGAGGGAGTTATTTAAAAAAAAAATTAAAGCTTTATTACAGACACAGGTCCATATAACACATCAAACAGAAAAACAAGAAGATACAAAAATACATTAAAAAAATTGCATATTAGCCTATAAAATATACAAGCTATTGCACCAATGCAGTCTTAACCTAGTAATGAATCTATAGCAGCTTTTCAGAGGGCTGACTAGGGCTTCAATTATATGGTTCTCTGACTTGTCCAGTCGACACATAAAACTAAACATCAGCTGTCTAGTGGACACGAACAATTGACTGGCACTATGCCACCTAGGGACACAAAGCAGCATCCTCATTGCATCATTGTATGCTACCTTGAGTCTTTGCATACTCTTTTTTTTATACTTCGACCACAATTGAGCAGTATACAACGGTGTGATGTAGGTTCTGAACAGGGAACACTTCACAGAGTCAGAGCACATATAAAACTTCCTTATAAGCATGTTCGCTTGAAGATAAGTTTTACAGCGCTGTCGGTAGAGGTCTTTGTCATCCGTCCAGTCATCGGATATGACATGACCTAAGTATTTAATTTCCTCACACACAGCAAGAGGACCGTCTGACAAATAAAAGGTCGGAAAAGTTGATTCCCTGTCCTCAGCGCTCCTAACTACCATTATGCGGCTTTTCTTAGCATTGTACTTAATGTCATAATCAAGGCCATACTGAGAGCACACCTTCAGCATCTGCTGCATCCCAGCACTATATGGACAGAGCAGGACCAGGTCGTCTGCATACATAAGATGGTTAACAATAGTGTTGCCCACAAGACAGCCAGTTTTTAACCTATTCATCTGATTTGACAGTTCATCTATATAAACATTAAATAAAATAGGAGACAAAATTCCTCCTTGCCGCACTCCGTTACTAACACAGAATGGAACAGATACAACATTGTCCCATTTAACCTGAAACGTTTGATGGGCATACCAGAATACTAAAATTCTCACTAATAATTTAGGGGCACCTCTATCTAGCAATTTTACAAACAAGTGTTCGTGATTAATTCTATCAAATGCCTTGGACGCATAAATAAAACATAGAAATACAGATGAATTCAGACTTGTGTACCTGAACACAATCTCTTTAAGAGCATAGATACACAGGTCAGTTCCATGTTTCCTTTTGAACCCAAACTGATTGTCAGTGGTAAGGACAAACATTTCCAGCTTTGTCAACAGTATTCTTTCCAGTACTTTAGATAAGATACTGGCTAAAGCAATAGGTCGGTAATTATCCATACTGTTGAGCTTACCAGCCTTATCTTTAAGCACAGGCACTAACATTACAGACATAATAGCATTTGGCAGGACACCATGAACCAGACAACCATTAAAGCACATGGAAAGCAAAGGGCAGAGCTTATAGCTGGCATATTTTAGATGTTCTGCAGTAATGCAGTCCATACCGCAGGCTTTATTGTTATCCAACATGTTAATGGCATCATAGACATCTGCTGCCCTAACTACCAAATCTACAGAGAGATCAATGTGTTCATGATTGATTCTAACTGGGTTACTTTTAACAGTTAAACAGGTTACAGTAGTGCTCACGCCAACTCTCAGCTATTTTTTCTGGGCTACTAACACCTTCAATGTCCGATGGTAGGGGTGTTTTACTATTATTCATAACTTTGACCTCTTTCCAGAAGTTAGTAAGGTTATTATTCTGTAGCTTCCTGGCAAGCGAGTCTGCTCTCATTGTGTTTTCATTTTTCTTAATAAAACGAAGTGCATACTTAACCCTAGCATTTGTGTGTTTTTTCATATCTAGCAATACCCCCTGTCTAGGCCTACCTGCCTCTGACCAGAGTCTAAAGGCCTCTCTTGCCTCAGCGTACTTCTCAGCCACAAACTCATTCCACCCTGGTCTGATGTTGGGTACCTTACATTTGCTTTTACAAAAGGGATCACTGGAGGCAATGAGACATTTCACAATAACATCATACATGGCACAGAGTTTTTCAGCATGTTGCACGTCCTTACAATTCATATTTGAGCACGTTAGGGCCTCTTGAGGCAATGCAATATTATTTAAAAAACTGTCCGTTTGCAGTGAATATCCGGCCATTACCTCCCTGCTCAGTTTTGACCAGTCCAGTTTACTTGAGGAAGCAGCATTATTATTACTGGACAGCAGGGGGACATTCTCAACATTTAACCGTGCAGCAATAGGTATGTGGTCAGAGGTGGCAAGTTCATAACAAATCAAGTTCAAGTTCAAGTTCAAGTTCAAGTTCAAGTGAGTTTATTGTCATGTGTCCCTGTATAGGACAATGACATTCTTGCTTTGCTTAAGCACACAGAAAATAGTAGGCATTTACTACAAAACAGATAAATGTGTCCATATACCATGATATAAATATATACACACATGAATAAATAAACTGATAGTGCAAATAACAGAAAGTGGTTTGCTATCTGACAAGTCAGCATTAAAATCACCCATGACGTAGACACAAGATGAGCTGTTGGCCTCTATAAAGGACTGAATAAAAGCTAATCTGTTAAAAAACTCGTCCTCATGCTCATATGATTCATACGGTGTATAAACATTTAAGACAGTAAATTTATTTTCATTATAATTACACTCCAGCCCTATGGCCCAGTCAACATTTAGTCGCACCACCTTCACCAGTGAGTCATATTTGATGTTCCACAGTATAGCTACACCACCAGCTATCCTACCCCGAACCAGCCTCGTACTGAGGTCGATAGTGGACTCTCCAGCCCCATGGAAGTTCATGTGTAGAGTGTTCAACTTATCCAGATCATGTTTCGCCATCCAAGTTTCTTGCAGGCACAGAATGTCACATTGGTCTAGCAGTGTGTCCACCACCAAACGTCTTGATCTATCAGTAGCAGAATGTCCTACTCGCAAGCCGCGAGTGTTGTATGAAACAACATGCATTTAATGTGTTTTGTCGCTCCCTGCGGAACAGCTGGCCTTCATCCCGTCCTCGCCCACAGATGCGACAGGCACCCCAGCATCGTTACCGTGCAGCAGCTCCTCATCCTGAGAGCGAGGGGCTTCCTCTGGACCAGACGGACCTCCGTCTGCTCCTCTTGGGCGACGAGGCTCATAGTAGCGTCGGACAAAAGACCCAGCGGGCCAAAGCTGCGGATCATACAGTTCCGCCACATCATTACATTCAGCAGTGACACAGAAGGAGCTGAATCTACTCTGTGTCATCTCTATTTTCCTACATATCACTTCCCGACCAAGCTTCGTTTTTAAGTAGTCACTGAGAGTGTTGGCGTCTAAGCTGAGATCAAACTTTGTAGCAAATACCTTTACCATCTTTGTTTTGACAGCCAGTATATTGCTACCCACACCAGTCCCGATTATGCCGGTCTTCTTTCTCACACGCCTCGCTGGAGATTTTACAGTGCGAGGTGTAGGGCGTCGATGGGCAGAGTTCTCAGGTACCTGCTTCAGTCGGCGCCCTTCCTTCACCACCATGCTCCACGGGGGGGTCTGCGTTCATCCCAGGGCTGGACCTTCAGGCTGGGCTGGTTGTCTATCGTCGGATCCACCTGGCATTGCTGTCAACCATCCTTTAACCACAGAGGGAGTGAAGGGGGCAGGATCAGCGCCCGACGGCTTCTCCATCACAGCCGAGTAAAGACCTGTCGCACTGGGCGCAGGGCCTGGTTGTATCTCCACCGCAGAAAGGCATGCAGCCGAAAAAGTAGCGTCCGGGCCACAGGGCCCCTCCACAGCAGTCAGAGACCGTCGAGATTAGCAGAAACCTCCCACAATGTTTCACAGGCTGCTACCTGAGTTCCCATAGTTATTTTTAGGTAGTCAACGTCAGCATTGATTTGCTGCATTCTCCCGAGGAGCGCAGACACATCGATGTGTTTAAATGAGACGGGGGGTAATTCATCCAGAAAGTGCGATACAAATCTCGGGATCTCTTCACCGCACTCATTAAGCACTTGCAGGCACATTTTGACATTTTTAATGTCCTTCTTTTGTCCCCTGTAGGTGATCCATCATTTGTTGTGTGGAAAGAGCTCTGACAAAACTGCCTTTGAAGACTCAATCCGCTCGGAGCTGAAACTGCTCGTAACTATCGACACAATATCATCGTGGCTTAGTGTTCGCATTTTGACCACAATAAAGTTCAGCAATTCATCCTCGACTATGACTCTACCGTCTTCAGTATGGTAAATCTCCGGTTTAATTCGCAAAAACTCTCAAGAAAACTCTCCCACAGCACGCCGTGCTGCTGCTGCACCGGCCGCCATCTTTTTTAGATGTGGCCCTTGTGGCTAAAGGGATCAGGGGGTATGGAGAGAAGGCAGGTACGGGATACTGAGTTGGATGATCAGCCATGATCATATTGAATGGCGGTGCAGGCTCG
The DNA here is from genome assembly GCF_010909765.2 of Amblyraja radiata. Lineage (NCBI taxonomy): Eukaryota > Metazoa > Chordata > Chondrichthyes > Rajiformes > Rajidae > Amblyraja > Amblyraja radiata. The sequence goes on from NC_045957.1 coordinate 84,017,426, forward strand.
AAGCGCCGAATGGCCTACTCATGCAACTATTTTCCGTGTTTCTATGTTTCTATTGAGCAACTATGTTCTCAGGAAGATTAAAATGCCCCATTTGTAAAATTGAACAATACGTCTCAACAAAGCTTAAAAATATAATTTTAGCACAAGTTCCAACCAGTTCCTTGCAACCACTCATTGCGTGTTAGTAAATGCAGAGATGTGCCAAATAACCTCCCCTTTGGCTCCCTGAAATCTTCTCACAACTTCCAGAATGTACAGGCATTGCTGAACTATTGAGGACATTTCTTATGGTCAATGCCAAATGTCCTGGGAAATTCAACAACTCTTTTTAGTTTAGAGACAGAGCATGGAAATAAGCCCTTTGGCCCACTGAGTCCTCGCTGATCATCAACCATCCATTCACACTAGTTCTATATTATCCACTTTCTCATTCTTTGTTACACACAAGGGGCAATTTACAGAAGCTAATTAACCTGCAAACCCTCACGTCGTTGGGAGGTGGCAAGAAACTGGAGCACCTGGATGAAACCCACATGCTCACAGGGAGAACCTGCAAACTCCACACAGACAGTACCTGAGGTCAGGATTGAACTCGGGCCTCTGGTGCTGTGATACAGCAGCTCTACCAGCTCTGCCACTGTGCCGCCCAAAGTTTCTCCTTTATCTTACATATTTCAAAAGCTTCACCAGACAAAGAACTGGATCTGGGAGAATAAGGATCCTTGGTGTGGTTAAGGCATCTGTCTATGTCTCCGGTGGCTGAACCCTACGAGAACAATGATCACAGGACAACTGGGACGGAGGAGTAGAGAATGCCATTGGAACTCTCAGGATGCAATTCCAGGTCTGCTTCATTTCCAGAATGGGCTGCAGTACTTCCAGGCAGGGGTTGAAACTTTATCACCATGGACTGCCCCTGTCATCAGTCCATTCCCTCCACAGATGCTGCCTGACCTGCAGAGTACCTCCAGCACTTTGTGTTTTGCTCAAAATTTTTGCATCTTCAGTTTCTTGTGTTTCCAAATTAAAAGATGGTGCGGACCTACACGTGTACCATGCCCACCCAAGAAACAGGCTGCTGTCAGATTCAAAGCCCCGTGAGAATGGCTGCTGTTTGTGTGTGAGTATGTGCCTGTGTCTGTGTGTGAATGTGAGTGTGTGTGTGTGTGAGAGAGTGTGTGTGAGGGTGTGTGTGTGTGTGTGTGTGTGTGAGTCTGTGTGTGAGTCTGTGCATGTGTCTGTGTCAAGTCAAGTCAAGTCAAGTTTATTTGTCACATACACATACGAGATGTGCAGTGAAATGAAAGTGGCAATGCTCGCGGACTTTTGTGCAAAAGACAAACAACCAAACAACCAAACAAACTATAAACACAATCATAACACACATATTCTTTTACATAATAAATAATGGCAGGAAAAACGTTCAGTAGAGTTAGTCCCTGGTGAGATAGGCGTTTACAGTCTGAATGGCCTCTGGGAAGAAACTCCTTCTCAACCTCTCCGTTCTCACCGCATGGCAACGGAGGCGTTTGCCTGACCGTAGCAGCTGGAACAGTCCGTTGCAGGGGTGGAAGGGGTCTCTCATGATATTGTTGGCTCTGGAGTTGCACCTCCTGATGTATAGTTCCTGCAGGGGGGCAAGTGAAGTTCCCATAGTGTGTTCGGCAGAGCAATTCCCAAACCAGATGGTAATGTTCCCAGACAAGATGCTTTCCATCGCCGCTGCGTAGAAGCACTGGAGGATCCTCGGAGACACTCTGAATTTCCTCAATTGCCTGAGGTGTGTGTGAGTCTGTGTGTATGTGTGTGAGTGTGTGTGTGTGTGTGAGAGAGAGAGTGTGTGTGAGGGTGTGTGTGTGAGTCTGAGTGTGTGAGTCTGAGTGTGTGTGTGAGTATGTGCGTGTGTCTGTGTGTGTAAGTATGTGTGTATGTTTGTGTGTGTGTGTATCTTTGTGTGTGTGTGTGTGCGTGAGAGAGAGAGTGTGTGTGAGGGTGTGTGTGTGTGTGTGTGAGTCTGTGTGTGAGTCTGTGTGTGAGTGTGTGTGTGTGTGTGTGTGTGTGTGTGTGTGTGTGTGTGTGTGTGCGCGTGTGTGTGAGTGTGTGAGTCTGTGTGTGAGTGTGTGTGTGTGTGAGTCTGTGTGTGTGTGTGTGTGTGTGTGTGTGAGTCTGTGTGTGTCTGTGTGTGAGTCTGTGTGTGTGAGTGTCTGTGAGTGTAGGAAACAGGAAATTGGATTGCACATTCCTGACACGCAGGAGGATAAAATCCCTCTTAAATGAGTAATTGACAAATGATTAAGAAGGAACTGCACATACAGGTTTTATATATGTTAAGCATTCATGGCTACTTTTTTGATATTTATTAGTAATTGCCTCGTTATATACTCGGAACAATTAGGGGTCAGTATGTAGTGGCCATTTGGCTTGTTTTGCATGTCATTGATGATGGCATGTGTCTTTAAATTTTAGACTGCCCGTTATATTGTGGGTGGTATTTGTGACATTTTTTGGGGCGTGTATGGAGCTAAATTTCTTACGCAGAAGCTTAGTTGTTAGTTTAGTTTGGAACCAGCATGGAGAAGGTTTACCCTTTGATCATGCGAAGTGTAATGGAGACACGAGGAGTTTTCTGATGTTTAAAGCGATAAGCTGGAGTTCGATGAAGATTATAGTAACATTGGAAAAAGTTTGGATACACCATAATTTTTCATCAACAATAAAGAATTTATCTATCAAAAGACTGTGTTTTGAAGATTTGTCTGTGAAGAAGCTCTCAAGGACTCTGACGGTGAGCTCGCATGCGGATAAAAGACATTCCACTTGACCGTGCTGTCCATTTAGCGCCTAGAGGGAGTAATCTCTTGAACGATATAAAAATCTGCCGCTACAGGGGGGAAAGAAAGGAAGAGGCGGAGACAGCAGGCTTTGTGGGAGAGCTGAGAAGGGGGAGGGGAAGGAGGGAATAAGCAAGGACTACCTGAAATTAGAGAAGTCAATGTTCATACCGCTGGGGTGTAAACTACCTCAGCGAAACATGAGGTGTTGTTCCTCCAATTTGCGCTGGGCCTCACTCTGGCAAGGACAGATTCGGAATGGGAGGGGGAGTTGAAGTGCTGGGGAACCAGGAGATCAGGTTGGTTAGTACAGACTGAGCGGAGGTGTTGGGCGAAGCGGTCGCCGAGCCTACGTTTGGTCTCACCGAAGTAGAGAAGGTGATACCTACAACAGCGGATGCAGTAGATGAGGTTGGAGGAGGTGCAGGTGAACTTCTGCCTCACCTCAAAAGACTGCTTGGGTCCTTGGATGGAGTCGAGGGGGAGGTAAAGCGACAAGTGTAGCATTTCCAGCAATTGCGGGGGGAAGGGGGGGTGGTCTGGGTGGAAAGGGACAAATTGACCAGGGAAGTTACGGAGGGAACGATCTGTATGGAAAGCAGAAAGGGGAGGAGATGGGATAAAGTGGAGGATCTCGCTGGATGTGATGAAGATGTCGGAGAATTATATGTTGTATGTGCCGGCTGATGGGGTGGAAGGTGAGGACAAGGGAAACTGCCCTTGTTACGAGTAGGGGGATGGGTAGTCAGAACGGAGCTGCGGGATATAGAGGAGACCTTGGTGAGAGCCTCATCTATAATAAAAGAAGGATCTATAATCTTCCCATCTCCTTCCCTTTCTGCTTTCCGTAGAGACCGTTCCCTCCGACATCAGTCTGAAGAAGCGTCTCGTCCCGAAACGTCGCCTATACCTTCTCTACATAGATGCTGCCTCACCTGCTGAGTTCCTCCAGCATTTTTTGTCAACCTTCGATTTTTAGAGCATCTGCAGTTCCTTCTTAAACATATTTAGGCTTAATCACAAGTCATTTCTGCAAAACCCGTATGACCAAGTCGCATTTATCAATTATAGACACAAAATGCTGGAGTAACTCAGCGAGACAGGCAGCATTTCTGGATAGACAGGTGTTCCAGTTACAGGGGAAGGGGATGGTTTGGGTGGGAAGGGACGAGTTAACCAGGGAGTTGCGGAGGGAACGGTCTCTGCGGAAAGTGGAATGGGGTTGAGATTGGAGGATGTGGCTAGTGTTGGGATCCTGTTGGAGGTGGCGAAAATGTCTGAGGATTATTTGCAGTATGTGACGGCTAATGGGGTGAAAGGTGAGGACTAGGAGTAGGTATGTTGCAAAGCCTACCTGAAGCGTCGCTGAAAATCTGTCCCAGCCCGTGTGCGCGATTTTGGCGCCATTTAGAAGGGGGCTGGTTTAAAACGCGATTTTTCACTAGGCTGTTCAAATCGAGGATGTTCAGCCTAGTTAATTATTAACGAAAAATCTCTGGAAGATTCTGTAGCTGGAGCTATTATTAGTTTTAAGGGCTTTCTATACTTGTTATTGTAGGTTAAAAATTAACCTCTAAACCCCCGACCGCCGGCAATCGGCCGGATCTCATACAGGGGACAATAGAAGGTAGGCTGTTTATTTTTACGTTAAAAAGGGCTTCTTAAGATCCCTTTATACAAAGTTTAATGTTGCGAGTAGCTAATTTTGGGTCCATTATATCCCGCAGTATTTTTCTGGGCATTTGAGGGCACAAATCTACCGCAATGTGAACGTTCTAAACCAGCGCGTTCACAGGATCCCACTAAAAAGCTGATTTAAATGGACTTTAATTTACAGCAATTAAACACTAAATTCCTTCCATTTGGCCCATAAATTAATGTAAATGAGATTTTAAAATCATGTTTTATTGTGAATTATTTGTGAATATTATTTGGACACTTAGGCTATTTAAAAATGTTAATCATTTATTAAGAAATGGATAGATGTTTAGATCTAGTAATTGAAGTCTGAAATTAGCTACAATTTGGTAACTAACTAATTATATGCTTTAATTTCAGGTTATCCAAGTAAGATTATTTTATATTTGTTTCAGAATGCTTCAATCTATGATAACTGAAAATTTCATTCAGTTCTCTTAATTTTTAAGAAAGTTATGGGCTTTTGACTGTCCACGATCACATCTTTTTTGTTATGTCCATAGAAAATCAATAGGGAACAAGATGCTAATTTCCGAGTATGAAAATGGCCATAACTTTTTAAATACTTGAGATATGAAAGTGAATTAGGTGTCAAATTAAACTTATTTTTATGCTTTATCTGTTGGGATAAATTGCAGACTTGATTTTTAAAATCTCAAAATTTTGTAACGTTGCTACTAGGAGGACTGCGGGTGTCTGCGTGGGTTTATATGAGATGTCAGTCGATAGTTTATTTCTTGTGATGGAAATGGTAGGGAGATGTCGGAGATGGTCCAAGTGAATTTGAGTGCAGGATGCAAATTAGTAGTGAAGTTAAAGAAGTCCACGAGTTCTGCATCGGTGCAGGAGGTAGCACCGATACAGTCGTCAATGTAACAAAGAGATAGATTTCGGGAATAGGGGCAGTGTATGCCTGGAACAACCTACAAAGAGACCGTTCCCTCCGCAACTCCCTGGTTAACTCGTCCTTTCCCAACCAAACCACCCCCCTAGGTACTTTTTGCAATAAACCGCAGGAGATGCAACACCTGTCGACCCAGAGATGCTGCCAGTCCCGCTGATTTACTCCAGCATTTTATGTCTGGAGTAAAAACCCCGTGGCTCCTCGTCGGGGAATTGAATCCCGGCCTCCCACGTGACAGGCGGGGATACTAATCACTCTACTAACGAGGAAAAAAATAGTATGCACTATATATCCAAATTCTTCATCGACGCTTCCATCTTCACTTTCGCTTTCTAGAAGCAAGCATAACTTGATTATTAATCTTATTAAAACACTGGTTTTAGTTTAAAGTCGTACCGTGCACACCAAACCCTTAAAATCAGGCATTATACCCAGTATATAGTCCAAAACATAACAGTCCAAAGCTTTGATAGCATGAAACGTCTTCCTCCATGTCCGATCAACTCATGGATGTGTTGTAACAGCAATGTTGAAGTGTGAAAATCCTTTAAAAGAGTAACAAGATTTTTAGCAATAAAGTTCACCATTAGGTTTGGATTCATTTCCGGATCATTAGCAGAGATTTCAAATCCCAGCTCAAGCTTTGGCTATTCTCTGTCTGGCTTACAGAGAGATTTTAGTCCATTGATCCATCTCTTATCGCTTAAGAAGCGGTTCGTAGTCAGTTCTCTGAAAACTTCATCCGCAGGATTTTCTACTGTGTTAACATATTTCAATTGTACAACATTAGTAACTGCCAATGCTCTTTCCATTGGCAAATTGTCTTTGTCCAAATCCAACTCTCTGGTTTCTTTGGCTCTATCATCTAGTGGAATGCTTTCACAATTGTCGCTGATCCACTGGTAAGTGTGAATCCTCCCTTATCGCAAAGGGAAGTCAGATGTTCTATTGGTAGAATTGCTGCCTGCTCAGTAGACATGGATCTTAAGCATTCATGTTGTTATTATTCTTCAAAGAGATTCTTACTTCATGAAATTTAGTATTCTCATCAAACTTGCGTTTCTAATTCTGGGTGCGTTGCTCAGCCATACGACGATTATTCGTCAGACTAACACTTTCTTGTTTAAAAGGTAAGTCCAGACAATAGTCCGTCAATCTTTACTGAGTAGTTCATAATATCCATGAACGTCAATTCTTCATTCGACATCTCTTCAGATTATTTGCTGGTACTTTCATTGAAGTCATAATTGTATGGCTTCATCACCGGCTTTTCTAATTTATCAGTAGATATTTGATTAACAGAAATTTTTCTGATTCTCATTTTTGTGGTTCCTTTTCAAGGAGCCATAGATAACCCATCCAAGTCGGGTTTTTGCAGCATACGGTTCACCTTGGCTCCTAACAATCTGTATAGGTTCTAATGCTTTCAGAGCATTCGTTCCAATAAGCAGGTCAATATCAGAATTTATTTTAGATATTTTGACATCCTTCAGGTAAGGCCATTGTTTCAAGTCTTCATATCCTGGTATATTTTGACGACCAACAGGCATGGTTCCATGTGTAAACACTTCAGATATTGGTATAAAATTATCTTCATCCAGACTGGATATCCCAAACTGGTAATGTAATGACTCTTCAAAGGTATCAAAGGTATTTTATTAGTCACATTCACATACACCCAGGTGTAGTGAAGTGAAATGCTTTTTGCCATTTTGCAGCACACAAAAAAAGAATACAGACATAACACCAATGAGAGTCTTAAACACATAGAATATCCCCCCACAATGGCTCCCACCATGAGGGATGGCACAAAGTCCAGTCCCCAACCCCAGTTCACCCATAGTCGGGCCCATTGAGGCCTCCACAGTTGCCTCTACGGAGGCCCGATGTTCCAGGCGGTTCTCGCCGGGTGATGTTGCTCCGGCGTTGGGAGAGTCCTCCCAGCGGCTTGGGAACCCTGGAACGGCCGCTTCCGCACTGGAGGCCGCGGCTTCCGAAGCCAACAAGGCCGCGCCGGTTGGAGCTCCACAACTGGCGATCTCATCTAGAGATCCCAGGCTCCTGATGTTAAGTTCAGCGCTGCCGCCCGCAGCTGGTCGCTCCACAGACCCGCAGCTCCGCGATGTTGTTCCCGGCGGTCTCAGCTCACCGGAGCTCCAGCGCGGTGACCCAGGCAAGGCATCGCCCGCTCCACGATAGCGCTCCAGCGCTGTGCTGCCACCGAAGCCGAGGGTCTGGGCGGTCCCCAACAGGAAACGCCGCTCCAGGCCCGCTGGTAGGCCGCGAGGACGGGTCGAAGCTGCAGCCCGGAGAAAAGCTGCCTCTCCGACCAGGTAGGGACCCTGAAAGGTAGTTTCCCCCCCCCCCCCCCTCCCACCCCCCACATAAAAAAAGTCTAGGCCTCCAAACAAAACACTTAACTAACTAAAATAAAAAATAAAAAGATGAAGAGACAGACAGCTGTCTCCTGTGATGTTCAGCCTTCTCGTCAGGTTTTCTGTGCAAAAGGTAGTTGACCTTCCGTGATCCAGAAAAGCATATGTTTGCAACACTGTATTCGTCTTGCTGTTCCTTACCTGTACTAGTAAGATAGAAAAGTTACAAGCTTCAACCCTGGCCCCAATATGAGCAGTTATTTGAGGCGAGGTGATAGCATCTCTCATAGTTGGCTTCTTCTTCTGTTCCGTTTGCTCCGGTTCTTCTTCTTCCCAATACTCTGGTAGCTCTTCTTCAGTGTGAACTGCTTCAGGATGATATTGCTTACACTTGTCACAAATTATTGGACTCATGTGCCCCTTTTTCAAACATCCATAGCAGATTCCATTCCTTTTTAAGAAGTCAATTTTTTCATATTCTTTCATCTTGAATCTTCGACACCATTTTATGGTGTGACCAACTTCATCACATAACAAACAAAATACTATTTGCTTGCTTTTCCTTTTCATTCCATCTGTCTTTTCCACAGGTATGGTTGTGATAACAAAACTACTTCTCTTAGGTTCTGATCTTTCTTCAGTTTTGTTAAAGGTAGAACCTTTGTTAGTTGCAATCGGTTTATAATCTTCATAAGTCCCGTAGTGTGGCTCTAACATGTACCGTATTTCCCTGTCCAAGAATTCCACCAGGTCTGGTAGCCTGGCTACTTGGTTCCTCTTATCAATTATTCCACCTCTTCATATCTCCACCTTTCCCTCAGTGGGCAACTTGCTAATGATGATTCTCATATTACTTACAAGATTCATTGCCTCCATGTAGCCGAGATTTTTCATCGAGCTGCAACAACCTCTCAGAAATATTGCATAATCACTCAATGCCTCCCCATCTTCCGGCTTGATTTATTTCCAAGCATGGGCCTTCTCCATGTATGCGTTAGCAATCCTCTGTTCATTCCCAAAACGTTCTTTAAATACCATTAGTTTCAATATAATTATGGAGAGGGTCAGAACTGGACCTAGGGTTGAGATTTTTGATTGGAAAAAGGCTAACTTTGATGAGATGCGAAATGATTTAAAAGGAGTGAACTGGGACATTTTGTTTTATGGGACGGATGTAGAAGAGAAATGGAAGACATTTAAAGGGGAACCTTTAAGAGTACAGAATCTTTATGTTCCTGTTCGGTTGAAAGGAAACAGTAAAAATTGGAAAGAGCCCTGGTTTTCAAGGGAAATTGGACATCTCGTTCGGAAAAAGAGGGAGATCTACAATAATTATAGGCAGCATGAAGTAAATGAGGTGCTTGAGGAGTATAAGGAATGTAAAAAGAATCTTAAGAAAGAAATTAGAAAAGCTAAAAGAAGACATGAGGTTGCTTTGGCAAGTAAGGTGAAAGTAAATCCAAAGGGTTTCTACAGCTATATTAATAGCAAAAGGATAATGAGGGATAAAATTGGTCCATTGGAGAGACAGAGTGGACAGCTATCTGCAGAGCCAAAAGAGATGGGGGAGATATTGAACAATTTCTTTTCTTCGATATTCACCAAGGAGAAGGATATTAAATTATGTGAGGTAAGGGAAACTAGTAGAGTAGCTATGGATACTATGAGTTTCAAAGTAAAAGAAGTACTGACACGTTTGAAAAATATAAAAGTGGATAAGTCTCCAGGTCCTGACAGGATATTCCCTAGGACATTGAGGGAAGTTAGTGTAGAAATAGCCGGGGCTATGACAGAAATATTTCAAATGTCATTAGAAACGGGAATAGTCCCCGAGGATTGGCGTACTGCGCATGTTGTTCCATTGTTTAAAAAGGGTTCTAAGAGTAAACCTAGCAATTATAGACCTGTTAGTTTGACTTCAGTGGTGGGCAAATTAATGGAAAAGATACTTAGAGATAATATATATAAGCATCTGGATAAACAGGGTCTAATTAGGAACAGTCAACATGGATTTGTGCCTGGAAGGTCATGTTTGACTAATCTTCTTGAATTTTTTGAAGAGGTTACTAGGGAAATTGATGAGGGTAAAGCAGTGGATGTTGTCTATATGGACTTTAGTAAGGCCTTTGACAAGGTTCCTCATGGAAGGTTGGTTAAGAAGGTTCAACTGTTGGGTATAAATGAAGGAGTAGCAAGATGGATTCAACAGTGGCTGAATGGGAGACGCCAGAGGGTAATGGTAGATGGCTGTATGTCGGGTTGGAGGCAGGTGACTAGTGGGGTGCCTCAGGGATCTGTGTTGGGTCATTTGTTGTTTGTCATGTACGTCAATGATCTGGATGAAGGTGTGGTAAATTGGATTAGTAAGTATGCAGATGATACCAAGATAGGGGGTGTTGTGGATAATGAAGAGGATTTCCAAAGTCTACAGAGTGATTTAGGCCATTTGGAAGAATGGGCTGAAAGATGGCAGATGGAGTTTAATGCTGATAAATGTGAGGTGCTACACCTTGGCAGGACAAATCAAAATAGGACGTACATGGTAAATGGTAGGGAATTGAAGAATGCAGTTGAACAGAGGGATCTGGGAATAACCGTGCATAGTTCCTTGAAGGTGGAATCTCATATAGATAGGGTGGTAAAGAAAGCTTTTGGTATGCTAGCCTTTATAAATCAGAGCATTGAGTATAGAAGCTGGGATGTAATGTTAAAATTGTACAAGGCATTGGTGAGACCAAATCTGGAGTATGGTGTACAATTTTGGTCGCCCAATTATAGGAAGGATGTCAACAAAATAGAGAGAGTACAGAGGAGATTTACTAGAATGTTGCCTGGGTTTCAACAACTAAGTTACAGAGAAAGGTTGAATAAGTTAGGTCTTTATTCTCTGGAGCGCAGAAGGTTAAGGGGGGACTTGATAGAGGTCTTTTAAATGATGAGAGGGATAGACAGAGTTGATGTGGACAAGCTTTTCCCTTTGAGAATAGGGAAGATTCAAACAAGAGGACATGACTTCAGAATTAAGGGACAGAAGTTTAGGGGTAACATGAGGGGGAACTTCTTTACTCAGAGAGTGGTAGCAGTGTGGAATGAGCTTCCAGTGGAAGTGGTGGAGGCAGGTTCGTTGGTATCATTTAAAAATAAATTGGATAGGCATATGGATGAGAAGGGAATGGAGGGTTATGGTATGAGTGCAGGCAGGTGGAACTAAGGGAAAATAATTGTTCGGCACGGACTTGTAGGACCGAGATGGCCTGTTTCCGTGCTGTAATTGTTATATGGTTATATGGTCATATGGTAATCTTCTCACCTTTTTAAATCCATGGCTGTCAGGCTCAATTTGACCACTTTCTACAAGTATCTGAACACTTCCACTTGAGTACTTCACCAGAAATCGTAAGCGCTCCTTTTCATCTGTAATTTTCGTTTCAAATACTTCTTCTAATGCCCTTACAAACGCTTCATACCACAAAGGATCTCCATCATATGTAGGAATTTCTGCTGGTGGTAGAATGAGAGAGGTATTTTGTCGAGCTATGATCTGGTTCAGTTCAGTTTGCTTTTTCACCAATGCCAATAATCCATCCTGATATAGGTATGTTGCAAAGCCTACCTGAAGCGTCGCTGAATATCTGCCGCTGAGGTTGTGCGCGATTTTGGCGCCGTTTAGAGGGGGCTAGTTTAAAACGCGATTTTCTCTAAGCTGTTCCAATCGAAAATGTTCAGCCTAGTTAATTATTAACGAAAAATCGCTGGAAGACTCCGTCGCAAAAGCTATTATTAGGTTTAAAGGCCTTGAATAATAGTTATAGTAGTTTAAAAATCAATCTTTAAACCCGCGACCGTCAGCAACCGCAGGGTCTCATAAAGAAAATAGCAGAAGTTAGGTTGTATATTTTTACATTCAAAAGGGCTTCTAAAGATCCTTTTATACAAAATTTAATATTGCGAGTAGCTCAATTTGGCCCCATTATATCGCGCAGTATTTTTCTGGGCATTTGGGGCACAAATCTACCGCAATGTGAACGTTCTAAACCAGCGCGTTCCACAGGGACCCACTGGAAAGCTGATTTAAATGGGCATTTATTTACAGCAATTGAACACTAAATTCCTTCCATTTGGCCTATAAATTAATGTAAATGAGATTTTAAAATCATGTTTTATTGTGAATTATTTGTGAATATTATTTGGACATTTAGGCTATTTAAAAATGTTAATCATTTATTAAGAAATGGATAGATGTTTAGATCTAGTAATTGAAGTCTGAAATTAGCTACAATTAGGTAACTAACTAATTATATGCTTTAATTTCAGGTCATCCAAGTAAGATTATTTTATATTTGTTTCAGAATGCTTCAATCTATGATAACTGAAAATTTCATTCAGTTCTCTTAATTTTTAAGAAAGTTATGGGCTTTTGACTGTTCACGATCACAACTTTTTTGTTATGTCCATAGAAAATCAATAGGGAACAAGATGCTCATTTCCGAGTATGAAAATGGCCATAACTTTTTAAATACTTGAGATATGAAAGTGAATTAGATGTCAAATTAAACTTATTTTTATGCTTTATCTGATGGGATAAATTACAGACTTGATTTTTAAAATCTCAAAATTTTGTAACATTGCTACCTGATAACCTTGGCTTGGCTCCACCTGTTGATAATCCGTCCTTTGTGACTCAAACTGGCTGTGCACCAGGCCTCGGAAAAGTATGGCCCGCTATTGGTTTGTCTCCAGCATCCACAGACGCTCCATAAGTAGTTTGTTTTGATCTAGCACCCATTTGCTGAGATGAAGTTTCACCCATCTTACTCTGTTCCAATGGGTTTTCAATGCCATGAAATCCGGTGGACCTCGATTGTGGAATTGATCCAACTGCTAATTCACTTCGAGCAATCTTTCTTCCCAAATCGGAGTTCATCACCTTCGATATTCTAGAAATGCATCTTGAACCCTTACTTTCCAGTAGCTCCATCTTTGTTTGAGCCACCGCCAACTTTGTGCCTAGTTTAAGTTGTTCCTTCCGTTGCCTCATCTCTTCTTTCCTCTGATCGTTCCATTGTCTTATCCCTTCTTCTCGCTCAATATCATTTCATCCTCAAGGCATCTGCTTCTATTGAGAGAGCAGCTAGATCAGCTTTAACTACCAATAGAGCAGAAGCCCTTGATACTGAACTGGCTGTAAAACCAGATCTGTGACCTGATCTTCGTGAAGATACTTTCGAGATATTTCATCTTCCATTCTGGAACCTTGTTGTATCGCACTTCCAGATACTAAGCTCGTAGGTTATGGTATAATTTCACATAACCACTGCTCTGCCTCCTTCATGAAACCATTGAATATCTTCACCCTGTCTTCCTTCCACTGGGTGTGTCTTATGCGTTCTTCCCGAGACGGCTGTGAACACAGCAGCACATTCTGTTTCTTTGCAACCTCTTTGCAGAGGTTCCATAGTTGGCTCATATTAGGTTTCACCTTGATCATGTTCTGTTCTGATTCCATTAATTTCTTCTGTTTCTCAATTAATCTGGTAACCTGTTTCCATAATTTGTTTCTCTTCTCGGTTTCCTTCAGAACTAGAACTCTGTATTTCTCAGTGAGTTTAACTTGACTAATTGGTCTTTCATCACCACCTCGTGGATCCTCAAGCATGGCTCAAAATATAGTCGATTTCTACTCACAATTTCTGTGATGTGTCTTCAGATCAGACTCGTCGCTGTCGATAGACCTCGAGGCCTTCTCTGGCCGAGATCTATTTTCTTCAGTTCCTCGGCTGGAACCGGAATTCTGTCCAAAACCTCTCTGTGATCTTAGCCAAATCTTCTGTCCCACTCTCTGGGACTGGTATTCACCCCCTCGCCGGAGGTCTCCTTTGACTTAATGTAGCGGCAGATGTTTATATCGTTCAAGAGATTACTCCCTCTAGCCGCTAAATGGACTACATGGTTAAGGGGAATGTCTTTTATACGCATGCGAGCTCACCGTCAGGGACCTCCAGAGCTTCTTCACAGACAAATCTTCAAAACACTGTATTTTGATTGATAAATTTAAATAACAACAAGTCCCCGGGGATGGATGGGATTCCAGGAGAGTTTTATAAATGTTTTGAGAACGAGCTTTCTCCGATTCTGGCTAGAGTCTATAATTATGCCTTGGCTGAAGGTAACCCACCAAGATCATGGGCCGAGGCTATAATCTCTGTTATTTATAAGGAAGGGAAGGTCTAACAGGATGTGAAGGCTACAGACCGATAAGTCTCTTATGTAATGACCTAAAGATACTCAGTGGTATATTAAGCAAGAGAATCCAAAAAATTAGAAAACAATTGATACATCTTGATCAAACAGGGTAGACAGGGAGCCAATAATATTAGGCGGGTCCTGAATATCATGACATGTGCAAAAAGGAAGCATCAGACTTCAATGCTATTAAGTTTAGATGCTCAAAAGGCTTTTGACAGAGTAGATTGGGTCTATCTTGAATACGCACTAGATAAAATGGGGTTCCACACAAAATTTATTAATTGGGTGAAAATATTATATTTAAATCCAAAGTCAAGAGTAAGGGTAAATGGATGTTGCTCTGAGTTTTTTGAATTAAAGAGGGGAGTTAGACAGGGAGACAGTTTGAGTCCCCTGCTTTTTGACATGTTTAGAGCCGTTCGCAGAAACTATTAGACAAGATGACTATATTGAGCGCTTTAAAGATGATCTGGGGGGGGGAACAAAAAATGCCACTGTTTGCAGATGATGTTATGATCTATGTGAGTAACCCTATTTCCTCAGTGCCTCGCCCAATGCAAGTCTTACAGGAATATGGAGAAATATCGGGATATAAAATAAATGACTCAAAATCAGAAGTAATGATGCTGTCAGGTCTGTGGCCCTCGCAATTAAATGATCAAGTGCTTCGAGAGGCTGGTCCTGGCACACCTCAAAAGCTGCCTACCCCCCACACTGGATCCCTATCAGTTTGCCTACCGCAAGAACAGGAGTACGGAGGATGCCATCTCAACGGCACTTCACTCCGCCCTCTCCCAACTCGACAACAGAGACACTTACGTAAGAATGCTGTTCATCGATTACAGCTCAGCATTCAACACCATTATACCATTAAAACTGATCACCAAACTCGGTAACCTGGGCATCGACCCCTCCCTCTGCAACTGGATACTGGACTTTCTAACCAACAGACCCCAGTCTGTTAGGTTAGACAAGCACACTTCTTCAACCCTCACCCTGAACACCGGCGTTCCACAGGGATGTGTGCTGAGCCCCCTCCTCTACTCCCTCTTCACCTACGACTGCACACCTGTACATGGTACTAACACCATCATCAAGTATGCAGATGATACAACGGTGATTGGCCTCATCAGCAACAATGATGAGTCAGCCTACAGGGAGGAGGTCCAGCACTTAGCAGCATGGTGCGCTGACAACAACCTGGCCCTTAACTCCAAGAAGACCAAGGAGCTCATTGTAGACTTCAGGAAGTCCAGGGGCGGCACGCACACCCCCATCCACATTAACGGGACGGAGGTGGAACGTGTTTCTAGCTTCAGGTTCCTGGGAGTCAACATCTCCGATGACCTCTCTTGGACCCACAATACCTCAACTCTGATCAAGAAGGCTCACCAGCGTCTCTTCTTCCTGAGGAGACTGAAGAAGGTCCATCTGTCTCCTCAGATCCTGGTGAACTTCTACCGCTGCACCATCGGGAGCATCCTTACCAACTGTATCACAGTATGGTATGGCAACTGCTCTGTCTCCGACCGGAAGGCATTGCAGGGGGTGGTGAAAATTGCCCAACGCATCACCGGTTCCTCGCTCCCCTCCATTGAGTCTGTCCAAAGCAAGCGTTGTCTGCGGAGGGTGCTCAGCATCGCCAAGGACTGCTCTCACCCCAACCATAGACTGTTTACCCTCCTACCATCCGGGAGGCGCTACAGGTCTCTCCGTTGCCGAACCAGCAGGTCCAGGAACAGCTTCTTCCCGGCAGCTGTCACTCTACTCAACAACGTACCTCGGTGACTGCCAATCACCCCCCCCCCCCCGGACACTTATTATTATTTATTCAAATCATTTGCTATGTCGCTCTTCCAGGGAGATGCTAAATGCATTTCGTTGTCTCTGTATTGTACACTGACAATGACAATTAAAATTGAATCTGAATCTGAATCAGGTCAGGTTCCAATGGTCCCAGGAGGGTTTTAGATATCTAGGTATTGTCATCACTTCCTCTGTCACCGCATTGTATGAAGCTAACTATGGTAAATTACTCAAGATTACAGCAGACATGCACAGATGGGATATTCTCCCTCTATCTCTAATTGGTAGAGTGGAAGTTGTTCGAATGAACATTCTGCCCCGACTGCTTTTCTTATTTCAATCTTTACCAGTAGGGGGTCCCTGGCGCGGCATTTAAAGCGTTAGATAAAGAGTTAACAAGATTTGTGTGGCAAAATAAGAGACCCAGAGTCAGACTTAAGACACTGTTGTTATCAAAACAAAAAGGGGGCCTTAATATGCCCAACTTTAAATATTATTATTGGGCAGCGCAGCTGAGAACCTAGATAGCATGGTTAACGAACGACGAGGAAACGGGATGGGTGAAAATAGAACAAAATGCATGCCCTAGTATTGCCCTGGCTGGGCTCCCATTTATAACTCAAGTAAATTGGAAGAAATTAAAAGTAGATAACAATTGGATTAAATTCACGATGAAAACGTGGTTAGCTATCAGAAAGCAATTAAATCTTTTTAATTCGATATCTAGAGCAATGAAGATACAGTAGCTGCTAGTCCCAATTTTATACCCAGGAAAATTGATAAGGGATTTAGAAACTGGGCAGATAAAGGGCTTATTACTGTGGACCAGCTTTTTTGTGGGGGAGTCTTGAAATCCTATGAGCACCTACAGAATGAATTTGGATTGTCAGGGTCGGATTTCATTAGGTTCCTTCAGATACGACACTACTTACAGACACATGTAGATTGGGAGCAGATATGTAGACTACCTTCAAATTTGGAAAAAACTTTCTTGATGACTATAGAGGGAGTGTTACAAAATAATTTGATATCTCATTTATATCAAGGACTTCAAGACTATACAAAAGGAAATACTATAGAAACAAAACAGAAATGGGAATTGAAAATGAACATTATTATTACAGATGAAATATGGGAAAGGACATGTCTCTTGGGCCATAAGTTGACAAGCAGCCCCTCTTGGAGGGAGTTCGATTGGAAAATTAAAATGAGAGTATTTAGGACACCTCTAGTGCTGGCAAGATACAGTAATACCTCAAATTTATGCTGGAGACAATGTGCGAAGATCGGTGATCACACATATTTTTTGGGATTGTCCCAAATTGTACCAATACTGGAGAGACATCCAGGTAGAGATTAAATTAATTCTGGGAGTGGATCTACCTTTGGAACCGGCTTGTTTCATATTAGGAGATACTCCAGCAGAGACAGATATTCAAAATCAGAGATATTTGCTTGGGGTGATGCTGTTGGTTGCTAAAAAGATGATAACAGTGTTATGGAGAAAGGAAATGCCACCGAATGTTCAACAGTGGAGAGAAAGATTGAAAAATGTATACTTGATGGAAAGTATAACTGCTAAACTCCAGTTGAGGACTGATGCCTTTAATATTATATGGAAACTGGTACTATTACAAATGCCAAGATTGATTAATGATATGAATGGATGAGCTTGCTCTGGTGTCTGTGAATAAGATGCTTTTATGATAGAATGTTAAGAGGATTTGAGGCGATGCTAATCGAGGTTAGTTGATTTGTATTTTGTCATTTTGCAACTGTCTTTTGTGTGTTTCTTTTTGTCTATGTGTATTTTGTTATGTCAATAAATGTTAAGTTCAAAAATAAAACTTGATTAGCAATTGATGTTATTGAGATAATGTGGCAGGTAAATTTGAATATAAAAGTTGTAAATGTAATATTAGAGACAAGACTACTTAATGCCTGAAGACAACTTTGCCGTTTAATAAAATCAAACGAACTATTGATTGAACTATTGAGTAAAAACGTTAGGCGGGTTAGTCTGACGTCAGTGGTTGGTAAAATGTTAGAGTCCATTATAAACGATGAGGTTACGGAGTACTTAGACGTTCATGATAAAATAGGCCAAAGTCAGCATGGTTTTGTGAAGGGTAAATTGCAGGACAGACCAAGGATAGTGAGGGACAGTGACACTCTGCTTGGTGTCGCCACTTCACTGACACACACTCTCACACACACAACCTGACACACACCCTCCAGGGCTCTCACTTAACTTTTTTTCTCTGTTGTCAGCCGGGCAACCTAAGCAGCTTTTAAGGTTGCCAAATTACAGTTTAGGTGGTCATTTAAGATGGCTTGCATGATGCGTGCGATAATGTGCTTGGACGAAGTGCGTAGTTACCAGTCAGAATTATGCTCAATGAAGGATTCACATATTATTTCTGCTTCAGATAAAGTCACAAACTAAACATATTCACCAATCAAGATGATATATACCACAATGACATGCAGCAAAATTATAATACAGTATATACAGTATCTCAACTCTTTTTATACGTTGTAATGAATGCAATTTCTATTATTTCTTTTCACTTCCAAACAAAAATGTGGTTGGATTATTCAGCGTATAATCAACCTCGCTGAGATCAAGCGCAGGCTTGGCAATCGCTTCGCACAACACCTCCACTCAGTTCGTAAAAACCAACCTGTTCTCCCGATGGCTCAGCACTTCAACTCCCCCTCCCATTCCGAATCCGACCTTTCTGTCCTGGGCCTTCTCCATGGCCAGAGTGAGGCCCACCGTAAATTGGAGGAACAGCACCTCATATTTCGTTTGGGTAGTTTACGCCCCAGCAGTATGAACATTGGCTTCTCCAATTTCAGGTAGTCCTTGCTTTCTCCCTCCTTCCCCTCCCATTCCCAGCTCTCACACAGCCTACTGTCTCCGCCTCTTCCTTTCCTTTTCCCGTCCCCCCCCCGACATCAGTCTGAAGAAGGGTCTCGACCCAAAACGTCGCCTATTCCTTCGCTCCATAGATGCTGCCTTACCCGATTTTCTCCAGCTTTTTTGTCTACCAATGGGACCCCACCACTGGCCACATCTTCCCATCTCCTCCCCTGTCGGCTTTCCGCAGAGACCGCTCCCTCCGTAACTCCCTGGTCAATTCGTCCCTTCCCACCCAAACCACCCCCTCTCCTGGAGCTTTCCCTTGCAACCGCAGGAATTGCTACACTTGTCACTTTACCTCCCCCCTTGACTCCATTCAAGGACCCAGGCAGTCTTTCCAGGTGCGGCAGAGGTTCACCTGCACCCCCTCCAACCTCATCTATTGCATCCGCTGCTCTAGGTGTCAGCTGCTCTACATCGGTGAGACCAAGCGTAGGCTTGGCGATTGCTTCGCCCAACACCTCCGCTCGGTTCACAATAACCAACCTGATCTCCCGGTGGCTCAGCACTTCAACTCCCCCTCCCATTCCGAACTCAACCTTTCTGTACTGGGCCTCCTCCATGGCCAGAGTGAGGCCCACCGTAAATTGGAGGAGCAGCACCTCATATTTCGCATGGGCAGTTTACACCCCAGCGGTATGAACATTGGCTTCTCCAATTTCAGGTAGTCCTTGCTTTCTCCTCCCCTTCCCAGCTCTACCTCAGCCCACTGTCTCTGCCTCTTCCTTTCTTCTTCCCGACCCCCCCCCCCCCCCCCCCCCCCCACCCCCCGCCCCACCCCCCCCCCACCCTCACATCAGTCTGAAGAAAGGTCTCGACCCGAAATGTCGCCTATTTCCTTCGTTCCATAGATGCTGCCTCACCCACTGAGTTTCTCCAGCATTTTTGTCTACCCATTCACACAAGTTCTGTTATCCCTCTTTCCTCACCCACTCCCTACACATTAGGGGCAATTTTACAGAGACAAGTTAACCTACAAAGCCAATGCGTCTTTGGAATGTGGGAGGAAACCCACACGCTTGCAGGGAGAATGTGCAAATTCAACACAGACAGTGCCCGAGGACAGGATCGAACACAGATCCCTCGCGTGTGAGGCAGCAAGTCTACCAGCTGTGCCACTATATTTTGTTTTCCAACACACAAAAAATTATACGTTGGTAACTTTGGTTACGAAAAAAAAAGAAACTATTTATTTTCAGTCTTAAGTGGCGCTATGTCCCCCTTTACAGCTACTGTATGTTTTAATTCAGTTCAAGACTATGGGGCAGTACATTGGCCATAAAGTTGCTGCCTAAAATTGCCAGAGACCCGGAATTGATCCTGAATATGGGTGTTGTATGGAGTTAGCTCCTTTTCCCTTTGATCGCAAGAGTTTTCTCCGGATGCTCTTGTTTCCTTCCACATTCCAAAGGTGTGCAAGAACCTTTATCGGACCCAACCCAAAACATAATATTTTCCTTTTGTCCAGAGATTCTGTCTGACCTGTTGAGTTACTCCAGCTTTTTGTGTCTATCTTCAGTTTAAACCAGCATCTGCAGTTCCTTCCTACACACAAGATACTATACGATAGAACTTTATTAATCCCAGGAGGGAAATTGTGTGTGTGTGTGTGTGTGCGTGTGGTTATATATATTATACACACACACACACGCACGCACACACACAGAAATTTATATATAAATATACACTGTTTTGTTTTCTCGTTTATAATATTGTTTACAGGGTACTATGTTTACATATTCTGTTGTGCTACTGCAAGTAAGGATTTCATTTTAACTGGGAAGTGAGAGAATAAAACACTCTTGAATCTTGACTCATGTCGCTAATGTGTGGGAAAGAACTAGCGTACGGGTGATCGGTGGTTGGTGTGGACTCGGTCGGCCGAAGGGCCTGTTTCCTTGCTGCATACTGCATATCCATGCTGCATATTTAAATTAAACTAAAAATACTAAAAACACTAAAACCAGAGGAAACCTAAAGAAAGGTCTCTACCCGAAACGTCACCTAATTTCTTCTATCCGGAGGCGCTGACTGCTCCATGGTTCCCCCGCACAATTAAAGCATGGAATAGTCTTCACCCTACCATAGTTACCCAACCTGACGCAACTAAATTTAAGATAGCTCTTTTTTCCCACAAACCCTTTTTTGCTTAAGTCCAAGTCAAGTCAAGAGAGTTATATTGTCTTGTGTTCCAGATAGGACAATGAAATTCTTGCTTGCTGCAGCACAACAGAATATGTAAACATAATACAGAACAGGGGATAAAAGTTCAGTATGCTATATACCATAGATATACAAAATAATTAAACAGATAAAGTGCAATAGGCTGTTATTTTTCAGAGTTTGGAGTTTGGTGGTGGAAGGTCCACCAGTTTAAATTCCATTTGGAATATTTTTGGAGGACCAGGAAACCAAGAAGCAAGAGTTTCTCCAGGGAGTTACATGATTAAAATCCAAAGGCACATTCACTGGACAAACTGCTTTCCACATTTGTCCAGACTTCAGTCCAGTTTGTCCAGTTGCGTGTGCCTTTGGATTTTAATTGGAGCTGTCTCACTCCTGCCTACCGACTTACACCGTGATGCTTGAGTGGGCCGAATCGTGGTGCCCCATTGTGTTGCACCATTTAGTGCTGCTGCCTCACCAGTCAGTGGCGGACTGGGTCTAAAAAGTTCAAGTTCAAGTTCAAGTGAGTTTATTGTCATGTGTCCCTGTATAGGACAATGCAATTCTTGCTTTGCTTAAGCACACAGAAAATAGTAGGCATTAACTACAAAACAGATAAATGTGTCCATATACCATATACACATGAATAAATAAATTGATAAAGTGCAAATAGCAGAAAGTGATTATTAATAATCAGAGTTTTGTCCGAGCCAGGTTTAATAGCCTGATGGCTGTGGGGAAGTAGCTATTCCTGAACCTGGTTGTTGCAGTCTTCAGGCTCCTGTACCTTCTACCTGAAGGTAGCAGGGAGATGAGTGTGTGGCCAGGATGGTGTGGGTCTTTGATGATACTGCCAGCCTTTTTGAGGCAGCGACTGCGATAAATCCCCTCGATGGATGGAAGGTCAGAGCCGATGATGGACTGGGCAGTGTTTACTACTTTTTGTAGTCTTTTCCTCTCCAGGGCGCTCAAATTGCCGAACCAAGCCACGATGCAACCGGTCAGCATGCTCTCTACTGTGCACCTGTAGAAGTTAGAGAGAGTCTTTCTTGACAAACCGACTCTCCGTAATCTTCTCAGGAAGTAGAGGCGCTGAAGAGCTTTTTTGATAATTGCGTTAGTGTTCTCGGACCAGGAAAGATCTTCAGAGATGTGCACGCCCAGGAATTTGAAGTTCTTGACCCTTTCAACCATCGACCCGTTGATATAAATGGGGCTGTGGATCCCCCTCCTACTCCTTCCAAAGTCCACAATCAGTTCCTTGGTTTTGCTGGCGTTGAGGGCCAGGTTATTGCGCTGGCACCATATGGACAGTTGCTCGATCTCCCTTCTATATTCTGACATCCCCATCAGTGATACGCCCCACAGTAGTGGTGTCGTCAGCGAACTTGATGATGGAGTTCGCACTGTGGTTGGCTATGCAGTCATGGGTATAGAGTGAGTACAGCAGGGGGCTGAGCACGCAGCCTTGATGTGCTCCCGTGCTGATTGTTATCGAGGCTGACACATTTCCACCAATACGAACAGACTGTCGAGGAAGTCGAGGATCCAGTTGCAGAGGGATGCGCAGAGACCCAGTTCTGCGAGTTTGGTAACCAGTTTGGAGGGGATGATTGTGTTGAATGCCGAGCTGTAATCGATGAATAACAGCCTGACATATGAGTTTTTGTTGTCCAAGTGGTCCAGTGCGGAGTGGAGGGCCAGCGAGATCACATTCACCGTTGATCCGTTGTGGCGGTAAGCGAACTGCAGTGGGTCCAGGTTTTTGTCGAGGTAGGAGTTGATTTGCTCCATGATCAGCCTCTCAAAGCACTTCATCACCACCGGCGTTAGTGCCACTGGTCGATAGTCATTGAGGCACGTCACCTTACTCTTCTTGGGCACCGGTATAATTGATGCCCTTTTGAAGCAGGTGGGGGCCTCAGACCTCAGAAGTGAGAGGTTGAAAATGTCCGTAAAAACTCCAGCCAGTTGGTCTGCACAGGTTTTTAGAACACGACCGGGTATACCATCAGGACCAGGTGCTTTTCGGGGGTTCACCCCTCTGAAGGATTTCCTGACGTCGGCCTCTGTGACTGAGACTGAAATGCCATCACAGCGAATGGGGGATCGGGAAGGCACATCAGTATTCTCCCTGTCTAAGCGTGCGTAAAATGCATTGAGCTCGTCAGGGAGTGATGTTTCACCGACATATTGGTTGCCAGGAGACAAAGGGGGCGCACCCACAACTACAATGCTATCATTTAGAAACATAGAAACATAGAAAACAGGTGCAGGAATAGGCCATTCGGCCCTTCGAGCCTGCACCGCCATTCAATATGATCATGGCTGATCATCCAACTCAGTATCCTGTACCTGCCTTCTCACCATGCCCCCTGATCCCTTTAGCCACAAGGGCCATGTAGATGGATTATGCATGCAACCAATCACATAGCCACCTCAGCACTACTAACCCCGCCTTAGGTATCATTTATAATAACGCCTGTTTCTCCTTCTGCGCAGTACAGTAGCAGGCTGGAGTCAGTGACTACTCATGTATCGTTTAACTCTGTGTCCTTATTAAAGACTGTTATAACGTTACACGTGTGTAATGTCTCATTTACATGGTGTCAGATAGAGACAACTCGCATCTCCTTTTTACCAGTTTTTATTTCTTTTGCTAAGTTTTTATTTTCATTTTGACGATGGCTGCCTCTTGCCGAAAGCCTGCTCAGCTCATCTTCGATTCGGACATCGCGGAGCGCTGGGCTACTTTCGAACTGGACTACCGCCACTACATGAATATCGCACATCGGAACGAGCCCGACGAAGTCAAAGCCTCTCTTCTTCTCAACCTTGCCGGCCCCGACGCCATGAGAAGAGTGAGAACTTTCAGTTACGCCCCAGCGGTCCTGGGTGCCGACGATCAGGTACTGATACCCATAGAAACAGCCAATGACCCAAGTGTCCTGATGCGCAAATTCAGGGAGATTTGTGACCTGCCCTCTAATCGTATTTTAGAAAGGGCACGATTTTTTACTCGCAAGCAGTCGCCCGATGAGCCTGTTGAGTGCTTCATCGCTGATTTACGTTACCTAGCTCAGAGGTGCCGGTTCGAAGCGATGACAGACCAGCTAACTAGAGACATTTTGGTGACAGGGATGCTCGATCAGAAACTGAGATCAGAGCTCCTCCGCAAACCAGATCTGACCTTAAATGAAGCCATGCATGCCTGCAGAATGGCTGAGGTTATCGACCCGCCAGACAGTCAGCTTGATTCGGACACTAAATCTATCAATCTGACTGGGTTCAATAGACCGCGACCTCGAACGGATAATACGAAATTTGTGCCACGGGCCAGCTCCGTATCTGGCGCTGAGCCCCCTAAATGCCCGAACTGCAACTATATGCACCACAGGCAGTTGCCATGCCCTGCCTACGGTAAAGCCTGCAACTATTGCAAGAAGTTAAACCATTTCTCTGCTGCCTGCCGTTCTCGTGGGAAAGTTCCACAAGCTTCCAGACCTAACCTAAACATGCAGATGCAAGTTGATAACAAGTATGATTCTCCGTCCCTGCTCGACGCTGCCCACGTTGCCGATCCAATTAATTCGCATGGGGAGGCAAGTGTGTTCTCACTCCTTCATGCACCTGGCTTGAATCTTGATTTGAAGAATATGCAGCGTTGGAGTGCTTTGGTATCTTTAAATTCATTTGAGGGTGAATTCTTCATGGTTAGAATGCAAAGCCAAAATCACCTGACATTTTATACTTAAAACGATCTAGCATAATGACAACGCCAGATAACCCAATGTTATCTAACAAAACCAGTTGGTTAAATTTGTCTGTAAATAAATTCCAGTCGTCTTTCTTACAGTTTGGCTTTCTTCCCAACCATTGTTCAAGCGCTTTTGATTGCAACATGCGCCTTAATTTAGTTCAACAAAGAAACTGACAAGTTACTAAACAAATTCTTTAGTAACTTGTCAGTTTCTTTGTTGAACTAAATTAAGGCGCATGTTGCAATCAAAAGCGCTTGAACAATTGGTTGGGAAGAAAGCCAAACTGTAAGAAAGACGACAGCGCCTCCTTTTCAAGAGCAGCCAGCTCTTGCACGGTCGGTGCCAAAGCATCAACATGACCCTTAAACGTGCTACCTCCCGTTGCTCTTTTCTGTCCATAAACTACTTTACCATCAAACTCATCCACTGGAATTTTTAGGTCAGGCGGACCCAATCCAACTGTTCTGATAACTGTCAACAATTCCGATTTTCACGCTAAGCTCGACACGGGGGCAAAGGTGAATGTAATGTCAATAAGCCTTTTCAAGAAGATAAGGAATAATGAGCTACTGATTGCAGACCGCTCCACTCTGCACGCTTAGTGCTGAGACCGCTGGGAAAAGCTACTTTCACTTGTGTCCTGAAAAAGACAACGCGTGCCTTGACCTTTTATGTTTTTAACTCTGACTGTGTGACTGTTGGGCAACCAGGCATGCCAGGATCTGGGACTGGTGTCGTTCGACAGAACGGTCCACAAGGTGATGATATCGGTGGACCCGGTAAAGGAATACCCTGACCTGTTTAATGACGAACTGGGCAAGCTGCCTATTACCTACAAAATTGCTACTGATCCAAAGGTGTCACCTGTAATTCGTGCACCGCACAAAGTGTCTCACGCCATGAAGGACAAAGTTGAATCCATGCTGAACGTCATGGTCACCATGGGGGTGCTAGAAGCGGTCAGCGAGCCCACCGAGTGGGTGTCCACCATGGTTGTCACGATAAAAAAGGACAAGAATGAAATCCGTGTGTGCATCAACCCTAAAGACTTGAACCTTGCCATCAGGCGCCCCCACTACCCCATGAGGACAGTTGAGGATGTTGCAGCTCAGGTCGGACAGGCCACCGTCTTCTCTGTCCTCGACGCAAAGAGCTCGTTTTGGCAGACACCGCTGGACAAGGGGTCATCGGATCTGACCATGTTTTCGACACCGTTCGACAGATTCAAGTTCTTGCGAATGCCATTCGGCATCAACTCCGCCAGCGAGGTGTTCCAGAGGACCATGGAACAGCTGTTCGCTGGTCTGCCGTGTGCCATCATTGTTGATGACAACCTGGTCTACGGGAAAGGCGTGGTGGAGCACGACCAGAACCTACGCTATGTCCTGGAGCGGGCACGACAGATCAACCTCAAGCTTAACCCCAAGAAATGCAGATTCTGGGTCTCCGTGGTCACTTACGTTGGCCATGTATTCACTCCTGCCGGACTCAAGCCAGATCCTTTGAAAGCTGCCGCTATCACAGAGATGCCGGCCCCCACCGACGTGCTTGGTCTACAGCACTTCCTGGGTATGGTGAACTATCTTGGGAAATTTATACCCAACCTCAGCTAACTGAGCTCGTCCCTGCGACAACTGACTAGAAAAGACACCGCCTGGTCCTGGTTCTGTCACAGTCTGCCCTCTCCTCATTCTCATCCACTTCACCTCCCAGTACTTTTCCACCGGTCCCTCCTTCTCCTCACTTGCCTGCCTACCACTCCCCTCCATGTCGCACCTGCCAGGCTGCAGCGTATGATGATGCAGCTCCAGCGTTTCGACTTCACCATTGTTTATAAAAAGGGTACTGAAATGCACGTTGCTGACACTCTCTCTCGCGCCCCTCGAGCTTCCTGTGATCGCCACCCCTACGAACGGGAAGACCATCTGGTGCTCGCCATTGACTTTGTCCCCACTAAGCAGCTTCAGTGTCTAGCCAAGCATATTGCCGCCGATCCCGTTCTGCAGCGACTTTGTTCAGTGATTAAAGGGGGTTGGCCGAGCAAGGGTGCCAGCGCGCCTGCAGAGACACAGCCTTTTTTCCTGGTTCGCGACGAACTGGTCATCCAAGACGCCGTTATTGTTAAAGGCCACAAGGTCGTGATCCCCTCCTCCCTGTATGACAAGTACTACAGCGTGGCCCACAGCGGGTACCCAGGTGTTGATGCCATGATCGCCCACGCACAGTGCCAATTCTACTGGCCTGGAATGGCTAAGTACATTCGGGACCGGGTCTTGTCTTGCTCAACCTGCAACAGCCTTGCGCCCCACCAGCAAAGGCAGCCCCTCTTGCAATAACCCGCGCCAGTCCTGGCCTGGACCTCGGTGGCCGCTGACATTTTCGAGTGGCGCGGTAAACACTACCTTGTCCTGGCTGACTCGCACTTGAACTGTGTAAAGGAGTGATATCTGACACACTGTAACCTTTACTTGTACTTTATTATAGCACATGGCACACACGTCCCAGCACTGACTGCATCCAGCCTTCAGGCGTACTGGGACCTAGTGGGAGGAACAAAGGGAGGATACTACAGTTATACTAATATGATGGGGCGTGGTTAGTGGTGATGAGGTAACTACATTATAGGTTACATGCATAACCCATCTACATCCTTCCCCTTACAATTTAAACAAGTTACAACAATGGCAGGTTTGTTATACAGAACCTGCAAAGCTAAGCATATTCTCCGTAGCGAGCCGGAGGTTTTACAATCCGACCCGAGCGAGTGCGCACCGCACCTTCACCCTCCCCACCCGAAAGAATAGGAGGAGGGACAGGAACAGAAACAGGACGGGGAGAGAAGGTGGGCGGAGAACCCAGCTTGGAGGAGGAACGGAGAGGCACAGGTGAGCCAGGTGAAACAGAAGGGGTAGAACGAGTGGAAGTGGGAGAGAGAGAAGACCTTGCAGGGGACAACAGAGCCTGGGGAGCAAACCCGGGAGGAGCAGGGGGGGGTACCCGAGGCGAAAGGACGACCGTGGCATACAGGGAGCAGAGGGTACGTTAGTGGAGGAAGGCTCGACACGCGATGGAGGGGTATACGGAATCGCAGGAGGTGGTTTGGGCTCGTTAACCGCCAACAGGTGCTGGCGGCTGCGTCGGTATACAATCCCCTCAAAATCCACGAGGTAGGACCGTGGCGCGCTGTCAAACCCGACAACGGTGGCAAGTCGGGAGTAGCCGGTGGGCATCTGCAAACGGACGACCTGTCCAGGCATCAGAGGCGAAAGGGGGCGGCAGGATTTGTCATGCGAGCGGCGCTGGATCTCGTGCTTCTGGGCAATTCGTTGCTGGACATCAGCAGGCTGCAGGACTTTGGGCATCAGGGACTGCTGGGCAATAGGCATCGGAGGGCGGACAACACGGGACATGAGTCGCTGGGCAGGGGATCCCATGGTACTGTCTCTGGAAATGTTCCGAAGGTTCAGGAGACCCTGATAGAAATCCCCATTCGAGAGGCGGGTTTGTTCAAGCAGGTGCTTAGCGCTGCGGACCGCCCGTTCAGCTAGACCATTGCTCTGCGGGTACTCCGGGCTGCTGGTGAAATGATTAAAGTTCCACTTTGCAGCAAACGCTCGAAATTCGGCGCTGGTGAACTGGCGTCCGTTGTCTGTCTGCAGCCGAACAGGGGAACCAAACGTGGCAAAGTGACGGCGGAGTTTGCTGATCACCATCTCGGAGGTGATGGCAGGGAGGAGGTCCACCTCGAACCAATTCGAGTAAGAGTCTACTAGCACAAGGTATTGTTTCCCACGCCAGTCGAAAATATCGGCAGCCAGAGAAGACCAGGGCATGTCAGGGGCAGGCTGCTGCAAAAGCGGTTGTCTTTGCTGATGCGGGGCAAGAGAGTTACAGTCCGGACAGGAATCCACCCTGGCCTGGATGTACTTAGCCATGGCCGGCCAGTAGTACTGTTCTTGGGCATGCGAGATAGTGGCATCTGCCCCGGGATGCCCCATGTGGGCGGCGTCAAAATACAAGCCATGCAGCGAGGCAGGGCCGACCACTTTGTGTCCTTTGATAATAATGCCGTCCCGGAGGACCAACTCATCGCGGACCAAAAAATAGGGGTGGACGCTGGCAGGCAACGAATTCCGTTTGGTGGGCCACCCGCGCTTGATGACAGCAGCAAGCTGCTGCAGGTCGGGGTCGTTTGCGGTATGTGCAACCAAGCACTGTAGTTGCTGAGAAGGGACGAAGTTAACGTTCAGTACCTGTAAGTCCGACTGCTCGAAGGGGTGCTGGTCGCAGGAGGCACGGGGGGCCCGGGACAGCGCATCAGCCACATGCATCTCGGTGCCCCTCTTATATATGATCTTAAAGTCAAAGCGCTGTAGCTGCAGCATCATCCGCTGTAGCCTGGCAGGGGCGCAGTGTATAGGTTTGTTCAGTATCGTTACCAGTGGCTGGTGATCCGTCTCAACGGTGAACCTGGTGCCAAATAGGAAGTCCTTAAACTTCGAACACGCGAAAACCACCGCCAGCAGCTCCTTCTCTATCTGTGCATAGCGCTGCTCTGTGTCCGTCATGGTCCTAGAGGCATAGGAGATGGGCAGCAGCGAGTCATCAGCGTGGGGTTGCAGGCAGGCAGCACCCAGACCAAATCGAGAGGCGTCGCAAGTGACCACGATCGGGCGCAGTAGATCAAAGAACTTCAGGGTAGGTGTGCTGACCAGCCTCGTCTTTAGCAGGTCGAACGCCTGCTGGTGGTGTGGAAACCATGCCCAGGCAATGTCCTTTTTAGTGAGCTGTCTCACGTAGTGAGTGTAGTCCATCACAAAAGTCGACCATCGCTCCGCAATGTCAGCGTCGAAGACAAGGGGAGATGGCTTTCGGCATGAGGATGCCATGTCAAGGGAAACCCAACACTGGGCACTAACGGGGACAAAATAAATGAAAACCGGTAAACGGGAAACGCGAGTTTTAAACTTCTGACACCATGTAAAGGAGTGATAGCTGACACACTGTGACCTTTACTGGTACTTTATTATAGCACATGGCACACACGTCCCAGCACTGACTGCATCCAGCCTTCAGGCGTACTGGGACCTAGTGGGAGGAACAAAGGGAGGATACTACAGTTATACTAATATGATGGGGCGTGGTTAGTGGTGATGAGGTAACTACATTATAGGTTGCATGCATAACCCATCTACAAACTGGTTCGAGGTTGACCTTCTGACCTCCCTCACGTCCGAGATGGTCATCCGCAAGCTGAGGAAACACTTTTCCACTTTCGGCGCGCCTGTCCGTCTGCAGACCGACAACGGCAGGCAGTTTACCAGCCAGGAGTTCAAGCTCTTTGCCAACAAATGGAACTTCCTCCACTTCACGAGCAGCCCTGAGTACCTACAAAGTAACGGGCTTGCTGAGCGGGCTGTCCGGAGTGTCAAACTGCTAATGAAGCAAGCGCGCCTGGCGAATTCCGACTTTTATCTCGACCTCCTGAACCTGAGGAACATTTCCAGGGATGCTACCCTGGGTTCACCTGCTCAGCGGCTGATGTCCAGAACGACGAGACCACCGATTCCGATTGCTCAACACAAGCTGCTACCTCGAGTGCTGGAGCCTGCATCCGTCCAGACGCGCATTCAGGAAAAGCACGACATCCAACGATGGTCACATGATAGATCGTGCAAACCACTCAAGCCTCTGCTGCCTGGGCAGGCCGTTCGTCTACAGACTGCTAGTGGATATTCCCGTCTGGCCCCCGTGGTTGGCGTTGCTGACGCACCTCGTTCGTACCTTGTGGACTTTGAAGGGACTGTTTACCGCAGGAGCCGCCAGCACCTGCTTGCAGTACAGGAGCCGCTCCCGCAGGCAGCGGGACCCTACGCTCCGCCGCTGTGGTTCCAGCCGTCCGCTGCTTTACCCGTTACCGGCCCCTGCATGCCCCAGACCCCTCGCGTGTTTTGTTCACCTCTGCGTGGGACGCCTATTGCTAACCATTTTTCCACCCCTCCTGCACGTTTGTCCTCCACGCATCTTTCTGTTTCCCCTACGGCTTTGTCACCTCCGGGTTTGGGTCTTTCTGGTGAGGGGGGGGAAGGGTTGGTCCGTACGTGCTCGGGCCGTGTCAGCAAGCCGCCTGTTCGGTATGGTGATTTTGTTTAATTTTGTTGCCATGGTTATCCACCATGTTTAATCTTCTAAGGGGAAGGATGTAAATGGGTTATGCATGCAACCAATCACATAGCCACCTCAGCACTACTAACACCGCCTTAGGTATCATTTATAATAACGCCTGCTTCTCCTTCTGCGCAGTACAGTAGCAGACTGGAGTCAGTGACTACTCAAGTATCGTTTAACTGTATCCTTATTAAAGACTGTTAGAAAGTCACACGTGTGTAATGTTTCATTTACAGGCCACATCTAACTCCCTCTTAAATATAACCAATGAACTGGCCTCAACTACTTTCTGTGGCAGAGGATTCCACAGATTCACCACTCTCTGTGTGAAATGATTTTTTCTCATCTAGGTCTTAAAAGACAACCCCTTATCCTTAAACTGTGACCCCTTGTTCTGGACTTTCCCAACATCGGGAACAATCTTCTTGCATCTAGCCTGTCTAACCCCTTAAGAATTTTGTAAGTTTCTATAAGATCCCCCCTCAGTCTTCTAAATTCGAGCAAGTACAAACTGAGTCTATCCAGTCTTTCTTCATATGAAAGTCCTGATCCCAGGAAACAGTGTGGTTAACCTTCTCTGTACTCCCTCTATGGCAAGAATGTCTTTCCTCACATTAGGAAATCAAAACTGTACGCAATACTCCAGGTGTGGTCTCATCAAGACCCTGTACAATTGCAGTAGAATCTCCCTGCTCCTATACTCAAATCCTTTTGCTATGAATGCTAACATACCATTCACTGTCTTCACTGCCTGCTGCACCTGCATGCCTACTTTCAATGAATGGTGTACTATGATACCCAGGTCTCGTTGCATCTCCCCTTTTCCTAATCGGCCACCATTCAGATATTAGTCTACTTTCCTGTTTTTGCCACCAAAGTGGATAACCTCACATTTATCCACATAATTCTGCCATGCATTTGCCCACTCACCCAACCTATCTAAGTCATCTTGCAGCCTCCTAGCATCCTCCTCGCAGCTAACACTGCCCCCCAGCTTCGTGTCATCCGCAAACTTGGAGATGTTGCATTCAATTCCCTCATCCAAATTATTAATATATATTGTAAATAGCTCGGGTCCCAGCACTGAGCCTTGCAGTACCCCACTAGTCACTGCCTGCCATCCTGACCCGTTAACTCCTACTTTTTGCTTCCTGTTTGCCAGCCAGTTCTCTATCCACATCAATACTGAACCCCCAATACCGTGTGCTTTAAGTTTGTATACTCATCTCTTATGTGGGACCTTGTCGAAAGCCTTCTGAAAGTCCAGATATAACACATTCACTGGTTCTCCCTTTATCCATTCTACTAGTTACATCCTCGAAAAATTCCATAAGATTCGTCAGACATGATTTACCTTTCATAAATCCATGCTGACTTTGTCCAATGAATTCACCACTTTCCAAATGTGCTGCTATCCCATCTTTAATAACTGACTCCAGCATTTTCCCCAGCACACGAAAGACTAACTGGTCTGTAATTCCCCGTTTTCTCTCTCCCTCCATTTTTAAAAAGTGGGGTTACATTAGCTACCCTCCAATCCTCAGGAACCACTCCAGAATCTAAAGAGTTTTGAAAAATTATCACTAATGCATTTACTATTTCTGGGGCTACTTCCTTAAGTACTCTGGGATGCAGCCTATCTGGCCCTGGGGATTTATCGGCCTTTAATCCATTCAATTTACCTATCACCACTTCCCGCTAACCTGGATTTCACTCAGTTCCTCCATCTCATTTAACCCCCTCCATCTCATATTTATCTTGAGGTGCCTGTGTATTCAGCAGTGATGAGGGAAGGGGTTTGAGCCACTTTCCCAGCATGGAACCCAGGCAACATTTCTAGGATAGCACCGTACACTTCAATTATAGCACTCATTTCTAAAAATCCTTGATTCATCTACTTGGTTAGAATGAATTATTCATCTTAATCTGTTTTGAAATTTCAAAATCACAGCCACTAATAATGCATAATAACACTAAACACTTAAACTTCCCGTTTAAGAAGGAACTGCAGATGCTGGAAAATCGAAGGTACACAAAAATGCTGGAGAAACTCAGCGGGTGCAGCAGCATCTATGAAGCGAAGGAAATAGGCAACATTTCGGGCCAAAACCCTTCTTCCCGTCCCGTTCCCAAACTGACCTTTATGTACTGGGCCTTCTCCACGGTCATAGTGAGGTCCAATGCAAATTGAAGGAACTGCACCTCATATTTTGCTTGGGCAGCTTACAACCCAGCAGTATGAATATTGAGTCTCTCACTTCAAGCAAGGGCTTTCCCTTTCTCTCCATCCCGGGGAGCCGCAAGCGCGGCGGGAGTATCCCGGAAAGCAGCGCGGGCCCGACTGGCCTTCACAGGCCCAAAGATCTCCACTCTATGATCTTTGCACAGGCCTCCAAAGAGGCGGCGGAAAAGCGGGCAGCGAAGCCTGACTGAGCCGAATGGAGCCTCGAATCCTGGACGGCAGTGGTGAGCAAAGATCATAGATCTATGATCTTTGGAGGTGAGCACCGGTAGCGGTGGAGTCTCGCAGTGGCGAAGCCTCACAGCGGCGAAGCCTCGCAGGTTGACCCGCGTTCGATGAGAGCGTGGAGGGGTGGAGGGAGAACAATGGAGGACCCAGCGTGGTGAGGCCGGCGTGAGGGGGGAAGAGAAGAGAGGGGGGGGGTCGGGAGAGAAGGGGGAAGAGAGCGGAGAATAGGGGGGAAGGGGAAGAGGGGGGGAGAGAGGGGTGGAAGAGGGGAATGGGGGGAAGAGGAGGGGGGAAAAGCTGGGGGGGGGGGGAAAGAGGGGGTAAGGGGAAGAGGAGCAAAGGAGGAGCCGGCGTACTTTGTAACTTTGGCAGCACCGTAGGTGGCCGCTACTTGCATACATACAAGCAAAGAATTTCACTGTTCCTTGTCATATGTGACAATAAAGTATTCCTGTCCTCCCCTCCCCCATCCTACTTCTCCGACAAGTCTGATTATTTTTTTATCTTTGTATGCTTCGTTGTCAACTTCTCCTAGCTAACAATCACTTATTCTACATTTTCCTTGAGCTTGGTCCCCTTTGATGTCTTGTTTTCATACCTAACCCTTCCATATCTGTGTCCTGAAGATAGACACAAAAGGTTGGAGTAACTCAGCGGGTCAGACAGCATCTCTGGAGAAAAGGAATAGGTGACGTTTTGGGTCGAGACCCTTCTTCAAATGGAGAATCAGGGGAAAGGGAAACGAGATATAGACGGTGATGTGGAGAGATATAGAACAAATTAATTAAAAATATGTTTTAAAAAACCCCCCAATAATAAAGGAAACAGGCTATTGTTAGCTGTATGCTAGGTGAGAACGAGTACGGCCAAAGAGACTCAACTACTTTGAAGCTGGTACGACTTGGGTTGGGGAATGATGGAGAGCGAGGGAATGCAAGGATACTTGAAGTTAGAGAAATCAATAATCATATCACTGGGTTGTAAGCTGCCCAAGCGAAATATGAGATGCTGTTCCTCCAATTTGCATTTGACCTCACTCTGATAATGGAGGATGCCAAGGACAAAAAGATCAGTGTGGGAATGGGACGGGGAATAAAAGTGTTTAGCAACCGGGAGATAAGATAGGTCCAGGCGGACCGAGCGAAAGTGTTCAGCGAAACAATCGCCCAGTCTACATTTTGTCTCGTCGATGTATAAGAGTCCACATTTTGAACAACAGTTACAGTAGATGAGGTTGGCAAGTTAACATCTGCCTAACCTAAAAGGACTGTCAGGGTCCTTGGACAGACGAGGGAGGAAGTATAGGGAGAGGTGTTGCATCCTCTGCGGTTCCCTAAAGAATGAGGACATCTCAGTTGTCCTGGTACGGAAAACAAGATGCGGTGTAGACAGAGGAATTGGGAGCAGGGAATAGAGTCTTTGCAGGAAGCAGAGTGGGAAGAAGTGTTGTCGAGATAGTTGTGGCAGTCTGTAGGTTTATAATAGATGTCAGTCGACAGTCTATCTCCTGTGATGGAGACAGTGAGATCAAGAATGGGAAGGCAGGTGTTTGAGATGGACCATCAGAATTTGAGTGCAGGATGACAATTGGTGGTGAAGTTAATAAAGTCCATGGGTTCTGCATGGGTTCAGGAGGTAACACCAATGTAACAGAGATAGAGATTTGGGGATAGGGCCAGTGTATGCATGGAACAGGGAACGACATCCTCTCTCTGTGTCTCCCTCTCCACTGACTCTCAGTCTGAAGAAAGGTCTCAATTCGAAATGTCACCCATTCCTTCTACCCAGAGATGCCCAGAACTGAACACAATACTCTAAATGCAGCCTCACCAACATCTTATATAACTGCAACATGACCTCCCAACTTCTATACTCAATACTTTGGCTGATGTCGGTAAATGTGCCAAAAGCCTTTTCGTCCACCCGATCTACCTGCAACTCCACCTTCACGGAGCTATGCAACCGCGCCCTTAGATACCTCTACTCAACATCACTATTCCGAGTCTTACCATTCGCTCCGTTGGTGCTCCCCATGTTAGACTTCCCAAAATACAACATTACACATTATTCTGCATTAAATTCCATCCACCATTCCTCAGCCCACTTGGCCAATTAATCAAGTTCCTGCTGCAATTTTTCACAACCATCTTCATTATCTGCAAAACCACCCACTTTTGTATCATCAGCAAACTTGCTAATCTTGCCATGTATGTTCTCATCCTAATCATTGATATAGGTGACAAACAGTAACGGGCACAGCACCACACCCTTAGGCACACCACTTGTCACAGGCATCCAGTCCGTGAAACAACCTTCACCATCACCCTCTGCTTCCCTCCATAAAGCCAATTCTCTATCCATTCAGTCCTGTATCTCTGCTTGGATCCAATGCGTTCTAACCTTCCAAAGCAGCTGTCCATAAGGAAACTTGTGGAATGCTTTACTGAAGTCCATATATACAACATCTACAGCTCTGGCCTCATAAACCTTTTTGGTCACATCTTCAAAAAAGTGAATCAAATTTGTAAGTCATGACCTCCCACATATTAAACCATGCTGACTATCCCTAGTCAGCCCTTGTCTGTCCAAATGCCTGTTTATCCTGTCCCTCACAATACCCTCTAGTTAATTTCCAACTAAAGATGTTAAGCTCAATGGCCTATAGTTCCCAGAATTTTCCCTGCAGACCATCTTGAATAAAGATACAACATTTGCCACGCTCCAGTCTTCCGGCACCTCTCCTGTATTTAAAGACGACTTGTAAATTTCAACCAGAGACTCCCGCAATTTCATCTCTGGTTTCCCACAATGTCCTCGATATATTCAATATGGTCAGGGATTTATGATTTGTCTACCTTCACACATGATAGTACCTGCCCTTCCCTTGTTGCATTCTCACGGGGCTTTGAATCTGACAGCAGCCTGTTTCTTGGGTGGGCATGGTACACGTTTAGGTCCGCACAATCTTTTAATTTGGAAAAACAAGAAAATGAAGATGCAAAAATCTTGAGCAAAACTTGAACAAAGTGCTGGAGGTACTCTGCAGGTCAGGCAGCATCTGTGGAGGAAATGGGCTTATGACAGGGGCAGTCTATGTGGGTATGTTGCAAAACCTACCTTCAGCGGGACTGCATATCTGTCCCAGCCCGTGTGCATGATTTTGGCGCCGTTGAGAGGGGGGCGGGTTTAAAACGCAATTTTCCCTAGGCTATTCAAATCGAGGTTGTTCAGCCTACTTAGTTGCTGACGAAAAATCGCTGCGAGGTTCATTCGCAGCTATTTTTTAATTTAATTGGTTAATTTAATTGTTATAGTAGGTTAAAAATTATCCTCTAAACCGCCGCCAACGGGACGGATCTCATGCAGGGGACAACGGAAGGTAGGTTGTTTATTTTTACATTGAAAAGGGCTTCTTAAGATCCCTTTCTACAAAGTTTTATGTTGCGAGAAGCTAATTTCGGGCCCCATTAAATCCTGCAGTATTTTTCTGGGCATATGGGGTACAAATCTACCGCAATGGGAACGTTCCAAACCAGCGCGTGCCACAGAGTTCCACAGGATCCCACTCGAAAGCTGATTTAAATGGCCATTAATTTACAGCAATTGAACACTAAATTCCTTCCATTTGGCCTATAAATTTATGTAAATGAGATATAAAAATCATGTTTTATTGTTATTTTTTGTGAATGTTATTTGGACACTCAGGCTATTTAAAAATATTAATCTTTTCTTAAGAAATGGATAGATGTTTAGATCTAGTAATTGAAGTTTGGAATTAGCTACAATTGGGTA
Organism: Amblyraja radiata; assembly: GCF_010909765.2. Classification (NCBI taxonomy): domain Eukaryota; kingdom Metazoa; phylum Chordata; class Chondrichthyes; order Rajiformes; family Rajidae; genus Amblyraja; species Amblyraja radiata. Next base: position 84,054,569 of record NC_045957.1, read on the forward strand.
ACTAACTAATTATATGCTTTAATTTCAGGTCATCCAAGTAAGATTGTTTCATATTTGTTTCAGAATGCTTCAATCTATAATAACTGAAATTTTCTTTCAGTTCTCTTAATTTTTAAGAAAGTTATGGCCATTTCACTGTCCTTGATCACAGCTTTTGTGTTAAGTCAATGGAAAATCAATAGGGAACAAGATGCTAATTTCCGAGTATGAAAATGGCCATAACTTTTTTAATACTGAAGAGATGAAAGTGAATTAGGTGTCAAATTAAACTTATTTTTGTGCTTTATCTGATGGGATAAATTGCAGACTTGATTTTTAACATTGCTAGTCTATGGTGATAAAGTTTCAACCCCTGCCTGTAAGTACTGCAGCCCATTCTGGAAATGAAGCAGACCTGGAATTGCATCCTGAGAGTTCCAATGGCGTTCTCCACTCCTCCATCCCTGTTGTCCTGTGGTCATTGTTCTCGTAGGGTTCAGCCACCGGAGGCATAGACAGATGCCTTAACCACACCAAGGATCCTTATTCTCCCAGATCCAGTTCTTTGTTTGGTGAAGCTTTTGAAATATGTCAGGTAAAGGAGAAACTTTGGGCGGCACAGTGGCAGAGCTGGTAGAGCTGCTGTTTCACAGCACCAGAGACCCGAGTTCAATCCTGACCTCAGGTACTGTCTTTGTGGAGTTCGCAGGTTCTCCCTGTGAGCATGTGGGTTTCCTCCAGGTGCTCCAGTTTCTTGCCACCTCCCAACGACGTGAGGGTTTGCAGGTTAATTAGCTTCTGTAAATTGCCCCTTGTGTGTAACAAAGAATGAGAAAATGGATAACATAGAACTAGTGTGAATGGATGGTTGATGATCAGCGAGGACTCGTATTTCCATGCTCTGTCTCTAAACTAAAAAGAGTTGCTGAATTTCCCAGGACATTTGGCATTGACCATAAGAAATGTCCTCAATAGTTCAGTACATTCTGGAAGTTGTGAGAAGATTTCAGGGAGCCAAAGGGGAGGTTATTTGGCACATCTCTGCATTTACTAACACGCAATGAGTGGTTGCAAGGAACTGGTTGGAACTTGTGCTAAAATTATATTTTTAAGCTTTGTTGAGACGTGTTGAGCCAATTTTACAAATGGTGCATTTTAATCTTCCTGAGAACATAGTTGCTCAATAAAAACACAGAAACCTGGAAAATAGTTGCATGAGTAGGCCATTCGGCCCTTAGAGCCTTCACCGCAATTCAATATGATCATGGCTGATCGTCCAACTCAGTATCCTGTACCTGCCTTCTCTCCATACCCCCTGATCCCCTTAGCCACAAGGGCCACATCTAACTCCCTTTTATTATAGCCAATGAACTGGCCTCAACTACCTTCTGTGGCAGAGAATTCCAGAGATTCACCACTCTCTGTGTGAAAAAAAAATTCTCATCTCGGTCCTAAAAGATGTCCCCCTTATCCTTAAACTGTTACCCCTTGTTCTGGACTTCCCCAAAATCGGGAACAATCTTCCTGCATCTAGCCTGTCCAACCCCTTAAGACTTTTGTAAGTTTCTATAAGATCCCCCCTCAATCTTCTAAATTCTAGCAAATACATGCCGAGTCTATCCAGTCTTTCTTCATATGAAAGTCTTGACATCCCAGGAATCAGTCTGGTGAACCTTCTCTGTACTCCCTCTATGGCAAGAATGTCTTTCCTCAGATTAGGAGACCAAAACTGTATGCAATACTCCAGGTGTGGTCTCACCAAGACCCTTTACAACTGCAGTAGAACCTCCCTGCTCCTATACTCAAATCCTTTTGCTATGAATACTAACATACCATTCGCTTTCTTCACTGCCTGCTGCACCTGCATGTCTACTTTCAATGACTGGTGTACCATGACACCCAGGTCTCGTTGCATCTCCCTTTTTCCTAATCGGCCACCATTCAGATAATAGTCTACTTTCCTGTTTTTGCCACCAAAGTGGATAACCTCACATTTATCCACATTATACTGCATCTGCCATGCATTTGCCCACTCACCCAGCGTATCCAAGTCACCTTGCAGCCTCCTAGCATCTTCCTCACAGCTAACACTGCCCCCCAGCTTCGTGTCATCCGCAAACTTGGAGATGTTGCATTCAATTCCCTCGTCCAAATCATTAATATATATTGTAAATAGCTGGGGTCCCAGCACCGAGCCTTGTGGTACCCCACTAGTCACTGCCTGCCATTCTGAAAAGTACATGTTTACTCCTACTCTTTGCTTCCTGTCTGCCAGCCAGTTCTCTATCCACATCAATACTGAACCCCCAATACCGTGTGCTTTAAGTTTATATACTAATCTCTTATGTGGGAACTTGTCGAAAGCCTTCTGAAAGTCCAGATATAACACATTCACTGGTTCTCCCTTATCCACTCTCATCCTCAAAAAATTCTATAAGATTCATGGAAAATGGCGGCGCACCTGAATGCAGCGGCTTTGCTCTCCCCCGTGTGGATGTTCTTGTTTTTGTCTGTCTTGTCCGTCTGTCTGTGGACCTGCGACTCAAAACACAACCGGCAGGACCTTCTGAGGATTGGGACGCTGTATAGCGAACTAGAGTTCGCAAGGAGCTCCCACAACGACGATATACCGGCTGAAATCACCCGCCCAGCGAAGTCCGAGTGGATCATCTTACCGAAAGGACGGTGCGGGAGGCGGCGCAGACGGAGGCGGCAGAAGCGCGGTTGTCGAGCCGGCATTCAAGCTAGGCTAAAGAAAGATCCTTACAGACCAGTGCTACCCAGCATCTTTCTGACGAACGCCAGATCGCTCAACAACAAGATGGACGAGCTGGAGCTGATCACTGAAGAAAACAAAACTTTAAAAACCTGCTCTCTCATGGTGGTAACTGAGACCTGGCTTCACGCTGGGATCCCGGACGAGGCCATCAGTCCGGTAGGTCGCACAGTATACCGGGCCGACAGGAGCAGTGACTCTGGTAAGAGCAGAGGGGGGGGGGGGCTATGTATTTACTCCTATGGCAAGTGGTGTACGAATGTAAACGTTGTCGAGAGACATTGTTCACCAGACATGGAGTTTATTACATTGAAATGTCGACCCTTCTACCTGCCGCGGGAGTTCACAGCTGTTGTTATTCTGGCTGTTTATATTCCACCAAGTGCCAACATCAAGCTAGCACTGAACACCCTGCTAGCATCAATCAACAAATTACAGAATGTGCATCCTGATGGGATTTTCATCGTGGCTGGAGATTTCAATCAGGCTAATCTAAAAACTGTCCTCCCTAAATTCCACCAGCATGTCACGTGTCCGACGAGAGGTCAAAATACACTGGATCACGTGTACAGCAACATTAGGGATGGATACAAAGCCTCCTCTCTCCCTCATCTCGGCCAGTCTGACCATCTATCACTCTTTCTCACCCCGGCATACAGACCTCTCATTATGAGAACCAAGCCCAGTGTGAGAAGCATAAAGACTTGGCCCGAGGGCGCTGCCGCCCAACTTCAGGACTGTTTTGAGCGCACCGAGTGGGACTTGTTTGCAAACCAGGACATACATGAATATACATCCACATTCATGTTCTATATGCAGAACTGTATTGACAACGTCACTGTCAACAGGGAGGTCAGGTGCTACCCAAACAATAAACCATGGATGACCAGGGATGTCAGGAACCTGCTGAGAGAACGGAACTCAGCCTTTAGATCTGGCAGTGATGAATTGTACAGCACTGCCAGATCTAAACTAAAGAGAGCCATTAAGGAGGCAAAGACAGCCTATGGAAGAAGGATAGAGGGGTATTTCAACGAGAGGGACCCTCGGCGTGTCTGGCAGGGCATTCAGCAACTCACAAACTATAAGGGCAAGGGGGGGCCGATCATCTGCAGCAGTAACAACTCGCTAGCTGAGGAGCTCAACCATTTTTTCGCCCGGTTTGAGCTGAATGAGGCAGAGCCTGCACCTGCAGCCGCACCCAGCACTGACAACCCGCCACTCGCTGTGAGTACGGAGGACGTCAGAAGAACACTCCGCAGGGTCAACCCCAGGAAGGCTGCTGGACCAGATGGCATCCCAGGGAGAGTATTGCGGGACTGTGCAGACCAGTTGGCGGAGGTTTTTAGCAAAATCTTTAACCTCTCTCTGTTAACGTGCACTGTCCCTAAATGCTTTAAGACTGCTACCATCGTACCTGTACCCAAAAAAACATTCATTACGAGCTTGAATGACTATAGACCTGTTGCTCTCACTTCGACCGTGATGAAATGTTTTGAACAGCTGGTCCTGGCCCACATTAAGTCCTCACTCCCACCCACCCTGGATCAGCATCAATTTGCGTATAGAGCTAATAGGTCAACGGAAGATGCCATCAACACAGCTCTACATTCTGCACTGGCACATCTGGAGCGTCCTGGCTCATATGTGCGGATGTTATTTGTAGATTTTAGTTCTGCATTTAATACTATCATCCCCAGCAGAATGGTGGACAAACTGTCTGATCTGGGTGTTAATGCAAACACATGTGGATGGATTAAGGACTTTTTAACAGACCGCCCACAGACTGTCAGGATGGGGTCCAATTACTCCCCAGTCCTGACGCTCAGCACAGGAGCGCCACAAGGATGTGTGCTGAGTCCCATTTTGTACACAATATACACTTACGACTGTATACCAACACACAGTACAAACAGGATCATCAAATTTGCGGACGACACGACTGTGGTGGGACTGATAAACAATGATGACGAGACTGCCTACAGGGATGAAGTCCAAAAACTGACCGTCTGGTGTACCAAAAACAACCTGGTACTAAACCCATCAAAGACAAAAGAACTTGTCGTTGACTTCAGGAGGAAGAGGAGAGATGAACCTGCTCCCTTATACATCAAAGGAGACATGGTGGAGAGAGTCAACGACTTTAGGTTCCTGGGAATAAACATCTCCCAGGACCTCAAATGGCAAATGAACACTGTCACTCTCTTGAAGAAGTCTCATCAGCGGCTGTATTTCCTGAGGTCTCTACGGAGAGCTAACGTCTCACAGCCGCTGCTGCTGTCCTTCTATCGATGTGCCGTGGAAAGTATCCTCACCTACGGAATCCTGGTGTGGCTGAGAGGAGGGCGCTCAGGGAATTATAAAAACTGCGCAGCGCATTACAAACGCTAACCTGCCCTCCTTGGATGACATATACAAGGCCCGATGCTTGCGCAGGGCCATAAATATCAAGAAGGACACATCCCACCCTGCCAACCACCTTTTTACTCTGCTACCCTCGGGGAGGCGACTCAGGTTTCTGCAGGCTCGCAGACTAGACTAAAAAATAGTTTCTACCCATGTGCGGTAAAAGAGCTTAACTCCAATAGTGGACACTGGGAAGCAAGAAGTAACCGAGGAATACCGCTAAATTCTTTTAAACTCTTTTAAAAATGTATCTATTATTTTACTATTAACTGTACATATGTGTATTGGTTGTTGTGTTGTATTTCTTTTAACGGAGGAGAAGCAAATGGAATTTCGTTGCTCAGTTTTGTGCAATGACAATAAACATATTCTATTCTATTCTATGAGACATGATTTACCTTTGGACCCAAATGTCCATCTAATCTTGTCCTATATGCCCACCACATATCCTTCTGAAATGATCCTGTTCATATACCTGTCCAAATGGCTTTTAAATGTTGTTATTATGCTCGCTTCAATCAGTTCCTTTGGCTGTTCATCCATTGCTCGTCGAAGGCTGAGGTTTTCTTTTTCGAAAGGGCGCCCAACACCAATCTTTATGGTATTTCTTGTGATAAATTACCTTAGTGCAACAAAGTTTTTCCGTTGCGGCTTTAGTCATTATTGCTTGACATTTTATGCACAATTTCCTTCTCTTCACAGCTCCAACTTCTGCTTCTCTTCACAGCTTCTGCTTTTTTCTGCCTGCAGTATCGACCCAAAATATCAACCATTGTCTGACGAAGGGTATCGACCTGAAACATCACCCATTCCTTCTTTCCAGAGATGCTACCTGTTTCGCTGAGTTGCTCCAGCATTTTGTGTCTTCCTTTTAATGGTTTTTGTTTCTCAGTAACCCTGGTGAGATTGCATCTATAAAAGATTTTGCTCATGTGTAAATCAGCATAGAGCCCATGACTACAGGCCTGTCGCACTGACCTCTGTAATCATGAAAACCCTAGAAAGGCTTGTGCTGGTCCACCTGAACAATATCACTGCTGGACCTATAGTTGCCAACTGTCCATTATTAATCTGGGACATCCTGTATATTGGGCTAAATTGGTTTATCCCATATGGGACAGCCCTTGTCCCGTATTTGAATGCTGCTACTCCAGTCGAGGGGACTGTCGGGACGGATCGCCGCGTCCGGCCCTGCCTCACCCATCCCGACATAGTGCAGCCCTTGGAGTGCAGCAGCAGCGCCTCGCCCATGGCCCTGTTGGACGGCAGCCCGGCCAGCTGTCCGACCTTCGGACCATCGCTTACCGCCGACACCACCACCCTTCCTTCTTACGGCCGATCATCGGTTCATGAGTTGGATGTGGTGCCGGACTTTGCACACGATGTCGTGCGCGAAGTCCGGCATCCTCAGCTGGCCTGCTGGCTGGGCCTTGTGTGCAGTCCAGCACCCGGGCCAACTCATCATTCACCCAGCCACGGCCGAGTCGGTCAACGAATTGCAGTCGAGAATTTGACCCTTATTTTGACCTTTTATCTCTTAATTGTGAGTGAGAAAGTTGGCAACCCTAGCTGGACCCCCTGTAGTTTGCATACCGGGCCAATAGATCAGTGGATGACGCAGTCAACCGAGGCCTGCACTTCGTCCTCCAGCACCTAGACCGCCAAGGGACCTATGCAAGGATTTTGGTTGTGGATTTTAGCTCTGCATTCAACACCATTGTGCCGGAGCTACTACACTCAAACTTTCCTAGTTGACTGTGCCTGAACCCTCTGTCAGTGGATCACCAACTTCCTGACAGACAGGAAGCAGCATGTGAGGCTGGGAAAGCATATCTTGGACCTGCTGACCCTCAGCATAGGAGCACCACAAGGCTGCGTACTCTCCCCTCTCCTTTACTCTCTCTACACCAACGACTGCACCTCCACAGACACCTCTGTCAAGCTTCTCAAGCTTGCGTATGACACAACCCTGATTGGACTGATCCAGGAGGGGGAGGAATTTACCTACAGACAGGAAGTGACACAGCTGGCGGCCTGATGCCTTCGTAACAACCTGCAGCTCAACGCTCTTAAGACGGTGGCATTGATTGTAGACTTTAGGAGAGCTCCCCCTCCCCTCCCCCCACTCACCATCAACAACACAGTCACATCTGTGGGGTCATTTAAGTTACTTGGAACCATCATCTCCAGGGGCCTAAAATGGGAGGCCACCATCGACTACACAGTCAAAAAGGCACAACAGAGGATGTACTTCCAGCGGCAGCTGAGAAAACACAATCTGCCACTGGCAATGATGGTCCAGTTTTATATTGCCATCATTCTCCATCATGGTCTGGTTTGGCTCAGCCACCAAGTATGACATCTGGAGGCTGCAGTCCGTCATCCGATCAGCTGAGAAGGTTGTTGGCTGCAACCTTCCCCCCATTGACGAGCTGTACAGGAAGGGTCAGGAAGCGAGTGGGGCAAGATCATCTCTGACCCCTCTCACCCTGGCCACAATCTCTTTGAAGCACTTCCCTCTGGGAGATGACTGGACTGTCAAAGCTGCCACAGCCAGACATAAAAACTGATGTTCTCCACGACCAGTAGCTGTACTCAAAAACCAAAAATCTGTAGCCTCCTTTTGCTCTGGTATTTTATTTTATTCTTCACATGTTTAAGTTATAATGTTTTATTTTTAATTGTCTATTGTATATCGTCTTGTTCTCCTTGCGAGACAATAGACAATAGGTATAGGAGTAGGCCATTCGGCCCTTCGAGCCAGCACCGCCATTCAATGTGATCATGGCTGATCATCCCCAATCAGTACCCCGTTCCTGCCTTTTCCCCATATCCCCTGACCCCGTTATCTTTAAGAGCCTTATCTAGCTCTCTCTTGAAAGTATCCAGAGAGCCGGCCTCCACCCCCCTCTGAGGCAGAGAATTCCACAGATTCACAACTCTCGGTGAGAAAAAGTGTTTCCTCGTCTCCGTTCTAATTGGCTTCCCCCTTATTCTTAAACTGTGGCCACTGGTTCTGGACTCCCGCAACATCGGGAACATGTTTCCTCCCCTAGTGTGTCCAAACCCTTAATAATCTTATGTGTTTCAATAAGATGCCCTCTCATCCTTCTAAACTCCAGAGTATACAAGCCTAGCTACTCCATTCTCTCAGCGTATGACAGTCCCGCCATCCCTGGAATTAGCCTTGTAACGAGCACCAAGGCAAATTCCTTGTATGTATACATACTTGGCTAATAACAATTTAATTCAGTTCAATGCCACTAATATGGACTACTAACATTGACATTTTTGTTAGCTTGGATGCATCAACAGGAACGTGTCCAATCTGGCCTCATTTATGTAGTCAGATTGAATCTGAATCTGAATGGAAACTGGCCCTTTGGCCAAACTTGATTATGTCAACCAAGATGCCCTGTCTAAAACTAGTCTCATTTGCCGTGTTTGGCCCTTATCCCTCTAACTTATCTCCTATTCGTATATCAGAATGTCTATCTTGAGTGATAGGTGGATGTGGGTGATGGTGGGTTTTGATGTTCAGATGAAAGGCCAGAGATGAAAATATAAAAGGTCTGTGAAAAGGTTACAAGCGGTGTGAATTATCAGAAGAAGGCAAATATGTAAGTGGGTGGGAGAGGGGAGGACTGAGGGACAGGGAGGGTCTGCCAAATCCTGCTGTATCTCTCAGTTGCTACACAGATTAACACTCGTCCCATTCCCATATTTACCTTTCTGTCATAGGCCTTCTTGTTGCCAGAGTGTGGCCACATGTAACCTGCACCCACCCACCCACCCCCATGGCTTTTCACCCACTTCCATCCAGGGAACCCACCAGGCCTTCCAAGAGATCTGGAAAGGCACCTTTTCAAACCTCGTCTCCTGCACGCTGTGCTCCTGGTGCACCACCTTTACATTGGCGAGACCAAACATAGTCAAGGCATGAGAGGCCTAGATAACATGCATGCTCAGTCTTTTCCCCAGGTCAGTGGATTCTAAAACTAGAGGGCATTGGCTTAAGATGAGAACAGAAGGATCCTACGGGCAGGTTTTCCACACAGAGGGTAGTCCATATCTGGAATGAGCTCCCAGAAAATGCTATAGAAGCAGATTACTATTGTGTCTTTAAAGGATATTTGGATATTTGCGTTTAAAAGGCTATGTGCCAAACGTAGCCAAATGGGTCTAGCCCAGTATGCCCACTTGATCTGTATGGACAATGTGGGCTGAATGGTCTATTTCCGCGCTGTGTATGTCCGTGCTCGCCCACTGTATGGTTTGAACAAACAAGTGCTGAATTTCACTTTTTTTTTGCACGATACATGTCGTCAGTAATATTGTGTTTCGTTCAGCATTCCCCCAGGTTATCAGGTGGTACAACAGTGGTCAGGTGACTTTTTCCTATAAAGGGGAGTGGACAGTTGTAGGCTGCATCTGATGCTTTCTGCCGCTTGAGGGTGAGTATCCTTGTTTCGCTTGAAGCGCCGCCGTTGTTTCTTCACCGCTGTGCCCATTGCAACTGCAGCAGCGTCTGCTGAGCGAGGAGTCCCGGGACGTAGTTTCGACACTTTAGTAGGAATATTCCATACTTTTACAGAGGGGTCGATGACTGTTGAGATACGGGCTGTTTGTTCCAGAGGTTTTAGCATCATGTTGGTCCGTTCAATCTCCAGACCATCTGAATCAAGTTTCTTTAATGTTTTATCTAATGTTCTCGCCACGTAACGGGACGGCCTGATGGAAACTATTAATATATGTCTGTGCATTTCGAACATTTGAGAAATGTATTCACAGCCCAAAGCAAATGAGCACGAGTTTATTGGCAGCAGTCCACAGAGCTCAGACACTTGGACTGACTTCTCTTTCTCTCTGCGAGCAAATAATTCCTGATTTCGTTTTTCTTGTTGCTCTTGTTTTATCTGCACTTTCTCTGGAGCGGTAAAATAATCTGCTCTTTGATTATTTTCTATTTTGCTCTACCTGATGCAATCATGTATGTTGTGATCTGCCTGGGTAATTTCTTACACATTTCGTCCGCCCACAGCAAAATCTCCTCCAAGAATTCAATGCCGACACCAGTGCACAGGGAGAAACAAAGAACTACAGATACTAATAATCCAAAGTTAGACACGTATTGCCGAATCATCACTTATCCCCTTTTCTCCAGAGTTGCTGCCTGACCCACAGAGTTACTCGGAGAGTTTGTGTCTATTAAGGGACAGAAGTTTAGGGGTAACATGAGGGGGAACTTCTTTACTCAGAGAGTGGTAGCGGTGTGGAATGAGCTTCCAGTGGAAGTGGTGGCGGCAGGTTCGTTGGTATCATTTAAAAATAAATTGGATAGGCATATGGATGAGAAGGGAATGGAGGGTTATGGTATGAGTGCAGGCAGGTGGGACTAAGGGAAAAAAGTGTTCGGCACGGACTTGTAGGGCCGAGATGGCCTGTTTCCGTGCTGTAATTGTTATATGGTTATATCCCCAGTATACAGGTCCCTGCTAGGCGTGGTTCATTATGGGTCACTGACAGTTCTTGTTCGGCAGGTTCAGGGACACTTTCTGGAGATTCTTTATTTGTAGGTGGGATCTGACACATGACTGCAGGTTTTCTTTTTTCAGTCGCTCTCTGTTGCTCCATTTTCTGGTGCTACGTATTTATCTACTCTTGTTGTATAATGACATTCTGCAATGCATAAACATTTGTCCATTGCTCAGTGAAGGAAGCTCCATGCTGGACTATACTGAAGTGTCCTAATCGCAATCGGTCCTGAATACTTTTGTCTCGACCGACAAGCCTCATTTCTTTAGACTTTTCTGTTAACAGCGTTTTGCTCATCGTCACACATTTATTTAACCATTCTTTGCAACGTTTAAGCATTTTCTGTTGTTCATCTATTTATCTTCTTAAATCACATTTCTGGTTATTCATCAAGAAGTAGGATCTATATTGTCCTTGCAATACAGCAGTGGCTTTGATTTGCGCTCAGTATATTTCTCTTACTACATAAGCACGGTAGTGATACTGCACTACAACTGCTGTATAATTCGGTTTGAGGAAGTCTTTCCGATATTGTTTAAGCCTTTTGTATCTTTCAGCCTTTTCTGTTGTGCATCTATTTGTCTCCTTGGGTCTTTCCTATACCAACTCATACGGAGTACTGACTGCACTTTTACAGTAGCTCTGAACCAAACCCTTAATCGGTAACCACGGTATGCAGCTTGCAGTGACTACAGCCGCCTTTTTCATCAAGAAATGCTTTCTTGTAATGCACATTCTTATGAATGACGTAATACAGCGTGCTGCCTTGGTTTTCTCTACCAATACTCTGGCTTTGATCCCGCGGTACAAGGCCTGAATATAAACCACTGCTTCTCTCAAACTCTTATACTGTCTCACTTGGACATCTCTTATCTGGCATGCTTGGTATCGTTGCGGTACCACAATGGCAGACCAGCGTAGTTTCTGCGGAGGCCATGAAGTGATGAGGGCAGAGCAGTGGACATTGTCTGTATAGATTTTAGCAAAGATTTCCACAAAGTCTTGCATGGTAGTTAATCTGTATCGTTCGACAAGTTCAAGTGAGTTTATTATCATGTGCCCCTGATAGGACAATGAAATTCTTGCTTTGCTTCAGCACACAGAACATAGTAGGCATTTACTACAAAACAGATCAGTGTGTCCATATACCATAATATAAATATATCCACACATGAATAAATAAACTGATGGTGCAAATAACAGATAATGGGTTATTAATAATCAGAGTTTTGTCCGAGCCAGGTTTAATAGCCTGATGGCTGTGGGGAGTCAAAGTCAAATTTATTTGTCACATGCACCAACGAAGGCACAGTGAAATAAATTTGCCACGCAGCGATACACTTAACTAAAGACCACACGATACACAATAGAGTTCAACACAAACATTCACTGCACCGTTCCTCACTGTGGTGGAAGGCAATAAAGTTACAGCCAGTCCTCCTCCCCTGTTCATCCATGGTCGGGGCCATAAGCCCTCCGTAGTCACCACTATGGTTGGCCGGATGTACAGGCCCTCTCGTCAAGATGATCAAAACTCCGACGTCGGGAGAGTCAAACACACTATGCGGCTTGGAGCGCCCGAATCGGCCACTTTCCTACTGGAGGCGGCGGCTTCAGGATGTTATAGGCCGCAGGCCATCGGTCGGAGCTCTTCTCCGGCGATCCCCGTTAAGGGATCCTGGACTCCGGTTGATAAGTCCACGCAATGCCCGTGGCTAGAAGCTCCGCAGACCACGTTCCCATGATGCCAAAGTCACCAGGCCAGCGATCCGTGCACTCCTTTCTGGTGATCCCCAACAAGGGTTCACTCCGCTCCGCGATGGAAAAGTCCACACTGCGCCCGCTGCTGAAGATCTGGGCCCGTATTTTTTGGATTTGCTTTGTAAAATACGGATTTTTTTTAAATCGGCCCGACTTCCTGTTTCATCTTGCTGCTTAAAAAATGCAAGGATATAAAAAATTATAGAGTAAATAAAAATTATAGCAGATTAAATAGAAACATAGAAATTAGGTGCAGGAGTAGGCCATTCGGCCCTTCGAGCCTGCACCGCCATTCAATATGATCATGGCTGATCATCCAACTCAGTATCCCGTACCTGCCTTCTCGCCATACCCTCTGATCCCCTTAGCCACAAGGGCCACATCTAACTCCCTGTTAAATATAGCCAATGAACTGGCCTCGACTACCCTCTGTGGCAGAGAGTTCCAGAGATTCACCACTCTCTGTGTGAAAAAAGTTCTTCTCATCTCGGTTTTAAAGGATTTCCCCCTTATCCTTAAGCTGTGACCCCTTGTCCTGGACTTCCCCAACATCGGGAGCAATCTTCCTGCATCTAGCCTGTCCAACCCCTTAAGAATTTTGTAAGTTTCTATAAGATCCCCTCTCAATCTCCTAAATTCTAGAGAGTATAAACCAAGTCTATCCAGTCTTTTTTCATAAAATCTATTAGTATTTTAAATTTCAAGATCTGGATGATTATTTTTGTAAGCTTTGATCTGCCTGTTCCGCTACAGGTTTAAAGCGCTGGCAGTTTAACACGTGGGAATTTAAACGAGCTGCGCTGTGGGTTCTCAAAATAGCGCTACCAGCTGGAGCGCTATTGCCTTTACACATAGCGCTATGGGCTTTACACACAGCGCTGTGGATCACAGACTGTTTGGGGAGGGAGAAGGAGAGAGGGAGTGAGAGGCAGGGAGGGAATAAGAGAGGAAGGGAGAAAAAAATGGAAGAGAGGGAGGGAAAGGTTGAGGGGAAGGGAAAGAGAGGGTGTTAGAGGGAGAGGGAGGCTTCCAAATTGGCTTACAAGATACATTTATTTGTCACGTGTGCCATTTGGCACGGTGAAATGTGATCACCATACAGCCATACAATAAAATAAAGAACACAACACACGATGGAGTTCAACATAAAACATCCCCACACAGCAGAATCTAAAGTTTCCCACTGTGAGGGAAGGCACCAAAGTCAGTCATCTTCCTCTAATGTTCCTGATGTTCACCCGTGGTCAGGGCGTCCCCGAGCCCTCCGCTGTCGCCGCTCCGGGCGGCCCGATGTACAAGCCCGCTCGCCGGGGTGATGGAAGTCCGACACCAGGACTGGAGAACCTCTGCAACGGCTTGGACATCAGAGTCGGGCACCTCGTACCGGAGTCTGCGGCTCCCAAAGTCCGCAGGCCGCGCTGGGTGGAGATGCAACGCTGGCGGCCCTCGGCATAGGGCCCCAGGACTCCGCGATGTTGTTCAGCGCTGGAAGCTCTCCCTCATCTGGATCTTCTACGGAAGGGAAAGGGAGGAAAAGAAAGGAAAGGGAGGGAGAGGGAAGCTTCCAAAATGGCTTCTACATCATCATCTGGTGCTAAAAGCAGGAAGCAGCCGTTCAAACAGAAGTATACAAAGAGATGACAATGAATGCACTGTCAAGTAAGGTGCGTAGAAGACGTGTCAATTGGTAGCAAAATTATGCATTCTTGTACTCTTACATGGGTATGACCACACATAAAAACCAACATTTTTTCAGCAAAAGGGCACTGTAAAAAAATACTGAATTCCTCAGTAAAATACTGATTTTCAGGAACTAGAATACTGAAATGCCCTGACAAAACTTGGCAGCTCAGCTGCTAGGTGAACTGATGGAAATGAATACAACTACAACTTTTAGAAGACATTTGCTAGTTTTGGAGCCAAATGCAGGAAATGGGATAAGGCGGGCCCGAGGGCCTGTTTCCATGCTGTATAACTGTATTCTACTGTGATTCTACTTCTCCAATACTATTTTGCTGTTCTTTCCCAGGGTCAACCAACCATCCATCATGGCAGCAAAGCAGATAGGTCAGTGTCAACAATCTGTAACGGACCAATTGGCTGACGGTAAGTGCCAGGAAGTAATACCTATCCAACGTTTATTTATTTAAAACATTTTTTTATGAACACTGGTTGTAGGTACACTCATTGGACCATATTAGTGGACTTGCTGCTAGTGAGAACCAGGTCCTTGTAGACTGGACTGGGAGAAAGCTTCTGTCCCCACTGATTACACTGTGCCACTGTAACACACAAGTTAAGCAGGCAGGACATTTACTCAGTAGATATGAGCCTTGCTGGAAGGATGTTTCACATTCTTGCCTCTGCCGCCCACAGCTGCTCCCCAAACGTACCTACTTTCACCATTACCATCACCACCATGAGCTCCCCAGTTACCCAGTGTCAAGATGGTCAGTGACTTTTCCTCAGAGCTGCTTTGTCTGGACAAACCACATGGAAGGGTGAGCTGTGCAGTGGAGTCATCAAGCTTGATGTTGCACAAAGATTAATGGGAGCTTGAGCTCAACATGAGGCACTGTGTATATCTACTTGTCCAGGAGGCCACTGGGAGAAGTGTTAACCAGGCCCTCTGACACTGGTGCTTCAGGGAAATGTCTGTCAGAGACAATCATTGTCCTGCAGTCATTCAGTGCAGAGCCAGTATTGGATCTTAGTAAGGAACGCATTGGATCTTAGTATTATTCCTGATTGCAGAGGAATTGATACTACCACCTGCTTGCCACTGTCAAAGATTCAAACACAGTTTCTGATAAACAATGTATGGAACGTCAAAAAGTGTTTTCCTGAAGGGGTCTTGGTTGAACAGATGAGCAAACTCCATGCATAATGAGTTTTTTCCTCTTCTGTTCTAGATCTAATCCGTTTGGATCCTTTGGTTACTGGAAATATACAGTTTGCTCTTGATCTGTTCAAGCACTTGGATGAACAGAACAGAGTTGGCAACATCTTTGTGTCTCCCTTTAGTATATCAGTGGCACTGGCCTTGGTGTATCTGGGTGCGAAAGAGAAGACAGCCACTCAGATGGCTCAGGTAGGTGTGGCCTTATGTTAGCTTCAGAAGGCGTGTCCTGTTTTAGAACAAACTGGAGTATGTTTGGTCATGTAAAGCTTTAGGGTGGGGAAAATCGACGGGGTTTGGTTTGTTGAATTGGAGCAGTTTGTTATTTGCATGTTTGCATTCCTCACAACAATCAGTCATGCTACTTTAACCACATGTGGCTATTGACATGAATAAGCCTTCTATTGAGACTACAACTATATTCTATTAAGCAATGTAATATGCAGTCTTTAGAGTCTGCACCTCTGTAGCCCCGAGCTCCATTTTCACCATTGACACTATTGTCTTTATAATGTGGTATTGTCTTTATGGGGTTATATTTTCTATAACGCAAGGTTTCTTAGGAATGTCTCTATTGCTTTAAAGTAGAACTGAGTGCATACAGATTTAATGAAATAAAATAGAGAAAACGCAGGAAACATTCAGCATGTCTGGCTGCATCTATGGAAATGTTTCAGATTGAAGATCCTTTTTCAGACTTGGAAATTGAGAAATGGTTTGAAATAGCAGAGATTCTGGCAGGACTGTGTCAGCACAAAGGAATTCTCTCTGACGGGGATGGGCCAAAGTTATCAATGGGATAAACTGTAGATGGTGACCTCATCTGCAGCTCATCCCCATGGCAATTGTGGCATCAGAAACACATTATCCACAATTCTATTATCCTCATTATTCACAAGACCAGATAAAAGCATGGGAAAATAGAAGCGGGAGGAGGCCAATTGGCCCTTCAGGCCTATCCCGCCATTCAATGTAATTATGGCTATTCTACACTGCCCCAAACTCCTCTTTTGGCCAGTTCCAATAACCCTCAAATTACACCACAGTTGTAAATGACATTGGTGAAGCCACAGTTCAGTTTTAGTTTCCGTATTTCTCGACAATGAAGATGCTATTTTTTACCCTAAAATAAGGCCCGAAAATGTATCTGCGTCTTGGAGTCCGAAGGTTAGATTGTTAGCTAAGAAAGATAGACTTGGCTATCCCTCAGTACAGTGACTTTAAAAGGACATCACCGCGGGGCGGGAGAGTTCCTTCCACAGCGTGTGGGGAGTCTGGCCCGAATCAGCACAGTTAGGCTGCCGGGGTAAAGTTGCAGGAAGGGCAGGAACGTTGAAGGAGGCCGGGATCATGCCAGCAACGCACTCAGTAGCTCGGGTGGCTGCGAGCGGCCGTCAGGACCGGACAGTGTAACTGCAGATAGACTCTGGGCGCACAGGTGACCTGGAGACTGCAGCTAGACCCAGGGCTCGCAGCCGACCTGGGCACTACAGCCAGTCCTGGGGCAGTCGACCTGCGAACTGCAGCTAGTCCCAAGGCTCGCAGGCGACCTGGGCACTACAGCTGGTTCCAGGGACAGGAGGGATCTGGGAACTGTAGCCTGTCCCGAGGCACGCAGGTGACCTGGAAACTACAGAACACTAATTGGAAAAACATGTGCCCCTATGCAAAAAAGGTTGCCAACCCCTGGACTAAACCAAAGCCTTGATCCTGTCCTGCCAGCCTTTTTTCAAAACTTAGCAACTCAAAATATGGCACCTTAGTTGGCAGGGACGAGTTGGGCCGCAGGCCTGGTTTAACGTGGAATAACTATATGGCTCTAAAGTCTGGTGGACCATATGCTCATAAAACTAATGAAAAAGTAATAATAGAGAATTTGCAGTTTTTAACGATAAAATTGACTATGTTCAATTCTGAAAAGCACAGTATAGAACTGGAATACTAAATACACTTCACTTCTTTTGATGAATGTTAACTTTTTCTCTTAGATGCTTGGTTTTGATGAAGTCAAAGACGTCCACTTGGAATTTCAGAAACTGCAAACTGAATTAATCAACCCGAATGCAAAGTATTCCTTGAAGTTAGCCAATCGCCTCTACGGGGAGAAGACCTACACGTTCCTTCCAGTTGGGTTTGGAGGCTAAACTGCTCAATCTGTGTTTGTTAATCTGATCAAAAACAATGGTGTTAACACAAGCTCGGTCCTCTTGAGATTTGGAAGGAATGTTCCTGCTTGATTCAATGTGGAGGTGTCTTGAGAATGGTGTTTGATACTAATTGGAATATCTACCCCAAAACAGTCTCTAATTGTTGAATAGCCCATTGCATCTAAGAATATCGTCCTTGTAATAAGATTTTATCAGTTTTATCCTTATTTTCAACATAAATGAAGGTCATTCAGCCCATTCGATTCATCCCAGCGCCCAGCGTAGTGATCTTGTCAATCCCATTTCCTTCTCATATTCCATTACTTCTGCAATTTATTATTTTTTGATAATTTTTTGCACAATTCTTTTTTACACTCAACTACATCAACGAATAATTTACAGTAGCCAAATAACCTACCAACTGTGTGTGTGTGGCAGGGGAAAGGGGTGTGTGGTGGGGGAGGGTGGAGGGGAGGAGGGGAGAGGAAGGGCGGTGAGTGGGGGGGAGCTGGTAGGAGCAGTTAGCAGTGGGGTGGGGGGGGTGGGTCGTAGTGGAGGGAGGGCGAACGGGGTTGTTTGGGGGGGGGGGGGCTCGCACTCTGCTCACACCGCACCTTCAGTTTTCGGCTCCACGCAGCAGATCCCGATCCCACTCCGGCTTCACTCAGTGGCTTCCGGTTCAACTCACCAGCTTCCGGCTGGTAGCTGCACAAGCAGTCCCCAAGCCGCTGACTCCCGCGAGCCGCTGACTGTCCCACGAGCCGCTGAACACACTGCACCCTTTCTGCTTTTTATTCTCGTCGCTGCATTATTGACAGCGGGTTACGGCAGGGGTGATTTTTAAACCTTCATAACATTTGTACTATTTCACCGATCGGAACAAAACTTATTTGACTTGCAGTAGAGGAGAATGGTGAGTAAAGGGGCTGACCCACTGCGGTGACCTAATTGGCGAGTTTAGGAGAGTTTGGAAAAAATGTTATGTTGAAGACCTCCTTCGACTATGTAGATGACCTCCTTCGACTATGTTGAAGACCAGCTTCGACTAGCTTTGACTAGCTTTGGGAAAATTGGACACCGAAGAGTGGAGAGTGAAGTCGATCTCGTACAACCTCCCTTCGACTATGTTGAAGACTATCTACGACTACTTTTGATTACCTTCGACTACCCTCAATTACCTACGAATAACATGCCGGCCTTCTATGACCTACTTCGACTAAACCTACGAGTAAAAAAAGTATCAATTTTTTCCAATGTGACCTTTTTTTACTCGCGTGCAATTTTAAAAAGGCCAGCGACCTAGCTGAGGTCTCGAGTACGTGGGGACTTCTCTCGAGCATGAAGAAGAGTTACAAAGACCTCCTTGGACCTCAAGTCGACCATGCTGCGAGTATGAGTCGAGGGCAAACTCGCCAGAACTCGCGGATTAGGTCGCCGCAGTGGGACAGGCCCTTAAGGTGGTGAAAAATCATAGCGATATCGGGTAGCGTTTTTGCGAAATTTTATTTACAACATAGGCCCGAAGTGGTCAAAATGAGAGTTTTAGTAATAGTGTTTTAGTAAATAGTAATTTAGTAAAAGTTCAAAGACTGCCTGATTTGTAAAGGTTTGATCTTAGATCATATTTAACTGATATTTGGACAGATCCACAAATCATGAATGGACCTATTTTGAAAATAAGCTATAATGTTTTAAATTGAAATTTGAAGGAAGTTACCAAAACATCTGAATGAGTTATTAAATGCCATTGTTGATATCCATAGATATCAAATACAATAACCACCTTTGCGTACCTTGGAATTTTTGTGGAAACATTCTAATCCTCTAACACTAATAGTGTATCCCTACTGGAGAGGGAGATAGATCCAGTGTCTCAGAATTCAGCACGGATTTAGAAACAGAAACATAGAAATTAGGTGCAGGAGTAGGCCATTCGGCCCTTCGATCCTGCACCGCCATTCAATATGATCATGGCTGATCATCCAACTCAGTATCCCGTACCTGCCTTCTCTCCATACCCTCTGATCCCCTTAGCCACAAGGGCCACATCTAACTCCCTCTTAAATATAGCCAATGAACTGGCCTCGACTACCCTCTGTGGCAGAGAGTTCCAGAGATTAACCACTCTTTGTGTGGAAAAAAAAAATGTCATGTTGGAAGCAGAGTAAAGTTTGGTACAAAGATGGCGAGCTTATTTGGTGGTCTTCCTGAGATGGGATCTGCTCAGCTAAATGGGATGGACTCCTTGTGTGTTCTAGAGAAAATTAGTTTGATGTGATGCTGACCATCATTGTTTTTTCTCCGAGGGGAAAGATCATCTTCAAAGGGAACATCCAATAAAACTGCAATTCAAGTGACAATTTTTAACTTGCTTGCAATTGATTTTCTGTGAGAAGGAGGAATCGGTACTAGAATTCATTAATGGTGCCTGGCAATCTCATACTAAACCTAAATAAGGTCTATTTATTTCAGAGTTATCCCCAGACGACCCACCCAGAATATTATTTTGTAACATTCCAATTTAGAAATCTTGAAATTAACAGAGAGAACATTTTAATAGATTTTCTATCAGCAAATGAGCTGAATGCAATGCAACTGTTAAGTAAATTTCAAGAATCAAGGATAGTGAGGAAATCAAAACATTTAAGCAAAAATGTTTAATTCTTAAACTGGAGGTTATTTAAACACGATTATTTTGCAGTAAATCAATCTCCTCTCACTGCTGGACATTATGTCAAATGAGTGTGTTTATCAAATTATCGTCTTGTCTTGGAGTAACATCATGAATAACGTAGCTATTTTTTAAACCACTCTGATTATTTTAATCTTTTCCCACTGATTAAAAATAAATCTGTTCTCTGTAATCCTTCAGGATTTTCTTGCAGCTTCTCTGAAACATTATCAAGCAGGGCTGGGAGCTGTTGACTTTCTTAAAGCAGCAGAGGCGGCTCGACAAGAGATCAACAGTTGGACTGAAGAACAGACTGCAGGTGAGTAGTGCTGAACAATTCTTTCCAGGGTTTACACAGAAAACTTTCAGCTCTACGTATTCATCCTTCTGAATGAGGGACATTTCCCAAAAGTGATAGGGACGCCAATCAGAGCATTAAGTGTGATACTGATTAGTCATTCATCCATTCTGAAGTATCCTTGACTTGTAGAGTCATAGAGCTCTAGAGCATAGAAACAAACTATTCAGGCCACTGTGACCATGATGTTTACGTTGGCATACTGGGCTGGTCCAATTTGCCCGCATTTGGTCGATAGCCCCCTAAATCCTTCCAACCCATGTAACTGACCAGATGTCTTTTAAAAGTTGTAATTGTATTCATTTCTGTAGATTCCTTGGCAAATCATTCCAGATATGGACCATCCTCGGAGTGAAAACAATGTCCCTGAGATCTCTCGTGCATCTCTCCTACCTTAAGCCTATGCTCTCTAGTTTTTAAATCCTCTACCCAGGTGAAAAATACTGTGAGTATTCACTTTATCTGGTACCGAAAAGTCACTGCTCGGCCTTCTTTATATGCTGAGCCTATCCAAACATTTTCCTATAATTTAAGTCTGCAAGCGCTCCAAGAAATAAAGTCCTAGCCTGCTCAACCATTCCCGACAGCTCAGGCCCAGCCCTGTCAACCGTAAATCTTCTCTGCACTCTTTCCATCTTGACAACATCTTTCCTATAACATGATGCCCAAAACTGAGTGCAATACTCTCAACGTGGCTTCACTGATGTCTTGCACAACTGTGCTGTGACCTCACAACTTCTACACTCAGTTTGATGTGTCTTGTTTAGTGTCAAGTATTGTATTGACAATATAAAGATTTCTTGTGTATCTGTTAAACCTCTGACTCGTGATTTTGTTGTGGTTGTTGCCATTCATTGGCTATTTCATTTTTTATTGAATCCATCGTCTATGTGAGCATGCCTTTGTTTTCAGGAAAAATCCAAAATGTATTGGAGAAAGATATTGTTGGCTCTGACACAAGGCTTGTCCTTGTGAATGCCATTTATTTTAAGGCGAAATGGAAAGACACATTTAAGAAAGAAGATTCGTTCACTGGACAATTCAAGCTAAACCAGGTAAAGAATGTGGCGTTAGGAATATCAAAAATTATGAATAATAACAATATAAATTGCTTGATTCACTATTTCATCAAGACAGACTTGAAAGTGCAACAGAATGGCGTTCTCCTGACGAATACATTGTTTAAATTCCTGCCTTTTGGAATTATTCCTACTCTGTGTGGAAAAATGTTCCCCCTCAGGTTCCTATTAAATCTTTCCTCTCTCATCTTAAACACATGTCCTCTGGTTCTTGATTCCCTTACTCTGGGGAAAAAGATTGTGCATTTATCCGATCTCTTCCCCTCATCCTTCTGCACTTCAAAGGAATAAAGTCTTACCTTGCTCATTTTTGTACTAGAGTGACCAAAACTGAACACGATACTCCAAATATGGCCTCACCAACTTGTACAAATGTTCAACAAGTTAAGAAGTAAATTATGAAACATTTGATCTCTCTGATATTTGCTCTCAATTCAAGTGAATGGGGTTGTTACACTAGATGTACCTTGGCACAGGATTTTTGGACTGGTGCAGGAGTAGGCCATTCGGCCCTTCCAGACAGCACCGCCATTCAATATGATCGTGGTTGATCATAGAAAATCAGTACCCCGTTCCTGCTTGTTCCCCATATCCCTTGATTCCTTTAGCCCGAAGAGGTAAATCTCTTGAAAATATCCAGTGGATTGGCCTCCACTCCCTTCTGTGGCAGAGAATTCCATAGATTCACAACTCTCTGGGTGAAGACGTTTTTCCTCATCTCAGTCCTAAATGGCCTACCCTGCCGCAGGCCCCCGCAAACGCGTGTTGGGGTAACCGACCCAACGGGTCTGCACTTGGTTTAGTTATATATTAAAAACTGTGTGTGTATCTGTGTGTGTTTCTGGCTGTGTGTTTGGGTGCCAGCCTTTGATTCGTTGCTACGCCAACACCACACGCAGAAACTCCGAGATGTTTTCCATTTCGGTAGAGTTTTCACTTTTATATTCTCAAATCATTAAATTTCGTCGTGTTTATGCACACATTTTTAATAAAATCCTTCTTCCCTCCCCCCGCAAAAATTTCAAAATGTAAAAAAAAAACAGCTCTCACCCATAGAATGTTGGTGAACGTTCTATCGTGTGATGTCAAATGCCATCCCCCTCTCCTCCTCCCCTTTCTCCCCCCTCTCCATCTCCCTCTCTCCTCACCCCTCTCCCTCCTCCCCTCTCTCCCCCCTCCCCCACCCCTCTTCAACCCCATCTCCCCACCCCTTCCCCTCTCTCTTGCACCGCTACCCCTCTCCCCCTCCCCACTCTTCCCCTCTCCCCTCCCCCACCTCTCTCTCCCCTCCCCTTACCCCTCTCTCTCCTTCCCCTCATCCCCGCTCTCCACCTCTGTCCCAACCCTCTCCCCCCCCCTTCCTGCCCTCCTTGCTCTCCTCCCACTCTTTTCCCCCTCCCCATCCCCCTCTCTCTCCCCCTACCCCGCTCTCCTCTCCTTCCCCAATCTCCCCTTTCCTCCTCCTCCCCCTCTCCCCTCCATCCCCTCTTCTCGCCCTCCCCACCCCGTCTCCCTCTCCCCCACCTGTGTGTTTGGGGGGTGGTTAGTGTGAGTGTGATGTCGCAGCCCCTTCTCCCCCCCCCCCGCAAATGTGCGTTGGGGAAACAGACCCAACGGGTCTGCACTTGGTCTAGTACACATTTAAAACTGTGGGTGTGTGTCATTTTGCCTTTGAAACGTATTTTCTCGAAAACCAGACGCAAATACATTGAGATCTTGACATATTTTGGTAGCGATTTAACTTATGATTTCTGAAATCGACGACTCTAAATCTGATCAATCATTTCCCCAGATTTTTAATAAAGTTGTTCACAAAATGGGCTGTTTTAAAAAAATGAAACCGCTGCGGCAGCTGCGGACGTCACAATGCCCTTGCTCGCGGCACCGCCCCTCCCCCGCTCTCCATTAAAGCAGATGCTCTCAACGCGCAGGTGCACTTTCCAACACCCTTTCCCCCCCCCCCCCCCCACTCAGTCATTTTTTCGCCTCCCGCTGTGCTGCAGACCAAAGATCCAGAGGAGTAATGGCCGCCAGGGCCACCTTCTCATTGCGTGCCCCTCGCGACAATAACGGCTTCTGCCGCCCAGCGCTCCTCCACTCCCCCACCCCCTCCCCTCATCCCTCCCCCCCCCCCTCTCATCCCCCACCCCCCCCTCTCAAATGCGGAAAATGTTGACATTTGGCTAAAGCCTGTAAAACAATGCTTCTAAACATTCCTGACATTCTGAAACATTCAAAATTCATCTTAAAAAAAAAAACCCGAATATCAATATTTTACATTGAAATAAAAATAAACAGTTTGACAAATTAAGAACTGTAAATTACGTAACGTTTGATCTCTCTGATCTTTTCTCTCAATTCAAGTGAAAGGAATTGTTACACTAGATTTACCTTGGCCCAAGATTGTTGGGCAGGTTTCCCAGATTCCTGCTCTCACTGTATTTAACATGGAGTCGGCATGTCAAACATAGATAATAGGTGCAGGAGTAGACCATTCGGCCCTTCGCGCCTGCACCGCCATTCAATATGATCATGGCTGATCATCCAACTCAGTATCCTGTAACTTCCTTCTCTCAATACCCCCTGATCCCTTTAGCCACAAGGGCCACATCTAACTCCCTCTTAAATATAGCCAATGAACTGGCCTCTTTCTGTAAGGAATCTGTTACATCCAGGTTCAGGAACAGCTGCTTCCCCACAGCCATCAGGCTATTAAACTCGCCAACAAACAGACTCTGAACTGTCACAGCCTATTGCACTTTATCTGCTTATTTATGTGTATACTGAACTGTTCTGTATTTTTGCTTACAATACTCTTGTGCTGCAGCAAGCAAGAATTTCATTGTCCTATCTGGGACACATGACAATAAACTCTTGACTCTTGACTTGACTCTTGAAACATAGATCATCAACAATTCTGCATCTCCTGTCAGGAGGACCCGTTCATATGTGCACACATGCAGAAGGCCCACGGGTTCCTGATATGTGTGTGGGGAGAATGCGTTCTGTATTACTTGTTTACCTGGCTACTGGTGCTCCACAAATTTCCTAATAGTGTGTAACTTTATTTGTAGAGTATAACCAAAGAGTTGGAAATGATGCAGCAAACTGGAAGTTTTCTTTACTTTCACAATCGTGAATTTGCGTTCAAGATCATTGAACTCCCATATGTTCAGGATGAACTCAGTATGATCATCTTACTGCCAGATGACAACAATGGACTTGAAACTGTAAGTCGGATGTTATAACGTGAAACATTGTTTCAGGGTAGTTGTTAAAAATTAAAAAATGAATTCTACATTCTTCCAAAAATAAAGTCACCCAATAAGCAAGTTTGGTATTCTGAAAAAAGCAAGGAATCATGGGATTTGTCAAAGGTCGAATGCTCTAAATAAAGATCAAGCAAAGTGATGCAGATTCAGTGAGTATAATTTGGGCTGATTTTTTGTTGTCTTTTTCAATGGGAGACCGAGGGGGGGGGGGGGGGGGCGAAGGGGGACCGAGGGTAGAGGAGACCAGGGGCAGCTGCACGCTTCATCCGCAGCCAAGATCGAACCAGTGTTCCCGGCACCACAAGCGTTGCTGAACCGCCACTGGCCCATCCCCAGTTCCCACCCCCACTCTAGTGTCCCATCCCCACCCGGTGGGGGGGGGGGCGGTGATGATGTCCGGTCTGACGGGACACCAGCCCCCAGGCCCGCCGCCAGCGCGTAGAAGCGCCAACCCCTGCTCACCTCTGCCTCTCCCGCCGGACCAACCGACAGCCCCGTCCGACGACACCAGCGGTTCCAGGCCCACAGCCAGTGCGGAAAACCCACAGACCACAGCCAGTGCCAACTCCAACACCATGTGAGTCTTGGTCAACCTATTTTCCTTCTTAAATCAGGTTGCCATATCATTGCTAACTTAGGTGCAAGTTCTGGTGACATTCTGAGTACCTGTCATGCAAATGTCATCATGTGTACCTCTGTCCTGGCTGATATATAGACAAGCAAATTATCCATATACGTCAGGGAACTAATTGGACGTAAACTGCAGCATTCAGTTTATTAATGTCCGTTCATTTTTAGATATTTTTGCTTTTTCTGTTGCTTTGTGGTGGTATTTTGAGTTAAATATATCTTAAAGTATCAGGCCATTGATAACAGACACATAGAATATCCTGATTCTGTATCATTTGATATTGCCTTGATTTACATTTTCTGAAGAAAGGTTGGTGGCTAGATTATTTAATGTTTTGCCTTTTCTTATGTTTAGCTTCAGAGGAGTTTCACTCTTAATCGTCTGAGAAATTGGACCAACCCAAAGAACATGTCCTGGACATCTGTTCAAGTCACTCTCCCCAAATTCAAGCTGGAAGAGAAATATGATCTTTCATCAATCCTCCCCAACTTGGGGATGGTGGATGCTTTCGATAGTAAGAAAGCCAACTTCTCTGGAATGAGTGAGGGAAAAGATCTGTCAGTGTCAAAAGTCATTCATCAGTCCTTTGTTGAAGTTAATGAGGAAGGCACTGAAGCAGCTGCTGCAACAGCAGTCACCATGGTTCTGACATCTGCAATGTTTTCCCCTGAAGAATTTAAGGCTGATCATCCATTCCTGTTTTTCATCCGCCACGCAAAGACACAGAGCATTTTATTTTATGGAAGGCTAACCTCTCCTTAAATGCAATGCCTTGTCAGTTAATTACTTTCATAGCAATTTTGTCAATGTCTACAATTATAAGTTTGAGAGTATGGTCATTGGAAACGTTTAATCTAAATCATTGCCAAGGAATTTACTTGGAAATTAAAATGTTCATGGTGGTTGAGAGGTGGGGTAGAATTTAGTCACATTTACGTATTGAGTTTTATCATATTAACAATTATTATAATTTTATCATTGAGCTCTTAACTGGTGAGGGAATGTAAATTATATTACATAGTCATTTTGTACAATGAGGGGCCTATTGTAAAGAGAGGAGCTTGTCTCATGCTAAAAATGTGTAATCCATTAGTCTAGGCCATGAAAGTTACAAATTTGTTATCACCAACGTGCGATAGAAGTGGACAATGGGCTGAAGAACTTTGAACACCATCCCACCTTATTTATCAGCAAAGATCCTATAGCTTATTTATCAGCAAGATAGGCTACTCCTGCGAAATGCAATGGGCTGACGTGTAGTACGCTACGGAGGGGATCCTGGGCATTTTTCCCCGCCCATTTTAGTAACCGGAGCCTACCCGACCCGACTCGCAGTGTAATCAACGTTGCGGGGGAACAGTTTGTATGTGTGATATAGGGTTAGATTCATAATTCTGTCAGTTCATACTTCTGTTAATTCTTGTCAAGAATAAAATTTGACTCTGGTAATTGTCTTTTTTAATGTTTTTTAAATCATTTCTTTTTAAATGGCTCATAAGCAGTGTTTGAGTTGATTTTGTGGTAACCGGAACCTACCCGACCCGACTCCCAGGGTAATCAACATAGTGGGGGAACAGTTTTTGTGCATGATGTAGGGTTAGATTCTGTTAGTTCATACTTCTGTTCATTCTTGTTAAAGAATAAAATGTTTATAAACACACATACATGAATGTGATATAAATGTATATAATCATATAACACACACAATTATATTTCTTCTGGTTTTTATATCCAATGATGAACTTTATTTCAGACTAGACAAGGGACATTAAATAATAAACATTGTAAACCTCCCCGCAACTTCACACACACACACACTAGGCGCCCCCCCCCCCCCCACTACAATGTCAACCCCCCCCCCCCCCCTCGGCCCTACCCAACCCTCCTGCGCACTACTCCCTTCCTATCTCCCCGCTGCCCCGGGCCGCGCACCCCCTCTCCCCACCCAAGTCAATGACTTGCGAAGATACGGGGGCAGAAGCAAAGATCCGATCTTTGGCCGGAAGCAAGATGGCGGAGGCTGGTTGCTAAAATGGGTCCTATAATCACCCATGAATCTGCCCATGACCGTACTACGTGTTTTGCGTAGGAGTAGACCATCTTGCTCTGCTATAAGATCTTTATCAGTACTCTTGCCAAAACATCTTAATTTGTCCACTTGGATACACAGACCTCTCCACTACCCCCATTAAATCATTTTGCTGTCTTGTTGAAATTTTCATTTGTGAATCTGAAGGGTTTTGTCTCAGAATATAAACTCGTAAATAACTTGTTGATTTCAATCTGATTTAAAAAAAACAGTTTAGATCCATATCCCTCATCCTGGTAATCATGTGGTCTAAGTTGATATTTTGTTCTCTTATCGATCTGGCCGGCTTTTGGGACACTTTGTTTCCAAGTTGAAATAAAATCATTAATGCAGAGCATGTGAAGTGTAGTAAATCGAATTCAACAAATAAACTGCAGGAATGGGCATTGGGAGTAGTGGAATTAGCCGCGAAGACAACTTTAATGCCAAAGCTTTTGATAAATCAATGTTGGAAGCTGTAATTTTCATTTTCTACAATGACCTTGATACTGAAGTAATTGTTCTCAAGTTTGTCATAATTGCCTTTCCAACAACTGTCAAAACAATGCTTTCACCCGCCTTTATGGTGTTTGCTGCAAAAATAAAAGTTCAGAGCAATTTGTTTATTCACTGTGGATGTTGTAAACTTCTTTCAAACCAGGTGAGTGCATTGGTTGGTTTTTCACCCAAAAGGCTCTCCTATCACAATCGAGAGAGGACATAATACCACTAGCTGAAGACAACAAAAACTTTTGATGAGGAACTTGGATATGTTAGAGCTACTTTACAATACCAGTAGAATGCATTTACAATGTTTTGTGGAAGAGTAGGAGAGATGAGACACCAATGAACATTACATTGGAACAAGAATGTGACTGGGAGATTGGATACCTATATGATTCAGCTTTTCCAGAGATCTTCAGCGGAAAGTGGAGTGACTTTGAAAATAGGGAAACTTCATGTAAAATTGGAATTCAAACCAAGGGCCAAGGAAACAAGAGATCAGGTACAGAGAAATGTCAGTATGGTTGTGGAAGCTAAACCTACAGGGAACACATGCAAACTGCTTCCAAACTTCATCAAAGTTCCATTGATGACATGGAGATACTTTTTAGAAGCAGAGAACCAAGTTCTAATTCTTATGTTTAACACCATCCAGAATTAATTTATTTTAGGCAGCTGTTAATGGTGGGATTAACACTTTGGCCACATCTTGGACAGGTGGAGCCAGGATTGATTTCAGAGCTGTATAAGTATTACTGTAAATTATCTATAGCATACCCATGTCACACAAAGCCACATAACAAAAAATTCTCATAATTATTGCATTCATTTTTGATTGACTAAAAGATCCACAACTGAATTTTACAAATTGCTCCATCCCCTTTTTTGACTCTCCTGTGCCCTTTATTTCATCTGTCCATCTCCACTCATGACCCTTCCTTCTCTTGAAACTTCTCAAACAAAAATAATTAATTCCATGACAACCAATTATTAATGGTAAATGCAGATTTTCTAAAGCTTTGTTAACATTATCACTAGTCTGTCTTTTTGGAAATTCAACATTTGCCACAACACAAGCGGTTCACTGTACCTTGGTACATGTGACAATAAACTAAACTGAACTGATAGCTATGAATCACTCGAGGTCAATGACACTATTATTATTATTTTTCCTTGTGTCAGTGGAGCTGCAACAAATTTGTATCTGATAGCCTGTGAAGCTTTTACGTGATCAGTAACGGTGAATCTAAACTAGTCCCGAAGAGGCGTTCCATTCTATTCATTTTGCTCTCCTGGTGTCTGATCAACTTCATCCCTCCCCATCCACCTGTATTCCTTCTCCTGGCCTCACACTTCGCACCTCTTCTATCCTTATCTCATACCTTTTGTCTTTTCATCTCTGGCCTTTATCCAACCATCTGCCCATCAACCCTCTCCCCTCACCTGCATCCATTACCACTGAAGAAGGGTCTCCACCTGAAACATCACCCATTCCTTCTCTCCAGAGATCTCCTGCTGAGTTACACCAGCATTTTGTGTCGACCTTCCACTGTCACTTGTCAGGCTTTGTCCTGCCCCTCCTCTCTTTCAGCTTTATCCCTACCCCCCCACCCACACCACAATCAGTCTGAAGAGTGGTCTTGACCCAAAACGTCACCTATCCATATTCTCCAGAGATAGTGCCTGACCCGCTGAGTTACTGCAACACTTTGCTTCAAAAGGAAGTGATTTGAGGCTGCAGGCTCATTTTGGGAATAATACGATCACTGTTGTTGCACCGAGGGATGCCACTGCAACACCACAGGCCACCTAACAGTAGTAGTGAAGTTGGAGATGGTATCAAACAGGAAATTAGAAATGCGTGCGACAAAGGCAAAACCGTGATAATGGGTGACTTCAATCTACATATAGATTGGGTGAATCAAATTGGCAGGGGTGCTGAGGAAGAGGATTTTTTGGAATGTATGCGGGATAGTTATCTAAATCAACATGTAGAGGAACCAACGAGAGAGCAGGCTATTTTAGACTGGGTATTGAGTAATGAGAAAGGGTTAGTTAGCAGTCTTGTTGTACGTGCCCCCTTGGGCAAGAGTGACCATAATATGGTTGAGTTCTTCATTAGGATGGAGAGTGACATTGTTAATTCAGAAACAATGGTTCTGAACTTAAAGAAAGGTAACTTTGAGGGTATGAGACGTGAATTGGCCAAGATTGACTGGCAATTAATTCTAAATGGGTTGACGGTGGATATGCAATGGAAGACATTTAAAGACTGCATGGATGAACTACAAAAATTGTTCATCCCAGTTTGGCAAAAGAATAAATCAGGGAAGGTAGTGCATCCGTGGATAACAAGGGAAATCAGGGATAGTATCAAAGCGAAGGATGATGCGTACAAATTAGCCAGAAAAAGCAGCATACCGGAGGACTGGGAGAAATTCAGAGACCAGCAGAGGAGGACAAAGGGCTTAATTAGGAAAGGAAAAATAGATTATGAAAGAAAACTGGCAGGGAACATAAAAACTGACTGCAAAAGTTTTTATAGATATGTGAAAAGAAAGAGATTAGTTAAAACAAATGTAGGTCCCTTGCAGTCAGAAACAGGTGAGTTGATCATGAGGAACAAGGATATGGCGGACCAATTGAATAACTACTTTGGTTCCGTCTTCACTAAGGAAGACATAAATAATCTGCCGGAAATAGCAGGGGTCAAAGGAGTTGGAGGAATTTAGTGAAATCCAGGTAAGCCGGGAAGTGGTGTTGGGTAAATTAAATGGATTAAAAGCCGATAAATCCCCAGGGCCAGATAGGCTGCATCCCAGAGTACTTAAGGAAGTAGCTCCAGAAATAGTGGATGCATTAGTAATAATCTTTCAAAACTCTTTAGATTCTGGAGTAGTTCCTGAGGATTGGCAGGTAGCAAACGTAACCCCACTTTTTAAGAAGGGAGGGAGAGAGAAAACGGGGAATTACAGACCAGTTAGTCTAACATCGGTAGTGGGGAAACTGCTAGAGTCAGTTATTAAAGATGGGATAGCAGCACATTTGGAAAGTGGTGAAATCATTGGACAAAGTCAGCATGGATTTACAAAAGGTAAATCATGTCTGACGAATCTTATAGAATTTTTCGAGGATGTAACTAGTAGCGTGGATAGGGGAGAACCAGTGGATGTGGTGCATCTGGACTTCCAGAAGGCTTTCGACAAGGTACCACATAAGAGATTAGTTTACAAACTTAAAGCACACGGCATTGGGGGTTCAGTATTGATGTGGATAGAGAACTGGCTGGCAAACAGGAAGCAAAGAGTAGGAGTAAACGGGTCCTTTTCACAATGGCAGGCAGTGACTAATGGGGTACCGCAAGGCTCAGTGCTGGGACCCCAGTTATTTACAATATATATTAATGATCTGGATGAGGGAATTGAAGGCAATATCTCCAAGTTTGCGGATGACACTAAGCTGGGGGGCAGTGTTAGCTGTGAGGAGGATGCTAGGAGGCTGCAAGGTGACTTGGATAGGCTGGGTGAGTGGGCAAATGTTTGGCAGATGCAGTATAATGTGGATAAATGTGAGGTTATCCATTTTGGTGGCAAAAACAGGAAAGCAGACTATTATCTGAATGGTGGCCGACTAGGAAAAGGGGAGATGCAGCGAGACCTGGGTATCATGGTACACCAGTCATTGAAAGTAGGCATGCAGGTACAGCAGGCAGTGAAGAAAGCGAATGGTATGTCAGCATTCATAGCAAAAGGATTTGAGTATAAGAGCAGGGAGGTTCTACTGCAGTTGTACAGGGTCTTGGTGAGACCACACCTGGAGTATTGCGTACAGTTTTGGTCTCCTAATCTGAGGAAAGACATTCTTGCCATAGAGGGAGTACAGAGAAGGTTCACCAGACTGATTCCTGGGATCGCAGGACTTTCATATGAAGAAAGACTGGATAGACTCGGCTTGTGCACGCTAGAATTTAGAAGATTGAGGGGGGGATCTTATAGAAACGTACAAAATTCTTGGGGGGTTTGACAGGCTAGATGCAGGAAGATTATTCCCGATGTTGGGGAAGTCCTGAACAAGGGGTCACAGCTTAAGGATAAGAGGAAAGTCTTTTAGGACTGAGATGAGAAAAACATTTTTTACACAGAGAGTGGTGAATCTGTGGAATTCTCTGCCACAGAAGGTAGTTGAGGCCAGTTCTTTGGCTAGATTTAAGAGGGAGTTAGATGTGGCCCTTGTAGGCTAAAGGGATCAGAGGGTATGGAGAGAAGGGAGGTATGGGATATTGATTTGGAAGATCAGCCATGATCATATTGAATGGCGTTGCAGGCTCGAAGGGCCGAATGGCCTACTCCTGCACCTATTTTCTATATTTCTATGTTTCTATGACCAAGATCTTCGCAATTCTTTGAAAGGATAAGCAAACCTTTAGCATTTAGCATGCTTTCCATGGCTAAATTCCCTAGCATTGAAGTCCCAGTTACACACCGTTAACTTAGGTAATTCAACACCAACCTCCTGAAACAGACACTCTATTCTGCCTGACATGGGAGGAGATCACCAGGCAGATAAAACTTTCTTGAAGAAGGGCAACATCCACACTGGGTTCTGGGAACTACTAGCACATAATTGTTCAACGTTGGGAATCTCTGTGCCGTGCATTGGAAGCACATAGAAGCAGCAGAAGAGCATTGTTTCACAAATTACCCGCCCACCCTGGCATTTGTGTTATCTCCGTGGTCTGCTGATAAGAGCATTCAACAAATAAAGAAACAATCAAGATTCCTGTGAAGGTGGCCAACATGGCATGCATCACTCCATCTTTCATTAACCTCTTTAGTCACCCTGTACCTCTTGGGGAATTCAGGCCATATAGCATACCTCCAATCTGCATGACGTGCTGTACGCACAGTGTATATTTAACCTGGTAATCAAAAGTAAAACCTATTTTCAAATAGCTAAAACTTTCAGTGTGTTGATTTCTGTATCTTGTTGCCTGTGGGCTAGTTGCTGACCCCTTTGTGACAGCGAAATGAGATAAAGCCAGAGGGAGAGTTGACTGAGGACTGTTGGGACTGAAAGTAGCAATTAAAGGGTCATTCACTTATGTTCAAACATTCACTTATCTTATTTTTTACTGAAGAAGGGTTTCGGCCCGAAATGTTACCTATTTCCTTCGCAAGTCTGAAGAAGGGTTTCGGCCCGAAACGTTACCTATTTCCTTCGCTCCATAGATGCTGCTGCACCCGCTGAGTTTCTCCAGCATTTTTGTGTACCTTCACTTATCTTAACTTGTTTAGTTAAGGAATTCCTTTCAGCATTGCTTCCAGGTGCAAGTTGTCGATGCATCAGTTGCTACCTGTTGACAACTTATCTTCGCTTTTCTCTTGGGTGCGGCAGATAATTGCCCTCTTATCCACTGCACTGACAGGAATGAGGAGGTACTAATGATGAAACAGTGAGCTCGCCTCTACCTCTCCCATGCCTCCCTTACTGTCATTTTATAAACTTTCAACATTACAGAACTCATAGTGTATGACTTAATGGGAAGTGCTCTTTGATGTAAATTGGCACCAGAAAATACTGGGATTTATTCATTGTTGACAGCTGGACACATGCCAGATAACTTTGTCAATGGCTCATGACCGTGGTTATGTTGGACACACCTTATCACACTATTCATTCCATTATCCCAAAGTTCAGCTGTTTTTTGTGTTTCACTCCTGGCAGCTCCAAGTGTTCTGGTGTAAACTACACCTTTGCCTCAAGCATAGCAGGAAAGATATTTTGTGAGTCTAGATGCATGTTTCCCACCCACCTGAATACCTGTAACAATCACTTCAGTGTAAAGCAAAGATACTAGAGGAGCAAGATAGACCACTAGGCGAGAAAGCCGTAGTTGGCCATGGGCGTCTTTGCGCCATTTTGGAAATCAAATATATGATTTTTTTTTTAAATCAGCTTCTGTCATGGGGTCCACATCTAAAAGTGTAGTATGCTGTTCTGCTATAAAGTGCTCGAATTGCCAATGTAAGCGACCCGACCTGTCTTTCTTCAGGTTCCCCACTAAAGACGAAAGGTAAGAAAACAATTATAACTTTCTGTCGTGTGGCCTGCCCAATCTCTTCCTCTAGCTCAGATCGCGGAGCCGGGGGTCGCCAGAAGAATTCCTCTGATCGCTGGCCAGCGGACTATAACATTCTGAAGCCACGGTGTGCGGAGCTTCTAGTCGCGGGGGCAGCATGCACTTTCCTTCTCGGAG
This sequence comes from Amblyraja radiata, assembly GCF_010909765.2. Classification (NCBI taxonomy): domain Eukaryota; kingdom Metazoa; phylum Chordata; class Chondrichthyes; order Rajiformes; family Rajidae; genus Amblyraja; species Amblyraja radiata. Next base: position 84,088,911 of record NC_045957.1, read on the forward strand.
TCTGGGATTCCTCGCTGGAGAAGAGCTCCGACCGCCGGCCCGCGGCCTATAACATCATGAAGCCCCGGTCACCGTTAGGAAGCGGCCGATTTGGGACCTCCAAGCCGTGTACATGGTATACACGGATCAATCGTGTTTAAAATACATGATAAACGGTATTAATTATACATAATGTACACGGATCAATGATGTTTAAAATATATGATAAATTGAGTTATAGGGAACAATAACATGCCACGAGGAGCACACATTAAAGCCTTAATTTACTTCCCAATGTATAATGACTGTAACATATACAATTCTATTCTGATCCCGACAATGTATTATATTATATAAGACATCATTTTTTGGGTACATGAGCAAGTTATTAGAAAGTCTTCTTTTGTAGATCTAGACTTCCCACAATAATAAAGATAGACAAATATGCTGGAGTATTTCTCCAGCATTTCTATCTACCTTTGATTTTCCAGCATCTGCAGTTCCTTCTTAAACAATAATAAAGGTATCAATTTTTACACTGCTGTACATTTTTGGTTTTGTTCTTGTTGTAAGGCATGCATGCTAGTGTAAGCTCTTCTACATTTCAGATAAATTGACCTATTAGAGGAAAAATGCATCTTCAATATACATGTCTCTCCCCACCCCTGAAAACAATTGCATTTAAATGACATATCATCCATTCTGCAGGTATGTAGTTATAATTAAATTTGTTCTGATAAGTTAATTCTATATGATATTTTACTGTAATTTCAGATGTCGACAATGGGTCCAGAATACTCGTTGACAAGATCTCCTACACCGAACTACGTACTTGTCAAAGAACTGCCGTCTTTGTTCTGAACACCCTGTATATCTCACACATAAAACAATGTAAATTGTGTAAATCTTACCATAAATGACAGAAATAAAACGTATTATCCTTGTTTATGAATTTTGATGTAGAATTATTTAAAATTGAGTGGATTGATGCAATATACTGCTAACTCACAAATGTGTAGTTATGAGATATTCACATTTAAAAACTCACTCAGTAGCTCGGGTGGCTCCGAGTGGCCGCCGGGACCGGACAGCGGAACTGCAGCTGAACCCAGGGCTCGCAGGCGACCTGGGAACTGCAGCTAGTCTCGGAGGGTCCTGGCCCCTATGTAAAAAAGGCAGCCGACCCCTGGACTAAACCATACCTACGATCCTGTCCCACCATCCTTTTTTCAAAATTTAGCAACTCAAATGGTGGTGCGTCTTTATTGCCGGGAAATACGGTAACTCATTTCCCTCAAATCTATATTACTAAAAGTCAAATCTTGACCACTTCCTGTTTTTCTGCTTCATGATTTTAGAAAAAACGCTGCCACTTACGGCTGTGGTTTTTGGCCATCTTACTCAGAGTCCCCCTCTGCTGCGCAGGACAAGAGGATTTTTTCCCCTCGATGAAAAATAAAAGACATATTAATGTTTTAAAAATGTTGACATTCTCTCTGCTGCCCCTGCTGGTGGGAGTGGGGTGGGACTATAAAACCCGGTAATGTTGTGCCTCACTCAGTCTCTGCAAGATGGAGGAAGCGAGAGGGGCACATCTCTCTGAGCTGTGAATAACACTGAACACATATCTACTCAACTGTTAGTGCCCTAAATGTGGTTCTAAAATGCTTGAAAAAAATGTATTTCTTGGTTCTAAAATGTTTGCTGAAAGTGTATTTATTGGTTGTAAAATGTTTGAAAAAAGTGTATTGGTTCTAAAATGTTTGCAAAAATTGTATTTCTTGGTTCTAAAATGTTTGCAGACATTGTATTTCTTGGTTCTAAAATGTTTGCAAAATGTGTATTTCTTGGTTCTAAAATGTTTGCAAAAAGTGTATTTCTTGGTTCTAAAATGTTTGCAAAAATTGTATTTCTTGGTTCCATTAACCGAAAGTCATTCCGTGACTTCCGGTTAATGGAGTGGTGGCGCTGATGGCGTGACTTCCGGTTAGTGGCAAGATGGCTTTGTGCGTCATTTCTGGTTAGTGGCAAGATGGTGCTGAGTGCAGAAGGCCCAGAGTGAAGACGCCGTTGAATATTTCAAGAGAGCTTACTGCTATGTATATGGTGAGTATGTTTGTTGAACGTTATTTAAAGCACGTTTTTGCTTTAGCAGCAGTTGTAGTGGAGGCTTTAAACATTTGAATCATTGTACAATGATTCGCTGTGTGTGTGAGTGTCTGTGTGTGTGAGTGTGTGTGTGAGTCTGAGTGTGAGTGTGAGTGTGTGTGTGAGTGTGTGTGAGAAAGAGAGTGTGTGTGTGTGTGTGGGTGTGTGTGTGAAAGAGAGAGTGTGTGTGTGTGTGTGAGAAAGTGTGTGAGGATGTGTGTGGGTGAGTCTGTGTGTGAGTCTGTGTCTGTGTGTATGTGCATGTGTCTGTGTGTCTGTGCATGTGAGTCTGTGTGTCTGTGCGTGTGAGTCTGTGTGTGTGTGTGTGGGAGAGTGAGAGTGTGAGTGTGTGTGTGAGGGTGTGTGTGTGTGAGTCTGTGAGTGTGTGTGTGAGTGTGCGTGTGAGTGTGTGTGTGTTGTGAGTGTTTGTGTGTGTGTGTGAGTCTGTGTGTGTGTGAGTGTGTATGTGAGTGTGTGTGTGTGTATGTGAGTGTGTGTGTGTTGTGAGTGTGTGTGGGTGAGTCTGTGTGTGTGTGAGTCTGTGTGTGTGTGAGTCTGTGAGTCTGTGTGTGTGTGCGTGAGTCTGTGTATGTGAGTGTGTGTGTGTGTTGTGAGTGTTTGTGTGTGAGTCTGTGTGTGTGAGTCTGTGTGTGTGAGTCTGTGTGTGTTGTAAGTCGGTGTGTGTGTGTGTGTGTGTTTCTGTGAGTGTGAGTGTGTGTGTGTGTCTGTAAGTGTGAGTGAGTCTGTGTGTGTGCCTGTGAGTGTGTGAGAGTCTGTGAGTTGTGGAGGGTGTGTGTGTGATCAACAAATAACAAATAGTACAAATAATATAGTATTTCGTAGTTCAGAGCTTATTCGTTATGTTTAATAGCCTGATGGCTGTCAGGAAGAAGCTGTTCCTCAATGTGGATGTTACAGTTTTCAGTTTAAAAAAGTCGGACGTGACTCCAGAAGTCGGGCATGAGTCAGTCAGTCCACAAGCCATGAGTCAGTCAGTCAGACCAGAGGCCATGAGTGAGTCAGTCAGTCAGTCCAGAGGCCATGAGTTAGTCCCAAGGCAGTGAGTGAGTCCAGAGGCCATGAGTAGGTTGCTCACCGCTCCCCTCCCCCCCCCCCCCCCCCCCCCCCCCACTGACATCCCCCACCTCAAGACGTTGCCCTCCGCCTGGTTATAGGACGCTCCCCCTCCTGTCCCCTACTGAAGACGCCCCCATCGCTGCAGGATACCCCCCTCCCTCATCAGCCCACGAGAGCCCCCGCCTGAAGCTGTCCCCCTCCCTTGGCTGCAGGACGTTTGCCAACCCCCACCCCACCCCGGTAGCCCCACCTTAAAAAAAATGTTTCGCACAAATTGTTCGGTGAGTCCAGAGGATTGAGAATGACAACAAAATAATGGAATTCTTTAATTTGCCACAACCAATAAATGGAAGGATACACTTTGATGATGACAATCCAGAATTGCTGCAGGAATTCTTATAGTTTGTTGTGGTGATTTTTGACAACTCCTTCCTGTGGTGAAAAGGGGAAATGATGCTGATGTTGAAAATGCCTGCATCAAGATATCCTATTTGTGGAGACTTTTCACCAAGTTTCAATTGCACACAAACATGCGATTGACAGACTATCAGACTATTGACAGAAGGCGACTATTCTCAATTTTTGTTGAAAGTTGGTGTAGATGGGTTATGCATGCAACCTATAATGCAGTTACCTCATCACCACTAACCACGCCCCATCATATTAGTATAACTGTAGTATCCTCCCTTTGTTCCTCCCACTAGGTCCCAGTACGCCTGAAGGCTGGATGCAGTCAGTGCTGGGACGTGTGTGCCATGTGCTATAATAAAGTACCAGTAAAGGTTACAGTGTGTCAGCTATCAAACCTTTACATGGTGTCAGAAGTTTAAAACTCGCGGTTCCCGTTTACCGGTTTTCATTTATTTTGTCCCCGTTAGTGCCCAGTATTTGAATGCTGCTACTCCAGTCGAGGGGACTGTCGGGACGGATCGCCGCGTCCGGCCCTGCCTCACCCATCCCGACATAGTGCAGCCCTTGGAGTGCAGCAGCAGCGCCTCGCCCATGGCCCTGTTGGACGGCAGCCCGGCCAGCTGTCCGACCTTCGGACCATCGCTTACCGCCGACACCACCACCCTTCCTTCTTATGGCCGATCATCGGTTCATGAGTTGGATGTGGTGCCGGACTTTGCACACGATGTCGTGCGCGAAGTCCGGCATCCTCAGCTGGCCTGCTGGCTGGGCCTTGTGTGCAGTCCAGCACCCGGGCCAACTCATCATTCACCCAGCCACGGCCGAGTCGGTCAACGAATTGCCGTCGAGAATTTGACCCTTATTTTGACCATTTATCTCTTAATTGTGAGTGAGAAAGTTGGCAACCCTAGCTGGACCCCTGTAGTTTGCATACCGGGCCAATAGATCAGTGGATGACGCAGTCAACCGAGGCCTGCACTTCGTCCTCCAGCACCTAGACCGCCAAGGGACCTATGCAAGGATTTTGGTTGTGGATTTTAGCTCTGCATTCAACACCATTGTGCCGGAGCTACTACACTCAAACTTTCCTAGTTGACTGTGCCTGAACCCTCTGTCAGTGGATCACCAACTTCCTGACAGACAGGAAGCAGCATGTGAGGCTGGGAAAGCACATCTTGAACCTGCTGACACTCAGCATAGGAACACCGCAAGGTTGCGTACTCTCCCCTCTCCTTTACTCTCTCTACACCAACGACTGCACCTCCACAGACACCTCTGTCAAGCTTCTCAAGCTTGCGTATGACACAACCCTGATTGGACTGATCCAGGTGAGGGAGGAATCTACCTACAGACAGGAAGTGACACAGCTGGCGTCCTGATGCCTTCGTAACAACCTGGAGCTCAACGCTCTTAAGACGGTGGCATTGATTGTAGACTTTAGGAGAGCTCCCCCTCCCCTCCCCCCACCCCCACTCACCATCAACAACACAGTCACATCTGTGGAGTCATTTAAGTTACTTGGAACCATCATCTCCAGGGGCCTAAAATGGGAGGCCACCATCGACTACACAGTCAAAAAGGCACAACAGAGGATGTACTTCCAGCGGCAGCTGAGAAAACACAATCTGCCACTGGCAATGATGGTCCAGTTTTATATTGCCATCATTCTCCATCATGGTCTGGTTTGGCTCAGCCACCAAGTATGACATCTGGAGGCTGCAGTCCGTCATCCGATCAGCTGAGAAGGTTGTTGGCTGCAACCTTCCCCCCCATTGACGAGCTGTACACTGCAAGGGTCAGGAAGCGAGTGGGGCAAGATCATCTCTGACCCCTCTCACCCTGGCCACAATCTCTTTGAAGTACTTCCCTCTGGGAGGTGACTGGACTGTCAAAGCCGCCTCAGCCAGACATAAAAACTGATGTTCTCTACGACCAGTAGCTGTACTCAAAAACCAAAAATCTGTAGCCTCCTTTTGCTCTTGTATTTTATTTTATTCTTCACATGTTTAAGTTATAATGTTTTATTTTTAATTGTCTATTGTATATCGTCTTGTACAGGAGTAGGCCATTCGGCCCTTCGAGCCAGCACCGCCATTCAATGTGATCATGGCTGATCATCCCCAATCAGTACCCCGTTCCTGCCTTTTCCCCATATCCCCTGACCCCGTTATCTTTAAGAGCCTTATCTAGCTCTCTCTTGAAAGTATCCAGAGAGCCGGCCTCCACCCCCCTCTGAGGCAGAGAATTCCACAGATTCACAACTCTCGGTGAGAAAAAGTGTTTCCTCGTCTCCGTTCTAATTGGCTTACCCCTTATTCTTAAACTGTGGCCACTGGTTCTGGACTCCCGCAACATCGGGAACATGTTTCCTCCCCTAGTGTGTCCAAACCCTTAATAATCTTATGTGGTTCAATAAGATGCCCTCTCATCCTTCTAAACTCCAGAGTATACAAGCCCAGCTACTCCATTCTCTCAGCGTATGACAGTCCTGCCATCCCTGGAATTAGCCTTGTAACGAGCACCAAGGCAAATTCCTTGTATGTATACATACTTGGCTAATAACATTTATTCAATTCAATTTAATTCAGTTCAATGTCACTAATATGGACTACTAACATTGACATTTTTGTTAGCTTGGATGCATCAACAGGAACGTGTCCAATCTGGCCTCATTTATGTAGTCAGATTGAATCTGAATGGAAACTGGCCCTTTGGCCAAACTTGATTATGTCAACCAAGATGCCCTGTCTAAAACTAGTCTCATTTGCCGTGTTTGGCCCTTATCCCTCTAACTTATCTCCTATTCATATATCAGAATGTCTATCTTGAGTGATAGGTGGATGTGGGTGATGGTGGGTTTTGATGTTCAGATGAAAGGCCAGAGATGAAAATATAAAAGGTCTGTGAAAAGGTTACAAGCGGTGTGAATTATCAGAAGAAGGCAAATATGTAAGTGGATGGGAGAGGGGAGGACTGAGGGACAGGGAGGGTCTGCCAAATCCTGCTGTATCTCCCAGTTGCTACACAGATTAACACTCTTCCCATTCCCATATTGACCTTTCTGTCATAGGCCTTCTTTGTTGCCAGAGTGTGGCCACATGTAACCTGCACCCACCCACCCACCCCCGTGGCTTTTCACCCACTTCCATCCAGGGAACCCACCAGGCCTTCCAAGAGATCTGGAAAGGCACCTTTTCAAACCTCGTCTCCTGCACGCTGTGCTCCTGGTGCACCACCTTTACATTGGCGAGACCAAACATAGTCAAGGCATGAGAGGCCTAGATAACATGCATGCTCAGTCTTTTCCCCAGGGCAGTGGATTCTAAAACTAGAGGGCATTGGCTTAAGATGAGAACAGAAGGATCCTAAGGGCAAGTTTTCCACACAGAGGGTAGTCCATATCTGGAATGAGCTCCCAGAAAATGCTATAGAAGCAGATTACTATTGTGTCTTTAAAGGATATTTGGATATTTGCGTTTAAAAGGCTATGTGCCAAACGTAGGCAAATGGGTCTAGCCCAGTATGCCAACTTGATCTGTATGGACAAGGTGGGCTGAATGGTCTATTTCCGCGCTGTGTATGTCCGTGCTCGCCCACAGTCTGGTTTGAACAAACAAGTGCTGAATTTCACTTTTTTTTTCCACGATACATGTCGTCAGTAATACTGTGTTTCGTTCAGCATTCCCCCATGTTATCATGTGGTACAACAGTGGTCAGGTGACTTTTTCCTATAAAGGGGAGTGGACAGTTGCAGGCTGCATCTGATGCTTTCTGCCGCTTGAGGGTGAGTATCCTTGTTTCGCTTGAAGCTCCGCCGTTGTTTCTTCACCGCTGTGCCCATTGCAACTGCAGCAGCGTCTGCTGAGCGAGGAGTCCCGGGACGTGGTTTCGACACTTTAGTAGGAATATTCCGTACTTTTACAGAGGGGTCGATGACTGTTGAGATACGAGCTGTTTGTTCCAGAGGTTTTAGCATCATGTTGGTCCGTTCAATCTCCAGACCATCTGAATCAAGTTTCTTTAATGTTTTATCTAATATTCTCGACACGTAACCGGACGGCCTGATGGAAACTATTAATATATGTCTGTGCATTTCGAACATTTGAGAAATGTATTCACAGCCCAAAGCAAATGAGCACGAGTTTATTGGCAGCAGTCCACAGAGCTCAGACACTTGGACTGACTTCTCTTTCTCTCTGCGAGCAAATAATTCCTGATCTTCGTTTTTCTTGTTGCTCTTGTTTTATCTGCACTTTCTCTGGAGCTGTAAAATAATCTGCTCTTTGATTATTTTCTATTTTGCTCTACCTGATGCAATCATGTATGTTGTGATCTGCCTGGGTAATTTCTTACACATTTCGTCCGCCCACAGCAAAATCTCCTCCAAGAATTCAATGCCGACACCAGTGCACAGGGAGAAACAAAGAACTACAGATACTAATAATCCAAAGTTAGACACGTATTGCCGAATCATCACTTATCCCCTTTTCTCCAGAGTTGCTGCCTGACCCACAGAGTTACTCGGAGAGTTTGTGTCTATCCCCAGTATACAGGTCCCTGCTGGGCGTGGTTCATTATGGGTCACTGACAGTTCTTGTTCGGCAGGTTCAGGGACACTTTCTGGAGATTAGAGCAGCGAAATATAGACTGGGATTCAACTGCACAACTTAATGGCTCACATCAGTGGACTCGGGAGGAGATTTTATTTGGATGAAGCGTTGAGTCCCTGTCTTCAGTCTGGATGAAAGAAATCCCACAGTTGTGCTTCAAAATATAAAAGCTGCAAAATTATTCCCAGATTCCGGGCAAATCTTTATCATGTGATCAGATTATTTTAGTCATAGTTTTACTTTAAGAGATACAGCGCAGAAACAGGCCCTTGAGGCCAGGGCCGGCCTTAGGGGGTGCGGGGCCCATTGGGAACAATTTTGGTGAACCCCAGATTCCCAGCCAAGGTGTGTCAGCCCAGTTATTTAGTATATATTATGACATTTTACACTAGGTGCTATGGATTCTACACTGTGTGAATCTCTCCTGCTCCCTCCCGTTTGCCTGTCAGTAGCTTCACTGACTTCCAACCTTTACCGTAGCTGCTAATTACCATTAAACTGCATTATGTGATTGGACACAATGCATTTGGAGACAGCTGCTGATTGGACGGGAGGAGACCTATTTGTTGATTGGACGGGAATTTTAAGGCAAGCTGGTTGGTGATTGGACACAACCCCCTTAGAGACAGCGATTGATTGGCCACCAAATAAATTGTCAAATAGGAAAACAAAAATCGCTGGTCGGTGCGGACTGAGTGGACTGTCTGGTTGTATCTCCAAACTAAACAGTATATGCAAGTACATTCATTTAAAATAATATCCAGTGATTATTTCACATGATTTCTCACTGTGCAAAGCTCAATATCTGACCAATTTCTGTTGACGTGAGCATTTTCTCTCCCAAAACAGTTCATATCTAGGAATAGGGTGATTTCACGAAAGGTCACTGGAGCGTAAATCCCCACTCACGTGACCGAAAATTTTAACTGGGGGACAAGCGTCACTTCCGGTACATGTTAGTGGATGGGAAAACACGCACTTTCACACCCGTTAAAAACATCGAAAATGCAAAATGAAAACGCTTCTGAAGCTCCATTTACCATTTAAATAATCGTAAACTCTCAATGCGTTTGGAAATAAATTTTACTGAAATGCAAGTTTACGATTATTTAAATGGTAAATGGAGCTTCAGAAGCGTTTTCATTTTGCATGTTAAAACCCACCTGAGAACCATGGGCGATTTTGCAATTTTACTGACGGGTTTCTAACTTTTAATACTTTTCATATAACAAATGAATAAAGATAAAAAAGTCAATAATGCCACTTTTGATGAAATGCAGCGAGCAAACGTGATAATTCCCGATATTTTGGATCTTTAAATCTCCAAGAAAAAAGTCCGCTAGCACTTCCGCCTTGTTTACACCTTCAGCTCGCTCTTGTATTTACCTTAGTTTCTATCTTTTTTTTGGACTGTAAATTTAGGTAGCTGTTCCTCACGGTCACCCCGACTGGCTCCGTAAATTGCAGCTCAAAACCTGGCCGTTTTCGATGTTTTTAACGGGTGTGAAAGTGCGTGTTTTCCCATCCACTAACATGTACCGGAAGTGACGCTTGTCCCCCAGTTAAAATTTTCGGTCACGTGAGTGGGGATTTACGCTCCAGTGACCTTTCGTGAAATCACCCTATACGATCAACGAACCAGACAGCAGTTGGACGCAGTCATGCGATTAGCAAGCAATTGATAAGCTTTGATGGGGCACCCTGAGCTTTTTTGCACTAGTTATTGGGTTAAGTTATTGAATTTAGTCGTTTCTCATTTGTTCTTAAATCGCAAGTTTGTGGCCTTTGTGGCTTGGTTCTTTTTCTTGGTTTCTTGGTCCTCCAAAATATTCCAAATGGAATTTAAACTGGAGGTGGTGAAGGGAGGGCTTAAGCCAGAAAGGGTTATTGGGAAGAAAGAGCTACTTTAAATTTAGTTGCATCTGGTTGGGTAACTATAGTAGGGTGGAGATTATTCCATGCTTTAATTGTGCGGGGGAAGACCGAATTGCTGTACACATCTGTCATTGTAGGTGGGATCACAAATTGGATCGAATGCCCTCGTCTGCTCCTAATTGGTTTGGGTTTGGTGTAGGTCTCGTGGCTAAGGGGATCAGGGGGTATGGAGAGAAGGCAGGTACGGGATACTGAGTTGGATGATCAGCCATGATCATATTGAATGGCGGTGCAGACTCGAAGGGCTGAATGGCCTACTCCTGCACCTATTTTCTGTTTCTCATACAATCTATGAGTATTGTGTTTACACGCCTTTATGCTGCTGCAAATAAGAATTTAATTGTTCTGTTGTGGGTACACATGACAATTATACATTCTTGACTCGACTCTTCACTCATTCATTTGTGCAATAGAAAATGGGTAACCATTGCACTCTGCACCAAGTTAAAAATAGTCCACAGTTAGTCAGGAAGTGACTATTCGCCTTCAAAGAGCAACCCTTTGTTAGGTGGCTTCACTAAATGGTGTGACTCAATATTCCTCCAGCAGTTTTTTTGTTGTTGTTAAAGATCTGCAGCATCTGCAATCGCTTGCGATTTAATACTATGTTCCGCTGCGATCTAACTAATGGATGGCCCATGCTGAAGCACACGCAGCATTGAAATGCTAATACGACAATTAGCAAGAATATTGAACAATACAGTAACACGTAGCTCAGAGGACACTGGGGTTTAATTTTACAAATGCCCCTTTTCATGAAGCAAGTCACTTTTGGCAATGATACCAGTTTTTAAAGAAGGCAGACTTTGCACTGACTACTTGAAAATAAATCTGTGGTTAACTGGCAATGTAAACGTGATGGTGCACCTGCCACTAAAGAAGCAGGCACCGTGGGAGGAAGGTGGGGGAGAGGGAAATGAATGTGGATGGACAGGGGGTGAAACAAAAAGAACAATTGTGGAAATGGGTTTTAGGAACTAGGGGTACGCTAAGGCCCGTGAGGTTGGGGGGGGGGGGGGGGGTAGACGTTATAAGCCCCCCGTGAGAAATTGTATTTCTCTGAAATTGAAGATAGATATAAAGCTGGAGTAACTCAGCAGGCCAGGCAGCGCAGCGACTCTGGAGAGAAGACCCTTCTTCAGACTGAACTGAACTCTCGTCGGTGAGAGTACTTGTGATTATCTGAAGAAGGGTCTCGACCAGAAACGCAACCCTCTCCCCAGAGCCCATGCCCGTCCCGCTGAGCCACCTTCAAATTCAGAGCCAAACAAAAAACACAGAGTGCTGGAGGAAATCAGCGGGCAAGGTGGCTGCCTCACCCACTGGGTTTCTCCAGCATTTTTGTCTACCGCAAAACGTCAATGATTCCGGGAATGCCGAGGCGACAGGGTGAGAGAGGGAGTGGGAGAGCTAGAGAGAGACGAGATGGGGAGCGAGGGAGAGAGAGAGGGGGAGGGAAAGAGCGAAACACACAGACACATCGTGGGTCGGTAGGTGAATGACTAACCTGCACACCAAGAAGAAGCCCCTCACTCATGATGGTGAGTTTAAAGAAATTCTCAATGTGTCATCAATGCATCGATCTACATTCCTCAGTAAATGTAACTGTGTTTTGAACACGTATTAATGACGCCGCGTGAATACTTGTTCAAAACACAATTACATTTACTAAGGAATGTGGATCGATGCATTGGTGACGTTGTATAACTACTTGTTAACTACTTGCTGTTAAGAAATGCTAACAGTACTAGTTAACAAATTGTTTGTGCCTGATCGCAGTGGTTGTTATCCATGTTCATTTAAAAAAAAAATTTAAAAATCCGGATGGCGAATTAGAAAAAAATCTTTATTTAACAAAGACGATTCGGATTTCTGTACGAAATACGGAACATTAGTGCGGGGCCCCCCTTGGGCGCAGGGCCCAATTGAGAGCAATCGGTCCAATCGGCTTAAGGCCAGCCCTGCTTGGGGCCACTGAGTCCGCGCCGATCAGCGATCCCCGCACATACACACACCAGGGAATATTTCACATTCATACCAAGTGTAGCAGTGGCTACACTTAAAAAGGATTGTGTTTTCTTTAAACCACTCTGATATATTCTGTAAAATATTATAAATGTAAGCTTCTTATAAATGATTTTATGAAATTCTTGACTTTATGTGTTAGAGTAAACGTGCCAAGTAGAATTTTAAATTCTAGTTTATACTAGACTAAGTTGGACCCATTGGGCCCCAGCTTCACACTGGAGGGTTGATCCCCAACGTAATATTCCACCTCTCCGCCAATTTCTGTACGCACACGCACACTCGCACTCATGCGCACACACACACACACAATCACACACGCTCATTCAGGAACAGCTTTTTCCTGACAGCCATCAGCTATTAAACATAGCAAATAAGCTCTGAACTACAAAAGACTTGTACTATTTGTTATTTATTGAACACTCACACTCACACACACAACCTCCACCTCGCGCGCACAACCTCCACCTCGCGCGCACAGCCTCCACCTCGCGCGCACAGCCTCCACCTCGCGCGCACAGCCTCCACCTCGCGCGCACAGCCTCCACCTCGCGCGCACAGCCTCCAACTCGCGCGCACAGCCTCCGCCTCGCGCGCACAGCCTCCGCCTCGCGCGCACAGCCTCCGCCTCGCGCGCACAGCCTCCGCCTCGCGCGCACAGCCTCCGCCTCGCGCGCGCACAGCCTCCGCCTCGCGCGCGCACAGCCTCCGCCTCGCGCGCGCACACTCACATACACCCTCCACCTCACAGAGACACAGACACACGCACCTTCCACACAGAGACTCAAATGCCATCACACACAGAGACTCGCACGCAGGCGCACTTGCTCTCACTCGCGCTCTCGCTCTCTCACAGTCACGAAATGAGCAGAACTTTTAAACTAACCACACTCGAATTTAATAAATAATACATTGCAGTTTCAAATACAGGCAGGGCACCAGGCCAAACAACGTTTCATTTTCACCCAAGGCTAACAAATCATTTATTCAAGTACATTGCACACTCACAGTTGAGTTGAGTTTATCCACAGCAGAATGAGAGTCGTGGCCTCTCCCTCGTGATTTTGCAGCAGAGGAGGACTCTGAGGAAGATGGCCAAAAATCACAGCCGAACGTGGTGCCATTTTTTTCTAAAATTAAACAACAACGCAAACAGAAAGTGGTCATGATGTGACTTTTAATTATATAGATGTAGAAAAATTGGCCAGCAGTGAGATTATTTATGTCCACCAGTCTGAAGAAGGGTCTCGACCTGAAACGTCACCCATTCCTTCTCTCCAGAGATTCTGTCTGTCCTGCAGAGTTACACCAACTTTTTGTGTCTATCTTTACAAAAGGAATCCGTGGAACTAGTTGAAGATGGACACCAAAAGCTGGACGAACTCAGGGGTTCAGACAGCATCTCTGGAGAAAAGGAATAGGTGATGTTTTCGGTCGAGATTCTTATTCAAACTGCAGAAGGATCTGAAGGGTCTTGACCCAAATGTCACCCATTCCTTTTCTCCAGAGATGCTCCCTGACCCACTGAGTTACTCCAACTTTTTGTGGCATCTTTGGTGTAAACCAGCATCTGCAGTTCCTTCCTACATTGGAGCTAGCTGCCAGGTACATGGACAGGAAAGGTTTAGAGGGATATGGGTCAAGCCTGGGCAGGTAAGACTAGTGTAGATGGGGCATCTTGGTTGGCATGGGCAAGTTGGGCCAAATACCCTGTTCCCATACAGTATGACCCTGAGAGGTTGACATCAAATCCTGAATGACTTCAGAGTTCAAGATTAACTGACAGGACTAACAGATACGCAGGAAAAAAAACAAGCAGATAAGAGAGCAGGGAGTGGGGAATTGCCTTTTTAATTGGGGAGGACAGTGGATGTTGTATGCATGGATTTTAAAAGTCTTTTGATAAAGTCCCTCGTGGTAGGCTGATTAAGATGCACAGGATTCACAGTGACTTGCTTGTATGAATTTATTTATGGGAGTGGTTGTGGTGGAAGGAAGATATTCTGGCTGGAGGTCTGTGACCAGTGAAGTTTTGCAGGATTTGTGCTGGGACCTCTGCTGTTTGTGATGTATATAAATGACTTGGTCATAAATGTAAATGGGTTTTGGTGAGCAAGTTTGCTGATGACACCAAAATTAGAGGAGTTGCAGACCGTGAGGTAGGCTGTCAGTAAATATAGTGGGATACAGTGCATTCAGAAAGTATTCAGATCCCTTCACTTTTTCCACATTTTGTTATGTTACAACCTTATTTTGAAATTGATTAAATTCACTTTTTTTTAAATCATTATTCTACACACAATACCCCAGAACGAAGAAGTGAAAACAGGTGCAAAGTAATTAAAAATAAATAACTGAAATATCACATTTACATAAGTATTCAGACCCTTTGCTGTGACACTCAAAATTGAACATAGGTTAATCCTGTTTCCATTGATTATCCTTGAGATGTTTCTACAACTTGATTGCAGTCCACCAGTGGTAAATTAAATTGATTGGACATGAATTTGGAAAGGCACACACCTGTCTATATAAGGTCCCACAGTTGAGTGTATGTCAGAGCATAAACCAAGCTATGAAGATGAAGGTACACAAAAATGCTGGAGAAACTCAGCGGGTGCAGTAGCATCTATGGAGCGAAGGAAATAGGCGACGTTTCGGGCCGAAACCCTTCTTCAGACTGATGGGGGGTGGGGGGGGAGAAGGAAGGAAAAAGGGAGGAGGAGGAGCCCGAGGGCGGGGGGATGGGAGGAGACAGCTCGAGGGTTAAGGAAGGGGAGGAGACAGCAAGGGCTAGCAAAATTGGGAGAATTCAACGTTCATGCCATCCGGTCGCAAGCAACCCAGGCGGATTATGAGGTACTGTTCCTCCAATTTCCGGTGTTGTTCACTCTGGCAATGGAGGAGACCCAGGACAGAGAGGTCGGATTGGGAATGGGAGGGGGAGTCGAAGTGCTGAGCCACCGGGAGTTCAGGTAGGTTATTGCGGACTGAGCGGAGGTGTTCGGCGAAATGATCGCCCAACCTCCGCTTAGTCTCCCCGATATAAATCAGCTGACATCTAAAGCAGCGGGTGCAGTTGATGAGGTTGGAGGAGATACAGGTGAACCTTTGTTGCACCTAGAACGACTGCTTGGGTCCTTGAATGGAGTCGAGGGGGGAGGTGAAGGGACAGGTGGTGCATTTCTTGCGGTTGCAACGGAAAGTGCCCGGGGAGGGGGTGGTACGGGAGGGAAGGGAAGAATTGATAAGGGAGTTACGGAGGGAGCGGTCTTTGCGGAAGGCAGACATAGGGGGAGATGGGAAGATGTGGCAAGTGGTGGGGTCACGTTGGAGGTGGCGGAAATGGCGGAGGATTATGTGTTGTATTTGCCGGCTGGTGGGGTGAAAGGTGAGGACTAGGGGGCCACTGCCCTTGTTGCGAGTGCGGGGATGGGGAGAGAGAGCAGTGTTGCGGGGTATGGATGAGACCCTGGTGCGAGCCTCATCTATGGTGGCGGAGGGGAATCCCCGTTCCCTGAAGAACGATGCCCTGGTGTGGAACGTCTCATCCTGGGAGCAGATACGGCGTAGGCGGAGGAATTGGGAGTAGGGGATGGAGTCTTTACAGGGGGCAGGGTGGGAAGACGTGTAGTCCAGATAGCCATGTGAGTCAGTTGGTTTGTAGTGTATGTCGGTCAGAAGTCTGTCCCCTGCGATGGAGATGGTGAGGTCAAGGAATGGTAGGGAAGTGTCGGAAATGGTCCAGGTGTTTTGGAGTGCCGGATGGAAGTTGGTGGTGAAGTGGATGAAGTCAGTCAGTTGTGTGTGGGTGCAGGAGGTGGCCCCAAAGCAGTCGTCAATGTAACGGAGGTAGAGGTCGGGGATGGGGCCCTGGTACGTATTGAACAAGGATTGTTCAACGTACCCAACAAAGAGGCAGGCGTAGCTGGGGCCCATGCGTGTGCCCATAGCTCATGTGTGCCCATGAAGATGAAGGAATTGTCCGTCGGCCTCCGAGACAGAATTGCGTCTCGACACAGATCTGGGGAAGGATATAAAACAATTTCTGCAGCATTGCAGGTCCTGAAGGGCACAGTGGCCTCCGTCATTCTTAAATGGAAGCACTTTGGAACCACCAGGACTCTTTATAGAGCTGACCATCTGGCCCAACTGAGCAATCGGGGGAGAAGGGCCTTGGTCAGTGTAGTGTATTTTGGATGCTTGGAACTGACTCAAAAGAACTCTCAGATACAGGAGTAAACTAACAAGCTTCTTTATTGCAGGACGCCACCTTGAGTCTCCCCTAGCGCATGCGTCCCCTCGCATAAGACATAACATGTGCTAATTATATTACATACATCACACTGCTCCCTCTTTAACTTGGTGGCAGGTAACACCATTTACATTATACATTACACTGCTCCCCCTTTAGCTTGGAGGCGAATAACACAATTTCTATTACATTAAATATAATTGTAAACTGTATCTAAACTTAGCACTTATAATGGTTCATTCCACTCGTCTTCCTTAAACCAAATACATTGTCCCTTGGTTTATGTGTTATCCTTCTGTGTAAATTGCACACTCTTTCTAATCACTCTAGCTCTACCTGTATCTCTGCCTCTTCCATTTTTAAATATCCTAATCTAATTTGCAGATTTCTTCCTGTTCTTGAAATTCTGTTAAAGATCTGACACATGACTGCATGTTTTCTTTTTTCAGTCGCTCTCTGTTGCTCAATTTTCTGGTGCTGCGTATTTATCTACTCTTGTTGTATAATGACATTCTGCAATGCATAAACATTTGTCCATTGCTCAGTGAAGGAAGCTCCATGCTGGACTATACTGAAGTGTCCTAATCGCAATCGGTCCTGCATACTTTTGTCTCGACCGACAAGCCTCACTTCTTTAGACTTTTCTGTTAACAGCGTTTTGCTCATCGTCACACATTTATTTAACCATTCTTTGCAACGTTTAAGCATTTTCTGTTGTTCATCTATTTGTCGTCTTAAATCACATTTCTGGTTATTCATCAAGAAGAAGGATCTATATTGTCCTTGCAATACAGCAGTGGCTTTGATTTGCGCTCAGTATATTTCTCTTACTACATAAGCACGGTAGTGATACTGCACTACAACTGCTGTATAAATCGGTTTGAGGAAGTCGTTTAAGCCTTTTGTATCTTTCAGCCTTTTCTGTTGTGCATCTATTTGTCTCCTTGGGTCTTTCCTATACCAACTCATACGGAGTACTGACTGCACTTTTACAGTAGCTCTGTACCAAACCCTTAATCGGTAACCACGGTATGCAGCTTGCAGAGTGACTACAGCCGCCTTTTTCATCAAGAAATGCTTTCTTGTAATGCACATTCTTATGAATGACGTAATACAGCGTGCTGCCTTGGTTTTCTCTACCAATACTCTGGCTTTGATCCCGCGGTATAAGGCCTGAATATAAACCACTGCTTCTCTCAAACTCTTATACTGTCTCACTTGGACATCTCTTATCTGGCATGCTCTGTATCGTTGCGGTACCAGCGTAGTTTCAGCGGAGGCCATGAAGTGATGAGGGCAGAGCAGTGGACATTGTCTGTATAGATTTTAGCAAAGATTTCCACAAAGTCTTGCATGGTAGTTAATCTGTATTGTTCGACAAGTTCAAGTGAGTTTATTGTCATGTGCCCCTGATAGGACAATGAAATTCTTGCTTTGCTTCAGCACACAGAACATAGTAGGCATTTACTACAAAACAGATCAGTGTGTCCATATACCATAATATAAATATATCCACACATGAATAAATAAACTGATGGTGCAAATAACAGATAGTGGGTTATTAATAATCAGAGTTTTGTCCGAGTCGGGTTTAATAGCCTGATGGCTGTGGAGTCAAAGTCAAATTTATTTGTCACATGCACCAACGAAGGCACAGTGAAATGAATTTGCCATGCAGCGATACACTTAACTAAAGAACACACGATACACAATAGAGTTCAACACAAACATTCACTGCACCGTTCCTCACTGAGGTGGAAGGCAATAAAGTTACAGCCAGTCCTCCTCCCCTGTTCATCCATGGTCGGGGCCATAAGCCCTCCGTAGTCACCACTATGGTTGACCGGATGTACAGGCCCTCTCGTCGAGATGATCAAAACTCCGACGTCGGGAGAGTCAAACACACTCTGCGGCTTGGAGCGCCCGAATCGGCCACTTTCCTACTGGAGACGGCGGCTTCAGGATGTTATAGGCCGCAGGCCATCGGTCGGAGCTCTTCTCCGGCGATCCCCGGTAAGGGATCCTGGACTCCGGTTGATAAGTCCACGCAATGCCCGTGGCTAGAAGCTCCGCAGACCACGTTCCCATGATGCCAAAGTCATCAGGCCAGCGATCGGTGCACTCCTTTCTGGTGATCCCCGACAAGGGTTCACTCCGCTCTGCGATGGAAAAGTCCACACTGCGCCCGCTGCTGAAGATCTGGGCCCGTATTTTTCGGATTTGCTTTGTAAAATACGGATTTTTTTTAAATCGGCCCGACTTCCTGTTTCATCTTGCTGCTTAAAAAATGCAAGGATATAAAAAATTATACAGTAACTAAAAATTATAGCAGATTAAATCTATTAGTATTTTAAATTTCAAGATCTGGATGATTATTTTTGTCTGCTTTGATCTGCCTGTTCCGCTACAGGTTTAAAGCGCTGGCAGTTTAACACGTGGGAATTTAAAGGAGCAGCGCTGTGGGTTCTTAAAATAGCACTACCAGCTGGAGCGCTATTGCCTTTACACATAGCGCTATGGGCTTTACACATAGCGCTATGGGCTTTACACATAGCGCTGTGGATCACAGACTGTTTGGGGAGGGAGAAGGAGAGAGGGAGTGAGAGGCAGGGAGGTAATAAGAGAGGAAGGGAGAAAGAAATGGAAGAGAGGGAGGGAAAGGTTGAGGGGAAGGGAACGAGAGGGTGTTAGAGGGAGAGGGAGGCTTCCAAATTGGCTTACAAGATACATTTATGTGTCACATGTGCCATTTGGCACGATGAAATGTGATCAACATACAGCCATACAATAAAATAAAGAACACAACACACGATGGAGTTCAACATAAAACATCCCCACACAGCAGAATCTAAAGTTTCCCACTGTGAGGGAAGGCACCAAAGTCGGTCATCTTCCTCTAATGTTCCTGATGTTCACCCGTGGTCAGGGCGTCCGCGAGCCCTCCGCTGTCGCCGCTCCGGGCGGCCCGATGTACAAGCCCGCTCGCCGGGGTGATGGAAGTCCGACGCCGGGACTGGAGGACCTCTGCAGCGGCTTGGACATCAGAGTTGGGCACCTCGTACCGGAGTCTGCGGCTCCCAAAGTCCGCAGGCCGCGCTGGGCGGAGATGCAACGCTGGCGGCCCTCGGCATAGGACCCCAGGACTCCGCGATGTTGTTCAGCGCTGGCCGCGCTGGAAGCTCTCCCTCATCTGGATCTTCTACGGAAGGGAAAGGGAGGAAAAGAAAGGAAAGGGAGGGAGAGGGAGGCTTCCAAAATGGCTTCTACATCGTCATCTGGTGCTAAAAGCAGGAAGCAGCCGTTCAAACAGAAGTATACAAAGAGATGACAATGAATGCACTGTCAAGTAAGGTGCGTAGAAGACATGTCAATTGGTAGCAAAATTATGCATTCTTGTACTCTTACATGGGTATGACCACACATAAAAACCAAAATTTTTTCAGCAAAAGGGCACTAAAAAAATACTGAATTCCTCAGTAAAATACTGATTTTCAGGTACTAGAATACTGAAATGCTCTGACAAAACTTGGCAGCTCTGCTGCCAGGTGAACTGATGGAAATGAATATAACTACAACTTTTAGAAGACATTTAGACAGATATAAACATTTGGTAGGAAGAGTTTGCTAGTTTTGGGGCCAAATGCAGGAAATGGGATAAGACGGGCCCGAGGGCCTGTTTCCATGCTGTATAATTGTATTCTACTGTGATTCTACTTCTCCAATACTATTTTGCTGTTCTTTCCCAGGGTCAACCAACCATCCATCATGGCAGCTAAGCAGATAGGTCAGTGTCAACAATCTGTAACGGACCAATTGGCTGACGGTAAGTGCCAGGAAGTAATACCTATCCAACGTTTATTTATTTTTAAACATTTTTTTATGAACACTGGTTGTAGGTACACTCATTGGACCATATTAGTGGACTTGCTGCTAGTGAGAACCAGGTCCTTGTAGACTGGACTGGGAGAAAGCTTCTGTCCCCACTGATTACACTGTGCCACTGTAACACACAAGTTAAGCAGGCAGGACACTTACTCAGTAGATATGAGCCTTGCTGGAAGAATGTTTCACATTCTTGCCTCTGCCGCCCACAGCTGCTCCCCAAACGCACCTACTTTCACCATTACCATCACCACCATGAGCTCCCCAGTTACCCAGTGTCAAGATGGTCAGTGACTTTTCCTCAGAGCTGCTTTGTCTGGACAAACCACATGGAAGGGTGAGCTGTGCAGTGGAGTCATCAAGCTTGATGTTGCACAAAGATTAATGGGAGCTTGAGCTCAACATGAGGCACTGTGTATATCTACTTGTCCAGGAGGCCACTGGGAGAAGTGTTGACCAGGCCCTCTGACACTGGTGCTTCAGGGAAATATCTGTCAGAGACAATCATTGTCCTGCAGTCATTCAGTGCAGAGCCAGTATTGGATCTTAGTAAGGAACGCATTGGATCTTAGTATTGTTCCTGATTGCAGAGGAATTGATACTACCACCTGCTTGCCACTGTCAAAGATTCAAACACAGTTTCTGATAAACTACGTATGGAACGTCAAAAAGTGTTTTCCTGAAGGGGTCTTGGTTGAACAGGTGAGCAAACTCCATGCATAATGAGATTTTTCCTCTTCTGTTCTAGATCTAATCCGTTTGGATCCTTTGGTTACTGGAAATATACAGTTTGCTCTTGATCTGTTCAAGCACTTGGATGAACAGAACAGAGTTGGCAACATCTTTGTGTCTCCCTTTAGTATATCAGTTGCACTGGCCTTGGTGTATCTGGGTGCGAAAGAGAAGACAGCCACTCAGATGGCTCAGGTAGGTGTGGCCTTATGTTAGCTTCAGAAGGCGTGTCCTGTTTTAGAACAAACTGGAGTATGTTTGGTCATATAAAGCTTTAGGGTGGGGAAAATCGACGGGGTTTGGTTTGGTGGATTGGAGCTGGAACAGTTTGTTATTTGCATGTTTGCATTACTCACAATAATCAGTCATGCTACTTTAACCACAGGTGGCTATTGACATGAATAAGCCTTCTATTGACACTGCAATGATATCCTAGTAAGCAATGTAATATGCAGTCTTTATAGTCTGCACCTCTGTAGCCCCGAGCTCCATTTCCACCATTGACACTGTTGTCTTTATGATGTGGTATTGTCTTTATGGGGTTATATTTTCTATAAGGCAAGGTTTCTTAGGAATGTCTCTATTGCTTTAAAGTAGAACTGAGTGCATACAGATTTAATGAAATAAAATAGAGAAAACGCAGGAAACATTCAGCATGTCTGGCTGCATCTATGGAAATGTTTCAGATTGAAGATCCTTTTTCAGACTTGGAAATTGAGAAATGGTTTGAAATAGCAGAGATTCTGGCAGGAATGTGTCAGCACAAAGGAATTCTCTCTGACAGGGATGGGCCAAAGTTATCAATGGGATAAACTGTAGATGGTGACCTCATCTGCAGCTTATCCCCATGGCAATTGTGGCTTATCAGAAACACATTATCCACAATTCTTATTATCCTCATTATTCACAAGACCAGATAAAAGCATGGAGAAAATAGAAGCGGGAGGAGGCCAATAGGCCCTTCAGGCCTATCCCGCCATTCAATGTAATTATGGCTATTCTACACTGCCCCAAACTCCTCTTTTGGCCAGTTCCAATAACCCTCAAATTACACCACAGTTGTAAATGACATTGGTGAAGCCACAGTTCAGTTTTAGTTTCCGTATTTCTCGACAATGAAGATGCTATTTTTAACCCTAAAATAAGGCCCGAAAATGTATCTGCGTCTTGGAGTCCGAAGGTTAGATTGTTAGCTAAGAAAGATAGACTTGGCTGTCCCTCAGTACAGTGACTTTAAAAGGACATCACTGCGGGGCGGGAGAGTTCCTTCCACAGCGTGTGGGGAGTCTGGCCCGAATCAGCACAGTTAGGCTGCCGGGGTAAAGTTGCAGGAAGGGCAGGAACATTCAGGAAGGAGGCCGGGATCATGCCAGCAACGCACTCAGTAGCTCGGGTGGCTGCGAGCGGCCGTCAGGACCGGACAGTGGAACTGCAGATAGACTCTGGGCGCGCAGGTGACCTGGAGACTGCAGCTAGACCCAGGGCTCGCAGCCGACCTGGGCATTACAGCCAGTCCTGGGGCAGGCGACCTGCGAACTGCAGCTAGTCCCAAGGCTCGCAGGCGACATAGAAACATAGAAACATAGAAATTAGGTGCAGGAGTAGGCCCTTCGAGCCTGCACCGCCATTCAATATGATCATGGCTGATCATCCAACTCAGTATCCCGTACCTGCCTTCTCTCCATACCCTCTGATCCCCTTAGCCACAAGGGCCACATCTAACTCCCTCTTAAATATAGCCAATGAACTGGCCTCGACTACCCTCTGTGGCAGAGAGTTCCAGAGATTCACCACTCTCTGTGTGAAAAAAGTTCTTCTCATCTCGGTTTTAAAGGATTTCCCCCTTGTCCTTAAGCTGTGACCCCTTGTCCTGGACTTCCCCAACATCGGGAGCAATCTTCCTGCATCTAGCCTGTCCAACCCCTTAAGAATTTTGTAAGTTTCTATAAGATCCCCTCTCAATCTCCTAAATTCCAGAGAGTATAAACCAAGTCTATCCAGTCTTTCTTCATAAGACAGTCCTGACATCCCAGGAATCAGTCTGGTGAACCTTCTCTGCACTCCCTCTATGGCAATAATGTCCTTCCTCAGATTTGGAGACCAAAACTGTACGCAATACTCCAGGTGTGGTCTCACCAAGACCCTGTACAACTTCAGTAGAACCTCCCTGCTCCTATACTCAAATCCTTTTGCTATGAAAGCTAACATACCATTCGCTTTCTTCACTGCCTGCTGCACCTGCATGCCCACTTTCAATGACTGGTGTACCATGACGCCATTTAGATAATAGTCTGCTTATCTGGGCACTACAGCTGGTTCCATGGACAGGAGGGATCTGGGAACTGTAGCCTGTCTCGAGGCACGCAGGTGACCTGGAAACTACAGAACACTAATTGGAAAAACATGTGCCCCTATGCAAAAAAGGTTGCCAACCCCTGGACTAAACCAAAGCCTTGATCCTGTCCTGCCAGCCTTTTTTCAAAACTTAGCAACTCAAAATATGGCACCTTGGTTGGCAGGGACGAGTTGGGCCACAGGCCTGGTTTAACGTGGAATAACTATATGGCTCTAAAGTCTGGTGGACCATATGCTCATAAAACTAATGAAAAAGTAATGATAGAGCATTTGCAGTTTTTAACGATAAAATTGACTATGTTCAATTCTGAAAAGCACAGTATAGAACTGGAATACTAAATACACTTCACTTCTTTTGATGAATGTTAACTTTTTCTCTTAGATGCTTGGTTTTGATGAAGTCAAAGACGTCCACTCGGAATTTCAGAAACTGCAAACTGAATTAATCAACCCGAATGCAAAGTATTCCTTGAAGTTAGCCAATCGCCTCTACGGGGAGAAGACCTACACGTTCCTTCCAGTTAGGTTTGGTTTGGAGGCTAAACTGCTTAATCTGTGTTTGTTAATCTGATCAAAAACAATGGTGTTAACACAAGCTCGATCCTCTTGAGATTTGGAAGGAATGTTCCTGCTTGGTTCAATGTCGAGGTGTCTTGAGAATGGTGTTTGATACTAATTGGAATATCTACCCCAAAACAGTCTCTAATTGTTGAATAGCCCATTGCATCTAAGAATATCATCCTTGTAATAAGATTTTATCAGTTTTATCCTTATTTTCAACATAAATGAAGGTAATTCAGCCCATTAGATTCATCCCAGCGCCCAGCGTAGTGATCTTGTCAATCCCATTTCCTTCTCATTTTCCATTACTTCTGCAATTTATTATTTTTTGATAATTTTTTGCACAATTCTTTTTTACACTCAACTACATCAACGAATAACTTACAGTAGCCAAATAACCTACCAACTGTGTGGCAGGGGAAAGGGGTGTGTGGTGGGGGAGGGGGAGGGTGGAGGGGAAGAGGGGAGAGGAAGGTCGGTGAGTGGGGGGGAGCTGGTAGGAGCAGTTAGCAGTGGGGGGGGGGGGGTGGGTCGTAGTGGAGGGAGGGCGAACGGGGTTGTTTGGGGGGGGGGGGCTCGCACTCTGCTCACACCGCACCTTCAGTTTTCGGCCCCACGCAGCAGATCCCGATCCCACTCCGGCTTCACTCAGTGGCTTCCGGTTCAACTCACCAGCTTCCGGCTGCCAGCCCCCAAGCCGCTGACTGTCCCACGAGCCGCTGAACACACTACACCCTTTCAGCTTTTTATTCTCGTCGCTGCATTATTGACAGCGGGTGACGGCAGGGGTGATTTTTAAACCTTCATAACTTTTGTACTATTTCACCGATCGGAACAAAACTTATTTGACTTGCAGTAGAGGAGAATGGTGAGTAAAGGGGCTGACCCACTGCGGTGACCTAATTGGCGAGTTTAGGAGAGTTTGGAAAAAATGTTATGTTGAAGACCTCCTTTGACTATGTAGATGACCTCCTTCGACTATGTTGAAGACCAGCTTCGACTAGCTTTGACTAGCTTCGGGAAAATTGGACACCGAAGAGTGGAGAGTGAAGTCGATCTCTTACAACCTCCCTTCGACTATGTTGAAGACTATCTACGACTACTTTTGATTACCTTCGACTACCCTCGATTACCTACGAATAACATGCCGACCTTCTATGACCTACTTCGACTAAACCTACGAGTAAAAAAAGTATCAATTTTTTCCAATGTGACCTTTTTTTACTCGCGTGCAATTTTAAAAAGGCCAGCGACCTAGCTGAGGTCTCGAGTACGTGGGGACTTCTCTCGAGCATGAAGAAGAGTTACAAAGACCTCCTTGGACCTCAAGTCGACCATGCTGCGAGTATGAGTCGAGGGAAAACTCGCCAGAACTCGCGGATTAGGTCGCCGCAGTGGGACAGGCCCTTAAGGTGGTGAAAAATCATAGCGATATCTGGTAGCGTTTTTGCGAAAATTTATTTACAACGTAGGCCCGAAGTGGTCAAAATGAGAGTTTTAGTAATAGTGTTTTAGTAAATAGTAATTTAGTAAAAGTTCAAAGACTGCCTGATTTGTAAAGGTTTGATCTTGGATCATATTTAACTGATATTTGGATAGATCCACAAATCATGAATGGACCTATTTTGAAAATAAGCCACAATGTTTTAAATTGAAATTTGAAGGAAGTTACCAAAACATCTGAATGAGTTATTAAATGCCATTGTTGATATCCATAGATATCAAATACAATAACCACCTTTGCGTACCTTGGAATTTTTGTGGAAACATTCTAATCCTCTAACACTAATAGTGTATCCCTACTGGAGAGGGAGATAGATCCAGTGTCTCAGAATTCAGCACGGATTTCATGTTGGAAGCAGAGTAAAGTTTGGAACAAAGATGGCGAGGTTATTTGGTGGTCTTCCTGAGATGGGATCTGCTCAGCTAAATGGGATGGACTCCTTGTGTGTTCTAGAGAAAATTAGTTTGATGTGATGCTGACCATCATTGTTTTTTCTCCGAGGGGAAAGATCATCTTCAAAGGGAACATCCAATAAAACTGCAATTCAAGTGACAATTTTTAACTTGCTTGCAATTGATTTTCTGTGAGAAGGAGGAATGGGTACTAGAATTCATTAATGGTGCCTGGCAATATCATACTAAACCTAAATAAGGTCTATTTATTTCAGAATTATCCCCAGACGACCCACCCAGAATATTTTTTTGTAACATTCCAATTTAGAAATCTTGAAATTAACAGAGAGAACATTTTAATAGATTTTCTATCAGCAAATGAGCTGAATGCAATGCAACTGTTAAGTACATTTAAAGAATCAAGGATAGTGAGGAAATCAAAACATTTAAGCCAAAATGTTTAATTCTTAAACTGGAGGTTATTTAAACACAATTATTTTGCAGTAAATCCATCTCCTCTCACTGCTGGACATTAGGTCAAATGAGTGTGGTTATCAAATTATCGTCTTGTCTTGGAGTAACATCATGAATAACGTAGCTATATTTTAAACCACTCTGATTATTTTAATCTCTTCCCACTGATTAAAAATAAATCTGTTCTCTGTAATCCTTCAGGATTTTCTTGCAGCTTCTCTGAAACATTATCAAGCAGGGCTGGGAGCTGTTGACTTTCTTAAAGCAGCAGAGGCGGCTCGACAAGAGATCAACAGTTGGACTGAAGAACAGACTGCAGGTGAGTAGTGCTGAACAATTCTTTCCAGGGTTTACACAGAAAACTTTCAGCTCTACGTATTCAACCTTCTGAATGAGGGACATTTCCCAAAAGTGATAGGGACGCCAATCAGAGCATTAAGTGTGATACTGATTAGTCATTCGTCCATTCTGAAGTATCCTTGACTTGTAGAGTCATAGAGCTCTAGAGCATAGAAACAAACTATTCAGGCCACTGTGACCATGATGTTTACGTTGGCATACTGGGCTGGTCCTATTTGCCCGCATTTGGTCGATAGCCCCCTAAATCCTTCCAACCCATGTAACTGACCAGATGTCTTTTAAAAGTTGTAATTGTATTCATTTCTGTAGATTCCTTGGCAAATCATTCCAGATATGGACCATCCTCGGAGTGAAAACAATGTCCCTGAGATCTCTCGTGCATCTCTCCTACCTTAAGCCTATGCTCTCTAGTTTTTAAATCCTCTACCCAGGTGAAAAATACTGTGAGTATTTGCTTTATCTGGTACCGAAAGGTCACTGCTCGGCCTTCTTTATATGCTGAGCCTATCCAAACATTTCCCTATAATTTAAGTCTGCAAGCGCTCCAAGAAATAAAGTCCTAGCCTGCTCAACCATTCCCGACAGCTCAGGCCCAGTCCTGGCAACGGTAAATCTTCTCTGCACTCTTTCCATCTTGACAACATCTTTCCTATAACATGATGCCCAGAACTGAGTGCAATACTCTCAACGTGGCTTCACTGATGTCTTGCACAACTGTGCTGTGACCTCACAACTTCTACACTCAGTTTGATGTGTCTTGTTTAGTGTCAAGTATTGTATTGACAATATAAAGATTTCTTGTGTATCTGTTAAACCTCTGACTCGTGATTTTGTTGTGGTTGTTGCCATTCATTGGCTATTTCATTTTTTATTGAATCCATCGTCTATGTGAGCATGCCTTTGTTTTCAGGAAAAATCCAAAATGTATTGGAGAAAGGTACTGTTGGCTCTGACACAAGGCTTGTCCTTGTGAATGCCATTTATTTTAAGGCGAAATGGAAAGACACATTTAAGAAAAAAGATTCGTTCACTGGACAATTCAAGCTAAACCAGGTAAAGAATGTGACGTTAAAAATATCAAAAATTATGAATAATAACAATATAAATTGCTTGATTCACTATTTCATCAAGACAGACTTGAAAGTGCAACAGAATGGCGTTCTCCTGACGAATACATTGTTTAAATTCCTGCCTTTTGGAATTATTCCTACTCTGTGTGGAAAAATGTTCCCCCTCAGGTTCCTATTAAATCTTTCCTCTCTCATCTTAAACCCATGTCCTCTGGTTCTTGATTCCCTTACTCTGGGGAAAAAGATTGTGCATTTATCCGATCTCTTCCCCTCATCCTTCTGCACTTCAAAGGAATAAAGTCTTACCTTGCTCATTTTTGTAATAGAGTGACCAAAACTGAACACAATACTCCAAATATGGCCTCACCAACTTGTACAAATGTTCAACAAGTTAAGAAGTAAATTATGAAACATTTGATCTCTCTGATATTTGCTCTCAATTCAAGTGAATGGGGTTGTTGCACTAGATGTACCTTGGCACAGGATTTTTGGACTGGTGCAGGAGTAGGCCATTCGGCCCTTCCAGACAGCACCGCCATTCAATATGATCGTGGTTGATCATAGAAAATCAGTACCCCGTTCCTGCTTGTTCCTCATATCCCTTGATTCCTTTAGCCTGAAGAGGTAAATCTCTTGAAAATATCCAGTGGATTGGCCTCCACTCCCTTCTGTGGCAGAGAATTCCATAGATTCACAACTCTCTGGGTGAAGACGTTTTTCCTCATCTCAGTCCTAAATGGCCTACCCTGCCGCAGGCCCCCCCCCCCCCCCCCCCCCCCGCAAACGCGCGTTGGGGTAACCGACCCAACGGGTCTGCACTTGGTTTAGTTATATATTAAAAACTGTGTGTGTGTGTGTGTGTGTTTCTGGCTGTGTGTTTGGGTGCCAGCCTTTGATTCGTTGCTACGCGAACACCACACGCAGAAACTCCGAGATGTTTTCCATTTCGGTAGTTTTCACTTTTATATTCTCAAATCCACTCATTAAATTTCGTCGTGTTTATGCACACATTTTTAATAAAATCCTTCTTTCGCCCCCCCCCCCCCCACAAAAATTTCAAAATGTAAAAAAAAACCAGATCTCACCCATAGAATGTTGGTGAACGTTCTATCGTGTGATGTCAAATGCCATCCCCCTCTCCTCCTCCCCTTTCTCCCCCTCTCCATCTCCCTCTTTCCTCACCCCTCTCCCTCCTCCCCTCTCTCCCCCCTCCTCCACCCCTCTTCAACCCCATCTCCCCACCCCTTCCCCTCTCTCTTGCACTGCTACCCCTCTCCCCCTCCCCACTTTTCCCCTCTCCCCTCCCCACCTCTCTCTCTGCCCCCTCCCTTCCCCTTACCCCTCTCTCTCCTTCCCCTCATCCCCTCTCTCCACCTCTGTCCCAACCCTCTCCCCCCTCTTCCTGCCCTCCTTGCTCTCCTCCCACTCTTTTCCCCCTCCCCATCCCCCTCTCTCTCCCCCTACCCCGCTCTCCTCTCCTTCCCCAATCTCCACTTTCCTCCTCCTCCCCCTCTCCCCTCCCTCCCCTCTTCTCGCCCTCCCCTCTCCCCACCCCGTCTCCCTCTCCCCCGCCTGTGTGTTTGGGGGGTGGTTAGTGTGAGTGTGATGTCGCAGCCCCTTCCCCCCCCCCCCCCCCCTGCAAACGTGCGTTGGGGAAACAGACCCAACGGGTCTGCACTTGGTCTAGTACACATTTAAAACTGTGGGTGTGTGTCATTTTGCCTTTGAAACGTATTTTCTCGAAAACCAGACGCAAATACATTGAGATCTTTACATATTTTGGTAGCGATTTAACTTATGATTTCTGAAATCGACGACTCTAAATTTGATCAATCATTTCCCCAGATTTTTAATAAAGTTGTTCACAAAATGGACAGTTTTTAAAAAATGAAACCGCTGCGGCAGCTGCGGACGCCACAATGCCCTTGCTCTCCATTAAAGCAGATGCTCTCAACGCGCAGGTGCACTTTCCAACACCCTTCCCCCCCCCCCCCCCCCCCCCCCCCCCCCCCCACTCAGTCATTTTTTCGCCTCCCGCTGTGCTGCAGACCAAAGATCCAGAGGAGTAATGGCCGCCAGGGCCACCTTCTCATTGCGTGCCCCTCGCGACAATAACGGCTTCTGCCGCCCAGCTCTCCTCCACTCCCCCACCCCCCTCCTCTCATCCCTCCCCCCCTCTCATCCCCCACCCCCCCCCCCCCCTGTCAAATGCTGAAAATTTTGACATTTGGCTAAAGCCTGTAAAACAATGCTTCTAAACATTCCTGACATTCTGAAACATTCAAAATTTATCTTAAAAAAACCCCCGAATATCAATATTTTACATTGAAATAAAAATAAACAGTTTGACAAATTAAGAACTGTAAATTACGTAACGTTTGATCTCTCTGATCTTTTCTCTCAATTCAAGTGAAAGGAATTGTTACACTAAATTTACCTTGGCCCAAGATTGTTGGGCAGGTTTCCCAGATTCCTGCTCTCACTGTATTTAACATGGAGTCGGCATGTCAAACATAGATAATAGGTGCAGGAGTAGACCATTCGGCCCTTCGAGTCTGCACCGCCATTCAATATGATCATGGCTGATCATCCAACTCAGTATCCTGTAACTTCCTTCTCTCAATACCCCCTGATCCCTTTAGCCACAAGGGCCACATCTAACTCCCTCTTAAATATAGCCAATGGACTGGCCTCTTTCTGTAAGGAATCTGTTACATCCAGGTTCAGGAACAGCTGCTTCCCCACAGCCATCAGGCTATTAAACTCGCCAACAAACAGACTCTGAACTGTCACAGCCTATTGCACTTTATCTGCTTATTTATGTGTATACTGAACTGTTCTGTATTTTTGCTTACAATAATCTTGTGCTGCAGCAAGCAAGAATTTCATTGTCCTATCTGGGACACATGACAATAAACTCTCTTGACTCTTGACTTGACTCTTGAAACATAGATCATCAACAATTCTGCATCTCCTGTCAGGAGGACCCGTTCATATGTGCACACATGCAGAAGGCCCACGGGTTCCTGATATGTGTGTGGGGAGAATGCGTTCTGTATTACTTGTTTACCTGGCTACTGGTGCTCCACAAATTTCCTAATAGTGTGTAACTTTATTTGTAGAGTATAACCAAAGATTTGGAAATGATGCAGCAAACTGGAAGTTTTCTTTACTTTCACAATCGTGAATTTGCGTTCAAGATCATTGAACTCCCATATGTTCAGGATGAACTCAGTATGATCATCTTACTGCCAGATGACAACAATGGACTTGAAATTGTAAGTCGGATGTTATAACGTGAACCATTGTTTCAGGGTAGTTGTTAAAAATTTAAAAATGAATTCTACATTCTTCCAAAAATAAATTCACCCAATAAGCAAGTTTGGTATTCTGAAAAAAGCAAGGAATCATGGGATTTGTCAAAGGTCGAATGCTCTAAATAAAGATCAAGCAAAGTGATGCAGATTCAGTGAGTATAACTTGGGCTGATTTTTTTGTTGTTGTCTTTTTCAATGGGAGACCGAGGGGGGGGGGCGAAGGGGGACCGAGGGTAGAGGAGACCGGGGGCAGCTGCACGCTTCATCCGCAGCCAGGATCGAACCAGTGTTCCCGGCACCACAAGCGTTGCCGAACCGCCACTGGCCCATCCCCAGTTCCCACCCCCACTCTAGTGTCCCATCCCTGCCCGGGGGGGGGGGGGGGGGGGCGGTGATGATGTCCGGTCTGACGGGACACCAGCCCCCAGGCCCGCCGCCAGCGCGTAGAAGCGCCAACCCCTGCTCACCTCTGCCTCTCCCGCCGGACCAACCGACAGCCCCGTCCGACGACACCAGCGGTTCCAGGCCCACAGCCAGTGACAACTCCAACACCATGTGAGTCTTGGTCAACCTATTTTCCTTCTTAAATCAGGTTGCCATATCATTGCTAACTTAGGTGCAAGTTCTGGTGACATTCTGAGTACCTGTCATGCAAATGTCATCATGTGTACCTCTGTCCTGGCTGATATATAGACAAGCAAATTATCCATATACGTCAGGGAACTAATTGGACGTAAACTGCAGCATTCAGTTTATTAATGTCCGTTCATTTTTAGATATTTTTGCTTTTTCTGTTGCTTTGTGGTGGTATTTTGAGTTAAATATATCTTAAAGTATCAGGCCATTGATAACAGACACATAGAATATCCTGATTCTGTATCATTTGATATTGCCTTGATTTACATTTTCTGAAGAAAGGTTGGTGGCTAGATTATTTAATGTTTTGCCTTTTCTTATGTTTAGCTTCAGAGGAGTTTCACTCTTAATCGTCTGAGAAATTGGACCAACCCAAAGAACATGTCCTGGACATCTGTTCGAGTCACTCTCCCCAAATTCAAGCTGGAAGAGAAATATGATCTTTCATCAATCCTCCCCAACTTGGGGATGGTGGATGCTTTTGATAGTATGAAAGCCAACTTCTCTGGAATGAGTGAGGGAAAAGATCTGTCAGTGTCAAAAGTCATTCATCAGTCCTTTGTTGAAGTTAATGAGGAAGGCACTGAAGCAGCTGCTGCAACAGCAGTCACCATGTGTCTGACATCTACAATGTTTCCCCCTGAAGAATTTAAGGCTGATCATCCATTCCTGTTTTTCATCCGCCATGCAAAGACACAGAGCATTTTATTTTATGGAAGGCTAACCTCTCCTTAAATGCAATGCCTTGTCAGTTAATTACTTTCATAGCAATTTTGTCAATGTCTACAATTATAAGTTTGAGAGTATGGTCATTGGAAACGTTTAATCTAAATCATTGCCAAGGAATTTACTTGGAAATTAAAATGTTCATAAATGGTGGTTGAGAGGTGGGGTAGAATTTAGTCACATTTACGTATTGAGTTTTATCATATTAACAACTATTATAATTTTATCATTGAGCTCTTAACTGGTGAGGGAATGTAAATTATATTACATAGTCATTTTGTACAATGAGGGGCCTATTGTAAAGAGAGGAGCTTGTCTCATGCTAAAAATGTGTAATCCATTAGTCTAGGCATGAAAGTTACAAATTTGTTATCACCAACGTGCGATAGAAGTGGACAATGGGCTGAAGAACTTTGAACACCATCCCACCTTATTTATCAGCAAAGATCCTATAGCTTATTTATCAGCAAGATAGGCTACTCCTGCGAAATGCAATGGGCTGACGTGTAGTACGCTACGGAGGGGATCCTGGGCATTTTTCCCCGCCCATTTTAGTAACCGGAGCCTACCTGACCCGACCCGACTCGACTCGCAATGTAATCAACGTTGCGGGGGAACAGTTTGTATGTGTGATATAGGGTTAGATTCATAATTCTGTCAGTTCATACTTCTGTTAATTCTTGTCAAGAATAAAATTTGACTCTGGTAATTGTCTTTTTTAATGTTTTTTAAATCATTTCTTTTTAAATGGCTCATAAGCAGTGTTTGAGTTGATTTTGTAGTAACCGGAACCTACCCGACCCGACTCCCAGGGTAATCAACATTGTGGGGGAAC
This sequence comes from Amblyraja radiata, assembly GCF_010909765.2. Classification (NCBI taxonomy): domain Eukaryota; kingdom Metazoa; phylum Chordata; class Chondrichthyes; order Rajiformes; family Rajidae; genus Amblyraja; species Amblyraja radiata. The sequence continues at coordinate 84,122,195 of NC_045957.1, forward strand.
AGTTTTTGTGCATGATATAGGGTTAGATTCTGTTAGTTCATACTTCTGTTCATTCTTGTTAAAGAATAAAATGTTTATAAACACACATACATGAATGTGATATAAATGTATATAATCATATAACACACACAATTATATTTCTTCTGGTTTTTATATCCAATGATGAACTTTATTTCAGACTAGACAAGGGACATTAAATAATAAACATTGTAAACCTCCCTGCAACTTCACACACACACACTAGGCGCCCCCACCCACCCCCCCCCCCCCCCACTACAATGTCAACCCCCTCGGCCCTACCCAACCCTCCTGCGCACTACTCCCTTCCTATCTCCCTGCTGCCCCGGGCCGCGCACCCCCTCTCCCCACCCAAGTCAATGACTTGCGAAGATACGGGGGCGGAAGCAAAGATCCGATCTTTGGCCGGAAGCAAGATGGCGGAGGCTGGTTGCTAAAATGGGTCCTATAATCACCCATGAATCTGCCCATGACCGTACTACGTGTTTTGCGTAGGAGTAGACCATCTTGCTCTGCTATAAGATCTTTATCAGTACTCTTGCCAAAACATCTTAATTTGTCCACTTGGATACACAGACCTCTCCACTACCCCCATTAAATCATTTTGCTGTCTTGTTGAAATTTTCATTTGTGAATCTGAAGGGTTTTGTCTCAGAATATAAACTCGTAAATAACTTGTTGATTTCAATCTGATTTAAAAAAAAAAAAAAAACAGTTTAGATCCATATCCCTCATCCTGGTAATCATGTGGTCTAAGTTGATATTTTGTTCTCTTATCGATCTGGCCGGCTTTTGGGACACTTTGTTTCCAAGTTGAAATAAAATCATTAATGCAGAGCATGTGAAGTGTAGTAAATCGAATTCAACAAATAAACTGCAGGAATGGGCATTGGGAGTAGTGGAATTAGCCGCGAAGACAACTTTAATGCCAAAGCTTTTGATAAATCAATGTTGGAAGCTGTAATTTTCATTTTCTACAATGACCTTGATACTGAAGTAATTGTTCTCAAGTTTGTCATAATTGCCTTTCCAACAACTGTCAAAACAATGCTTTCACCCGCCTTTATGGTGTTTGCTGCAAAAATAAAAGTTCAGAGCAATTTGTTTATTCACTGTGGATGTTGTAAACTTCTTTCAAACCAGGTGAGTGCATTGGTTGGTTTTTCACCCAAAAGGCTCTCTTATCACAATCGAGAGAGGACATAATACCACTAGCTGAAGCCAACAAAAACTTTTGATGAGGAACTTGGATATGTTAGAGCTACTTTACAATACCAGTAGAATGCATTTACAATGTTTTGTGGAAGAGTAGGAGAGATGAGACGCCAATGAACATTACATTGGAACAAGAATGTGACTGGGAGATTGGATACCTATATGATTCAGCTTTTCCAGAGATCTTCAGCGGAAAGTGGAGTGACTTTGAAAATAGGGAAACTTCATGTAAAATTGGAATTCAAACCAAGGGCCAAGGAAACAAGAGATCAGGTACAGAGAAATGTCAGTATGGTTGTGGAAGCTAAACCTACAGGGAACACATGCAAACTGCTTCCAAACTTCATCAAAGTTCCATTGATGACATGGAGATACTTTTTAGAAGCAGAGAACCAAGTTCTAATTCTTATGTTTAACACCATCCAGAATTAATTTATTTTAGGCAGCTGTTAATGGTGGGATTAACACTTTGGCCACATCTTGGACAGGTGGAGCCAGGATTGATTTCAGAGCTGTATAAGTATTACTGTAAATTATCTATAGCATACCCATGTCACACAAAGCCACATAACAAAAATTTCTCATAATTATTGCATTCATTTTTGATTGACTAAAAGATCCACAACTGAATTTTACAAATTGCTCCATCCCCTTTTTTGACTCTCCTGTGCCCTTTATATCATCTGTCCATCTCCACTCATGACCCTTCCTTCTCTTGAAACTTCTCAAACAAAAATAATTAATTCCATGACAACCAATTATTAATGGTAAATGCAGATTTTCTAAAGCTTTGTTAACATTATCACTAGTCTGTCTTTTTGGAAATTCAACATTTGCCACAACACAAGCGGTTCACTGTACCTTGGTACATGTGACAATAAACTAAACTGAACTGATAGCTATGAATCACTCGAGGTCAATGACACTATTATTATTATTTTTCCTTGTGTCAGTGGAGCTGCAACAAATTTGTATCTGATAGCCTGTGAAGCTTTTACGTGATCAGTAACGGTGAATCTAAACTAGTCCCGAAGCGGCGTTCCATTCTATTCATTTTGCTCTCCTGGTGTCTGATAAACTTCATCCCTCCCCATCCACCTGTATTCCTTCTCCTGGCCTCACACTTCGCACCTCTTCTATCCTTATCTCATACCCTTTGTCTTTTCATCTCTGGCCTTTATCCAACCATCTGCCCATCAACCCTCTCCCCTCACCTGCATCCATTACCACTGAAGAAGGGTCTCCACCTGAAACATCACCCATTCCTTCTCTCCAGAGATCTCCTGCTGAGTTACACCAGCATTTTGTGTCGACCTTCTACTGTCACTTGGTACACAAAATTGCTGGGGAAACTCAGCGGGTGCAGCAGCATCTATGGAGCGAAGGAAATAGGCGACGTTTCGGGCCGAAACCCTTCTTCAGACTGATGGGGGGGGGGGGGGGGGGGAAAGAAAGAAGGAAATGGGGAGGAGGAGGAGGAGCCCGAGGGCGGGCGGATGGGTGGGAGGAGACAGCTAGAGGGTTAAGGAAGGGGAGGAGACAGCAAGGGCTAGCCAAATTGGGAGAATTCAATGCCATAAGGACGCAAGGTCCCCAGACGGAATATGAGGTGCTGTTCCTCCAATTTCCGCTGTTGCTCACTCTGGCAATGGAGGAGACCCAGGACAGAGAGGTCGGATTGGGAATGGGAGGGGGAGTTGAAGTGCTGAGCCACCGGGAGGTCAGGTAGGTTATTGCGGACTGAGCGGTGGTGTTCGGCGAAACGATCGCCCAACCTATGCTTGGTCTCACCGATGTAAATCAGCTGACATCTAGAGCAGCGGATGCAGTAGATGAGGTTGGAGGAGATACAGGTGAACCTTTGCCGCACCTGGAACGACTGCTTGGGTCCTTGAATGGAGTCGAGGGGGGAGGTGAAGGGACAGGTGTTGCATTTCTTGCGGTTGCAACGGAAAGTGCCCGGGGAGGGGGTGGTGCGGGAGGGAAGGGAAGAATTGACGAGGGAGTTGCGGAGGGAGCGGTCTTTGCGGAAGGCAGACATGGGGGGAGATGGGAAGATGTGGCGAGTGGTGGGGTCACGTTGGAGGTGGCGGAAATGGCGGAGGATTATGTGTTGTATTTGCCGGCTGGTAGGGTGAAAGGTGAGGACCAGAGGGACTCTGCCCTTGTTGCGTGTGCGGGGATGGGGAGAGAGAGCAGTGTTACGGGGTATGGCTGAGACCCTGGTGTGAGCCGCATCTATGGTGGCGGAGGGGAATCCCCGTTCCCTGAAGAACGAGGACATTTCCGATGCCCTGGTATGAAATGTCTCATCCTGGGAACAGATGCGGCGTAGGCGGAGGAATTGGGAGTAGGGGATGGAGTCTTTACAGGGGGCAGGGTGGGAAGACGTGTAGCCCAGATAGCCATGTGAGTCAGTGGGTTTGTAATGTATGTCGGTCAGGAGTCTGTCCCCTGCGATGGAGATGGTGAGGTCAAGGAATGGTAGGGAAGTGTCGGAAATCGTCCAGGTGTATTGGAGTGCCGGATGGAAGTTGGTGGTGAAGTGGATGAAGTCAGTCAGTTGTGTGTAGGTGCAGGAGGTGGCACCAAAGCAGTCGTCAATGTAACGGAGGTAGAGGTCGGGGATGGGGCCCTGGTACGTCTCGAACAAGGATTGTTCAACGTACCCGACAAAGAGGCGGGCGTAGCTGGGGCCCGTGCGTGTGCCCATAGCTACGCCTTGTGTTTGGAGGAAATGGGAGGAGTCAAATGTAAAGTTGTTGAGGGTGAGGACCAACTCCGCTAAGCGGAGGAGAGTGTCAGTGGCTGGGTATAGGTTGCTCCTCTGGTCGAGGAAGAACCGGAGGGCTCCAAGGCCATCCTGGTGGGGGATGGAGGTGTAGAGTGACCGGACATCCATGGTGAAGATGCGGGGGTGAGGGCCCAGAGAGTGGAATGCGTGGAGGCGGCGGAGAGTGTCTGAGGTGTCTAGAACATAGGTGGGGAGGGATTTGACCAAGGGGGATAGGATGGAGTCAAGGTATGTGGAGATGAGTTCGATGGGGCACGAACACGCAGAGACAATGGGTCTGCCGGGAGAGCCGGGTTTGTGGATTTTGGGGAGAAGGTAAAAACGGGCCGTGCGGGGCTGGGGAACGATGAGGTTGGAGGCTAGGTCAGGTAGGGCGTGGGAATTGATGAAGTCGGTGATGGTGCTAGAAATGGTGGCCTGGTGCTCGTCAGTGGGGTCATGGTCCAAGAGGTAAGTAGGAGGAGGTGTCCGAGAGTTGGCGCGTGGCCTCAGCTTTGTAGAGATCGGCGCGCCAGACTACCAAGGCACCTCCCTTGTCGGCTGGTTTGATGACCCAATCTGGGTTTTTGCGGAGTGATTCGATGGCAGTGCGTTCAGAGGGGGAAAGATTGGAGTGAGACAGGGGAGTGGAGAAGTTGAGGCGGTTGACGTCGCGGCGGCAGTTCTGAATAAAGAGTTCCAGAGCCGGGACTTTATGAGGGGGGTTCCACGAGGAGGGGGTGCGTTGGAGACGGGAAAAGGGGTCATCATTGGGGGGCGAGGACTCCTTCCCATGGAAGTGCGCTGTGAGGCGGAGACGACGGTAGAAGCGCTCCAAGTCATGGTGGGCGCGGAACTCATTGAGATTGGGACAGAGGGGGACAAAGGTAAGACCTCTGCTGAGGACAGACCGTTGGGTGGGGGAGAGGGGGAGGTCGGGGGGGATGGTGAACACCCGGCAGGGGTTGGGAGTTGGGGCCAGAGGAAGGCAGGTGGGTAGACTGGGGACGGGGCGATGTGTGGGGGGGGGGGGTTGTGGGTGTTGGAGGAGTGGTGGGTGGTCAGGGGGTGGGGGGGAGAGAGGGCTGTAATGTGGGTGGGGAAGAGCGGGTGTGACATGGTTGGGGGGGATGGGGGAGGGTCAGTGGAGCAGCCACTGAGGTTAGCACGGCTGGGCAGACGGGCGCTAGGACCCGGTGGAGTTAAGTCCAGGAGAGTGGGAGTAAGCAGCGTGGAGGCTGCAGGCCCAGTGCAGAGTCCAGGCTCCAGGTAAGGCGACGGCTGTGGGTTGCTGGAGGGGGGGGGAGTGGCGCGGGTCAACGTACCCGATGGTCGGAGTCGAGTGGCGCGGGTCACCGGACCCGATGGTCGGAGTCCAGCGGTGGTTGAGTCGGGGTCCGCGGGCGATGCGAGGGTGGTCCCGGTGGGCGGATGGTCGGCAGGTCGGCGGCGAGATGAATCGGGTGCGTAGCGGCGGCCATATTGAGAGAGCCCCAGTTCGGCGGCGACGTCGGGTCGGGCGGCGATGTCGGAGCAATCGGCGAGGGGGAGAAAGTCCGAGTTACCGTAGAAGCTGCGAGGCTGGGCGTCATCGGTCGGCAGGTGAGGGTCGGCGGCGGCATCGATGTGGAGGTCGGTGAAGGCGGCGTCCCGGTGAGTATGGAAGTCGCTCCTAGTGGCCAAGATGGCGTCGCGGGACTCGGGCAGGCGATGCGGGCCAGAGTTGGGGCCCGGAGTCTGCGGGCGGTCGAGTCGCGGAGTGTAGGCGTCGGGAGCGGCCTGGAGTCGGGATAATTTAAGGTCCTTAGTGGAATTAAGGTAGGCCAGGAATTTTTTATTAAAGAGGTGGATCTTCCGGCGGATGAAATACAACTGGGGTCCGTTGCAGGTCTGGGTTAGTGAGGCCTGAAGTACAGGGAGTGTCGATGTGAGGTCCTGTTGGTGCCGGCGCATCGCGACCAGGGTGGATCTCAGTGCCCGGTTGGAGAATTGCTGGGTATGCCGGTGGATAGCCAGTCGGTACCGATGGTCCGGTTGGGGTCCGAACTGGGAGGTAGGGAACTGGAGCTGGAAGCCATGGGGTATGAGATGGAGGCGCAGGCAGGCCCCGAGGAAGCAAATGTGGCTGTGGTATCGAGTCTGGGTAAGGGTATGGTCGTATAGTTGGAGGGCAGGGGGGATCACAGAGGGTGTGCAGTTAGAGAGGAGGTTGTGAAACTGTCTCCGGAGAGAGGAGGAGAACTTCTTCAAAGTAGGCATACCTTGAGGAGATATCGCAGTGGAGTAGACAAAGTGTTCAAAAGGGAATGCTGGAATATCGAAGGTACACAAAATTGCTGGGGAAACTCAGCGGGTGCAGCAGCATCTATGGAGCGAAGGAAATAGGCGACGTTTCAGGCCGAAACCCTTCTTCAGACTGATGGGGGGTGGGGGGGGGGGGGGAAACACTTCTACTGTCACTTGTCAGGCTTTGTCCTGCCCCTCCTCTTTCAGCTTTCACCCCCCCCCCCCCCCACACCACAATCAGTCTGAAGAGTGGTCTTGACCCAAAACGTCACCTATCCATATTCTCCAGAGATAGTGCCTGACCCGCTGAGTTACTGCAACACTTTGCGTCAAAAGGAAGTGATTTGAGGCTGCAGGCTCATTTTGGGAATAATACGATCACTGTTGTTGCACCGAGGGATGCCACTGCAACACAGGAGGTGGTCACTGCATCCACGCCGGCTAAGAACCGAATAATCTCACCAGCATCATTCACCTCAGTTTCAAACAAGAGGACATGACTTGAGAATTAAGGGACAGAAGTTTAGGGGTAACATGAGGTGGAACTTCTTTACTCAAGAGTGGTAGCTGTGTGGAATGAGCTTCCAGTGGAAGTGGTGGAGGCAGGTACGATTTTATCATTTAAAAATAAATTGGATAGGTATATGGACGGGAAAGGAATGGAGGGTTATGGTCTGAGTGCAGGTAGATGGGACTAGGGGAAATCGGTCGGCAGGTGAGGGTCGGCGGCGGTTTTTTTTACAAAACGAACATGGATAACAACCGCTGTGGATAATAAACGAGGTGTTCACTGCTACTTAACAGCCAGTAGTTATACAATGGGCCATCAATGCATCAATCCGCATTCCTCAACAAATGCGTTCAATTATGTTTTACTCGCTGCCGCAGGAGCGGCCGAGACACCGGGCGGGGGGGTGGTAGTACGGTATTACCGGGCTCTGGGGGGGGGGGGGTGGTAGTACGGTATTACCGGGCTCTGGGGGGGAGTGTTGGAGTCTACAGGGCAGCAAGCCATCGTACCGCAGCAAACTCAGCCGTGAGTATTCAACGCTAAACGCCGGGAGCGGGCGGTTGTGTTAACTCGTTCGGTGCCGGTACAACAGCAGACCAGGTTGGAGGTTTGAGTCTGTTAACATTGGTGTTGGGGTTAATGTCCGGGCCGGGGTACGGGTGGGATTTAACCCTGTGTGGCTGTGTGTGTGTGACTCTGTGTCTGTGTGTGTCTCTGTGGCTGTGTGTGTGTATCTCTATCTGCGTGTGTGTCTCTGGCTGTGTGTGTGTGTGTGGTGGGAGGGGGGGGGGGCAGTGGAGAGACAGAGGGAGGAGGGATTTTCAGTTAAGAGTCGGACAGGATTACTGTCAATGCGAGCAGCTCACGGAGCAGAGTCAGAATGAGAAACACTACTCGGCTCTCACACACACTCGTGGAGTGAACTGTAGATATAAATGTGGCTGGGGGCAAAGCTCCTATAGCTATAAGATCTTTGCTTTACACTAGAACAGTTGGGGGGAGGGACTCAAATAGAGAATGCTAGTAGACAGTGTGTGAGGCAGGAGGCAGAGAAGGGAAGCACTCAGACCCAACATGTAGGGGGTAAAGAAGAAAAAGATAATAAACAGAGAATAAGACAGAGGGGTGTGAAATGAGGGTAGAAGCAATAGGTAGCAAGGTGAAAAGTAAAAGTGGCAGGCAGACAAATGCAGGGGAAAAATCAAAAAGGGCTATTTTTCAACATAATTGTATAAGGGGTAAGAGTGTTGTAAAAACAAGCCTGAAGGCTTTGTATCTCAATGCAAAGAGCATTTGTAATAAGGTAGATGAGTTGAATGTGCAGATAGCTATTAATGACTAGGTGGGATCATGGAGACATGGCTCCAGGGTGACCAAGGCTGGGAGCTGAACATCCAGGGATGTTCAATATTCAGGAGGGATAGACAGAAAGGAAAAGGAGGTGGGGTAGTGTTGCTGGTTAGAGAGGAGATTAGCGCAATAGAAAGGAAGGACATTAGCTTGGAGGATGTAGAATCAATATGGGTAGAGCTGTGAAATACTAAGGGGCAGAAAACACCAAAGCTCCACTATAAGATCTTTGGAAAACACTAGTGGGAATTGTGTACAGGCCACCTAACAGTAGTAGTGGAGTTGGCGATGGCATCAAACAGGAAATTAGAAATGCGTGCAACAAAGGTAAAACAGCTATAATGGGTGACTTCAATCTACATATAGATTGGTTGAATCAAATTGGCAGGTTGCTGAGGAAGAGGATTTCTTGTAATGTATGCGGGCTAGTTTTCTAAACCAACATGTAGAGGAACCAACGAGAGAGCAGTCTATTCTAGACTGGGTATTGAGTAATGAGGAAGGGTTAGTTAGCAGTCTTGTTGTGCATGGCCCCTTGGGCAAGAGTGACCATAATATGGTTGAGTTCTTCATTAGGATGGACAGTGACATAATTAATTCAGAAACAAGGGTTCTGAACATAAAAAAGGTAACTTTGAGGGTATGAGACGTGAATTGGCCAAGATTGACTAGCAATTGATTCTTAAAGGGTTGACGGTAGATATGCAATGGAAGGCATTTAAAGACTGCATGTATGAACTACAACAATTGTTCATCCCAGTTTGGCAAAGGAATAAATCAGGGAAGGTAGTGCATCCGTGGATAACAAGGGAATTCAGTGATAGTATCAAAACAAAAGATGAAGCATACAAATTAGCCAGAAAAAGCAGCCTACCAGAGGACTGGGAGAAATTCAGTTCCGCAGAGGAGGACAAAGGGCTTAATTAGGAAAGGGAAAATAAATTATGAAAGAAAACTGGCAGGGACCATAAAAACTGACTGCAAAAGGTTTTCTAGATATGTGAAGAGAAAAAGATTAGTTAAAACAAATGTCTTGCAGTCAGAACCAGGTGAATTGATCATGGGGAACAAGGACATGGCAAACCAATTGAATAACTACTTTGGTTCTGTTGTCGCTAAGGAAGATGTAAATAATCTGCCGGAAATAGCAGGGGACCGGGGGTCAAATGAGATGGAGGAACTGAGGGAAATCCAGGTTAGCCGGGAAGTGGTGTTAGGTAAATTGAATGGATTAAAGGCCGATAAATCCCCAGGGCCAGATAGGCTGCATCCCAGAGTACTCAAGGAAGTAGCCCCAGAAATGGTGGATGCATTAGTGATAATTTTTCAAAACTCTTTAGATTCTTTAGATTCTGGAGTGATTCCTGAGGATTGGAGGGTAGCTAATGTAACCCCACTTTTTAAAAAGGGAGGGAGAGAGAAAACGGGGAATTACAGACCAGTTAGTCCATCGGTAGTGGGGAAACTGCTACAGTCAGTTATTAAAGATGGGATAGCAGCACATTTGGAAAGTGGTGAAATCATTGGACAAAGTCAGCATGGATTTACAAAAGGTAAATCCTGTCTGACGAATCTTATAGAATTTTTTGAGGATGTAACTAGTAGAGTGGATAAGGGAGAACCAGTGAATGTGTTATATCTGGACTTTCAGAAGCACACGGTATTGGGGGTTCCGTATTGATGTGGATAGAGAACTGGCTGGCAGACAGGAAGCAAAGAGTAGGAGTTAACGGGTCCTTTTCAGAATGGCAGGCAGTGACTAGTGGGGTACCGCAAGGCTCAGTGCTGGGACCCTAGCTATTTACAATATAAATGATTTGGACGAGGGAATTGAATGCAACATCTCCAAGTTTGCGGATGACACGAAGCTGGGGGGCAGTGTTAGCTGCGAGGAGGATGCTAGGAGGCTGCAAGGTGACTTGGATAGGTTGGGTGAGTGGGCAAATGTATGGCAGATGCAGTATAATGTGGATAAATGTGAGGTTATCCACTTTGGTGGCAAAAACAGGAAAGTAGACTATTATCTGAATGGTGGCCGATTAGGAAAAGGGGAGATGCAGCGAGACCTGGGTATCATGGTACACCAGTCATTGAAAGTAGGCATGCAGGTACAGCAGGCAGTGAAGAAAGCGAATGGTATGTCAGCATTCATAGCAAAAGGATTTGAGTATAAGAGCAGGGAGGTTCTACTGCAGTTGTACAGGGTCTTGGTGAGACCACACCTGGAGTATTCCGTACAGTTTTGGTCTCCTAATGTGAGGAAAGACATTCTTGCCATAGAGGGAGTACAGAGAAGGTTCACCAGACTGATTCCTGGGATCGCAGGACTTTCATATGAAGAAAGACTGGATAGACTCGGCTTGTACACGCTAGAATTTAGAAGATTGAGGGGGGGATCTTATAGAAACGTACAAAATTCTTGGGGGGTTTGACAGGCTAGATGCAGGAAGATTATTCCCGATGTTGGGGAAGTCCAGAACAAGGGGTCACAGTTTAAGGATAAGAGGAAAGTCTTTTAGGACTGAGATGAGAAAATCATTTACACAGAGAGTGGTGAATCTGTGGAATTCTCTGCCACAGAAGGTAGTTGAGGTCAGTTCTTTGGCTAGATTTAAGAGGGAGTTAGATGTGGCCCTTGTAGGCTAAAGGGATCAGAGGGTATGGAGAGAAGGCAGATATGGGATATTGATTTGGAAGATCAGCCATGATCATATTGAATGGCGTTGCAGGCTCGAAGGGCCTACTCCTGCACCTATTTTCTATATTTCTATGTTTCTATGACCAAGATCTTCGCAATTCTTTGAAAGGATAAGCAAACCTTTAGCATTTAGCATGCTCTCCATGGCTAAATTCCCTAGCATTGAAGTCCCAGTTACACACCGTTAACTTAGGTAATTCAACACCAACCTCCTGAAACAGACACTCTATTCTGCCTGACATGGGAGGAGATCACCAGGCAGATAAAACTTTCTTGAAGAAGGGCAACATCCACACTGGGTTCTGGGAACTACTAGCACATAATTGTTCAACGTTGGGAATCTCTGTGCCGTGCATTGGAAGCACATAGAAGCAGCAGAAGAGCATTGTTTCACAAATTACCCGCCCACCCTGGCATTTGTGTTATCTCCGTGGTCTGCTGATAAGAGCATTCAACAAATAAAGAAACAATCAAGATTCCTGTGAAGGTGGCCAACATGGCATGCATCACTCCATCTTTCATTAACCTCTTTAGTCACCCTGTACCTATTGGGGAATTCAGGCCATATAGCATACCTCCAATCTGCATGACGTGCTGTACGCACAGTGTATATTTAACCTGGTAATCAAAAGTAAAACCTATTTTCAAATAGCTAAAACTTTCAGTGTGTTGATTTCTGTATCTTGTTGCCTGTGGGCTAGTTGCTGACCCCTTTGTGACAGCGAAATGAGATAAAGCCAGAGGGAGAGTTGACTGAGGACTGTTGGGACTGAAAGTAGCAATTAAAGGGTCATTCACTTATGTTCAAACATTCACTTATCTTATTTTTTACTGAAGAAGGGTTTCGGCCCGAAATGTTACCTATTTCCTTCGCAAGTCTGAAGAAGGGTTTCGGCCCGAAAAGTTACCTATTTCCTTCGCTCCATAGATGCTGCTGCACCCGCTGAATTTCTCCAGCATTTAGTGTACCTTCACTTATCTTAACTTGTTTAGTTAAGGAATTCCTTTCAGCATTGCTTCCAGGTGCAAGTTGTCGATGCATCAGTTGCTACCTAATGCTAACAAAGCGCCTTGAGTATTAGAAAAGCGCTATATAAATCCCATCCATTATTATAATTATTACCTGTTGACAACTTATCTTCGCTTTTCTCTTGGGTGCGGCAGATAATTGCCCTCTTATCCACTGCACTGACAGGAATGAAGAGGTACTAATGATGAAACAGTGAGCTCGCCTCTACCTCTCCCATGCCTCCCTTACTGTCGTTTTATAAACTTTCAACATTACAGAACTCATAGTGTATGACTTAATGGGAAGTGTTCTTTGATGTAAATTGGCACCAGAAAATACTGGGATCAATTCATTGTTGACAGCTGGACACATGCCAGATAACTTTGTCAATGGCTCATGACCATGGTTATGTTGAACACACCTTATCACACTATTCATTCCATTATCCCAAAGTTCAGCTGTTTTTTGTGTTTCACTCCTGGCAGCTCCAAGTGTTCTGGTGTAAACTACACCTTTGCCTCAAGCACAGCAGGAAAGATATTTTGTAAGGTACACACAATTGCTGGGGAAACTCAGCGGGTGCAGCAGCATCTATGGAGCGAAGGAAATAGGCGACGTTTCGGGCCGAAACCCTTCTTCAGACTGATGCTGAAGAAGGGTTTCGCTCCATAGATGCTGCTGCACCCGCTGAGTTTCCCCAGCAATTGTGTGTACCTTCGATATTCCAGCATCTGCAGTTCCCTTTTGAACAAGATATTTTGTAAGTCTAGATGCATGTTTCCCACCCACCTGAATACCTGTAACAATCACTTCAGTGTAAAGCAAAGATACTAGAGGAGCAAGATAGACCACTAGGCGAAAAAGCCGTAGTTGACCATGGGCGTCTTTGCGCCATTTTGGGAATCAAATATATGATTTTTTTTTAATCAGCTTCTGTCATGGGGTCCACATCTAAAAGTGTAGTATGCTGTTCTGCTATAAAGTGCTCGAATAGCCAATGTAAGCGACCCGACTTGTCTTTCTTCAGGTTCCCCACTAAAGATGAAAGGTAAGAAAACAATTATAACTTTCTGTCGTGTGGCCTGCCCAATCTCTTCCTCTAGCTCAGATCGTGGAGCCGGGGGTCGCCAGAAGAATTCCTCTGATCGCTGGCCAGCGGACTATAACACCCTGAAGCCACGGTGTGCGGAGCTTCTAGTCGCGGGGGCAGCATGCACTTTCCTTCTCGGAGTCTGGGATTCCTCGCTGGAGAAGAGCTCCGACCGCCGGCCCACGGCCTATAACATCATGAAGCCCCGGTCACCGTTAGGAAGCGGCCGATTTGGGACCTCCAAGCCGTGTACATGGTATACACGGATCAATCGTGTTTAAAATACATGATAAACGGTATTAATTATACATAATGTACACGGATCAATGATGTTTAAAATATATGATAAATTGAGTTATAGGGAACAATAACATGCCACGAGGAGCACACATTAAAGCCTTAATTTACTTCCCAATGTATAATGACTGTAACATATACAATTCTATTCTGATCCCGACAATGTATTATATTATATAAGACATCATTTTTTTGGTACATGAGCAAGTTATTAGAAAGTCTTCTTTTGTAGATCTAGACTTCCCACAATAATAAAGATAGACAAATATGCTGGAGTATTTCTCCAGCATTTCTATCTACCTTTGATTTTCCAGCATCTGCAGTTCATTCTTAAACAATAATAAAGGTATCCATTTTTACACTGCTGTACATTTTTGGTTTTCTTCGTGTTGTAAGGCATGCATGCTAGTGTAAGCTCTTCTACATTTCAGATAAATTGACCTATTAGAGGAAAAATGCATCTTCAATATACATGGCTCTCTCCACCCCTGAAAACAATTGCATTTAAATGACATATCATCCATTCTGCAGGTATGTAGTTATAATTAAATTTGTTCTGATAAGTTAATTCTATATGATATTTTACTGTAATTTCAGATGTCGACAATGGGTCCAGAACACTCGTTGACAAGATCTCCGACACCGAACTACGTACTTGTCAAAGAACTGCCGTCTTTGTTCTGAACACCCTGTATATCTCACACATAAAACAATGTAAATTGTGTAAATCTTACCATAAATGACAGAAATAAAACGTGTTATCCTTGTTTATGAATTTTGATGTAGAATTATTTAAAATTGAGTGGATTGATGCAATATACTGCTAACTCACAAATGTGTAGTTATGAGATATTCACATTTAAAAACTCACTCAGTAGCTCGGGTGGCTCCGAGTGGCCGCCGGGACCGGACAGCGGAACTGCAGCTGAACCCAGGGCTCGCAGGCGACCTGGGAACTGCAGCTAGTCTCGGAGGGTCCTGGCCCCTATGTAAAAAAGGCAGCCGACCCCTGGACTAAACCATACCTACGATCCTGTCCCACCATCCTTTTTACAAAATTTAGCAACTCAAATGGTGGTGCGTCTTTAATGCCGGGAAATACGGTAACTAATTTCCCTCAAATCTATATCACTAAAAGTCAAATCTTGACCACTTCCTGTTTTTCTGCTTCATGATTTTAGAAAAAACGCTGCCACTTACGGCTGTGGTTCTTGGCCTTCTTACTCAGAGTCCCCCTCTGCTGCGCAGGACAAGAGGATTTTTTCCCATCGATGAAAAATAAAAGACATATTAATGTTTAAAAAATGTTGACATTCTCTCTGCTGCCCCTGCTGGTGGGAGTGGGGTGGGACTATAAAACCCGGTAATGTTGTGCCTCACTCAGTCTCTGCAAGATGGAGGAAGCGAGAGGGGCACATCTCTCTGAGCTGTGAATAACACTGAACACATATCTACTCAACTGTTAGTGCCCTAAATGTGGTTCTAAAATGCTTGAAAAAAATGTATTTCTTGGTTCTAAAATGTTTGCTGAAAGTGTATTTATTGATTGTAAAATGTTTGAAAAAAGTGTATTGGTTCTAAAATGTTTGCAAAAATTGTATTTCTTGGTTCTAAAATGTTTGCAAAAATTGTATTTCTTGGTTCCATTAACCGAAAGTCATTCCGTGACTTCCGGTTAATGGAGTGGTGGCGCTGATGGCGTGACTTCCGGTTAGTGGCAAGATGGCTTTGTGCATCATTTCTGGTTAGTGGCAAGATGGTGCTGAGTGCAGAAGGCCCAGAGTGAAGACGCCGTTGAATATTTCAAGAGAGCTTACTGCTATGTATATGGTGAGTATGTTTGTTGAACGTTATTTAAAGCACGTTTTTGCTTTAGCAGCAGTTGTAGTGGAGGCTTTAAACATTTGAATCATTGTACAATGATTCGCTGTGTGTGTGAGTGTCTGTGTGTGTGTGTGTGTGTGAGTGTGAGTGTGAGTGTGAGTGTGTGTGTGAGAAAGAGAGAGTGTGTGTGTGTGTGTGTGTGTGTGTGGGTGTGTGTGTGAAAGAGAGAGTGTGTGTGTGTGTGTGTGAGAAAGTATGTGAGGATGTGTGTGGGTGAGTCTGTGTGTGAGTCTGTGTCTGTGTGTATGTGCATGTGTCTGTGTGTCTGTGCGTGTGAGTCTGTGTGTCTGTGCGTGTGAGTCTGTGTGTGTGTGTGTGGGAGAGTGAGAGTGTGAGTGTGTGTGTGAGGGTGTGTGTGTGTGAGTCTGTGTGTGTGTGTGTGTGTGAGTGTGCGTGTGAGTGTGTGTGTGTTGTGAGTGTTTGTGTGTGTGTGTGAGTCTGTGTGTGTGTGTGTGAGTCTGTGTGTGTGTGTATGTGAGTGTGTGTGTGTGTTGTGAGTGTGTGTGGGTGAGTCTGTGTGTGTGTGAGTGTGTGTGTGTGAGTCTGTGAGTCTGTGCGTGAGTCTGTGTATGTGAGTGTGTGTGTGTTGTGAGTGTTTGTGTGTGAGTGTGTGTGTGTGAGTCTGTGTGTGTGAGTCTGTGTGTGTTGTAAGTCGGTGTGTGTGTGTGTGTGTGTTTCTGTGAGTGTGAGTGTGTGTGTGTGTCTGTAAGTGTGAGTGAGTCTGTGTGTGTGCCTGTGAGTGTGTGAGAGTCTGTGAGTTGTGGAGGGTGTGTGTGTGATCAACAAATAACAAATAGTACAAATAATATAGTATTTCGTAGTTCAGAGCTTATTCGTTATGTTTAATAGCCTGATGGCTGTCAGGAAGAAGCTGTTCCTCAATGTGGATGTTACAGTTTTCAGTTAAAAAAAGTCGGACGTGACTCCAGAAGTCGGGCATGAGTCAGTCAGTCCACAAGCCATGAGTCAGTCAGTCAGACCAGAGGCCATGAGTGAGTCAGTCAGTCAGTCCAGAGGCCATGAGTTAGTCCCAAGGCAGTGAGTGAGTCCAGAGGCCATGAGTAGGTTGCTCACCGCTCCCCTCCCCCCTCCCCCCCCCCCCCCCCCACTGACATCCCCCACCTCAAGACGTTGCCCTCCGCCTGGTTATAGGACCCTCCCCCTCCTGTCCCCTACTGAAGACGCCCCCATCGCTGCAGGATACCCCCCTCCCTCATCAGCCCACGAGAGCCCCCGCCTGAAGCTGTCCCCCTCCCTTGGCTGCAGGACGTTTGCCAACCCCCACCCCACCCCGGTAGCCCCACCTTAAAAAAAATGTTTCGCACAAATTCTTCGGTGAGTCCAGAGGATTGAGAATGACAACAAAATAATGGAATTCTTTGATTTGCCACAACCAATAAATGGAAGGATACACTTTGATGATGACAATCCAGAATTGCTGCAGGAATTCTTATAGTTTGTTGTGGTGATTTTTGACAACTCCTTCCTGTGGTGAAAAGGGGAAATGATGCTGATGTTGAAAATGCCTGCATCAAGATATCCTATTTGTGGAGACTTTTCACCAAGTTTCAATTGCACACAAACATGCGATTGACAGACTATCAGACTATTGACAGAAGGCGACTATTCTCAATTTTTGTTGAAAGTTGGAGAAGATGAGATTTTAATGAATGAAGACGATGAAATTGAAATCACACAAGACATGCTTCTATCAGCAGAAACACTGGATGATTGTATTGATTTCATCTATCCCACATTTAACAATCTTGCAGAATTATTCTCCAACAATTGTATCTAGGTTCCTCACAACGATACCATGAGAAGCATCAATTCAACATGCATCAGGCGTTTCCCTGGAATCGTTAAGGAGTACTTTTCTTTCAATGCTGTCACTGACGGAACTCATGATACTCACTACCAACAGAAATTTCCAATCATATTAATGAAAAACCTGGAACCGCCAAAGCTATGCAATGGAACGAGGATGATTGTGGAAGAGCTACACAATAATCTGATCATTGCAAGAATCAACATGGGAGCCTTCAAAGATGACATTGTTCTCATTCCTAGTGACTGCAGTGCCAGCCCACCAGCCGTGAGTGACTGCACTGCCAGCCCACCAGCCGTGAGTGACTGCACTGCCAGCCCACCAGCCATGAGTAAGTGAACTGCCAGCTCACCAGCTGTAAGTGACTGAACTGCCAGCCCACCAGCTGTGTTTGGCTGCACTGCCAGCCTACCAGCCATGAGTAAGTGAACTGCCAGCCCACCAGTCATGACTCACTGAATTGCGAGCCCAATAATCCATCCAGTCCACCCTCTCCTTCTTCTCTCTCACAGAGTCTGTCACCTGTTTTGGGCAGAATTTCTGGCAGTTTCTCAGCTGCCAGCCTGCCAGGTCTGAGTGACTGTATTGCCAGGCCTCAGTGACCTAGCTGCCAGCCCAAGAATCCATTTGGCGCACAATGTCCATGCTAGCCCTCTGGAAACCTCCGACAGCGCAACCATTCCTGCCTATTAGGTTACCATTGTGATGAAGAGCACGCAGGCATAGCAAGTGGTAAAAGGATTTATTAAAGTTTAAAATGTGAATGACTTAAAATATAACAACAGTTTAAATGTTAAACATGAGATTTATTAAGTTATTTTTGTTGTGTCTCTTGCTGTGTTCTGCTGCTCACTGCCTCTTGAGAACACTTTGCTTTTGATATTTACAAAAAGACAATTTTAATATAGAGAGATTAAGCGGTCAAATTTTAACAAAGAAAATCTGAGAATTTACCTCAAAAGTCATCATGGAGTGCGGGCTGCAGATCCAACCTCACAGCACTCCAAGCCAATTTCACAGCATTTCAAGAGAGAGAGAGAGAGACACACACACACACACACACACACACACACACACACACACACACACACACACACACACACACACACACACACACACACACACACACACACACACACACACACACACACACACACACACACACACGCGCGCGCGCGCGCGCAGACAGACGACGCGCACACACACATTTTAGAAGCAATAGAGACCCTTTTTGCAAGCATTTTAGAACTAATAGAGACACTTTCTGCAACAATTTTAGAACCAATAGACACTTTTTGCAAGCATTTTAGAACCAAAAAAGACACTTTCTGCAAGCATTTTAGAACCAAAAGAGACACTTTCTGCAAGCATTTTAGAACCAATAGACACTCTTTGCAAGCATTTTAGAACCAATAGACAATTTTTGCAAGCATTTTAGAACCAAATAGAGACACATTTTACAACCATTTTAGAACCAATAGAGACACTCTGCAAGCATATTAGAACCAATAGAGACACTCTCTGCAAGCATTTTAGAACCAATAGAGACACTTTATGCAAGCATTTTAGAACCATTAGACACTTTTTGGAACCATTTTAGAACCAATAGAGACACTTTTTGCAACCATTTTGAACCAATAGAGACACTTTTTGCAAGCATTTTAGAACCAGTAGAGATACTTTTTGCAAGCCTTTTAGAACCAGTAGAGACACTTTTTGCAAGCATTTTAGAACCAATAGACACTTTTTGCAACAATTTTAGAACCAATAGAGACACTATTTGCAAGCATTTTAGAACCAATAGAGACACTATTTGCAAGCATGTTAGAACCAATAGAGACACTTTTTGCAAGCATTTTAGAACCAATAGAGACACTCTCTGCAAGCATTTTAGAACCAACAGACACTCTCTGCAAGTATTTTAGAACCAATAGACACTTTTTGCAACCATTTTAGAACCAATACAGACACTTTTTGCAACCATTTTAGAACCAAAAGACACTTTTTACAAGCATTTTAGAACCAATACAGACACTTTTTGCAAGCATTTTAGAACCAATAGACACTTTTTGCAACCATTTTAGAACCAATACAGACACTTTTTGCAACCATTTTAGAACCAAAAGACACTTTTTACAAGCATTTTAGAACCAATACAGACACTTTTCGCAAGCATTTTAGAACCAATACAGACTTTTTGCAAGCATTTTAGAACCAATACAGACACTTTTTGCAAGCATTTTAGAACCAATACAGACACTTTTTGTAAGCATTTTAGAACCAATATAGACACTTTTTGCAAGCATTTTAGAACCAATAGAGACACTTTTTGCAAGCATTTGATAACCAATAGACACTTTTTGCAAGCATTTTAGAACCAAAAAAGACACGTTTTGCATGCAATTTAGAACCAAAAAGGACACTTTCTGCAAGCATTGTAGAACCAATAGAGACACTTTTTGCAAGAATTTTAGAACCAAAAGAGACACTTTTTGCAAACATTTTAGAACCAATAAACACGTTTTGCAAGCATTTTAGAACCAATAGACATCTTTTGGCAAGCATTTTAGAACCAATAGACACTTTTTGCAAGCATTTTAGAACCAATAGAGACTTTTTGCAAGCATTTTAAAACCAATAGACTCTTTTTACAAGCATTTTAGAACCAAGAGAGGCACTTTTTGCAAGCATTTTAGAACCAATAGAGACACTTTTTGCAAGCATTTTAGAACCAATAGACTCTTTTTGCAAGCATTTTAGAACCAATAGACACTTTTTGCAAGCATTTTAGAACCAATAGACCCTTTTTGCAAGCATTTTAGAACCAATAGACACTTTGCATGCATGTTAGAACCAAAAAAGACACTTTCTGCAAGCATTGTAGAACCTACAGAGACACTTTTTACAAACACTTTAGAACCAAATGACACGTTTTGCAAACATTTTAGAACCATTAACACTTTT
This sequence comes from Amblyraja radiata, assembly GCF_010909765.2. Taxonomy (NCBI): domain Eukaryota; kingdom Metazoa; phylum Chordata; class Chondrichthyes; order Rajiformes; family Rajidae; genus Amblyraja; species Amblyraja radiata. The sequence continues at coordinate 84,142,118 of NC_045957.1, forward strand.
TGCAAGCATTTTAGAACCAATAGAGACACTTTTTGCAAGAATTTTAGAACCAAAAGAGACACTTTTTGCAAACATTTTAGAACCAATAGACACTTTTTGCAAGCATTTTAGAACCATTCGACACTTTTTGCAAGCATTTTAGAACCACATTAGGGGCCCTCACAGTTGAGTAGTATGTGTTCAGTGTTATTCACAGCTCAGAGAAACGTGACCCTCTGGCTTCCTCCATCTTGAAGAGACTGAGTGAGGCACACCATTTCCGGGTTTTACAGTCCCTCCCCCTCCCACCAGCAGGGGCAGCAATGAGAATGGCAAATCTTTTAAAAACATTAATATCTCTCTAAAATCCTCCAGTCCCAAAAGGCGGAGGGGGGCTCTGAGCGAGGTGGCCAAAAATAACGGCCGTAGGTGGCGGCGTTCTCTCGGAAATCACGCCACAGTGTGTCAAAAGCGGTCAAGATCAGACTTTTAGTAATATAGATATACACTGTTTTGTTTTCTTGTTTATAACATTGTTTACAGAGTACTATGTTTACATATTCTGTTGTGCTCCTGCAAGTAAGGATTTAATTGTTCTAACTGGGATGTGAGAGAATAAAACACTCTTGACTCTTGACTTATGTTGCTAATGTGTGGGATAGAACTAGTGTATGGGTGATCGGTGGTCGGCGTGGACTCGGTCGGCCGAAGTGCCTGTTTCCATGCTGCATGCTGCATATCCATGCTGCATATTTAAATTAAACTAAAAACACTAAAACCAGAGGAAACACTACCCGAAACGTCACCCAATTTCTTCTATCCAGAGATGCTGGCTGCTCCATGGAGTTCCCCCGCACAATTAAAACATGGAATAGTCTTCACCCTACCATAGTTACCCAACCAGACGCAACTAAATTTAAGATAGCTCTTTTTTCCCACAAACCCTTTTTTGCTTAAGTCCAAGTCAAGTCAAGAGAGTTATATTGTCTTGTGTTCCAGATAGGACAATGAAATTCTTGCTTGCTGCAGCACAACAGAATATGTAAACATAATACAGAACAGGGGATAAAAGTTCAGTGTGCTATATACCATAGATATACACAATAATTAAACAGATAAAGTGCAATAGGCTGTTATTTTTCAGAGTTTGGAGTTTGGTGGTGGAAGGTCCACCAGTTTAAATTCCATTTGGAATATTTTTGGAGGACCAGGAAACCAAGAAGCAAGAGTTTCTCCAGGGAGTTACATGATTAAAATCCAAAGGCACATTCAACTGGACAAACTGGACTGCTTTCCACATTTGTCCAGACTTCAGTCCAGTTTGTCCAGTTGCGTGTGCCTTTGGATTTTAATTGGAGCTGTCTCACTCCTGCCTACCGACTTACACCGTGATGCTTGAGTGGGCCGAATCGTGGTGCCCCATTGTGTTGCACCATTTAGTGCTGCTGCCTCACAGTTCCAGCTATGTGGGTTTGATCCAGACATCGGGTACTATCTATGTATAGTGTGTACATTCCCCCTTTGAGTACATGGATTTCCTCCAGCTGCTACGGTATCCTTCCAAATCCAAAATCTATATGGTTATGAGTTAATTGGCCACTGTAATTTAAACAGGAATCAAAGGGATTATTATTGGAGAACATGTTGCAGAAAGGAGAGGTATGTATTTACACACTGTAATGACTCGATTGTAATCATGTATTGTATTTACCATATAACCATATAACAATTACAGCATGGGAAAACAGGCCATCACGGCCCTTCAAGTCTGTGCCGAACACTTATTTTCCCCTAGTCCCATCTACCTGCACTCAGACCATAACCCTCCATTCCTTTCCCGTCCATATACCTATCCAATTTATTTTTAAATGATAAAATCGAACCTGCCTCCACCACTTCCACTGGAAGCTCATTCCAAACAGCTACCATTCTTGAGTAAAGAAGTTCCCCCTCATGTTACCCCTAAACTTCTGTCCCTTAATTCTCAAGTCATGTCCTCTTGTTTGAATCGTCCCTACTCTCAATGGAAAAAGCTTATCCACGTCAATTCTGTCTATCCCTCTCATCATTTTAAAGACCTCTATCAAGCCCCCCCTTAACCTTCTGCGCTCCAAAGAATAAAGACCTAACTTGTTCAACCTTTCTCTGTAGAAAGGTTGAACAAGTGCTAACAGGATTTATTTCTGCTAACAGGATAGCACGCAGCAAAAGCTTTTTACTGTATACGTGACAGTAAACCAAACTGAACTGAGGTGAATGATGCTGGTGAGATTATTCGGTTCTTAGCCGGCGTGGATGCAGTGACCACCTCCTGTGGTGTTGCAGTGGCATCCCTCGGTGCAACAACAGTGATCGTATTATTCCCAAAATGAGCCTGCAGCCTCAAAACACTTCCTTTTGACACAAAGTGTTGCAGTAACTCAGCGGGTCAGGCACTATCTCTGGAGAATATGGATAGGTGACGTTTTGGGTCAAGACCACTCTTCAGACTGATTGTGGTGTGGGTGGGGGGGGGGGTTGAAAGCTGAAAGAGGAGGGGCAGGACAAAGCCTGACAAATGACAGTGGAAGGTCGACACAAAATGCTGGTGTAACTCAGCAGGAGATCTCTGGAGAGAAGGAATGGGTGATGTTTCAGGTGGAGACCCTTCTTCAGTGGTAATGGATGCAGGTGAGGGGAGAGGATTGTTCAAGAAGGAACTGCAGATGCTGGAAAATCGAAGGTACACAAAAATGCTGGAGAAACTCAGCGGGGGCAGCAGCATCCATGGAGCGAAGGAAATAGGTGACGTTTCGGGCCGAAACCCTTCTTCAGACTGGATTGATAGGCAGATAGGCAGAGAGGATTGATAGGCAGATGGTTGGATAAAGGCCAGAGATGAAAAGACAAAAGGTATGAGATAAGGATAGAAGAGGTGCGAAGTGTGAGGCCAGGAGAAGGAATACAGGTGGATGGGGAGGGATGAAGTTTATCAGACACCAGGAGAGCAAAATGAATAGAATGGAACGCCTCTTCGGGACTAGTTTAGATTCACCGTTACTGATCACGTAAACGCTTCACAGGCTATCAGATACAAATTTGTTGCAGCTCCACTGACACAAGGAAAAATAATAATAATAGTGTCATTGACCTCGAGTGATTCATAGCTATCAGTTCAGTTTAGTTTATTGTCACATGTACCAAGGTACAGTGAACCGCTTGTGTTGCGGCAAATGTTGAATTTCCAAAAAGACAGACTAGTGATAATGTTAACAAAGCTTTAGAAAATCTGCATTTACCATTAATAATTGGTTGTCATGGAATTAATTATTTTTGTTTGAGAAGTTTCAAGAGAAGGAAGGGTCATGAGTGGAGATGGACAGATGAAATAAAGGAGAGTCAAAAAAGGGGATGGAGCAATTTGTAAAATTCAGTTGTGGATCTTTTAGTCAATCAAAAATGAATGCAATAATTATGAGAAATTTTTGTTATGTGGCTTTTTGTGTTACATGGGCATGCTATAGATAATTTACAGTAATACATATACAGCTCTGAAATCAATCCTGGCTCCACCTGTCCAAGATGTGGCCAAAGTGTTAATTTGATCCCACCATTAACAGCTGCCTAAAATAAATTAATTCTGGATGGTGTTAAACATAAGAATTAGAACTTGGCCCTCTGCTTCTAAAAAGTATCTCCATGTCATCAATGGAACTTTGATGAAGTTTGGAAGCAGTTTGCATGTGTTCCCTGTAGGTTTAGCTTCCACAACCATATTGACCTTTCTCTGTACCTGATCTCTTGTTTCTTTGGCCCTTGGTTTGAATTCCAATTTTACATGAACTTTCCCTATTCTCAAAGTCACTCCACTTCTGCTGAAGTTCTCTGGAAAAGCTGAATCATATAGGTATCCAATCTCCCAGTCACATTCTTGTTCCAATGTAATGTTCATTGGTGTCTCATCTCTCCTACTCTTCCACACAACATTGTAAAGGCATTCTACTGATATTGTAAAGTATCACGTTCCAACATATCCAAGTTCCTCATCAAAAGTTTTTGTTGTCTTAAGCTAGTGGTATTATGTCCTCTCTCTATTGTGATAGGAGAGCCTTTTGGTTGAAAAACCAACCAATGCACTCACCTGGTTTGAAAGAAGTTTACAACATCCACAATGAATAAACAAATTGCTCTGAACTTTTATTTTTGCAGCAAACACGCCATAAAGGCGGCTGAAAGCATTGTTTTGACAATTGTTGGAAAGGCAATTATGACAAACTTGAGAACAATTACTTCAGTATCAAGGTCATTGTAGAAAATGAAAATTACAGCTTCCAACATAGATTTACCAACAGCTTTAGCATTAAAGTTGTCTCCTCAGCTAAATCCACTACTCCCAATGCCCATTCCTGCAGTTTATTTGTTGAATTCGATTTACTACACTTCACATGCTCTGCATTAATGATTTTATTTTCACTTGGAAACAAAGTGTCCCAAAAGCCGGCCAGATAGATAAGAGAACAAAAGATCAATTTAGAAGACCACTTAAGATTACCAAGATGGAGGAAATGGATCTAAACTGGTTAAATAAAAATTAGATTGAAATCAACAAGTTATTTACCAGTTGTTTAAATTCTGAGACAAAGCCGTTCAGATTCACAAATGAAAATTTCAACAAGACGGCATAATTATTTAATGGAGGTAGGGGTCTGTGTCTGTGGTTTTTATAGGTCTGTGTCTCCAAGTGGACACATTTAGATGTTTTGGCAAGAGTACTGATAAACGAGGTGGGATGGTGTTCAAAGTTCTTCAGCCCATTGTCCATTTCTATTGCACGTTGGTGATAGCAAATTTGTAACTTTCATGTCCTAGACTAATGGATTACACATTTTTAGCATGAGACAAGCTCCTCTCTTTTCAATAGGCCCCTCATTTTACAAAAGGACTTGATGGATGAGAGGGGATCTTATTGAAACATATAAGGTTATTAAGGGATTGGACATGCTAGGGGCAGGAAACATGTTCCCGATGTTGGGGGAGTCCAGAACCAGGGGCCACAGTTTAAGACTAAGGTGTAGGCCATTTTGAACGGAGATGAGGACAAATCTTTTCACCCAGAGAGTTGTGAATCTGTGGAATTCTCTGCCTCTGAAGGCAGTGGAGGCCAATTCTCTGGATGGTTTCATGAGAGAGTTAGATAGAGCTCTTAAAGATAGTGGAGTCAAATGATATGGGGAAAAGGCAAGAACGCGGTACTGAATGTGGATGATCAGCCATGATCTCAATGAATGGCTGTGCAGGCCTGAAGGGCCGAATGGCCTACTCCTGCTCCTATTGTCTATTGTCTATAATTTCCATTCCCTCACCAATTAAGAGCACAATGATAAAATTACAATGGATGTTAAGAAGATAAAAATCAATCCATAAATTTGACTAAATTCTACCCCACCTCTCAACCACCATGAACATTGTAATTTCCAAATAAATTCCTTGGCAATGATTCAGATTATAAAAAAGTTCCAATGACCATACTCTCAAACTTACAATTGTAGACATTGACAAAATTGCTATGAAAGTAATTAACTGACAAGGCACTGCATTTAAGGAGAGGTTAGCCTTCCATAAAATAAAATGCTCTGTGTCTTTGCGTGGCGGATGAAAAACAGGAATGGATGATCAGCCTTAAATTCTTCAGGATATGACAACCTTCCAGATCTCAGTTCTATGGTGACTGCTGTTGCAGCAGCTGCTTCAGTGCCTTCCTCATCAACTTCAACAAAGGACTGATGAATGACTTTTGACACTGACAGATCTTTTCCCTCACTCATTCCAGAGAAGTTGGCTTTCATACTATCAAAAGCATCCACCATCCCCAAATTGGGGAGGATTGATGAAAGCTCATATTTCTCTTCCAGCTTGAATTTGGGGAGAGTGACTCGAACAGATGTCCAGGACATGTTCTTTGGGTTGGTCCAATTTCTCAGACGATTAAGAGTGAAACTCCTCTGAAGCTAAACATAAGAAAAGGCAAAACATTAAATAATCTAGCCACCAACCTTTCTTCAGAAAATGTAAATCAAGGCAATATCAAATGATACAGAATCAGGATATTCTTTGTGTCTGTTATCAATGGCCTGATACTTTAAGATATATTTAACTCAAAGTACCACCACAAAGCAACTGAAAAAGCAAAAACATCTAAAAATTAATAGACATTAATAAACTGAATGCTGCAGTTTATGTCCAATTAATTCCCTGACGCTTTATGGATAATTTGCTTGTCTATATATCAGCCAGGACATAGATGTACGCATAATGAAATTTGCCGGACATGTACTCAGAATGTCACCAGATCGTGCACCTAAGATAGCAATGACATGGCAACCTGACGGAAGAAGGAAAAGAGGCTGAACAAAGCTCACATGGAGGCGAACATTCCAGAAGGATTTGAAAGCCTGGGACGCTAACCTATCGAGGGTGCAAGATGTCGCACATTATCGAACAGAATGGCGAAAGTTTGCTGTGCAATGCACTCAACAGTGTGGGAGGATCTAAGTCAATAGACAATAGACAATAGGTGCAGGAGTAGGCCATTTGGCCCTTCGAGCCAACACCGCCATTCAATGTGATCATGGCTGATCATCCCCAATCAGTACCCCGTTCCTGCCTTCTCCCCGTATCCCCTGACTGCGCTATTTTTAAGAGCCCTATCTAGCTCTCTCTTGAAAGCATCCAAAGAACCTTCCTCCACCGCCCTCTGAATTCCACAGACTCACCACTCGCTGTGAGAAAAAGTGTTTCCTCGTCTCCGTTCTAAATGGCTTACTCCTTATTCTTAAACTGTGGCCCCTGGTTCTGGACTCCCCCAACATCGGGAACATGTTTCCTGCCTCTAGTGTGTCCAAGCCCTTAACAATCTTATATGTTTCAATGAGATATCCTCTCATCCTTCTAAACTCCAGAGTGTACAAGCCCAGCCGCTCCATTCTCTCAGCATATGACAGTTCCGCCATCCCGGGAATTAACCTTGTAAACCCCTCAATAGCAAGAATGCCCTTCCTCAAATTATGGGACCAAAACTGCACACAATACTCCAGGTGTGGTCTCACTAGGGCTCTGTACAACTGCAGAAGGACCTCTTTGCTCCTATATTCGATTCTTCTTGTTATGCTTACTTTCATAGACTGATGTACAAGGACCCCCAGATCCCGTTGTGCTTCCCTTTTTCCCAACTTGAGCTGATTATTGACTTCAGGAGGTCACATAATGGAGAATACGCCCCAATCTCCATCTACGGGGACAGTGTGGAGAGAGTGTCCAGCTTTAAGTTTCTGGGCACATTTCAGAGGACCTCACATGGTCCACTAACACCGCTGCGCTGGTCAAGAAAGCACAGCAACGACTGTTCTTCATGCGAACATTAAAAAGGACTGGTCTGCCCCAACAGCTGCTGACAACCTTCTACCGCTGCACCACAGAGAGCATATTAACGTATGGCATCTCTGTGTGGTATCTCAGCTGCACGGAGGTGGAGAAGAGAGCTCTTCAGCGCGTCGTCCACAGAGCGCAGAAGATTATTGGGACACAGCTACCATCCTTGGAGGGCATCTACCACACATAGTGCCTCAGGAAGGCCGTCAGCATCCATAAAGACTCCTCACACCCTTGTAATGGACTGTTCGAACTACTTCCCTCCGGCAGACGTTACAAGGTCTTCTGCGCCCGCACCTCCAGACTCAGGAACAGCTTCATTTCCAGAGCTATAGCGGCTCTGAACCGGCCCTGCTGAGTGCCCCCCACCCCCCATGGACTGTCTCCCTTGGCTGGTCACGTCGCACAGACACATCTGCACTAGTCTGTTTGAACTGTTTTGACTATTTTACTGTTGTAATGTTCTTTTTACAATCCATGTTCTCGGGGTATCTAAATCTAAATTGTATTAGTTATTTAAGTTATGACATCGGATGGAAGCTGCATACCAAATCTCGTTGTGCTTATGTGCAGTGACAATAAAATTTATTTTTATTATTATTATTATTATTATGATTATGATTATGATTATGATTATGATTATGATTATGATTATAATTATAATTATTATTATTATTATTATTATTATTGACGCCATATAGATAGTAATCTGCCTTCCTGTTTTTGCTACCTAAGTGGATAACCTCACATTTATCCGCATTAAACTTCATCTGCCATGCATCTGCCCACTCCCCCCAAGTCTAAGTCTATATATCACCACCAGATGGTGCAACCATGAGCTTTGGAAAATGACGCTGGCCAGGTGATTGGTGTTGCAACTGAAAAATAATTTGAGGATTGTAACCACAACTCCATCAATTTTAAGATTATTTTGAATAGAGACAGGTCTGCATGTTGGGGCAAGGCAGATTACAATGTCAACAGGCAGGAGCTAAATAGGTCAATTGAGATCACTGGTTATTGGCTAGTATAATTTCCAGGCACAAACTCTTTGCCTGTCTAATGGTGTTTGTTAAGGCAGAAGGGAATTTATATTTTCAAATAACCGCTGAAAATGTAATAACATTGAAGTCAATTGCATGAATTTATTTTTGGAAGAATGTTGAAATCATTTTTTTGAACAGCTATTCTGAAACAATAGTTCACGTTATAACATCCGACTTACAGTTTCAAGTCCATTGTTGTCATCTGGCAGTAAGATGATCATACTGAGTTCATCCTGAACATATGGGAGTTCAATGATCTTGAACGCAAATTCACGATTGTGAAAGTAAAGAAAACTTCCAGTTCGCTGCATCATTTCCAAATCTTTGGTTGTACTCTACAAATAAAGTTACACACTATTAGGACATTTGTGGAGCACCAGTAGCCAGGTAAACAAGTAATACAGAACGCATTCTCCCCACACACATATCCGGAACCCGTGGGCCTTCTGCACGTGTGCACATATGAACGGGTCCTCCCGTTCAATATTGCTGATGATCTATGTTTGAAATCTCCATGCTAAATACAGTGAGAGGGCAGGAATATGGGAAACCTGCCCAACAGTCTTGGGCCAAGGTAAATCTAGTGTAACAATTCCTTTCACTTGAATTGAGAGAAAAGATCATTTTACAGTTCTTAAATTATTGAACTGCTTATTTTTATTTCAATGTAAAATATTGACGTTCGGTTCTTTCTTAAGATAGATTTTGAATGTTTCAGAATGTCAGGGATGTTTAGAAGCATTATTTTACAGGCTTTAGCCAAATGTCAACATATTCAGCATTTTGTAAGAATGAATTTCATTCCTCAACAGCATCACCCAGCCACGAAGTTGATGGAATTGGCACAGAGACCAAGATATTACTATTCAAAAGTAGATTGACAGAGGCAGGAATCTGGGAAACCTGCCCAACAATCAGTGTGAGCTGCGACGAGGATGCTATGAAGCTGCAGGATGACTTTGATAGGTTGGGTGAGTGGGCAGATGCATGGCAGATGAAGTAAATAATGTGGATAAATGTGAGGTTATCCACTTTGATGACAAGAACAGGAAGGCAGATTATTATCTGAATGGTGTCAGATTAGGAGAAGGGGAGGTTCAACGGGGTGTGGGTGTGCTTGTACATCAGTCACTGAAAGTAAGCATGCAGGTACAGCAGGCAGTGAATAAAGCTAATGGTTTGTTGGGCTTCATTGCAAGAGGATTGAGTTTAGGAGCAAGGAAGATCAACTGCAGTTGTATAGGGCCCTGGTGAGAGTGCACCAGGAAAATTGTGTGCAATTTAGGTCTCCTAATTTGAGAAAGAACATTATTGCTGTTGAGGGAATGCACCGTAGGTTCACCAGGTTAATTCCCAGGATGGCGAGACTTACATATGATGAAAGAATGGGTCGACTGGGCTTGTATTCACTGGAATTTAGAAGGATGAGAGGGAATCTTATAAAACATATAAAATTCTTAAAGGATTGGAAAGGCTAGATGCATGAAAAATGTTCCCCATGTTGGTAGAGTCCAGATCCGGGGGTCATAGTTTAAGAATAAGGGGTGGGCCATTTAGGACTGAGATGAGGAAAAACCTCTTCACCCAGAGAGTTGTGAATCTGTGGACTTCTCTGCCACAGAAGGCAGTGGAGGCCGATTCACTGGATGTTTTCAAGAGAGTTAGGTTTAGCTCTTCGGGCTAAAGAAATCTAAGAGATATGGGGTAAAAGCAGGAACAGGGTACTGATTTTCGATGATCAGCCATGATCATATTGAATGGCGGTGCTGTCTCGAAGGGCCAAATGGCCTACTCCTGCACCAGTCCAAAAATCCTGTGCCAAGGTACATCAAGTGTAACAATCCCATTCACTTGAATTGAGAGAAAATATCAGAGAGATCAAAAGTTTCATAATTTCCATTTCTTAACTTGTTGAACAGTTGTACAAGTTGGTGAGGCCACGTTTGGAGTATTGTGTTCAGTTTTGGTTACTCTAGTACAAAAATTATGTTACGGTGTAGAGAATGTAGAGAAAATTTAAGAGGATGTTGCCAGGGCTCGAACTACAGGGAGAGTTTGAGCAAGGTAAGATTTTATTCCTTTGAAGTGCAGAAGGATGAGGGGAAGAGATCGGGTAAATGCAGTCTTTTATCCAGTGTAAGTGAACCAAGAACCAGAGGACATGTGTTTAAGATGAGAGGGGAAAGATTTAATAGGAACCTGAGGATGAACATTTTTCCACACGGAGTAGGAATAATTCCAAAGGGCAGGAATTTATACCAAGTATTTATCAGGAGAATGCCATTCTGTTGCACTTTTAAGTCTTTAAGAAGGAACTGCAGATGCTGGAAAACCAAAGGTAGACAAAAATGCAGGAGAAACAAAAAAAAAAGCAGTCTGAAGAAGGGTTTCGGCCCGAAACGTTGCTTATTTCCTTCGCTCCATAGATACTGCTGCACTTTTAAGTCTGTCTTGATGAAATAGTGAATCAAGCTATTGATATTATTAATATTCATAATTTTTGATATTTTCAACGCCACCTTCTTTACCTGGTTTAGCTTGAATTGTCCAGTGAACGAATCTTTTTTCTTAAATGTGTCTTTCCATTTCGCCTTAAAATAAATGGCATTCACAAGGACAAGCCTTGTGTCAGAGCCAACAGTACCTTTCTCCAATACATTTTGGATTTTACCTGAAAACAAAGGCATGCTCACATATAGACCATGGATTAATTAAAAAATGAAATAGCCAATGAATGGCAACAACCACAACAAAATCACGAGTCAGAGGTTTAACAGATACACAAGAAATCTTTATATTGTCAATACAATACTTGACACTAAACAAGACACATCAAACTGAGTGTAGAAGTTGTGAGGTCACAGCACAGTTGTGCAAGACATCAGTGAAGCCACATTGAGAGTATTGCACTCAGTTTTGGGCATCATGTTATAGGAAAGATGTTGTCAAGATGGAAAGAGTGCAGAGAAGATTTACTGTTGACAGGACTGGGCCTGAGCTAAAGGGAAAGGTTGAGCAGGCTAGGACTTTATTTCTTGGAGCGCTTGCAGACTGAAGTCATAGGGAAATGTTTGAATAGGCTCAGCATATAAAGAAGGCCGAGCAGTGACCTTTCGGTACCAGATAAAGTGAATACTCACAGTATTTTTCACCAGGGTAGAGGATTTAAAAACTAGAGAGCATAGGCTTAAGGTAGGAGAGAAGCATGAGAGATCTCAGGGACATTGTTTTCACTCCGAGGATGGTCCATATCTGGAATGATTTGCCAAGGAATCAACAGAAATATTACAACTTTTAAAAGACATTTGGTCAGTTACATGGGTTGGAAGGATTTAGGGGGCTATCGACCAAATGCGGGCAAATTGGACCAGCCCAGTATGCCAACGTAAACATCATGGTCACAGTGGCCTGAATAGTTTGTTTCTATGCTCTAGAGCTCTATGACTCTACAAGTCAAGGATACTTCAGAATGGACGAATGACTAATCAGTATCACACTTAATGCTCTGATTGGCATCCCAATCACTTTTGGGAAATGTCCCTCATTCAGAAGGTGGAATACGTAGAGCTGAAAGTTTTCTGTGTAAACCCTGGAAAGAATTGTTCAGCACTACTCACCTGCAGTCTGTTCTTCAGTCCAACTGTTGATCTCTTGTCGAGCCGCCTCTGCTGCTTTAAGAAAGTCAACAGCTCCCAGCCCTGCTTGATAATGTTTCAGAGAAGCTGCAAGAAAATCCTGAAGGATTACAGAGAACAGATTTATTTTAAATCAGTGGGAAGAGATTAAAATAATCAGATTGGTTTAAAAAATGGCTACATTCATGATGTTACTCCAAGACAAGACGAGGATAATTTGATAACCACACTCATTTGACATAATGTCCAGCAGTGAGAGGAGATTGAATTACGACAAAATAATCGTGTTTAAATAACCTCCAGTTCCTGAATTAAAATTCTTTGCTTAAATGTTTTGATTTCCTCACTATCCTTGATTCTTGAAATTTACTTAACAGTTGTATTGCATTCAGCTCATTTGCTGATAGAAAATCTATTAAAATGTTCTCTCTGTTAATTTCAAGATTTCTAAATTGGAATGATGTTACAAAAAAATATTCTGGGTGGGTCGTCTGGGGATAATTCTAAAATAAATAGACTTTATTTAGGTTTAGTATGAGATTGCCAGGCAACATTAATGAATTCTAGTACCCATTCCTCCTTCTCACAGAAAATCAATTGCAAGCAAGTTAAAAATTGTCACTTGAATTGCAGTTTTATTGGATGTTCCCTTTGAAGATGATCTTTCCCCTCGGAGAAAAAACAATGATGGTCAGCATGACATCAAACTTATTTTCTCTAGAACACACAAGGAGTCCATCCCATTTAGCTGAGCAGATCCCATCTCAGGAAGACCAACGTCTATACTCTGCTTCCAACATGAAATCCGTGCTGAATTCTGAGACACTGGATCTATCTCCCTCTCCAGTAGGGATACACGATTAGTGTTTAGAGGATTAGACTGTTTCCACAAAATTTCCAAGGTACGCAAAGGTGGTTATTGTATTTGATATCTATGGATATCAACAATGGCATTTAATAACATCCTGATGTTTTGGTAACTTCCTTAAAATTCCAATTTAAAACATTATGGCTTATTTTCAGAAATTTCAAAATAGGTCCATTCATGATTTGTGGATCTATCCAAATATCAGTTAAATATGATCTAAGATCAAACCTTTAGAAATCAAGCAGTCTTTGGACTTCTGACATCTATACTATTACTACACCTCTCATCTTGACCACTTCGGGCCTACGTTGTAAATACATTTTCGTAAAAACGCTACCCTATATTGCTATGATTTCTCGACACCTTACTCACCATTCTCCTCTGCTACAAGTCTAATAAGTTTTGTTCTAATCGATGAAATAGTACAAAAGTTATGAAGGTTTAAAAATCGCCCCTTCCGCAACCCGAGTCAATAACGCGGCGAGGAGAATAAAAAGCTGAAGGGGAGCAGTGTGTTCAGCGGCTCGTGGGAGAGTTAGTGGCTCGCAGACTGCTTGTGCGGCGACCAGCACGACCAGCCGGTAACTGGTGGGTTGAACCGGAAGCCACCGAGTGATGCCGGAGTGGGAACAGGATCTGATGCGTGAGACCGAAAATTGAAGGTGTGGGGTGAGCAGTGTGCTCAATGACCTTCATCTATGTTGAAAATAAGGATAAAACTGATAAAATCTTATTACAAGGACGATATTCTTAGATGCAATGGGCTATTCAACAATTAGAGACTGTTTTGGGGTAGATATTCCAATTAGTATCAAACACCATTCTCAAGACACCTCCACATTGAACCAAGCAGGAACATTCCTTCCAAATCTCAAGAGGATCGAGCTTGTGTTAACACCATTGTTTTTGATCAGGTTAACAAACACAGATTGAGCAGCTTAGCCTCCAAACCTAAACCTAACTGGAAGGAACTTGTAGGTCTTCTCCCCGTAGAGGCGATTGGCTAACATCAAGGAATACTTTGCATTCGGGTTGATTAATTCAGTTTGCAGTTTCTGAAATTCCGAGTGGACGTCTTTGACTTCATCAAAACCAAGCATCTAAGAGAAAAAGTTAACATTCATCAAAAGAAGTGAAGTGTATTTAGTATTTCAGTTCTATACTGTGCTTTTCAGAATTGAACATAGTAAATTTATCGTTAAAAACTGCAAATTTTATGAGAATATGGTCCACCAGACTTTAGAGCCATATAGTTATTCCACATTAAAACAGGCCCTGTTGCCCAACTCGTCCCTGCCAACCAAGGTGCTCCTTCTAAGCTAGTGCAATTTGCCACCACATTTGGCCCACTAGTAAACCTTTCCTTTTTTTTTCTTCTTTTTTTTATTTTTTTATTTTTTATTCCTTTTTTTTAAAAAATTTATTTATTAGAAGTAGACATATTATACAATGTAATTACATATTATAGTAGAAAAACAACTTTTCATATACATCAGTCATACATTATTAAAATTTTCCATTATCAATTACTTCTGCTTCTAGTATTTTTATTTTTTATAGAAAGCGAGAAAAAGAGAGGGTAGAAAGTTACAAATAAAAGAGGAAGCAAAAAATAAAAAAAACACAACAGAAAAACAAGGGAGGTGGAATGGGTTACCTGTGATACATCAATGGAGATAGGTTCGTAGGTTATAAAGTATAGAGTATAGTTTTTCATCTGTTCCTGAGTTCAAGTTTCAGCTGGGTCCTCGTGCTGTGCCAGTCTATCCCTTCAGATAGTTAATGAATGGAGCCCAAATTTTATGGAAAAGATCTTGTTTGTCCATTAAGACAAGTCTAATTCTTTCTAAGTATAGGGTCTCCGACATTTCCGTAATCCACATTTTGATTGTGGGGGTTGTAGGGCCTTTCCAAAATTTTAATATTAATTTTTTTCCGGTTATTATACTGTAATTGAGGAAGTTTCTTTGGTTTGTTGTGAGTGTTAAGCTTTGTTCTGATATTCCAAGTATTATTAATTTTGTGTCTGGGTCCAGTTTTGTATTAATAACTTTTGAAGTTATTTCAAAAATATCTGTCCAGAAATGTTTAAGTTTTATACAGTTTGCAAAAGTATGTGTTAAATTAGCCTCTAAATGTAGATATTTATCACAAATAGGAGAGATTTGTGGGAAAATTCTATTTAGTTTTATTTTAGAGAAGTGTAGTCTATGTAAGACCTTGAATTGTATTAAAATATGTCTGGCATTTAATGAACATTGATGTATTTGTTGTAAACTTTCGTCCCACATATCTTTCGTGATAGGATGACCTATTTCAATTTCCCATTTGTATCTATGTAGTTCGGTCGGTGGTACCTCGTTATTTAGTAGGGTGTTATAAATATAAGCTATTAGTTTTTCAGTATTAGGATGCTTGTTCAGACACTCATCAAGAATTTCTGATTCCCTATTCTTGTAAACCTGTGTATTAGATTTAACATAATCTCTAATTTGTAGATATCTGAAAAAATTATTTGAGTGCAGTCCATAATTCAGTTGTAACTCTTGAAATGAAAGAAAAGTACCTTTCCCATAAAGATGTCCTATATTTTTGATTCCATGATTTTTCCATTGTGTGAAACCTTTGTCCATAAAGGATGATTTGAACAAAGGATTATTTACAATGGGAAGGCAGAGTGGTATATTATTCAATTTTAAATCTTTTTTTATTTGTTTCCAAATTCGTATTCCACTATGTATTATGGGGTTTTCTTTATAGGTTTTTTTGTGCTGTTTTGTGGGGGCAAATATGATCGGTCCAATTTCAAAAGGTAGACAGTCTTCCTTTTCCATCATTAGCCAATCTGGTTGTTGGTCCATTTCTTCCAGCCAAAAATTCATGTTTTTAATATGGACTGCCCAAAAATAAAATAAGAAATTTGGCAAAGCCAGACCTCCATTTATCTTTGATTTACATAAGTGTTTTTTACTTATTCTATGATTCTTATAATCCCAGACAAAACTTTGTAACAATGGAGTCGACTTTTTTGAAAAAAGTTTTTGGGATATATATCGGAATTAATTGAAGTAGGTACAGTAGTTGCGGTAAAAAAATCATTTTTATAGCATTAATTCTCCCAAGCATTGAAATGGGGAGTGTTTTCCAGTATTTAATATTCTTATGTAGTTTATTCAGTAAGGGTGGGAAATTTAGTTTAAATAAAGAGGTATATGTCTTAGTTACCCAGATTCCTAAGTATTTAAATTTATCTTTAACTATTTTAAAAGGGGATTGTTGTATTGTATGTAAATTAAATTTTGTTATTGGCATGATTTCGCTTTTATTCCAATTGATTCTATATCCCGAAAACTGACCAAATTGAGTTATTAGATTTAATAGGTTTGGAATACTAGTTTCTAATTTTGTAATATATATTAGTATATCATCTGCATATAAGGAGATTTTATTCCTTGTGTCTCTAGTATTGTATCCAAATATTCCTGGATGGTTTCTAACGCTTTCTGCTAGGGGTTCAATTGCAAGAGCAAATAATAGTGGGGATAGTGAACATCCTTGTCTACAGCCTCTAGAGAGATTAAATTTAGTTGATAACATTTTGTTTGTTAATATTCTAGCTGTTGGGTTAGAATATAACAATTTAACCCATGTACAGTACTTCTCTCCTAGTTGAAATTTTTCCATCACCGAAAATAAATATGGCCATTCTACCTGGTCAAATGCTTTTTCAGCATCTAACGAGATAATTGCTAGCTCTGCGTTGGGGATTCTATTGGAGTATATAATATTAAATAATCTTCTCAGATTAAAAAATGAATACCGTTTGGGGATAAACCCTGTTTGGTCAGGATGTATTAATTTACTGATCACTAAGCTCAATCTATTAGATAGAATCTTAGTTAATATTTTCTGATCAGTATTTAAGAGGGCTATAGCTCTGTATGAACCTGGGTCTTCAAGATCCTTGTCCGTTTTTGGTATAAGTATGATTGTTGATTCATTTAGAGTTTCTGGGAGTTTCTGTTGAGTATAAGCATATTTGTACATTGTCTGTAGGCGTGGGGAAAGCAAGTCATAAAATTTTTTATAAAATTCCGAATTTAGTCCATCGGGTCCTGCCGACTTTCCATTTTTTAAGGACTTTATTGATTCTTCAATGTCTTTTATCGTAATTTCAGCCCCTAGCAATTCTCTCTCTTTCTGATCTAGACCCGCAAACTTACAATTCTGTAAAAATGTTTCCATTCCCGTTGATTGTTCTGTTATTTTAGATGAATACAATTTTTGATAGTATTGTAGAAATCTATCATTAATATCTTTAGGCAATGTTAATGTTTCTCCCTTATCTGTTCTAATTTTGTATATTGTTTTTTCCCCGTCCAATTTGCGAAGTTGACGTGCTAATAGTTTTTGTGGTTTGTCACCAAATTCAAAATTTAATTGTTTTGTATGTTGATAAAGTTTTATAACTTGGTCTGAATAAATCTTGTTTAATTTATATTTAAATACTGCAATTTTATTGTGTTTTATCGTGGATGATGCTGCTGCATTTTCTGTGTCTAATTGCTTTATTTCCATTTCCAGTTTCTTTTGTTTGGCCCTATTCTCTTTATTAAAAAATGATTGGGAAGAAATTAATGCTCCTCGTACAAATGCTTTAAATGTTTCCCAAAGAAGCGAGGCAGAGATTTCAGGGCTATCGTTAGCCTCAAAAAACATTTTAATCTGTTTTACTAGATATTCATTACATGACTTATCTTTTAAGATTTGGGGATTAAATCTCCATTGTGACTGTGTCTCTGCCATTCCGTTTACTTTGATCATAAATGTTAATGGGGCATGGTCTGAGATTATGATGTTGTGATATTGTGAGTTATAGGTGAATGGGATAAGTTTTGAATCTACCAAAAAATAGTCTATCCTTGAGTAAGTTTTATGTACTGGTGAGTAAAATGAATATTCTCGGCCCGATGGATTTTCAATTCTCCAAACGTCCTTAATATTAGTGGTATTAATGTATGAATTTAAAAATTCACTTGATCGAGATTTTAGTTTTCTTTGAGTTGATGATCTGTCCAAACAAGCATCCAATGTACAATTTAAATCTCCACCAATTATTAAGTTTTGTTGTGTACCTTCCGGGATATTGTTAAGAATTCTCTTAAAAAACAGAGGGCTATCAAAATTTGGTCCATACACATTGAGGAGAGTCACCTTTTTTAAGTATAACTCCCCTATTATTATAATATATCTGCCTTCAATGTCTTCTATCGTTGATATATGTTTAAAGGGTATACCTTTACGAATTAATATTGCCACACCTCTTGATTTATGTGAGAATGAAGAATGGTACGCTTTAGCAATCCATTTTGCTTTCAGTCTATGTTGTGCTTCCTTTTTAAGATGTGTCTCCTGGAGAAATATTATAGTTGTTTTCAATGATTTTAAATGTGCTAACACTTTGCCTCTCTTGATAGGTTCATTAATTCCCTTAACATTCCAACTACAGAATTTAATTCCCTCACCCCCAATTTTTATATTCATGTCTTGCATCTTGTGATTAAGTGGTAGAGCAGATGATTCAGCACACTCAACCCTACCTTATACTTGAACTTCAGGTAGATGAATTTTAGGTCACGTCTGTTTTCCATCCGAACGTATCTCCTTAAATAAAATATGCAATTCCATTCCATATACAAAATATAATGTGATATAAGATAAAAAAGGTGATAGCTAATAGGGTTAGTAAAGTGTGGAAAGTAAAAAAGAAAAGCAACTACAACTACAATTAGTGCAGTTAGTGATAGCCACCCTAATGTGGCTAAGCATCTATGGACTTCCGTAGCTTTTGGTTTATAAAAATACTAGCTCCGTGCTTTCCTTAAAAGGAAAGTTTCCAATTCGATGCATACAATTTGTGGGGGGGAAAGAAATATTGATTATATTCCATTAATGGTATAATTAGTAGTCTCAAATTGAGATATTAGTTTTGTATAATCTAAACATTTATCAAAGAATAATCAAAAACGAAAACATCAGGGCAAGGGCCATCAGACATTTCTCATTATAAAATACCTGAATCAAACTTTACTTATATTTCATACTTTTAATTAATTCTTAAATAATCTAAATAATCTTGTTATCATTAGTTAGTGTTAGTTAATATTCTTGATTATTAATAGTTGTTAGAGGTTAGAGGTTAGTACTAGAATGTTAGTTTTATATATATCCGTTGTAGGAAATATACCCAATTCTTATTGCGAATTTTAGGCAACTCTTAAATATAATAGTTTAAAGTTTAGAGTTCCATATCTTCTCTGCGAGATAGCAGTGTCCGGGTAGGTGTTAAGAGTTGAATATTTTTCAATCTTCGATCTTGTCCTCGACGTTCTTGGCAAATTCAAATGCTTCCGTGTGCTTGATGAAGAAGTATTCCTTCTTCTCGTAACTGACTCTCAGTGTTGCAGGGTATAACAGTCCATATCTCAGATTCTTTATGTTCTTCAGTATTCTTCTTGTTTCTGTGAACAACGCTCTTTTCTTAGCAACTTCCACGGGGTAATCTCTGAATACGCTAATCTTGTCTCCTTCATATACAAGATTTCTGCTTTTACCAATTTTCCTCATCATGTCATCCAATACATGGTCATATTGGACCTTTACTATCATTATTCTTGGTCGGTCGCCCACCTTTGGGCGACCCACTCTGTGCGCTCGGGCAAGTAATGGCGCCTGATCCAGGTTCAAAATTGTTTTCAGTACTTCTGCAGCAAATTCACGGGGGTCACGAGTCCCCTCTCTGCCTTCCTGGATGCCCACGATTCTTAAATTCTGACGCCTCTGTCGTCCCTCCAAGTCTGTACATTTTTCAGTTATTTGATACAATAACTTTGATAGGCGTTGGTTCTCAGTGATGAGTTGTTTTGTAGTTGCGGTGCTTGTCTCAGCAAGTTCCTCAAGTTCTTTTACAATCTTGTAGTGTTGGTCTAATGTCAGGAGAATAGGTTCAAGTTTAGAATCAAGTCTGGATTCCATCTTATTCAGTTTTTCATTTACTTCTTCATCATTTTGGGTCATATTTCTTTCCATTTCTAATTTCCAGTCTTCAAGGACTTCGTGTACCATCTCTGTAACTTCTTCTTTAATTTGGTCTTTCATTTCTTTTTTAAAAGATGCTAGATCCTCTTTAAAGTCCTGTCTAAGATTTTTAAGTTCCTCCTTAAGGAACGTTTTTAATTCTTCCATCTCAGTCTTTTTCTTCTTCTTTGAGATGTCTTCTCGGGATGCTGTTAAACCTGAGGCCGAGGCTTCAGTTGGGCCTACCTCTTTAGTCTTGCCGTTTTTTGCCTTGTGGGGGGGGAGTATGTTGAGTCGACATACTGCCGGTGTCGCGCGCCTGATGACGTCACGGGCTTAGTTCAAAACAATCGGTCCCGGGTTCTGCAGGTAGGATCTGTCTTTTCCTCCCGTTTTTTCGGATTTTTCACGGAGCTAGTTGGCGCGAGTCTCTCCTACTCCATAGCGCCACCGGAAGTAAACCTTTCCTATCCATAAATCTGCACAAGTGTCTTTTATATCCTGTTGTAGTACCTGCCTTAACGACCTCCTCTGGCAGTTGATTTAATTTACCAAGTAAAAAAGTTGCCCCTCTTACTCCCTTCACTTTAAACATATGTCCTTTGTTTTTGATTCTCCTATCCTGGGTTAAAGATACTGTGCATTCACCCTATCTATTCCGCTCATGATTTTACACACCTCCAGTACTCCAATGAGCTAAGTCTTAGCCGACTAAACCTCTCCACATAGCTCAGCCCCTCACGCCCTGGCAATATCCTCGTAAATCTTCTCTGCACTCTTTCCAGCATAATGACTTCTTTCCTCTAACAGGGTACCATATTTCCCGGCAATGAAGACGCACCTGCGTCAAAGACCCCACCCCATTTTGAGTTGCTAAATTTTGAAAAAAAGGCTGGCGGGACAGGATCAAGTCTTTGGTTTGGTCCAGGGGTCGGCAACCGTTTTTGCATTGGGGCACGTGTTTTTCAAATTAGTTTTCTGTAGTTTCCAGATCACCTGCGTGCCTCGGGACAGGCTGCAGTTCCCAGATCCCTCGCGTCCCTGGAACCAGCTATAGCGCCCAGGTCGCCTGCCCCGGGACTGGCTGCAGTTCCCAGGTCGCCTGCGAGCCTTGGGACTAGCTGTAGTTCGCAGGTCACCTGCCCCAGGACTGGTTGTAGCGCCCAGGTCGGCTGCGAGCCCTGGGTCTAGCTGCAGTTCCCAGGTCACCTGCGCACCCGAGTCTAGCTGCAGTTACACTGTCCAGTCCCGGCAGCCGCTCATAGCCACCCGAGCTACTGAGTGCGTTGCTGGCATGATCCCCCGCCCCCTTCCTTCTCAACGTTCCTGCTCTTCCTGCAACTTTACCCCGGCAGCCTAACCGTGCTGATCCGGGCCAGACTCCCCACACGCTGTGGAAGGAACTCTCCCGCCCCACGGTGATGTCCTTTTACAGTCACTGTACTGAGGGATAGCCAAGTCTATCTTTCTTAGCTAACAATCTATCCTTCGGCCTCTCAGACGCAGATACATTTTCGGGCCTTATTTGAGGGTAAAAAATAGCATCTTCATTGCCGAGAAATACGGAAACTAAAACTGAACTGTGGCTTCACCAATGTCATTTACAACATTGGTGTAATTTGAGGGTTATTGGAACTGGCCAAAAGAGGAGTTTGGGGCAGTGTAGAATAGCCATAATTACATTGAATGGCGGGATAGGCCTGAAGGGCCAATTGGCCTCCTCCCGCTTCTATTTTCTCCTGCTTTTATCTGGTCTTGTGAATAATGAGGATAATAAGAATTGTGGATAATGTGTATTCTGATAAGCCACAATTGCCATGGGGATAAGCTGCAGATGAGGTCACCATCTACAGTTTATCCCATTGATAACTTTGGCCCATCCCTGTCAGAGAGAATTCCTTTGTGCTGACACATTCCTGCCAGAATCTCTGCTATTTCAAACTAACTTCATTACTCAATTTCCAAGTCTGAAAAAGGATCTGCAATCTGAAACATTTCCATAGATGCAGCCAGACATGCTGAATGTTTCCAGCATTTTCTCTATTTTATTTCACTCAGTTCTACTTTAAAGCAATAGATAGATTCCTAAGAAACCTTGCCTTATAGAAAATATAACCCCATAAAGACAATACCACATCATAAAGACAACAGTGTCAATGGTGGAAATGGAGCTCGGGGCTACAGAGGTGCAGACTCTAAAGACTGCATATTACATTGCTTAATAGAATATAGTTGTAGTGTCAATAATAATAATAATAATAATAACTTTATTTATAAAGCACTTTAAACAACTACAGTTGCCACAAAGTGCTGTACATGAGAAATCATGAACAAAAAGCTATTACAAACAATTAAAAACCATTAAAAACCGTAAAACGAAGGACTATAAAAAACACACTAAAAATTAAAAGACATTAAAAGCACTAAAAACAGGAGCAATGCCTCAGCCAGTGTCGAAAGCCAAAGAATAAAAATTTGCATGGGCGCTACAATAGAAGGCTTATTCATGTCAATAGCCACATGTGGTTAAAGTAGCATGACTGATTATTGTGAGGAATGCAAACATGCAAATAACAAACTGTTCCAGCTCCAATTCAACAAACCAAACCCCGTCGATTCTCTCCACCCTAAAGCTTTACATGACCAAACATACTCCAGTTTGTTCAAAAACAGGACACGCCTTCTGAAGCTAACATAAGGCCACACCTACCTGAGCCATCTGAGTGGCTGTCTTCTCTTTCGCACCCAGATATACCAAGGCCAGTGCCACTGATATACTAAAGGGAGACACAAAGATGTTGCCAACTCTGTTCTGTTCATCCAAATGCTTGAACAGATCAAGAGCAAACTGTATATTTGCAGTAACCAAAGGATCCAAATGGATTAGATCTAGAACAGAAGAGGAAAAAACTCATTATGCATGGAGTTTGCTCATCTGTTCAACCAAGACCCCTTCAGGAAAACACTTTTTGACGTTCCATACATAGTTTATCGCATTGAAGCATACAAATTGGCCAGAAAAAGCAGCCTACCAGAGGACTGGGAGAAATTCAGTCCAGCAGAGGAGGACAAAGGGCTTAATTTGGAAAGGGAAAATAGATTATGAAAGAAAACTGGCAGGGAACATAAAAACTGACTGCAAAAGTTTTTATAGATATGTGAAGAAAAAAAGATTAGTTAAAACAAATGTAGGTCCCTTGCAGTCAGAAACAGGTGAATTGATCATGGGGAACAAGGACATGGCAAACCAATTGTATAACTACTTTGGTTCTGTCTTCACTAAGGAAGATATAAAACGGGGAATTACAGACCAGCAGCACATTTGGAAAGTGGTGAAATCATTGGACAAAGTAAGCATGGATTTATGAAAGGTAAATCATGTCTGACGAATCTTATAGAATTTTTCGAGGATGTAACTAGTAGAGTGGATAAGGGAAAACCAGTGGATGTGTTATATCTGGACTTTCAGAAGGCTTTCGACAAGGTCCCACATAAGAGATTAGTATACAAACTTAAAGCACATGGTATTGGGGGTTCAGTATTGATGTGGATAGAGAACTGACTGGCAGACAGGAAGCAAAGAGTAGGAGTAAATGGGTCCTTTTCACAATGGCAGGCAGTGACTAGTGGGGTACCGCAAGGCTCAGTGCTGGGACCCCAGCTATTTACAATATATATTAATGATTTGGATGAGGGAATTGAATGCAACATCTCCAAGTTTGGGGATGACACGAAGCTGGGGGGCAATGTTAGCTGTGAGGAGGATGCTAGGAGGGTGCAAGGTGACTTGGATAGGTTGGGTGAGTGGGCAAATGCACGGCTATAATGTGGATAAATGTGAGGTTATCCACTTTGATGGCAAAAACAGGAAAGTAGACTATTATCTGAATGGTGGCCAATTAGAAAAAGGGGAGAAGCAATGAGACCTGGGTGTCATGGTACACCAGTCATTGAAAGTAGGCAAGCAGGTGCAGCAGGCAGTGAAGAAAACGAATGGTATGTTAGCATTCATAGCAAAAGGATTTGAGTATAGGAGCAGGGAGGTCCTACTGCAGTTGTTCAGGGCCTTGGTGAGACCACACCTGGAGTATTGCGTACAGTTTTGGTCTCCAAATTTGAGGAAAGACATTCTTGCCAGAAAAGGTTCACCAGACTGATTCCTGGAATGTCAGGACTTTCATATGAAGAAAGACTGGATAGATTTGGCTTGTACTCGCTAAAATTTAGAAGATTGAGGGGGGATCTTATAGAAACTTACATAATTCTTAATGGGTTGGACAGGCTAGATGCAGGAAGATTGTTCCCGATGTTGAGGAAGTCCAGAACAAGGGGTCACAGTTTAAGGATAAGGGTGAAGTCTTTTAGGACCGAGATGAGAAAAACATATTCAGACAGAGAGTGGTGAATCTGTGGAATTCTCTGCCACCGAAGGTAGTTGAGGCCATTTCATTGGCTATATTTAAGAGGGAGTTAGATGTGGCCCTTGTGGCTAAGGGGATCAGGGGGTATGGAGAGAAGGCAGGTACAGGATACTGAGTTGGATGATCAGCCATAATCATATTGAATGGCGGTGCAGGCTCGAAGGGCCGAATGGCCTACTCCTGCACCTATTTTCTATGTTTATCAGAAACTGTGTTTGAATCTTTGACAGTGGCAAGCAGGTGGTAGGATCAATTACTCTGCGATCAGGAAAAATACTAAGATCCAATACGTTCCTTACTAAGATCCAATACTGGCTCTGCACTGAATGTCTGCAGGACAATGATTGTCTCTGACAGATATTTCCCTGAAGCAACAGTGTCAGAGGGCCTGGTCAACACTTCTCCCTGTAACCTCCTGGACAAGTAGATATACACAGTGCCTCATGTTGAGCTCAAGCTCCCATTAATCTTTGTGCAACATCAAGCTTGATGACTCCACTGCACAGCTCACCCTTCCATGTGGTTTGTCCAGACAAAGCAGCTCTGAGGAAAAGTCACTGACCATCTTGACACTGGGTAACTGGGGAGCTCATGGTGGTGATGGTAATGGTGAAAGTAGGTGCGTTTGGGGAGCAGCTGTGGGCGGCAGAGGCAAGAATGTGAAACATCCTTCCAGCACAGCTCATATCTACTGAGTAAGTGTCCTGCCTGCTTAACTTGCGTGTTACAGTGGCACAGTGTAATCAGTGGGGACTGAAACATTCTCCCAGCCCAATCTACAAGGACCCGTTTCTCACTAACAGCGAGTCCACTAATATGGTCCAATGAGTGTACCTACAGCCAGAGTTCATTAAAAAAATGTTTTAAATGAATAAACATTGGATAGATATTAGTTCCTGGCACTTACCGTCAGCCAATTGGTCCGTTACAGATTGTTGACACTGACCCATCTGCTTAGATGCCATGATGGATGGTTGGTTGACCCTGGGAAAGAACAGCAAAATAGTATTGGAGAAGTAGAATCACAGTAGAATACAGTTATACAGCATGGAAACAGGCCCTCGGGCCCGTCTTATCCCATTTCCTGCATTTGGCCCCAAAACTAGCAAACTCTTCCTACCAAATGTTTATATCTGTCTAAATGTCTTCTAAAAGTTGTAATTGTGATCATTTCCATCAGCTCACCAAGTTTTGTCAGAGCATTTCAGTATTCTAGTACCCAAAAAATCAGTATTTTGCTGAGGAATTCAATATTTTTACATGGTGCCATTTTGCTGAAAAAAAATGTTGTTTTTTATGTGCGGTCATACCCATGTAAGAGTACAAGAATGAATAACTTTGCTAGAAATTTACATGTCTTCTACGCACCTTACTTGACAGTGCATTCATTGTATACTTCTGTTTGAACAGCAACCTCCTGCTTTTAGCACCAGATGATGATGTAGAAGCCATTTTGGAAGCCTCCCTCTCCCTCCATAGCTCTCTCTCCCTCCTTCCTCTCTTTCTCTCCCTCTCCATCCCACCCTCCCCCTCAACCTTTCCCTCCCTCTCTTCCATTTTTCTCCCTCCCTCTCTTATTCTCTCCCTCCCTCTCACTCCCTCTCTCCTTCTCCCTCCCCGAACAGTCTGTGACCCATAGCGCTGTGGCCATAGTGCGTCTGTGGTCTCATCCACAGACCACAGTCTGTTTGTATTGGTGGAAATGTGTCAGCCTCGATAACAATCAGCACAGGAGCTCCTCATGGCTGCGTGCTCAGCCCCCTGCTGTACTCACTCTATACTCATGACTGTGTAGCCGGTCATGGTGCGAACTCCATCATCAAGTTCGCTGACGACCACTGTTGTGGGACGTATCACTGATGGGGATGAGTCAGAGTATAGAAGAGAGATCGAGCGACTGTCCATATGGTGCCAGCACAATAACCTGGCCCTCAACACCAGCAAAACCAAGGAACTGATTGTGGACTTTGGAAGGAGTAGGATGGGGACCCACAGTCCCGTTTATATCAACGGGTCGATGGTTGAAAGGGTCAAGAGCTTCAAATTCCTGGGCGTGCACATCTCTGAAGATCTTTCCATGTCCGAGAAAACTAATGCAATCATCAAGAAAGCTCAGCAGCGCCTCTACTTCCTGAGAAGATTATGGAGAGTCGGTTTGTCAAGGAGGACTCTCTCTAACTTCTGCAGGTGCACAGTAGAGAGCATGCTGACCGGTTGCATTGTGGCTTGGTTCGGCAACTTGAGCGCCCTGGAGAGAAAGAGACTACAAACAGTAGTAAACACTGCCCAGTCCATCATCGGCTCTGACCTTCCTTCCATCGAGGGGATTTATCGCAGTCGTTGTCTCTAAAAGACTGGCAGTATCATCAAAGACCCACACCATCCTGGCCACACACTCATCTCCCTGCTACCTTCAGGTAGAATGTACAGGAGCCTAAAGACTGCAACGACCAGGTTCAGGAATAGCCACTTCCCCACAGCCATCAGGCTATTAAACCTGGCTCGGACAAAACTCTGAACATTAATAACCCATTATTTGTTATTTTCACTTTATCAGTTTATTTATTCATGTGTTTTGTAGTCAATACCGATTATGTTCTGTTGTGCTGAAGCAAAGCAAGAATGTCATTGTCATATCAGGGACACATGACAATAAACTCTCTTGACTCTCTTGATCTTGATCTTGATGTGTAAAGCCCATAGCCCTATGTGTAAAGGCAATAGCGCTCCAGCTGGTAGCACTATTTTTAGAATCCACAGCGCTGTTCGTTTAAATTCCCACGAGTTAAACTGCCAGCGCTTTAAACCTGTAGCTGATCAGGCAGATCAAAACTTACAAAAATAATCATCCAGATCTTGAAATTTAAAAAACTAATAGATTTAATCTGCTATAATTTATATACAGAATATACCAGAGTGCTTTTAAAGAAAACAAAATCACTTTTAAGTGTAGCCATTGCTGCCGTGTGGGATATTTGTAATCAGCAATCTCCGAGAAGTAGCAATGAGATAATAACCCAGTGGGTGGCGCAGTGGTACAGTTGCTGCCTTACAGCGCCAGAGACCCGGGACCGAACCTGACTGCGGGTGTTAACTGCACAGAGTTTTTACCTTCTCCCCGTGACCGAGATCTTCGTACAGTTTCACAGGTTAATTGGCTTGGTATAAATTGTAAAATTGGCTTGGTATGAATGTGAAATATTCCCTGGTGTGTGTGTGCTGTATCTCTTAAATTAACCTATGACTACGATAATCTGATAATGTTGAGCAAACGATAAAGATTTGCCAGGAATCTGGGAATAATTTTGCAGCTTTTATATTTTGAATCATGACTGTGGGATTTCTTTCATCCAGACTGAAGACAGGGACTCAACGCTTCATCCAAATAAAATCTCCTCCCGAGTCCACTGATGTGAGCCATTAAATTGTGCAGTGGAATCCCAGTCTACATTTCGCTGCTCTAATCTCCAGAAAGTGTCCCTGAACCTGCCGAACAAGAACTGTCAGTGACCCATAATGAACAACGCCCAGCAGGGACCTGTATACTGGGGATAGACACAAACTCTCCGAGTAACTCTGTGGGTCAGGCAGCAACTCTGGAGAAAAGGGGATAAGTGATGATTCGGCAATACGTGTCTAACTTTGGATTATTAGTATCTGTAGTTCTTTGTTTCTCCCTGTGCACTGGTGTCGGCATTGAATTCTTGGAGGAGATTTTGCTGTGGGCGGACGAAATGTGTAAGAAATTACCCAGGCAGATCACAACATACACGAGTACATCAGGTAGAGCAAAATAGAAAATAATCAAAGAGCAGATTATTTTACAGCTCCAGAGAAAGTGCAGATAAAACAAGAGCAACAAGAAAAACGAAATCAGGAATTATTTGCTCGCAGAGAGAAAGAGAAGTCAGTCCAAGTGTCTGAGCTCTGTGGACTGCTGCCAATAAACTCGTGCTCATTTGCTTTGGGCTGTGAATACATTTCTCAAATGTTCGAAATGCACAGACATATATTAATAGTTTCCATCAGGCCGTCCGGTTACGTGGCGAGAATATTAGATAAAACATTAAAGAAACTTGATTCAGATAGTCTGGAGATTGAACGGACCAACATGATGCTAAAACCTCTGGAACAAACAGCCCGTATCTCAACAGTCATCGACCCCTCTGTAAAAGTACGGAATATTCCTACTAAAGTGTCGAAACCACGTCCCGGGACTCCTCGCTCAGCAGACGCTGCTGCAGTTGCAATGGGCACAGCGGTGAAGAAACAACGGCGGAGCTTCAAGCGAAACAAGGATACTCACCCTCAAGCGGCAGGAAGCATCAGATGCAGCCTGCAACTATCCACTCCCCTTTATAGGAAAAAGTCACCTGACCACTGTTGTACCACATGATAACCTGGGGGAATGCTGAACGAAACACAGTATTACTGACGACATGTATCGTGCAAAAAAAAAGGTGAAATTCAGCACTTGTTTGTTCAAACCAGACTGTGGGCGAGCATGGACATACACAGCGCGGAAATAGACCATTCAGCCCATCTTGTCCATACAGATCAAGTTGGCATACTGGGCTAGACCCATTTGGCACATAGCCTTCTAAATACATCATATCCAAATATCTTTTAAAGACACAATAGTAATCCGCTTCTAAAGCATTTTCTGGGAGCTCATTCCAGATATGGACTACCCTCTGTGTGAAAAACTTGCACATAGGATCCTTCTGTTCTCATCTTAAGTCAATGCCCTCTAGTTTTAGAATCCACTGCCCTGGGGAAAAGACTGAGCATGCATGTTATCTAGGCCTCTCATGCCTTGACTACGCTTGGTCTCGCCAATGTAAAGGTGGCGCACCAGGAGCACAGCGTGCAGGAGACGAGGTTTGAAAAGGTGCCTTTCCAGATCTCTTGGAAGGTTTAATGGGTTCCCTGGAAGGAAATGGGAGAAAAGCCATAGCTGTGGGTAGGTAGGTGGGTGGGTGGGTGGGTGGGTGGGTGGGTGCAGGTTACATGTAGCCTCACTCTGGCAACAGGAAGGTCAATATGGAAAGTGGTGCTAATCTGTGTAGCAACAGGGAGATACAGCAGGATTTGGCAGACCCTCCCTGTCCCTCAGCCCTCCCCTCTCCCACCTGCGTACATATTTGCCTTCTTCTGATAATTCACACCGCTTGTAACCTTTTCACAGACCTTTTCTATGTTCATCTCTGGCCTTTCATCTGAACATCAAAACCCACCATCACCCACATCCACCTATCACTCAAGATAGAGACAAAATGCTGCAGTAACTCAGCGGGAGAAGCACATCCCTGGATGGAAGGAATGGGTGACATTTTGGGTCGAGGCATTTCTTCTGAAGAAATATCTCGATCATAAAAGGCACAAATTCCTTCTATCCAGTGTTGCTGCCTGTCCCGCTCAGTTTCTCCAGCATTTTGCATCTATCTTCAGTTTAAACCAGAATCTGCAGTTCCTTCCTCCACCTATCACTCGCTAGGTTTTGTCATGCCCGTTTGACGGCACTGGGCCTGTACTCGGAGATCAGAAGTATGAGGGGGGAGGGGGCCTCATTGAAACTTACTGTATAGTGAAAGGCTTGGATAGAGGGGGTGTGGAGAGGATGTTTCCACTAGAGGGAGAGCCTAGAACTAGAGGGCATAGCCTCAAAATGAAAGGATGCAGCTTTAGGAAGGAGCTGAGGAGGAATGTCTTTAGTCAGTGGGTGGTAACTCTGTGGCATTCTTTGCCACTGAAGGCTGAGAAGACCATGTATTTGTAAGGCAGAGATAGATAATGTCTTGATTCGTACGGGTGTCAGGGGTTATTGGGATAAGGTGATGTGGTTACCATTACTTGAAATTAACTTGGGCGACGCAGAGAATTCTTCAAGAAATTGAAACCTTTATTTGCAAATAAAAGCTGGAACACCCCACGTCACCAGCCCATGTGGGTGCTCTCTCCTACAAACAAATGATTGACTCTTTATATAGCACTAGACTAAGTGTGACCCGTTGGGTCCCATGTTCACATGGGAGGGCTGATCCCCCGATGCAATATTCCACCTCTCCACCAATTTCAATATTGGTGGTCAGTGGGGGGGCTTTCTGAAGCGCTCGTATGGGTTCTTGGGGTGGCAGCTCAGTCCCTCAAGCCTGATCTGCTGGCAGCTCACTCACAGCTGGTGGGCTGGCAGTTGACTCATGGCTATTCCTTGAAATCCCATTTCAAGCAGGGTACAAGGACACCAAATTCAAATCCATTTCCCTACCATTTCAAGCAGGGTGCAGGGCCACCAAATTCAAGTGCAGTTTCTTACCACTTTGAGCAGGGTGCAAGGCCACCAACTTCAAGTGCAGTTTCATACCATTTCAAGCTGGATCCAAGGCCACCAAATTCAAGTGCAGTTTCATACCACTTTCAGCAGGGTGCAAGGCCACCAAATTCAGTGCAGTTTCATTCCACTTCGAGCAGGATGCAAGGCCACCAAATTCAAGTGCAGTTTCATTCCATTTCAAGCAGGGTGCAAGGCCACCAAATTCAAATGCAGCTTCATACCATTTCATGCAGGGTGCAGGGCCACCAAATTCAAGTGCAGTTTCTTACCACTTTGAGCAGGGTGCAAGGCCACCAACTTCAAGTGCAGTTTCTTACCACTTTGAGCAGGGTGCAAGGCCACCAACTTCAAGTGCAGTTTCATACCATTTCAAGCTGGATCCAAGGCCACCAAATTCAAGTGCAGTTTCATACCACTTTCAGCAGGGTGCAAGGCCACCAAATTCAGTGCAGTTTCATTCCACTTCGAGCAGGATGCAAGGCCACCAAATTCAAGTGCAGTTTCATTCCATTTCAAGCAGGGTGCAAGGCCACCAAATTCAAATGCAGCTTCATACCATTTCATGCAGGGTGAAACCATCATTAAACCACACAAAACACCAAACTCACAGTTCAGTAGACATTCAGTGTGTTCAGTTGATTCACAGCTCAGACAGAGCCGTGACCTCTCCCTCCCCCATCATGCCGAGACTGAGCCACACCCACACTTCCGGGTTTTATAATCCCTCCCCCTCCCACCGGAAAAGGTGTGGCCTTCATGGCGTGATTGACAGGAGAGATTCTCAACATTTTTTAAACACTAATAACACATTTATTTTTCATTGATGGGAAGAATTCTCTGCACCTGCTCAGCGGAGGGGGACTGATTAAGATAGATAAAAATCACAGCCGTAAGTGGTAGCGTTTTATCAATATACAGTGCAAACAGGAAGTAAGTGCATTTGCAGTAGTGACTTTCAACTTCAAGCCAAAGCACCCAAGCCACGATTTGCAGTAAGTAGTGCCTTTCAACTTCAAGCCAAAGCACCCAAGCCACCATTTGCAGTAAGTAGTGCCTTTCAACTTCAAGCCAAAGCTCCCAAGCCACCATTTGCAGTAAGTAATGCCTTTAAATTTCAAGGCAAAGCACCCAAGCCACCATTTGCGGTAAGTAGTGCCTTTCAACTTCAAGCCAAAGCACCAAAGCCACCATTTGCAGCAAGTAGTGCCTTTCAACTTTAAGCCAGCACCCAAGCCACCATTTGCAGTAAGAAGTGCCTTTCAACTTCAAGCCAAAGCACCCAAGCTACCATTTGCAGTAAGTAGTGCCTTTCAACTTCAAGCCAAAGCACCCACCACCATTTTCAGTAAGTAGTGCCTTTCATCTTCAAGCCAAAACACCCAAGCCATCATTTGCAGTAAGTAGTGCCTTTCAACTCCAAGCCAAAGCACCCAAGCCACCATTTGCAGTAAGTAGTGAATTTCAACTTCACAAAAGCACCCAAGCCATCATTTGCAGTAAGTAGTGCCTTTCAACTTCAAGCCAAAGCACCCAAGCCACCATTTGCAGTAAGTAGTGCCTTTCAACTTCGTCAAAGCACCCAAGCCACCAATTGCAGTAAGTAGTGCCTTTCAACTTCAAGCCAAAGCACGCAAGCCATCATTTGCAGTAAGTGGTGCCTTTCAACTTCAAGCCAAAGCACCCAAGCCACCATTTGCAGTAAGTAGTGAATTTCAACTTCACGAAAGCACCCAAGCCATCATTTGCAGTAAGTAGTGCCTTTCAACTTCAAGCCAAAGCACCCAAGCCACCATTTGCAGTAAGTAGTGCCTTTCAACTTCGTCAAAGCACCCAAGCCACCAATTGCAGTAAGTAGTGCCTTTCAACTTCAAGCCAAAGCACGCAAGCCACCATTTGCAGTAAGTAGTGCCTTTCAACTTCAAGCCAAAGCACCCAAGCCACCATTTGCAGCAAGTAGTGCCTTTCAACTTCAAGCCAAAG
Organism: Amblyraja radiata; assembly: GCF_010909765.2. Classification (NCBI taxonomy): domain Eukaryota; kingdom Metazoa; phylum Chordata; class Chondrichthyes; order Rajiformes; family Rajidae; genus Amblyraja; species Amblyraja radiata. The sequence continues at coordinate 84,174,865 of NC_045957.1, forward strand.
CACCCAAGCCACCATTTGCAGAAAGCAGTGCCTTTCAACATAAAGCCAAAGCACCCAAGCCACCATTTGCAGTAATTAGTGCCTTTCAACTTCAAGCCAAAGCACCCACCACCATTTGCAGTAAGTATTGCCTTTCAACTTCAAGCCAAAGCACCCAAGCCACCATTTGCAGTAAGAAGTGCCTTTCAACTTCAAGCCAAATCACCCAATCCACCATTTGCAGTAGGTAGTGCCTTTCAACTTCAAGCCAAAGCACCCAATCCACCATTTGCAGTAAGAAGTGCCTTTCAACTTCAAGCCAAAGCACCCAATCCACCATTTGCAGTAAGTAGTGCCTTTCAACTTCAAGCCAAAGCACCCAATCCACCATTTGCAGTAAGTAGTGCCTTTCAACTTCAAGCCAAAGCAACCACCACCATTTGCAGTAAGTAGTGCCTTTCATCTTCATGCCAAAACACCCAAGCCACCATTTGCAGTAAGTGGTGCCTTACAACTTCACCAAAGCACCCAAACCACCATTTGCAGTAAGTAGAGCCTTTCAACTTCGCCAAAGCACCCAAGCCACCATTTGCAGTAAGTAGTGCCTTTCAACTTCAAGCCAAAGCACCCAAGCCATCATTTGCAGTAAGTAGTGCCTTTCAACTTCAAGCCAAAGCACCCAACCCACCATGTGCAGTAAGTAGTGCCTTTCAACATCAAGCCAAAGCACCCAAGCCACCATTTGCAGTAAGTAGTGCCTTTCAACTTCAAGCCAAAGCACCCAAGCCACCATGTGCAGTAAGTCGTGCCTTTCAACTTCAAGCCAAAGCACCCAAGCCACCATTTGCAGAAAGCAGTGCCTTTCAACATAAAGCCAAAGCACCCAAGCCACCATGTGCAGTAAGTCATGCCTTTCAACTTCAAGCCAAAGCACCCAAGCCACCATTTGCAGAAAGCAGTGCCTTTCAACATAAAGCCAAAGCACCCAAGCCACCATTTGCAGTAATTAGTGCCTTTCAACTTCAAGCCAAAGCACCCACCACCATTTGCAGTAAGTATTGCCTTTCAACTTCAAGCCAAAGCACCCAAGCCACCATTTGCAGTAAGAAGTGCCTTTCAACTTCAAGCCAAATCACCCAATCCACCATTTGCAGTAAGTAGTGCCTTTCAACTTCAAGCCAAAGCACCCAATCCACCATTTGCAGTAAGAAGTGCCTTTCAACTTCAAGCCAAAGCACCCAATCCGCCATTTGCAGTAAGTAGTGCCTTTCAACTTCAAGCCAAAGCACCCAATCCACCATTTGCAGTAAGTAGTGCCTTTCAACTTCAAGCCAAAGCAACCACCACCATTTGCAGTAAGTAGTGCCTTTCATCTTCATGCCAAAACACCCAAGCCACCATTTGCAGTAAGTGGTGCCTTACAACTTCACCAAAGCACCCAAACCACCATTTGCAGTAAGTAGAGCCTTTCAACTTCGCCAAAGCACCCAAGCCACCATTTGCAGTAAGTAGTGCCTTTCAACTTCAAGCCAAAGCACCCAAGCCATCATTTGCAGTAAGTAGTGCCTTTCAACTTCAAGCCAAAGCACCCAACCCACCATGTGCAGTAAGTAGTGCCTTTCAACATCAAGCCAAAGCACCCAAGCCACCATTTGCAGTAAGTAGTGCCTTTCAACCTCAAGCCAAAGCACCCAAGCCACCATGTGCAGTAAGTCGTGCCTTTCAACTTCAAGCCAAAGCACCCAAGCCACCATTTGCAGTAAGTAGTGCCTTTCAACTTCAAGCCAAATCACCAAAACCACCATTTGCAGTAAGAAGTGCCTTTCAACATAAAGCCAAAGCACCCAAGCCACCATTTGCAGTGAGTAGTGCCTTTCAACTTCAAGCCAACGCACCCAAGCCACCATTTACAGTAAGTAGTGCCTTTCAACTTCAAGCCAAAGCACCCAAGCCACCATTTGCAGTAAGTCGTGCCTTTCAACTTTAAGCCAAAGCTCCCAAGCCACCATTTGTGGTAAGTAGTGCCTTTCAAGGCGGAGGGGGGGCTCTGAACAAAGTGGCCAATAAATGCACAGTGGGCCAAAAGTGGTCAAGGTCAGTGTTTTAGTAATATAGATAGATTAAGGGATTGGACATGCTAGATGCAGGAAACATGTTCCCGATGTTGGGGGAGTCTTTAAGAATAAAGGGTAAGCTATTTAGAAATGAGATGAGGAAAAACTTTTTCACACAGAGAGTTGTGAATTTGTGGAATTCTCTGCCACAGGCAGTGGAGGCTGATTCACTGGATGCATTTAAAAGAGGGTTAGATGGAGCTCTCATGACTAGCGGAATCAAGGGATATGGGGAGAAAGCAGAAACGGGGTACTGATTGTTGAAGATCAGTCATGATCGAAGGGCTCGAAGTCATGATCGCCGGCTCGAAGGGCCGAATGGCCTACTCCTGCACCTATTGTCTGTGTATCTATGTATGTATGTATATATACTGTACACACATCAACAATATGGATGAGCATTTACAGGGCATGGTTTGTAGCTGACTCTAAAACAGGTGCTATCATAGAAAGTGAAGTTGCTTATCAAGAAATACGTCAGGTTCTTAATTGTGTAGGAAGTGGGAGTAAGTGAGCGTGGCATTGGACATTGGGAAGTCAAACCATATGAGCGGTGGTGGTTTAAAGGGCATTATTGAGTGGAGGGATCTAGGAGTACAAGTGTATAATTCCTGCAGTGCAAGGGTTAAACTGACAATTTCAGCTGAAATGTTAAATGGTTATCAGCGAAATTAGCAGTCAGGAGTCTACGAAAACAAGTTTATTTCCTCGCACCTGCGATCAGTGCATGGGAAAGGCTGCGTTGGTGAACAAAACAGCAATGTTTGAGTCGATGTTCCCAAACAATGTCTAACAATGTCTAGATGAGCTGAGCAAACAACAGCAATAGTTGGGTAGACCACCCGTGCCCCCTGCCGCTAGTAGAGCAGAAACACTGCAGACAAGGGGGGGCTTGTTGAAGGGGGCAGTGGCGCGCGCGGTCTGCTCTGATAAGAAATGCCATAAAGATTGGTGTTGGGCGCCCTTTCGAAAAAGAGAACGTCAGCCTTCGACTGTGTTGCAAACGGTGCCAGGTCACTGAACTCTGATGCATGTTCAGATGAGTTTGTGGATGGGTTTACATGATGGGCATATGTTTAGGATGATAGAGGAGAAATTTTATTGCAATGTGAAGGTCAACTTTTCTCAAAGAGAGTGGTACATAAACGGATGAGCAGCCAAAGGAACTGATTGAAGCGGACATAATAACAACATTTAAAAGACATTAGGTCAGGTATATGGTTAGGAACATTTCAGAAGGATATGTGGCTGGGCATATAGGACAAAATTTGATGGACATCTGGGTCAGATTAAATGAGTTGGGCAGAAGGGCGTTTCCATGCTGTATGATTTACTGACTATCACTCTACAGCAAAGTGTTAACTTATTGAGCAACTATGTTCTCAGGAAGATTAAAATTAAAATGCCCCATTTGTAAAATTGAACAACACGTCTCAACAAAGCTTAAAAATATGATTTTAGCACAAGTTCCAACCAGTTCCTTGCAACCACTCATTGGATGTTAGTAAATGCAGAGATGTGCCAAATAACCTCCCCTTTGGCTCCCTGAAATATTCTCACAGCTTCCAGAATGTACAGGCATTGCTGAACTATTGAGGACATTTCTTATGGTCAATGCCAAATGTCCTGGGAAATTCAACAACTCTTTTTAGTTTAGAGACAGAGCATGGAAATAAGCCCTTTGGCCCACTGAGTCCTCGCTGATCATCAACCATCCATTCACACTAGTTCCATGTTATCCACATTCTCATTCTTCGTTACACACAAAGGGCAATTTACAGAAGCTAATTAACCTGAAAACCCTCACGTCGTTGGGAGGTGGGAAGAAACTGGAGCACCTGGATGAAACCCACATGCTCACAGGGAGAACCTGCAAACTCCACACAGACAGTACCTGAGGTCAGGATTGAACTCAGGTCTCTGGTGCTATGAAACAGCAGCTCTACCAGCTCTGCCACTGTGCCGCTCAAAGTTTCTCCTTTACCTGACATATTTCAAAAGCTTCACCAGACAAAGAACTGGATCTGGGAGAATAAGGATCCTTGGTGTGGTTGTAGTGTTGTAGAGTAGAGATATCTAGGGGCGCGGGTGCATAGCTCCGTGAAGGTGGAGTCGCAAGTAGATCGGGTGGACAAAAAGGCTTTTGGCACATTTACCGTCATCAGCCAGAGTATAGAAGTTGGGAGGTCATGTGGCAGTTATATAAGACGTTGGTGAGGCCGCATTTAGAGTATTGTGTTCAGTCCGGGGCATCTCTGGATAGAAGGAATGGGTGACAATCCGAATTGAGTCCTTTCTTCAGACTGAGAGTCAGTGGAGAGGGCGACACACAAAGAGGATGTCGTTCCCTGTTCCATGCATACACTGGCCCTATCCCCAAATCTCTATCTCTGTTACATTGGTGTTACCCCCTGCACCTATACAGAACTCATGGACTTTATTAACTTCACCACCAATTGTCATCTTACACTCAAATTCCGATGGTCCATCTCAAACACCTGCCTTCCCATTCTTGATCTCACTGTCTCCATCACAGGAGATAAACTGTCGACTGACATCTATTATAAACCTACAGACTGCCACAACTATCTCGACAACACTTCTTCCCACTCTGCTTCCTGCAAAGACTCTATTCCCTGCTCCCAATTCCTCTGTCTATGCCCTGCATCTTGTTTTCCGTACCAGGACATCTGAGATGTTTTCACTCTTCCCTCAGAGATGAAGCCCTCACACGGTTGATGGTGGTACAGCGGTAGAGTTGCAGCCTTACAGCGAATCGATCGCCGGAGACCCGGGTTCGATCCTGACTACGGTTGCTGTCTGTAAGGAGTTTGTATGTTCTCCCCGTGACCTGCGTGGGTTTTCTCCGAGATCTTCGTTTTCCTCCCACACTTCCAAAGACCTATAGGTATGTAGGTTAATTGGCATGGTAAATGTAAAAACTTGACCTTGTGGTATAGGATAGTGTTAATGTGCTGTATGCACGGTATATGTTTAACCTGGAAATCAAAGGTAAAATCTATTTTCAAATAGCTAAAACTTTCAGTGTGTTGATTTCTGGATCTTGTTGCCTGTGGGCTAGTTTGTGACAGCGAAATAGAGGGGGTACAAGAGAGAAAACCTGAGGGAGGGTTGACTGAGGACTGTTGGGGCTGAAAGTAGCAATTAAAGGATAATTCACGTGTTCAAACATTCACTTATCTTAACTTGTTTAGTTAAGGAGTTCCTTTTAGCATTGCTTACAGGTGCAAGTTGTCAATGCATCAGTTGTTACCTGTTGCCAGCTTCTCTACGCTTTTCTCTTGGGTGCCATCTTACTGAAACAGTGAGCTCGCCTCTCCCTCTCCTATGCCTCCCCTACAGTCATTTTATAAACTTTCAAATTCTCAGAATTCATAGTTTATGACAATGGGAAGTGTTCTTTGATGTAAATTGGCACCAGAAAATACTGGGATTTATTCATTGTTGACAGCTGGACACATGCCAGATAACTTTGTCAATGCCTCATGACCGTAGTTATGTTGGACACACCTTATCACACTATTCATTCCATTATCCCAAAGTTCAGCTGTTTTTTGTGTTTCACTCCTGGCAGCTCCAAGTGTTCTGGTGTAAACTACACCTTTGCCTCAAGCACAGCAGGAAAGATATTTTGTAAGTCTAGATGCATGTTTCCCACCCACCTGAATACCTGTAACAATCACTTCAGTGTAAAGCAAAGATACTGGAGGAGCAAGATAGACCACTAGGCGAGAAAGCCGTAGTTGGCCATGGACGTCAAGGGTAATTTTTTTTTGCACCATTTTGGGAATCAAATATATGATTTTTTAAATTTCTGCTATAAAAATGTTCTGCTATAAAGTGCTCGAATCGCCAATGTAAGCGACCTGACCTGTCTTTCTTCAAGTTCCCCACTAAAGACGAAAGGTAAGAAAACAATTATAACTTTCTGTCGTGTGGCCTGCCCGATCTCTTCCTCTAGCTCAGATCGCGGAGCCGGGGGTCGCCAGAAGAATTGCTCCGATCGCTGGCCAGCGGACTATAACATTCTGAAGCCGCGGTGTGCGGAGCTTCTAGTCGCGGGGTCAGCATGCACTTTCCCTCGCGGAGTCTGGAATTCCTCGCCGGAGAAGTGCTCCGACCGCCAGCCTGCATCATGAAGCCCAGGAAGCAGCCGATTCGGGACCTCCAAGCCACGGAGATCCCGAATCGGCTTGTGTTTAAGCCGGTTTGAAATGGTGTTTAAAATACAGGATAAATGGTGTTAAATATACACAATGTACACAGATCAATGGTGTTTAAAATACATGATAAATGGTATTAAATATACACAATGTACATGGATCATTGGTGTTTAAAATACATGATATAGGGAACAATGACATGCCTCGAGGAGCACACATTATAGCCTTAATTTACTTCCCAATGTATGATGACTAACATATACAATTCTATTCTGATCCCGACAATGTATTATATTATAAAATACATCATTTTTTGGTACATGACCAAGTTATTAGAAAGTCTTCTTATATAGATCTAGACTTCCCACAATAATAAAGATAGACAAATATGCTGGAGAATGTCTCCAACATTTTTGTCTATCTTCGATTTTCCAGCATCTGCAGTTCCTTCTTAAACAATAATAAAGGTATCAAATTTTACACTGCTGTAAATTTTTGGTTTTGTTCGTGTTGTAAGGCATGCATGCTAGTGTAAGCTCTTCTACATTTAAGATAATTTGACCTATTAGAGGAAAAATGCATCTTCAATATACATGTCTCTCCCCACCCCTGAAAACAATTGCATTTAAGTGACATATCATCCATTCTGCACTTATGTAGTTATAATTAAATTTGTTATGTTAATTCTATATGATATTTTACTGTAATTTCAGATGTCGACAATGGGTCCAGAACACTCGTTGACAAGATCTCCTACACCGAACTACGTACTTTTCAAAGAATTGCCGTCTTTGTTCTGAACACCTTGTATATCTCACACATAAAACAATGTAAATTGTGTAAATCTTACCATAAATGACAGAAATAAAAAGTGTTATCCTTGTTTATGAATTTTGATGTAGAATTATTTTAAATTGAGTGGATTGATAGCAACTCAAATGGTGGTGAGTCTTCATTGCCGGGGGGGAGATTGGGAGATTGGGAGAGTGGGAGAGTGGGAGAGTGGGAGAGTGGGAGAGGGAGAGGGAGATATATATATATTTATATACATACACTAGACTAAGTGGGACCCGTTGGGTCCCGTGTTCACATGGGAGGGCTGGTCTCCCAACGCAATATTCCACCTCTCCACCAATTCCAATATTGGTGGCCAGTGGGGGGGGGGGGTTCTGGAGTGCTAGTATGGGTGTTGTGGGCTGAAGGGACTGGTTTCCAGAGGGCTAGTATGGACATTGTGGGCCAAATGGATTCTTGGGGTGGCAGCTCAGTCACTCAAGCCTGATGTGCTGGCAGCTCACTCACGGCTGGTGGGCGAGCAGTTGACTCACGGCTATTCCTTGAAATTCCATTCAAGCAGGGTGCAAGGCCGCCAAATTCAAATTCAAATGTAGTTTCCCACCATTTCAAGCAGGGTGCAAGGCCACCAAATTCAAATGCAGTTTCATACAGAGAGTTTCACACAGAGCTGATGTGGATTTTTAAGAAGCAGCAACAAGGAGAAGCAGGAAGAAGCACTGATTGGCTGGAGCCCGTGGGGGAGGAGAGGAAGTCACAAAGGACAAGCAGTTTAAAACTGAGGGATTTGGTTTGTAAATTGGTAAATTAGGCAATTTATCAGTGATTATAAGCAAGGCTGCTCTAGGGGAGTGACAGTGAGGGAGTGGCCTTGTGAGTAAAGTGTGAATCTTTGGGGAGGAGACTACACAATATGCTGGAGAGGGAGAGATGAAAGAAGGTGATGTCAGGCAAGCTGATTCAGTGCGATGCTTGCAGTATGTGGGAGATTAAGGACACCGCTGGTGCCTCTGACTGCTACAAGTGTGAGAAGTGCATCCAGGTACAGCTCCGGAAGGACCGTGTTGGGGAACTGGAGAAGCAAGTGGATGACCTCAGGTTCATCCGAGAGGCTGAGTCGTTCCTCGACGAGTCCTACAGCAAGATTGTTACACCGAAGGTACTGGAAGAGGGAAGGTGGGTGACAGTGAGAAACGGAAGTAAACATGGAATGCACAGGTCCCTGGGTGTTGAACCTCTTGTGAACAGGTTCACCCACCTAACAGCTGTCGGGACAGAAGACGTTGACTCACTGAGCGGCGCACTGGCTTGCGATGCAAAAAGTGCTTTAGAGCCAAAACCAAGGAGGCTGACGTCAGGCAACGCAGTGGTGGTTGGAAACTCCATTGTGAGAGGTACGGACAGGGGTTTCTGCAGGAACAGACGGGATTCGAGGATGGTGTGCTGCCTCCCGGGTGCCAGGATCCAGGTTGTCATGGACAGAATGCAGAAAATCCTCAAGGGCAAAGGTGAACAGCCGGAAGTGGTAGTGCATGTCGGCACAAACGATGTCGGAAAGAAGGGGATGAATATTCTGCAGCGTGACTTTAGGGAGCTCGGAAAAATGCTGAAAAGCAGGACCTCCAGGGTTGTTATGTCCGGTTTGCTTCCAGTTCCTCGTGCTGGCGAGAGCAGGAACAGGGAGATACGGGACGTGAATGTGTGGCTGGGGAACTGGTGCACGGGGCAGGGAGTTAGATTCTTAGATCACTGGGATCTGTTTTGGAGTAAGGGGAACTGTACAAAAGGGACCAATTGCACCTTAACAGGTGGGGGACCAGCATTCTGGCAGGCAGGTTTGCCATTGTGACACAGCTGGTTTTAAACTACATCGGGGGGGGGGGGGTGTCAAATCTGCTGGTGAGGAATGGAATTCAATCCATAGAAACATAGAAACATAGAAAGTAGGTGCGAGAGTAGACCACCAGGTCCGTCGAGCCCGCACCGCCATTCGCTCATGGCTGAACACTAAACAGACACACTTACCCACAAACAGTAGACACAAGACACAGAACACAAGACACTACCCTCCCCTTTATACCGCTATCACCCCTCTCCACCCCAAAAACCTCGTGATCTCCTGGGGGAAGCAAAAAAACGGATAAAAACCCAGGTCCAATTCGGGAAAAAAATCCGGGAAATTCCTCTCCGACCCCAATCTAGGCGATCGACACTTGTCCAGGAGATCACTCAGGTCTTACTATACTAACCATACCTAGGTCCATATCCCTGCCCTCTCCCCGTAGCCCCTTATCCCCTTGGCAGCTAAAAAAACATCTATTTTAGTCTTAAATATATTTAAAGTTTCTGCTTCCACTGCTCCCTGGGGCAGTGAATTCCATAAATTAACCACCCTCTGGGTGAAGAAGTTCTTCCTCATCTCAGTTTTAAAAGAGCCCCCCCTTATTCTGCAACTATGTCCCCTAGTTCTAGTTTCCCCGATCATTGGGAACATCCTCGGTGCATCCACCCGATCAAGGCCCCTCACGATCTTATATGTTTCAATGAGATCGCCTCTCATTCTTCTAAACTCCAAAGAGTAGAGTTCCAGCCTACTTAACCTTTCCTCATATGTCAATCCCCTCATTGCAGGAATTAATCTTGTAAACCTTCGCTGCACTGCCTCCAGGGCTAGTACATCCTTTCTTAAGTATGGACCCCAGAACTGTACACAGTATTCCAAATGTGGTCTCACTAATACTGTGTACAGCTGCAGCAAGACCTCCGTGTTTTTATACTCAATCCCCCTAGCAATAAAGGCCAAAACTCCATTGGCCTTCCTGATTGCTTGCTGCACCTGCATACTAACTTTTAGTGATTCATGTACTAATACCCCTAGATCCCTTTGCGTTGCATTACAACGCAGCTCCTCCTCATTTAGAAAATAACTTGCCCTATCATTTTTTTTCCCAAAGTGAATGACTTCACATTTATTAGTATTAAACTTCATCTGCCAAGTTGTTGCCCACTCACCTAGCTTATCTATATCCTTTTGCAGACTCTTCCTATCCTCCTCATCCCCTACTTTTCCTCCCATTTTTGTATCGTCCGCAAATTTTGATATATTACACTTGGTTCCCTCCTCCAAATCATTTATATAAATTGTGAACAACTGGGGTCCCAGCACCGACCCTTGCGGAACCCCGCTAGTTACCGGTTGCCATCCCGAGTATGAACCATTTATCCCCACTCTCTGCTTCCTATTTGTTAGCCAATCCTCTACCCATGCTAATATATTACCCCCAATTCCATAATTTTTTATTTTTAGCAATAATCTCTTATGTGGCACCTTGTCAAAAGCCTTTTGGAAGTCCAAGTATACCACATCCACCGGTTCCCCTTTATCCACCCGGGTTGTTACTTCCTCAAAGAATTCGAGCAGATTCGTTAAACAGGACTTCCCCTTCACAAAACCATGCTGGTTCTGTCCGATGAAGTCATGTTTATCCAAGTGCCCCGTTAGTGTTTCTTTAATAATTGTCTCTAACATTTTACCCACCACCGATGTTAGACTAACCGGTCTATAGTTACCCGCTTTCTGTTTACTTCCTTTTTTAAATATAGGTGTTACATTGGCCATTTTCCAATCCACTGGGACCGTTCCTGCCTCCAGGGAGTTTTGGAAAATTATCACCAATGCATCCACAATCCCCACCGCTATCTCCCTCAAGACCCTTGGATGTAATCCATCAGGCCCAGAGGATTTATCCTCCTTCAGTCTCATTAATTTCTCTAATACCACCTCCTTGGTGATCTTAATAGTATTTAGCTCCTCCATTCCTACCGCCCCCTGTTTATCCAACGTTGGAATATTTTTTGTGTCTTCTATGGTGAAGACTGATACAAAATACTCGTTTAATGCCTTTGCCATTTCCATGTTCCCCACCAACAACTCTCCAGTCTCACCCTCCAATGGACCAACGTTTACCTTAGCCACCCTTTTTCTTTTTATATAGCTATAAAAACTCTTACTATTAGTTTTTATGTTGTTTGCTAAATTCCTTTCATAGTCTATTTTCCCCGTCTTAATTAATCTCTTAGTTATTTTTTGCTGACCTTTAAATGCTTCCCAATCCTCTACCCTCCCACTATCTCTGGCTACCTTATATGCCCTTGCCTTCAGCCGAATACTATCCTTTATAGTTTTGCAAGAGAAGATAAATAGGGACTGATGAGGTAGAGTCACTGTGGATTGAGTTGAGGAATTGTAAAGGCAAGAAAACACTAATTGGTGTTATCTACAGACCCCCAAATAGTAGCCCGGATGTAGGGTGTAAGTTGCAGCAGGAGTTAAAACTGGCATGTAACAAAGGTAATGCCACTGTGGTGATGGGGGATTGCAATATGCAGGTAGACTGGGAACATCAAGTTGGTTCAGGACCCCAAGAGAGAGAGTTTGTAGAATGCCTCCGAGATGGATTCTTAGAGCAGCTTGTAATGGAGCCGACCAGAGAAAAGGCAATTCTGGATTTAGTGTTGTCCAATGAACCAAATTTGATAAGAGAACTCGAGGTAAAGGAACCGCTTGGAGGTAGTGATCATAATATCATTAGTTTTAATCTGCAATTTGAGAAGGAGAAGGTTAAATCAGAAGTGGCAGTGATGCAGCTGAACAAAGGGGATTATGAAGGCATGAGAGGGGAGCTGGCCAAGGTAGACTGGAATAGGATACTAGCAGGAATGACGGTGGAACAGCAAAGGCAGGAATTTCTGGGCATAATCTGGAAGACACAGGATCATTTCATTCCAAAAAGGAAGAAATGTTCTAAGGGGAGTAGGAGGCAACCGTGGCTGACAAGAGAAGTTAGGGATAGAATAAAACTAAAAGAATAGATGTATAACATAGCAAAGAGTAGCCGGAAGCCAGAGGATTGGGAAACTTTCATAGGGCAACAGAAGGAAACAAAACGGGCTGAAAAGATGAAGTACGAAGGGAAGCTGGCCAGGAATATAAAGAAGGACAGTAAAAGCTTATTTAGATATGTTAAGGGAAAAAGAATAGCAAAGTCAAATGTGGGTCCCTTGAAGGCAGACACGGGTGAAATTATTATGGAGAACAAGGAAATAGCAGAAGAGTTGAACAGGTACTTCGGATCTGTCTTCACTAAGGAAGACACAAACAATCTCCCAGAAGTACTGGAGAACAGAGGATCTAAGGGGGTCGAGGAACTGAAATAATTTTTCATTAGGCAAGAAATAGTATTGGGTAGGCTAATGGGACTGAAGGATGATAAATCCCCGGGGCCTGATGGTCTGCATCCCAGGGTCCTCAGGGGGGTGGCTCTAGAAATAGTGGACGCATTGGTGATCATTTTCCAATGTTCAATCGATTCAGGATCAGTTCCCTGTGGATTGGAGGATAGCTAATGTTATTCCACTTTTCAAGAGCGAGAGAGAAAACAGGGAATTACAGACCAGGTGGGAAAGATGCTGGAGTCAATTATTAAACAGGTAATAATGGGGCATTTGGATAGCAGTAAAAAGATTAGTCCAAGTCAACATAGATTTATGAAAGGAAAATCATGCTTGACTAATCTTCTGGAATTTTTGAGGATGTGACAAGTAAGATGGATGAAGGGGAGCCAGTGGATGTTGTGTATCTAGACTTTCAGAAAGCATTTAATAAGGTCCCGCACGGGAGACTGGTGACTAAAATTTGAGCACATGGTATTGGGGGTAGAGTGTTGACGTGGATAGAAAATTGGTTGGCAGACAGTAAGCAAAGAGTAGGAGTGAACGGGTCCTTTTCAGAATGGCAGGCAGTGGTGAGTGGAGTGCCACAAGGCTCGGTGTTGGGGCCGCAACTATTTACCATATATATTAATGATTTGGAAGAGGGAATTAGGAGCAACACTAGCAAGTTTGCGGATGACACAAAGCTGGGTGGCAATGTGAACTGTGAAGAGGATGTTAGGAGGTTGCAGGGGGACCTGGACAGGTTGAGTGAGTGGGCAGATGCGCGGCAGATGCAGTATAATATAGATAAATGTGAGGTTATCCACTTTGGTGGCAAAAATAAGGGGGCAGATTATTTTCTCATTGGGGTTAGGTTAGGTAAATGGGAGGTACAGCGAGACCTGGGTGTCCTTGTACACCGGTCATTGAAAGCTGGCGTGCAGGTACAGCAGGCAGTGAAGAAAGCTAATGGCATGTTGGCCTTCATAATAAGAAGATTTAAGTATAGGAGTAAAGAGGTTCTTCTGCAGTTGTATAGGGCTCTGGTGAGACCACATTTGGAATATTGTGTCCAGTTTTGGTCTCCTAATTTTAAGAAGGACATCCTTGTGATTGAGGCAGTGCAGCGTAGGTTCACAAGATTGATCCCTGGGATGGCGGGACTGTCATATGAGGAAAGATTGAAAAGACTGGGCTTGTATTCACTGGAGTTTAGAAGGATGAGGGGGCATCTTATAGAAACATATAAAATTATAAAAGGACTGGACAAGCTAGATGCTGGAAAAATGTTCCCAATGTTGGGCGAGTCCAGAACCAGGGGCTACACTTAGAATAAAGGGGAGGCCATTTAAGACTGAGGTGATAAAAAAAAATTTCACCCAGAGAGTTGTGAATTTATGGAATTCCCTGCCACAGAGGGCAGTGGAGGTCAAATCACTGGATGGATTTAAGAGAGAGTTAGATAGAGCTCTAGGGGCTAGTGGAATCAAGGGATATGGGGAGAAGGCAGGCACGGGTTATTGATTGGGAACGATCAGCCCTGATCGCAATGAATGCCGGTGCTTGCTCGAAGGGCCGAATGGCCTCCTCCTGCACCTATGCAGTTTCCGACCACTTCAACCACGGTGTAAGGCCAACGAATTCAAGTGCAGTTTCATACCACTTCAAGCAGGGTGCAAGGCCACCAAATTCAAGAGCAGTTTCTTACCACATCAAGCAGGATGCAAGGCCACCAAACTCAAGTGCAGTTTCATGCCACTTCAAGCAGGGTGCAAGGCCACCAAATTCAAGTGCAGTTTCATGCCATGTGCCTGGAATGTGCTGTTAGAGGTGGTGAGGGAAGTAGATTTGATAGATTGAGATTCTTATAAATAGATGCATGGATATGCAGGTAACTGGGGAATATAGGTCGCATGGACACAGAAGGGATTCGTTTAATCTGGCATTGTGGCACAGACATCCTGGGCTCATTATTCTGTTACTGTGTTGTACTGTTCTCGATTCCTCAGCCACCTCCGAACTGAATTGGAAGCAAGTCGTCAAGAGTCTTTTATTCTCATATGTCCCGAAACAGAACAATGAAATTCTTCCTTCAGGGAGGGCGGGGGTAGGGGTGGGTAAAACTGAATTATAGTTAGTGAAGAAGGTCGTCAAAAATTGCACCAGGATCTTGATCAGTCGGGCAGGAGGGCTGAAGATTGGTTGATGCAATTTAATACAGAGAAATGTAAGATGTTGCATTTTGGGAGCACTAACATGGGCAGAACGTACACAGTGAACGATAGGGCTCTGGGGAGTGTAGAACAGAGGGATCTACAAGTACAGGTACATAGTTCATTGAAAGTAGCAGTACATGTAGATAAAGTGTTCAAAAGGGAACTGCAGATGCTGGAATATCGAAGGTACACAAAATTGCTGGAGGAACTCAGCGGGTGCAGCAGCATCTATGGAGCGAAGGAAATAGGCGACGTTTCGGGCCGAAACCCTTCTTCAGACTGATGGGGGGTGGGGAAAGAAAGAAGGAAAAAGGGAGGAGGAGGAGCCCGAGGGCGGGCGGATGGGAGGGTGGGAGGAGACAGCTAGAGGGTGAAGGAAGGAGAGGGGACAGCACAGGCTAGCCAAATTGGGGGAATTCAATGTTGATGCCATAAGGGCGCAAGGACCCCAGACGGAATATGAGGTGCTGTTCCTCCAATTTCCGCTGTTGCTCACTCTGGCAATGGAGGAGACCCAGGACAGAGAGGTCGGATTGGGAATGGGAGGGGGAGTTGAAGTGCTGAGCCACCGGGAGGTCAGGTAGGTTAAGGCGGACTGAGCGGAGGTGTTCGGCGAAACGGTCGCCCAACCTACGCTTGGTCTCACCGATGTAAATTAGCTGACATCTAGAGCAGCGGATGCAGTAGATGAGGTTGGAGGAGATACAGGTGAACCTTTGTCGCACCTGGAACGACTGCTTGGGACCTTGAATGGAGTCGAGGGGGGAGGTGAAGGGACAGGTGTTGCATTTCTTGCAGTTGCAACGGAAAGTGCCCGGGGAGGGGGTGGTGCGGGAGGGAAGGGAAGAATTGACGAGGGAGTTGCAGAGGGAGCGGTCTTTGCGGAAGGCAGACATGGGGGGAGATGGGAAGATGTGGCGAGTGGTGGGGTCACGTTGGAGGTGGCGGAAATGGCGGAGGATTATGTGTTGTATTTGCCGGCTGGTGGGGTGAAAGGTGAGGACCAGAGGGACTCTGCCCTTGTTGCGTGTGCGGGGATGGGGAGAGAGAGCAGTGTTGCGGGGTATGGATGAGACCCTGGTGTGAGCCTCATCTATGGTGGCGGAGGGGAATCCCCGTTCCCTGAAGAACGAGGACATTTCCGATGCCCTGGTATGAAATGTCATGGTCCAAGGGTAAGTAGGAGGAGGTGTCCGAGAGTTGGCGCGTGGCCTCAGCTTTGTAGAGATCGACGCGCCAGACTACCACGGCACCTCCCTTGTCGGCTGGTTTGATGACCCAGTCTGGGTTTTTGCGGAGAGATTCGATGGCAGTGCGTTCAGAGGGGGAAAGATTGGAGTGAGACAGGGGAGTGGAGAAGTTGAGGCGGTTGACGTCGCGGCGGCAGTTCTGAATGAAGAGTTCCAGAGCCGGGACTTTCTGAGGGGGGCTCCACGAGGAGGGGGTGCGTTGGAGACGGGAAAAGGGGTCATCATTAGGGGGCGAGGACTCCTTCCCATGTAGATAGGTTGGTCAAAAAAGCTTTTGGCACATTTGGCCTTCATCAGTCAGAGCATTGAGTATAGAAGTTGGGAGGTCAGATGTATAAGATGTTAGTAAGGCTGCATTTAGAGTATTGTGTTCAGTTTTGGGCACCATGTTATAAGAATAATGTTGTCAAGCTGGAAAGGGTGCAGAGAAGATTTACAAGGATGTTTCCAGGACTCGAGGGCCTGAGCTAGGGAGAAGTTGGGCAGTCTCGGACTCTATTCCTTAAGAGTGCAGGAGGGTGAAGAGTGATCTAATAGAGGTGTACAAAATCAAGATAGCAATAGATTGGATAGTTGCACAGAGGCTCTTTTTAATAGGAATCTAAGGGGTAACTTGTTCACACAAAGGGTGGTAGGTGTATGGAATGGACTGCTAGAGGAGGTCATTGAGGCAGGTATTATTGCAACGATTAAGAAGCATTTAGACAGATACCTGGGTAGGACAGGTTTCGAGGGATATAGGCCAAATGCAGGCATTTGCAGTGCTTCACGTAAAACCAACCACCACCAACAGCCATTTGCAGTGCTTAACGTCAAACCAACCACCTTTTCATTTTCAAACCACATTAAGGGCACTCAAGGTCAATAAAACCACACTCACAGTTTAGTGGACATGTGTTCAGTGTTTTTCACAGCTCAGACTGAGAGACGTGAGCCTCTCGCTTCCCCATCTTGCAGAGTGACTGAGGCACTCAACACTTTACATTTTATAGTCCCTCCGGAAGGGGCGTGTCCTTCAGGAAAGAGAATCTCAACATTTATAAACACTAATAACTCTTTTATTTTTCATTGATGGGAAAAATCCTCTTGTTCTGCACAGCGGAGGGGGACTCTGAGTAAGATGGCCAAAAATCACAGCCGTAAGTGGCAACGTTTAAAAAAAAAGGGGGGGGTGTAGGGGAAGGGGGTGTGGGGGAGGAAGGGGAAGGGGGTTTGGGGAGGGGATCCGTGGGGAGGTATGGTAGAGGGAGTGGGAGGTGAGGGGGAGGAATGGGGTGTGGGGGGTTTGGGGGGGTGAGGGGGTTGTGGGGGAGGGGGAAGAGTGTGGTGGAGGGGTGTGTGGGGGAGGGGGTGTAGGGGGTTATGGGATATGGGGATGGTGGCTGTGGGGGGAGGGGGGGATGTGGGGGAGGGGGTGTGTGGGGGAGGGGGTGTGAGGAGGAGGGTTGGGGGAAGTGGGGGGTAGGGCAGTATGGGGGGTGTGGGAGGTAGGGGGTGTGGGGATAGGTGGGCGGTGGAGGAAAGGGGGGTCGAGGGTGGGGGAAGGGAGGGTGTGGGTGAAGGGGGGGTGTGGGGGAAGTGGGTGGGGGCAGGGAGGATGGGGAAGGGGTGGTGGGGAAGGGGGGTGTGGTAAAGGGGGTGTGTGGGGAAGTGGGGGGTGTGGGGAAGGGTTTGGAATGGGGTGTGTGGGAAGGAGGGTATTCGCAGCAGACCTCACGCAGCAGCAGCTCCTGGTCCCACTGCGACTTCACTCAGAGGCCTCTGGTTCAAGTTAACAACTCCCGGCTCACGCTGCTATCGCTGCTCTTGATGCACTCTGCACTCTGCACTCTGGTGAATCGTTGGCAGAGGAGCTGAACCTCTTCTTTGCTCGCTTTGAAGTGGAGCCACCCGAGACAGCCACGTCACACTATATGGTCCACAGCAGCTTAACCCTCAAGATAGAGGAGCATGAGGTGAGGCGCACGCTGCGGGCCATCAATCCAAGGAAGGCTACTGGACCTGACGGCGTCTCTGGACGCGTGCTGAAGGACTGCGCAGATCAGCTGGCTGGAGTCTTTACGAGGATTTTCAACCAGTCTCTGGCCCAGTCCACTGTTCCACCCTGTCTGAAGTCCGCAACCATAGTCCCCTTGCCCAAAAAAACCAACATCTCCAGCCTCAACGACTACCGGCCAGTCGCACTCACACCAGTGGTGATGAAGTGTTTTGAAAAACTGGTCCGGGGTCACATCACATCACTCCTGCCCCGAAGCTTTGACCCTCACCAGTTTGCGTACAGAGCGAATAGATCTACAGAGGACGCTGTAGCCACAGCTCTCCATGCTGCACTGTCCCACCTGGAGCAGCGGGGGAGCTACGTGCGGATGCCCTTTGTGGACTACAGCTCTGCTTTTAATACCATCCTTCCCCACAAACTGGTGGACAAACTGGGGGACTTGGGACTTCCACACTCCACCTACATGTGGATAAATAGCTTCCTGTCGGGTCGCAGCCAGAGAGTCAGAGTGGGCCATCACACATCCACGACCCTCAGCCTCAGTACCGGCTCTCCACAGGGCTGCGTGCTGAGCCCCCTTCCCTACACCATCTACACACATGACTGCATCCCCGCCCACCACAGCAACACCATTGTCAAATTTGCGGATGACACTACGGTGGTGGGACTCATCTCCGGGGGGGATGAGTACGCCTACCGGGATGAGGCGGAGCAGCTGACAGTGTGGTGTGGAGAAAATAACCTGCTCCTCAACACCTTAAAGACCAAGGAGATAATAATAGACTTCAGGAAGAATAAAACGGACATGGTACCATTAATTATCAGAGGGGACTGTGTGGAGAGGGTGGCGGATTTCCGCTTCCTGGGAATCCATATTGAGGAGGACCTGACGTGGAGCGTGAACACCTCTGCACTGCTGAATAAGGTCCAGCAGAGACTGCACTTCCTGAGGGTGCTCAGGAAGAATAACATCACTCAGAGACTGCTGCTGTCCTTTTATCGGTGCTCCATTGAGAGCATCCTAACATACTGTGTATGCGTGTGGTACACCAGCTGCACAGCGGCTCAGAGGAAAGCGCTCCAGAGGGCCATTGACAACGCCCAGTGGATTGTCGGCTGCCCTCTCCTTACCTTGGAGGACTTACACAGTTCCCGCTGCATCAAAAAATCCCAGAGTATTATAAAGGACATTTCCCACCCCGGACACTCCCTGTTTGAACTGTTGCGATCAGGCAGACGGTACAGATCTACAAGGACAAGGACAAACAGACTTAAAAACAGTTTTTACCCCACTGCTATAAAGGCACTAAATGTAGCCGCCAATTAACGCAGGGGCAATACATACTAAGGGACTGTGGTACACTGTGAAATCGACAGAAGGATTTAGGGTTGGGTGTTTATGCGTGCTATTTTCATGATATTTATTTTAGTTTATCTTTTTTTAAATATTTTACCTTGTATGTATCGTTAGCTTTTAGAAATGTTTGAATGGTGCACTGATTGGCTGACATTTTTAAATTTCGTTGTACATGGTTCATGGTACAATGACAATAAAGAAACTATTCTATTCTATTCTACTATTCTGCACCTTGCACTTTGCACTCTGCACTCTGTTCTCTGCCCGCCGCCGAACGTTGCTCACAGAATCAGCCCCACCTCCGGGGCTTTATTCTCCACGGGTGCCAGAAGGGGCGTTACCTTCATGGTGACTGACAGTTGTGAAGACCATCTGCTGATCTGATGATTTTTTTTAAAACCTTCATAACTTATCCAATATTTCACCGATCTGAACCAAAACTTGGTGCTCTTGGAGTGGAGGAGAAAGGTAAGGCGGTGAAAAAATTCTAGTGATATAGATTACCGTTATTGCTCAAATTTAAATAAATAAATAAATAAAAATAAAAATAAACCACAAACCAGAAGTAGTCAAGATGAGTTTTAGTAATAATATAGATAGATATAGATAATTACCATTTTATAATTTTAGTCGGGGTAGGCACTGCCTACATTTCCTAACCTGACGGCACGTGCCTGTTGCCTGGAGTGTATGCTGGCATTGTTTCACTGACCCTTCCATTGGATTTGTAAGTTCTAGTGAAGACAGTGTAGGTTATATTTTTCCTGTATGTTGCACTAAGTATGGCAGGTGTCAGAGCATATTAGATGGTGGGATCATTCTGTTGGGTAGATGACAAGTATTCTGTCAAGTCTGAGATTGTGATCTTCGGGTGCCAGGAGTCGAAGTTTGGACAGAACTGAGTTAAAGTAAGATCATAGTTATAGTAAGAAATGGTGCTGTAGGAATGGAGATTTAAGAGTGTGGAGCGATTGTAATATGTGATTGTATATCTGCTTCTGTGGCAGGCACACAAATAGACACCTGGTTGGGGCGCCATCTTGGAAACAATCGTTGTCTGGAAAAAAGCTTTATTTTTCATTTCTCAATCTTATCGTGAAATTATTTTCCCTTTTCCTGGGTTAAATGAATCTCCAACTTTTTTAATTGTTCTTCACTTATGCGCCAACCACCAATCAGAGCCTTCATGGCTGACCTGACTGTCACTACTGAGTCAGTGCCAGGAGGCAGGTGGATCCTGCAGGGGCTGGAGAAGCTGATTGGATGGGCAAGGATGAGGTTTAAGCCAGGAAAATCAAGGTCACTGGTGCTGAAGAAGGGCAAAGTCATGGACAGGATCCGCTTCAACATCGAAGGGACACCAATCCCAACTGTCTCCGAAAGGCCAGTGAAGAGTCTTGGCAAGGTGTTTAACAGCAGCCTGAAGGATGCAGCATCTGTCCAGGCAACCTGTCAGGAGCTGGTTGAGAACAGTGGACCGGTCGGGGCTTCCCGGCAAGTTCAAGGCATGGATTTACCAGCATGGTATCCTGCCAAGGATACTCTGGCCACTGCTTGTCTACGAAGTCCCAATATCCATCGTAGAGAGATTGGAGAGGAAAGTCAGCAGCTTTCTCAGAAGGTGGCTGGGACTGCCCAGGAGCCTTAGCAGCATCGCCCTTTACGGAAATAACACCAAGCTCCAGCTGCCCCTGAAGTCCCTGGAGGAGGAGTTCAAGGTGACTCGGGCCAGAGAGATGATGATGTACAGGGACTCCAGCGACCCCAAGGTGGCTCAAGCAGGGGTGGAGGTGAAAACTGGGAGGAAGTGGAGAGCCGGCGAAGCCGTGCTGCAAGCAGAGTCCCGGATACGCCACAGAGTCCTGGTGGGAGCAGTGACTCGGGGAAGAGCTGGCCTGGGAATCTTCCCATCTCCCCAGTTTGACAAGGCCAAGGGGAAGGAGAGGCGCAGGCTGGTCCAGGAGGAAGTGAGGGCAGTGGTGGAGGAGGAGAGGCGTACCAGAGCAGTTGGATTGAGGCAGCAGGGAGCCTGGACAAGGTGGGAGCAGGCCATGGACCGAAAAGTTACATGGACTGAGCTCTGGCAGGCTGAACCACAGCGCATCAAGTTCCTGGTCCAGGCAGTGTATGATGTCCTGCCCAGCTCATCGAACCTCTTCATCTGGGGCAAAGCGGAATCTCCAGATTGTCTGCAATGCTCGGGCAAGGGGACGTTGGAGCACATCCTGAGCTGTTGCCCAAAGGCTCTTGGCATGGCATCACGACCAGGTTCTTAAACCATTACATAAGCCATCAGCATGGGAATCAGCAGCTGTAGACGAGAACGCCCCACCACCCAGATGATCACCTTCGTGAAGGCCGGAGTGCAGCAGCCAAGAACCACAGCAGCCAGGAATCAGTCAGGAATCCTGGCAACTGCGCAGGACTGGCAGCTTTCCGTAGACCTGGTGAAACAGTTGAAGTTCCCACAGCACATTGCCACGACCACCCTGAGGCCAGATATCCTCCTGGTCTCAGAGGCAACCAAAAACATCGGCTTGTTGGAACTGACTGTGCCGTGGGAGGACCGTCTGGAGGAGGCCCACGAGAGGAAGATGGCCAAGTATGAAGAACTGGTCATAGACTGCCGCAAGCAGGGCTGGAAGGCAAGGTGTATGCCCATCGAGGTTGGTTGCAGAGGTTTTGCAGGGCAATCTCTCTACAAAGCCTTGAGTGCACCGGGCATCAACAGAGTGGCGAGGAGAAGAGCCATCAAGAACACCACAGAGGCAGCGGAGAAGGCCTCGAGATGGGTCTGGATCAGGAGAGGAGGTCCATGGGGAGGAGCGAATGCCACCTGAACACAAGTCGTGGTCTGATCAACCACGGCTGGGTCACCTGGGTGAGGGTGTCTGATGTTGAAAGACCCGAAACACCCAATGACCCCAGGTTACATCACTGATGATGTGTTCAGGAGCATCTATCGATGTATTTGTATCAATGCTTGCTGCATAACTCAAAACCAGTTCAAATGATGCAGCAGAAAAGCACATTTCCATTCAATTATATCCGGGAACTTTCAACCTAGATCCTCGAGCTCCTCTATGTGGGCAGTGAGCTCAGTATGGTCATCCTGTTACCGGATATAAATGAGGATTTCAGTCAGATCAAAAAAGTAAGTGGGAAGCTTTGATATTCAATTCAATTCAATTCAACTTTAATGTCATTGCACAAATACTGAGTATGGGTACAACGAAATGCAGTTTTGCGTCAGTCCGTAGTAGTGCAATATAGAAATTTAAAAAAAAACAAAACAATTTTAATTATTTTTCAAAGGAAACAGGAAATTGGGTTGCACATTCCTGACACGCAGGAGGATAAAATCCCTCTTAAATGAGTAATTGACAAATGATTAAGAAGGAACTGCACATACTAGTTTACACCGAAGATAAACATAAAATGCTGGAGTAAATCAGCGGGACTGGCAGCATCTCTGGGTCGACAGGTGTTGCATCTCCTGTGGTTTATTGCAAAAAGTACCTAGGGGGGTGGTTTGGTTGGGAAAGGACGAGTTAACCAGGGAGTTGCGGAAGGAACGGTCTCTTTGTAGGGTACGTTGTTCCAGGCATACACTGGCCCTATGCCCAAACTCTATCTCTTTGTTACATTGACGACTGTATCGGTGCTACCTCCTGAACCCATGCAGAACTCATGGACTTCTTTAACTTCACTACTAATTTGCATCCTGCACTCAAATTCACTTGGACCATCTCCGACATCTCCCTACCGTTTCCATTACAAGAAATAAACTATTGACTGACATCAAATAAACCCACGGACTCCCGCAGCTCTCTGGACTACACTTCTTCCCACCCTGCTTCCTGTAAAGACTCTATTGCCTATTCGCATTGGAGATATCCTCATTCTTTATTGAACGCGGATTCCCCTCTTCCATCATAAATGAGGCTCTCACAAGGGTCTCCTCAATATCCTGCAGTTCGTCTCTTTCTCCCCCTCCCCCCCCCCCAGTCTTCCTTGTCCTCACCTTTCACCAGGGCCGGATTTACGTATAAGCTAGACAAGCTTAAGCTTAGGGCCTCGAAATCTAGGGGGGCCTCTGCCCGCTCCACTAAGGTGTATAAAACTTTTGAGATAGTGGCGTTGTTACAAAACCTACCATCGGTGGCGCTGTGTGCTTGCGATTCCGGAAGCTTTGGTGGTGTGGGGGGGAGGGATTAAAATGCAGGTGAGGTATATATTCTTTGTGCAGAGGAATTTGATCCACAGATCCTTGGATCATTGGAAATGCAGGACGAAGCAAAAGGTATGTAGTTTATTTAACCCTTTTCCCCCGCCGAACCTCGCCGCCGTACTGGGGGCCTACCCACCTCGCATCCGCACTGGGGCCTATCCACCTCGCCGCCGCACCTGGCCGACCCACCTCGCACTGGGCCTACCAAACATTGCCGCTGCACCCGGCCCATCTAACATCGCCGCCGGACCGGACCTACCGGACATCGCCACCGGACCGGGGCTCACCAAAAATGGCCGCCGCACCACGCCCAACTCGCCTCACCGGGCTGGCCAAACAAAGCCGCCCCACCGAACACCGCCCACCGGGACCTCCCACGCATCGCCCGCTGACCCGGACTCTACTGCCCGCGGACTCATACCATCCGGTCCGCTGACCCTCGCCACTCCACCGCCCACCAGCAGCCCGCAGCCATCGCCTTACCTGCAGCCTGGACTCAGCACCGGGCCTGAAGCCTCCACGCTGCTAAGTCCCACGCCCCTGGGTTTGACTGCACTGGGTCCTAGTGCTAGTCTCCTTAATCCTGGTTACCTCAGTGGCTGTTCCACTGGGTCTTCCCCATTCCCCTCCAGCTATGTGACCCCTGCTCTTCCCCACCCACACTACAGTCTTCATGCCCCCCTCCTCCCTGAACACCCACCACCCCCCCCACCAGACATCACCTCGGCCTCAGTCCACTCACCTGCCTTCCTCCGGCCCCAACCCCCATCCCTGCCGTGTGTTCACTATCGCCCCTGACCACCCCCTTTCCGACACCGAACAGTCGGTCCTCAGCAGACCTTTGTCCCCCTCCACGCCCACCACGACTTGGAACTCTTCTATTGTCGCCTCCGCCTCATAGCGTTCTTCCATGGGAAGGAGTCCTCGCCCCCTATTGATGATCCCTTTTCCCGTCTCCAACGAACCTCCTCCTTGTGGACCTCCCCTCATGGCCTTCCGGCTTTAGACCTTTTTATCCAAAACTGCCGGCGGGGCATCAACCACCTCAACTTCTCCACTCCCCTGTCTCACTCCAATCTCTTCCCCCCTGGATGTACAGCCATCAACTCACTCTGCAACAACCCAGACTGGGTTATCAAACCCGCCGACAAGGGAGGGGCCGTGGTAGTCTGCTGCGTCGATCTCTACAAAGCTGAGGTCACGCGCCAACACTCGGCCACCTCCTGCTACTTACCCCTAGACCATGACCCCACAGATGAGTACCAAGCCACTATCTCTAGCACCATCACTAACTTCATCCACTCTGGCTCCCTGCCCCCCCAAGCCTCCAATCTCATCGTTCCCCAGCCCCCCACAGCCCGATTTTACCTTCTCACCAAAATCCACAAACCTGACTGTCCTGGTAGACCCATTGTCTCTGCCTATTCGTGCCCTACCGAACTCATTTCCACATACCTTGACTCCATCCTATCCCCCCCCCCTGGTTAAATCCCTCCCTACCTATGTTCAAGACACCTCAGACACTCTCCGTTGTCTCCGGGCATTCCATTCTCTAGGCCCTCACCCCCTCATCTTCACTATGGACGTCCAGTCACTCTACACCTCCATCCCCCACCAGGATGGTCTCAAAGCCCTCCGGTTCTTCCTCGACCGGAGAATCAACCTATACCCATCCACTGATACTCTCCTCCGCCTAGTTGGTCCTTACCCTCAATAACTTCTCGTTTGACTCCTCCCATTTCCTCCAAACACAAGGCGTAGCTATGGGCATGCGCATGGGCCCCAACTATGCCTGCCTCTTTGTCGGGTACGTCAAACAATCCTTGTTCGAGGCGTACCAGGGCCCCATCCCCGACCTCTACCTCCGTTACATCGACGATTGCTTTGGTGCTACCTCCTGCACCCACACACAACTGACTGACTTCATCCGCTTCACGACTAACTTCCATCCGGCACTGAAATACACCTGGACCATTTCCGACATTTCCCTACCATTTCTTGACCTCACTATCTCCATCGCAGGTGATAGACTTCTGACCGACATCCACTATAAACCCACTGACTCCCATGGGTATCTAGACTACTCTTCTTCCCACCCTGCTTCCTGTAAGGACTCAACCCCGACTCCCAATTCCTCCGTCTATGCCGCGTCTGCTCCCAGGATGAGGTGTTTCACACCAGGGCATCAGAAATGTCCTCCTTCTTAAGGGAACGGGGGTTCCCCTCCCCTACTATAGATGAGGCTCTCACCAGGGTCTCTTCCATACCCTGTAACACTGTTCTCTCTCCCCATCCCCCCCACTCGTAACAACGGCAGAGTCCCCCTAGTCATCACCTTTCACCCCACTAGCCGTCACATACAACAAATAGTGCTCCGTCATTTTTGCCACCTCCAACGTGACCCCACCACTCGCCACATTTTCCCATCTCCCCCCGTCTGCTTTCCGCAAAGACCGCTCCCTCCGTAACTCCCTGGTCAATTCTTCCCTTCCCTCCCGCACCACCTGAAGTCCACAGGCTGAGCTGGGCGGAGATTCATGCTGGCGGCCCTCGGCAAAGGGATCCCAGGGCTCCACGATGTTGAAATCAGTGCGGCCCGAGGCTGGGAGCTCCGCAAACCACAGCTCCATGATGTTGAAGCAGCAGGCCCAACACTCCAGAGCTTCAAACGGCGATCCAAGTAAGGCATCGCTCGCTCCGCGGTGAATCCAATATGTATTTTAAAACCAACTGTTTAATGACAACATACAGACGGATCTAAAAGTGTCACACTGTCACTGTCGGGTAGTCATGGTCCTCTAGTCGTGGGGGTGGGGGATTGGGAGGGGGGTGGGGGGGGGGGGGGCTCACAAGTGAAATAGCTTAGGGCCTCTCTTCATATAAATCCGGCCCTGCCTTTCACCCCATTAGCCATCACATACCGCAAATAATCCTCAGACATTTTCACCACCTCCAACAGGATCCCAGCACTAGCCACATCCTCCAATCTCAACCCATTCCACTTTCCGCAGAGACTGTTCCCTCCGCAACTCCCTGGTTAACTCGTCCCTGCCCACCCAAACCATCCACTTCCCCTGTAACTGGAACACCTGTCTATCCAGAAATGCTGCCTGTCTCGCTGAGTTACTCCAGCATTTTGTGTCTAGAAATTGATAAATGCGACTTGGTCATACGGGTTTTGCAGAAATGACTTGTGATTAAGCCTACATATGTTTAAGAAGGAACTGCAGATGCTCGAAAAATCGAATTGCTTCAGAACAAAGTTACCGTTCGCAGTGAAACTGTGCATAATTTTACAAATAAATACACAAGTATCATGTTTTATCCTTCACAGGTCTTACAAATGCTTCAATTAAAATAATTCCAATTGAAATTATCTTGGGATTTACCTTGCTCATGGTGCCTTTAAATCTTATACAAATTAAATAAACCTTATTCTAATGTTAGTTTCTTGGTTGAGAACCTTGAGTTCCTGCATCAGATGTACACAGAAGCCCAGTGATAAAAACAGAAGGAACACCCCACTTCCCAAACTACCCACATACCTCAATGGGCGCTTCCTGTGCCACCTTGTGGCAAAATCTGCGAGTTTCACATTGGTCACGATTGGCCGTCTCAGGATCCCATAGAACTGGAGTGGAAGCAAGTCATTCTCAACCCTGAGGGATCACTTAAGAGAAAAAAGTGTTGGGTAACAAAGAGATTCCATTTTAGAAATGTCCACAAGTCGGTTAATTGGATTGGTATGATTGTAAATTGTCCCTAGTGTAGGATAGCGTTAACATGCAGGAATCGCTGGTTGGCACGGATTCAGTGGGCCAAAGGGCCTGTTTCCACGCTGTATCTCTAAACTAAACTATAAATATGTAAGGGTGTCCATAAGTCAGGCATTTGTAACCCAGAAGACTTTGCAAGCAAGCAAGCATGCAAGCATGAGAGGTTGCAAGTTAATGAAGCCAAGAGAACCCATACAGTTTTAATAATGGGTGAAAGGCAGTTGGGAAAACATTACGCTTATACATCTTGGAGGCAATCACAATGACAATTGCTGCAAGACCCAATATCCAAGGAATATAGAAAAAAACAAAAATAAGTGGTAATTTTATATTAAGAAATATAGGGGAGTTTGCAATAATTTTATTTTGAAATTAGTAACTTTTTATGGTGCAAGGTTTGAATTTGTGAATTCTTGAGTGTGTGCCATAGATTTTTTAGCCATTTAGTTTGACCATTCTCCGTCACAATATCCAGACATTTCCTTTTCTGTGATTCCATGGTTCACTTCTTAGTCAACTAGGATAAAATCCCAGGTTTCTCCCTAATTTTCTCATCACCAAGATCTCTGTCTGTCTCGGACATCCACCAAGTACTATACCTCATATTAGATAGAAATATGAGGTTATCTTCTCCGAGGATTGTAGGAATTATCAAGCATTTATCAACTGCCTGTGAGAATTAAAGGCTCCCGTAGGCCTCTCCCTCAATGTCAGAGAAGTCTATGCAAGTATTGGACAAATTGGAGAAAATAACTATAAATTCAGAGGGAGGTGAACGTTCGAGATACAATCTGCCACAGTTGAAATTCCTGTCATTATTTTTTGTTGCAATTTAAAAATATCAATAAAGTCCTTTTATTCTATACTCCTCTCAGCCACGTTTTCTTCTCCACAGACTAACATTTCAGACTCGCTAGCAATATTTCCAACACTCAGCATATGAACAAATTTCAGCAGTAAATCATTCATCATCCAGCCATCATACTGTTGTTGTAGTGCCAAAATATGTCACACTCACAAATCCAACAAATTAAATGACATAGGCATTGATTGTCATACGGTGAAAGCTGGTAGTTATTACTCCTATTACTCAGTGTCCATCTTTTTATTTATTTAAAAAATATATTCAACAGCAGTATTAACTGGTTACCCATTCACATTAGTTTTCACCATTGCTTTTACCAGCACATTTCTGCATTAAGCCTTACATTTATTTTTATTACTTTTACGCCAAGAATCCAACTGGGTTGCGATCACGCTCGCATGGTTCCATTCTTTCCCATACAGTCACAGCCCAAGAGATACCAGTGACGAGTTATCTTCCCACTGTTGGCCCCATGAATCAGTCCTTGACGTCCTCTTGTTTCCCAATCACACTATCCCTCAGTAATACTTTCCAAAAGCTTGGGTCAGTTTCCATATGTGCTCTGATGACATCAGTATTACCACACCCTCATCTCTCGATCTCTCCACCTCTTCCATAATATCAGATGGCTTGTCTGATAAGCAGAGGTTTCCACCAGAAGCACTGGCAAGATTAAAGTCATCAACTTTATATGCTGCAATATAACCATGCCAACCATCGATCACCTGCTCACACTAGTTCTACGCTATCCTACTTTCTCATCCACTCTTACACACCCGAGGCAATTTACAGAGGACAATTAACCTACAAGCCGATACGTCTTTTGGGATGTGGTAGGAAATCATAGCACCGGAGGAAATCCACATGCACTTGAGGCCTTCCAAAGATATTACCTGAATCTTTCCATTATTTTGTGTTTTTATTTCACAATTTATTTGCTACTTGCAGCAACTTCATATTAGAGGTTAGCCGTGGTGTTGGTGGAGGGAATAGTGACTACATGTTAATAATTAATTGGTTATTAATTAATAATTGGTTGGGTGAAACTCCCTCCTCAACAGTATGGTGGGTGTATCATCATCAGAGGCAATGCAGTTTAAGTAGGTAGATCACCATATCATTGGGGATGGGCAGTAGTTTAGTTTAGAGATACAGCATGGAAACAGGCCCGACCAGCGATCCCCACACACTAGCACTATCCTACACACACAAGGGACAATTTACAATTATACCAAGCCAATTAACCTACAAACCTGTACACCTTTGGAGTGCGGGAGGAAAACGGAGATTCCCGGAGAAAACCCACGCTGGTCATGGGGAGAACGTACAAACTCCACACAGACAAGCACCCATAGTCAGAATCGAACCCGGGTCTCTGGTGCTGTAATTCATCAACTCTACCACTGCGCTCCTGTATAAAGCTACATAATTTCTGGAGGGGAATTTTTGAAATTTTTTCTAAAATACTTAAAATAAAATTGGACCCCAACACAGAATTGATGATTCTAGGCACGTCTGTCAGATGCCTGTTCTGAGCTAACATTAGTTCCAAGACGCTTCCTTAATTATGGCCTAATAACGGCGAAAAAACGGATACTTAAATTTTGGAAACACACATCAGTCCCTACTGTAAAGATGTGGATTACAAACATGTTCGAGACACTACATTTGGAAAATATTAGGCTTGTCTTGGCAGAAAAACCAGATCAATTTTTCAAGACATGGACACCCTTTACCGAATTCTTACAAGGATAGTATGGCGCAACACAAATTTGGATTTAATCCAACTATATGAGACGAGGGACAGGTATATCTCCCCCTTTTTTTTCTTTTCCTTTTCCTCTCTTATATCTTTACTCACTCTTTGGCCACACTACATTGGTTGTCTAAGGGTCCTATCTTTTCACTTTTCACTTTTTCCTTCTCTTGTTCTTTCTTGCTTCTTTTCTCTCATTTTCAGGTTAAAAGGTCAAAATTGAATGTACAATAATTGTATAATTTTACATGCCGAATGTTTTATTCTTGTACAATTGCTTCTAATAAATTTTTTTTTTTTAAACTCTACCGCTGCGCCACCGTGCCGCATAGTAAATGCTAGTCTTACCTGTGTTGCCCAGATCTCTCAAAAAAATTATTTTTTTAAATATCGAAATGAGACTTTATTCAAGTAATAAATATATACAATACAGGAACCGTGCAAAAAATCCATCCGACATTCTCGGAGGCTATACAAACATTCAATACTGTTTACACAAATGACACAAATTTCGCCCCCACCCTTGCCACCCATGCGGCCCACTAGTGTGGAATCCCTTCCCTTATTTTTGAGGGGAGTCTCCACCACACCCTGCCCTCCATGTCCAGCAGCAGCAGGACCTTAAACTGTGGTCCTACCCCACAGAGCCTTGGCGTTGGCTGCACCAAGCTTCAGTGCGTCCCTCAGCACGTACTCCTGCAGTCTGCAGCAGGCTAGTCGGCAACATTCGCGGATGGACATCTTGCTCCGCTGGGAGGTCAATAAAGCTGGGGCAGTCCAAAGAGCATCTTTCACAGAGTTGATGACCCTCCAGCAGCACTCAATGTCAGTCTCTGAAAGCGTCCCTGGGAACAATCCGTAAATCACAGAGACCTCTGTGACGGAGCTGTTTGGAATAAATCGTGACAGGGATGACTGCAAACCTCTCCAGACTCGCTTTACAAATCCACACTCTGCAAAGAGTTGGGCAACCGTCTTCTCTCTATAGCAGCCGTCCCGAAGGCAGCATGCGCTGGTAGTGAGGTTCCGACGGTGCAGGAAGGATCTGAGTGGAGGGCTCCCCTCACTGTCAGCCAAGCAAGGTCTTGGTGCTTGTTGGTGAGTTCTGGCAATGGCATTTTGCCAGACAAGCTGGGCAGTCTGCTCTGGGAACCACGTCACAGGATCCATGAAGTAATTTCCCTGCAGTACCTGCAGGACGTTCCGTGCTGACCAATGCCCGATGGACTTGTGGTCAAAGGTGTTGGTCCGGAAGAACCTTACTACAACTGACAGATGGTGTGGCAATGTCCAGCTAACTGGCCCATTGCGTGGCATCTGTGCCAGGCCCACCCTTCGCAACACGTGTGACAGGTAGAACCTCAGCAGGTCGTGACACTTGGTGCCCATGTGCCTTGGCTCTACGTTCCGCCTAATGCAGCCACACACGAAGGTTGCCATCAGGGTGAGGGCGACGTTGGGCATGCTTTTACCCCAGTTGTCTGCCGAATTGTGCATTGTGGCCTGTCGCACCCGTTCCATCCTCGACCCCCAGATGCATATAATTAAAAATGCTATGACACTATGAGGATGTGATGAAGTGTGATGAAGTCGACCCTTTAATAAGACTCCAGGACTCTTTATGATTACTCATCAGCAGTAAGTTTTACTTGAACAAGGGGAGAATTGTCCCAGTCAAAGGCTGTGATTACAACTCCAAATTTAAGTGGGTACAGCAAGACAAAATACACCAAAAAGATGACAACTGAGGAAGGACAAAGTTGAGGTAGATTGATGTGTTAATTACAGGATCCATACTTTACTCTTACATTATACAAAAGACACGACTTCTTGGTTCCGCACACAGCAGAGTACAAAGGTAAGGATACTTAATATGTTAATAATTTTTACGTTAAATTGCGACTTCTCGGTTCTGCATGAACCGGGATATGAAGATAATGATAGTGAATGTGTTACTAGCAAATACCAGCTGGTGGCTTCTGAGTGCCGCATGTGTCAAGGTAAGGACAATGAATATGTTGACAATTGATATTAGCTGGCGTCCTCTGAACTTCGCACCTATGGAGTCACGGTGGCGCAGCGGTTGAGTTGCTGCCTTACAGCAAAAATGCAGCGCCGGAGACCCAGGTTCGATCCTGACTATGGGCGCTGCCTGTAAGGCGTTTGTACGTTCTCCCCGTGGCCTGCATGGGTTTTCTCCGAGATCTTCTGTTTACTTCCACGTTCCAAAGACGTACAGGTTTGTAGGGAATACCTCTGGAATTCTCTGCCACAGAAGGTAGTTGAGACCAGTTCATTTGCTATATTTAAGAGGGAGTTAGATGTGGCCCTTGTGGCTAGAGGGATCAGGGGGTATGGAGAGAAGGCAGGTACAGGATACTGATTTGGATGATCAGCCATGATCATATTGAATGGCGGTGCAGGCTCGAAGGGCCGAATGGCCTACTCCTGCACCTATTTTCTATGTTTCTATGTAGGTTAATTGGCTTGATTAAAAATTGTCCGGTATAAAATTGTCCAACTTCCAGTATAGTCCCTGGTAGGCTCTGCGGAAGGTACAAGGTACAAGGTACAAGGAGTTCAAAGGTAGTGACAACAAGTGTGTTCATGGCAAGTCTGTGTGTATTGGAGGTATAATGGTAATGACAGTGGGTATGTTAAATAGTCGATACTAGCCTTCGGAACACATGGAGTATTCAAAGGTAGGGAAAACGAATATGTTAAATAACAGACACTAACTAGCAGCTTGTTTTAATGTATTACTGAATTGTAGACCTTCACTAGCTTTTGGGACTTCTCCAGGCACTATATAAATATAAATGATAACTTCATAGGGAATAGCGTCATTCAAATCGGAACCAGTAACTTGCATGAACCCTCCCTCTGGTTTAATTCATGTTCATCTTCGTATTTCTTTGGGAAATTATTATAGCATGTCCCTCCTGCACATCCTCAGTGGCTATAATATAGAATATAGATTATAACCACAGATCAAAAGGAAATTTCATAATTCTCTCCAGGTTTTATGAAAGATAATCTAAAACGCCTTGTAACGTCAATTTCATACTTCCCAAAATGCAATATTAGTACATTGTCTCATCAGCCAAAATCCCGAGTGGGCGTGAACCTAAGTGGCTGCAGAGCTAACCACATTCAGGGTTCCATTTTGACATGAGTCAGAGAATGGTATCAAATTGCACAAAACCAGTCAACAAAATACTACACTGAAGAGATTAGTCTCTGTTTAAACTGCATGTTTTAAATGTGGCTCCACATTGCGTTATGTGAAGTCACTGAAACCCTGCAATAAGGCAGAAGTCATCTCCTTAAATTTGTGTCGGGCAGAGAGTGATGATTAAGGGGGTTACAGTGAAGTTTTAATGGTATTGTCTGTTGTCAAATTGTCTGTTTGCTCGTGTCTCTTCGACGGTAACTCAAACAAAATTGTAAGTGCATGAGTAATTCACATTATTTTCCATCCTCATGAATCAGCTAGATGTTTTTGTACACATTTTCGGGAACAGGCTAAAGTTCACTTTCCTTATGGCCCTCTGACTGCTCTATTGACTGATAAGTTGCAAGTCTGAAAAACATAACATTCACATTCTGAAATTTTGCCGATGAGAATCTATTCCCCCCAATGTTTTTGCAAGTTATTATAACAGGCAGGAAAATCCTGGTATGGGATTGCCCGCAAACATTATGTGATCCTTCTTATTTCTCCCAGGGATACTTGTGAGCATAAACTTCAAGAATCATCAAGAAAAATAAAATTAAAGGAAATGAATGTTATGAGTATTTTATTCACCCCAAGATATAAATATAAACTTTCTAGTTTACTGCATAACATCCTTAACCAGAATCAGAAAGTTAACAGCCACACTTTGAATTTCACAGGGCAGGTCTTGCAGATATTCTCAGGAAGAAACAAGCAAGAATTAAAATAAGCACAGTATTAAAATATTGCATCATTATGTGCAATTTAAAAAAAAAACAAATGAAGTTGTAATCTAAAAATGTAGTTACAAAAATGTTACAATGAGGCACTCACAGGCAAGTGTGAATAAGCAAGTTCAGTATTCCGACTAAGCATGCCCAGGTCATAGGTCACTTGAGAAAAACATTCTCGGCAGCTGAGCTGCTGCGTGTACACAGACCTGCGTTTCATCCGTAGTCAGGATTGAACCGGGTCTCCGGCACTGCAAGCGCTGATGAATTGCTACTGGAATTAGAAACACTATTTCTCCTTTGTCCACTGGTCCATGCAGAAATCTCAGCAGTGACACTCTTATGAATCACGGTGCGGTGCCCCTCAGCCTGGGTGTATGGGGGACCATTCTCACTTGGACTACCCTCCCGGGTTATATAGGGTTATTATACAGGGGCGAACCACACACCCCTCTCCTGCATAACCACAGGAGTCTCACTACCATCCCCGTCCCCTCCCGAGTGTCCCATCCCTGTCCGGGGACGGCCGGAGAAGTCTGGGGTGACACTGGACTGATGGGATACCGGCCCGGAGCAGTGGCTGCTCCAGGCTTACAGCCAGCGTGGAGAAGAAGCGCTAACTCCAGCTCAAAAGAGCGAAGCCTGTCCGCGGGTAAATGCGAGGTGGCGGGGAGAGAGATGGGAAGAGAGATGGGGAGAGGGATGGGGAGACGGATGGGGAGAGAGATGGGGAGACGGATGGGGAGACGGATGGGAGAGAGATGGGGAGAGGGATGTGGAGACGGATGGGGAGATGGATGGGGAGAGGGATGGGAAAGGGATGTGGAGAGATGGGGAGAGGGATGTGGAGACGGATGGGAGAGGGATGTGGAGAGGGATGGGAAAGGGATGTGGAGACGGATGGGAGAGGGATGTGGAGAGGGATGTGGAGACGGATGGGGAGACGGATGGGGAGACGGATGGGGAGAGGGATGTGGAGACGGATGTGGAGAGGGATAGGGAGAGAGTTGGGGAGAGAGAGGAGGAGAGGTATGGAGAGAGATGGGGAGAGAGGAACTCGCTATCACGGCTTTACTACAGGTCCCGGACACCCCTCCGCAAGAACTCCCCGACGCTAGGACAATCCCTCCACCACCCCATCCCCCGGACTGGAGAGAGGGACAAGGGACATTGCCCGCCTCTGCAACCAACGTACAAACCGGCGGAATGTTATGCTAAACACATCTGTGAGCAAACCACAAAGTGCTGGAGGGACTCAGCGGGTCAGGCAGCATCTGTGGAGGGAATGGACAGAAGGTGTTTTGGGTCGGGGCCCTTCTTCAGACAGAGCACGATCCCGTCTGGAGACGGGGACCGACCCTAACGTTATCCGTTTCCTCCACAGATGCTGCCTGACCTGCTGAGTTTTTCCAGCACTTTGTGTTTTGTTCAAGATTCCACCATCGAGACCTGCAGTCGCTTGTGGCTTCATATCAGTGATGAGCTGACTCTATGTCAGTCTAATTGAAACCTCTCTCGTCTCCCCACGCACGTCTTTCAACCCCCCCCTTCTCTCTCCTCCACCTCTCACCCTCTCTCCGCTGGTCCAGTCTCACCCCATCTCCCACTCGCATCTGCCCCCTCTCTCTCACTGTTACACCCTGCTCTCCCACTACCTGGCACCCCCGATCAATGATCTTAGAACAGAGCAAGATAGGCCACTCCTGCGAAATACAATGGGCTGACGTGTAGTACGCTACGGAGGGGATCCTGGGCATTTTTCCCCGCCCATTTTAGTAACCGGAGCCTACCTGACCCGACCCGACTCGTAGTGTAATCAATGTTGCGGGGCAACAGTTTGTGTGTGTGATATAGGGTTAGATTCATAATTCTGTCAGTTCATACTTCTTGTCAAGAATAAAATTTGACTCTGGTAATTTAATTGTCTTTTTTAATGCTTTTTAAATCATTTCTTTTTAAATGGCTCACAAGCAGTGGTTGAGTTGATTTTGTAGTAACCGGAACTGACCCGACTCGCAGGGTAATTGACATTGCGGGGGAAGTTTTTGTGTGTGATATAGGGTTAGATTCATAATTCTGTTAGTTCATAATTCTGTTAATTCTTGTTAAAGAATAAAATGTTTATAAACACACATACATGAATGTAATATAAATGTATATAATCATATAACACACACAATTATATTTCTTCTGATCCAATGATGAACTTTATTTCAGACTAGACAAGGAACATTAAATAAGAAACATTGTAAACCTCCCCGCAACTTCACACACACTAGGCCTTATCCCCCCCCCCCTCAACTCTCCCCCCCCCCCCCCCCCCCCGGCCCCCCGGCACTCCCTCGCCTGCCCCCGCACTACAATGTCTCCCCCCCTCCTATGCCCCTCTCCCCGCTGACCCGGGCCGCGCACTCCCTCTCCCAGCTGCCCCGGGCCCCGCACTCCCTCTCCCCGCTGCCCCGGTCCCCACACTCCCTCTCCCCGGGCCCCGCACTCCCTCTCCCCGCTGCCCCGGGCCCCACACTCCCTCTCCCCGGGCCCCACACTCCCTCTCCCCACTGCCCCGGGCCGCACACTCCCTCTCCCCGCTGCGGAAACAAAGATCCGATCTTTGGCCGGAAGCAAGATGGCGGAACAAGATGGCGGGGACTGGTATCTAAAATGGGTCCTATAATCACCCATGAATCTGCCCATGAGCGTACTACATGTTTGCGTGAGAGTAACCCATCTTGCTCTGCTCTAAGATCTTTGCCCCCGATCACTTTATTTCCCCGAATGACCTTTGACAAATCCCATGATTCCTTGCGTTTTTTGGAATACCGAACTCGCTTATTTATCGCCTATCTTCTGGGCACACTGTGAAGTGGTGGGCCTTTTCCACAAACCATTGTAATACAGGCCCACCGCCGATTTCCGGCACCCTTGGTTCCAGAGGCTTTATGAATAATCAGTTTTGCTGGAACTTTGTGGCCTCCGAGAGGAGTCTAATGTTACCAGAACGGTCCACCGAGGCCACCAAGCTACCGCCCTGCAAAGCCGACCCCGGAAATCGGCTATGGCAACGGATCTGCAGGATCTGACCGGGTCGGAGTTCCAGAGCCCCAACCACAAGGGGCAACTTCAACCCGCTGATTGGCTGCAGAAGTCGGCTATGGGAACGGATCTGCCGGCTCAGTTTTAGTTCAAATCTGTGCCTGTTTATCTAGTCTGTAGCCCAGATGCTGAGGACCAGCTGCAAAGTTGTGCTTCATTACCAGCCTGCATGAGTCCAGTGCTGGAGAACAGGTGGGCAATAGCCAGTGAAACGGTCAGAAAGATCAGGATAACCGTTTTGTACACCATGTTAGGAGCGGGTCTCAGTCACCTGGTACTTCATTCCAACTCCACCGATCTTCAAGCTTGTGGCTGACCACTCTCACATCCAGTTTCATGCACTCTCCCCATTCCCCTAGATTCCCTTAATATCCAGAAATCCATTGGTCTCCACTCAATAAACTCAATGACTAAGTGTGTAGGAAAGAACTGCAGGTGCTGGTTTAAATCGATGACTAATAAATGACTGGTTAAGTCAATGACTAAGTATCTGGAACAGAGAATTATAAAGATTTATCACCCACTACATGATTACATATCTCATCATAACCCTAAATAAAGTGCTCCTTAGCAAGACTGTGATCCGGGACCTGAGACTACATACATTCTCCTCGTGTCCAGCCTGTGCGACCCGTTTACAACTTCATAAGGTTCCATGAAATGTCCTCACTCTCCTAAACACTATACAATATGAGCCTGGTCTATTCATTCTCCCTTCAGATGGCATCCATTGAGAACATTCAGTTCAGTTTGGTTTATTATCACGTGTGCTGCGGTACAGTGAAAAGCTTTCGTTGCGTACTAACCAGTCAGCGGAAAGACAATAAGGTTCATTTATTGTCTCATACACCAATTGGTGTAGTGAAATATTTACAATCAAGCCAATTGCAGTGTATAGATACATAAGGAAATAACTTTTGGTGCAAGGTAAAGCCAGTAAGGTCCGATCAAAAGATAGGTCCAAGGGTCACCAATGAGGTAGACAGTAGTTCAGGACTGCTCTCTGGTTGTGGTAGGATGATTCAGTTGCTGGTTAACAGCTGGGAAAAAACTGTCCCTGAATCTGGAGGTGTGCGTTTTCACACTTCGATACCTTTTGCCCGATGGGAGAGGGGTGAAGAGGGAGTGGGCAGGGTGCGACTCGTCCTTGATTATGATGGCCTTGCCGAGGCAGCGTGAGGTATAAATGGAGTCAATGACCTCCCTCTGCAACTGGACACTGGATTTCCTCACCAACAGACCACAGTCTGTCAGGGTCAACAACCTCACCTCCACCACTATAACACTGAACACTGGCGTGCCACAGGGCTGTGTGCTCAGCCCTCTCCTCTACTCCCTCTTCACCCACGACTGCATCCCTAAGTACGGATCCAACGCCATCATTAAGTTTGTTGACGACACCACGGTGGTAGGACTGATCAGTGACAACGATGAGTCAGCCTACAGAGAGGAGGTCCAGCAGCTGACAACCTGGTGTGCCAACAATAACCTCGTCCTCAACTCCAAGAAGACGAAGGAAATTATTGTCGACTTCAGGAAGGTCAGAGGAGGCAGTCATACCCCAATCCATATAAACGGGACTGAGGTGGAGCGCGTCTCCAGCTACAAATTCCTGGTCCCTCAACACCTCCAAGCTGATCAAAAAGACACAGCAGCGCCTTTACTTCCTGAGGAGGCTCAAGAAAGCCCACCTGTCCCCCCAGATCCTGACCAACTTCTACCGCTGTACCATCGAGAGCATCCTGACCACCTGCTTCACGGTATGGTACAGCAGCTGCACTGTTGTGGACAGGAAGGCACTACAACGGGTGGTGAAAACCGCGCAGCACATCATCGGTGCCCCGCTCCCTGCCATGGATGCCCTCCACCGAAAACGGTGTCTGAGACGGGCTGGGAAGATCATTAAAGACCCCTCCCACCCCAACCATGGGCTGTTTGCCCTCCTCCCATCAGGGAGGCGGTACCGGAGCCTCAGGTCCCGTACCAGTAGGATGAGGAACAGCTTCTACAATTATACCATCACATTGCTGAACTCGGAGTCCCGCCGATAGATTTCTCCGGTCCCTCCGTCCCCATTGTTTAATTATTCTGTATTTTTGATTATTCTGTATCTTCTTTTTTTTAAATTTCTACATGCACTACTACTACGGACTGACGCAAAACTGCA
Organism: Amblyraja radiata; assembly: GCF_010909765.2. Lineage (NCBI taxonomy): Eukaryota > Metazoa > Chordata > Chondrichthyes > Rajiformes > Rajidae > Amblyraja > Amblyraja radiata. The sequence continues at coordinate 84,213,809 of NC_045957.1, forward strand.
TTTCGTTGTACCCATACTTAGTATTTGTGCAATTACATTAAAGTTGAATTGAATTGAATTGAATTGGTTTGTGTGATGGTCTGGGCTGCATCCACAATTCGCTGCAATTTCTTGCAGTCGTGGATGGAGCTGTTCCCAAACCATGCCGTGATGCATCCTAATAAGATGCTTTCTATGGTGCATCTGTAGAAGTTGGTAAGAGTTGTTGGGGCTGACCTTCTATCTCAGCGCCACTTTTCTGTGCTGTCCCCTTTCTTCCATGCGGCAAACACCATACAGGGACCTGGAAGCAGCCTGATGAATCTTTGTCACATGCCCATGGTAGCAATAAAATTCCTTTTTAGGTAGAGACCAAATCTGTACACGTTACTGCATGTGTGATCTACATAACACCCTGAATAATGGCAGGAAGACCTCTCTACACCTGTACTTAATTCCTATTGGATGAAGGATCAATCCCCTAGACTAACTGGCATTTCACTGCAAAATCTGACCTATTTTTTTAATCCCAAAGAAAACCATAGGCTAATAGATCTGAAATTTACATTAAATGATCAATCCTAACACATTGCTCATAAAGTTCCCCATTACCAGACAAAAACTGCAGAGAAATTAATTTAAATTAGAAAAGTAGACTGAGTAATCCAAAATTATATAATGAAAGTAACGAACACCAGTTTTCACTAATAAACAGCAAAAATACAGAATGTTAGAAACACGCAGCTGGTCAGGCAGCATCTGTGTATATAGAAAGTGTCCATGTTCCAGCCCATTAGAACTATAAAAGTGAGATAACAAATATGGTTTAAGTAGCTTTGATAGGGGTAGGGCGATGAAAACAAAGGGATGTCTGTGAACAGGTGGAGATTAACAATGTCCAGACAACATAACTGTTTTCAGTGCTGAGTAATTAATAGATCAATGGGGGCGTTTATAGATACAAGGCACAGAACATGCTGGAAATATGAGATGCAGAACACAGAAAGCTGTTCATGGAAAGCTGTAGCAAACAGAATTGCAGGAAATACTCAGATCAGGTAATATCTTTAGACAGAAAAATGGATTAATGTTATAAGTGAATGACTTTACATCAAAGTGAGCAAATTCTGACAAACAGGAAAGGTGGTTTCCACCAGAGATAGCAGAGCTCTATGATCTTTGGTTTCCACTAGCTTTAGAGAGATAACATAGTTCCCTTTCCTTCATAGTTCAGCATTCTGAAAGAGCTATTCCCTCAATGACCCAGGTCTGCTCTTCCATCACCACCAATACATCAGTGATGTGCATTCTCACAGTAGTTTCCCGTGATACCACAGGAGATGCAATGCCTGCCCTTTTATCTTTATACTATCCAGGACCCAAATAGTCCTTACAAGTGAAACACTACTGCTGACTGTCTTGTGTGTTAATAAGGTGTTTTTATTAATGAGAGTATGTATTCCATGCAAGCAGAATGTTATTAAAACTTAATCACAAATGAATGATATTTCCTTTCTTCCAACCATCCCTCTTCCACTACTACCAAAAACTAGACTGTTTTCTGCTCTTTCCCAGTTCTGATGTAAGATCCTGGACCTGAAACTTTAATCATTTCCCTTTGCACAGGGTGCCACCTGACTTGGTGTCATAGAAATCAGAGAATTAGACTAGTGTGGGCTGTCCCAGTGTGAAGGACAGACTGTTTTATACACATCATAGAATTCTTCAGCATGGAAACAGGCAATGTCACCCATTTCATGCACATCATCCAGTAAAAGTCTTCTTTACACAGAGAGTGGTGAATCTGTGGAATTCTCTGCCACAGAAGGTAGTTGAGGCCAGTTCATTGGCTATATTTAAGAGGGAGTTAGATGTAGCCCTTGTGGCTAAAGGGATCAGGGGGTATGGAGAGAAGGCAGGGATGGGATACTGAGTTGGATGATCAGCCATGATCATATCGAATGGCGGTGCAGGCTCGAAGGGCCGAATGGCCTAATCCTGCACCTATTTTCTATGTCTATGTTTCTATGTTTCCATATTAATCCCATCTCCCAGCACCTGGCCCACAGCTTCTATGCCTAGGGGTGGGGGGGATTCGTCCTTTTATACTAGTTTTAGTAATTTCTTAAATGGAGTGAGCAAACCAGCCTCAAGTATTGCCTGATTCCACAGCCTTTGCTCTATCCAGTGTTTCAAGCATTGTCTGTTTTTACTTCAGATCCAGCACCTATACTGCTCTGATGATCAGTTACAAACAATGCCTATTATTGTTTTGAGGGACAATAGCAAAAAGTGGAAACAACATTTTTAATTGTACCAGTCTGTTGATTTTGCAAATGGACCATCAAAGGCACAGGGGATATATAGTTAGAATGCTATTCTCCCTAACCGTCACCCTTATTATATACATTTGTTCTTACTAGTATACTCTAATTTGAATTTATTTTACAAAGCTGATTTTATATATCTATAATAACCTTTGAATGAGCTGATATGTAAAGCTGATTAGAACATAAATGATCATACTCTGGAGTTTAGAAGGATGAGAGGATATCTTATTGTAACATATGTTTATTAAGGGTTTGGACATGCTAGAGGCAGGAAACGTTCCCGATGTTGGGGGAGTCCAGAACCAGGGGCCACAGTTTAAGAATAAGGGGTAAGCCATTTAAAACGGAGACGAGGAAACACTTTTTCTCACAGAGAGTTGTAAGTCTGTGGAATTCCCTGCCTGAGAGGGCGGTGGAGGCCGGTTCTCTGGATACTTTCAAGAGAAAGCTAGATAGGACTTAAAGATAGTGGAGTCAGGGGATATGGGGAAAGGCAAGAATGGGGTACTTATTGGGGATGATCAGCCATGATCACATTGAATGACGGTGCTGGCTTGAAGGGCCGAATGGCCTACTCCTGCACCTATTGTCTATTGATTTGTAAAATTGCAAGTACTGGTAAAATTGAGGCTGGAAAACAAAACTAATATTTACCCAGACTTGAAAGGTGTAAGGTATTACACACTGAGAAGTGTACAGTGGATATTTCACTTGCCATACTCAGAAATGCATATTGAGAAAATTGATAAAGCAACATTTTGTACCCAGAAATTATAAGCAGATATTTTTTTAATAAAGACAAACCTAGGCATTTCTTCATGGCAGCTTCAGGAAGACAAGTGATATGGTTTTGTTGTGCATGTAAATATAGAACCAAGAAATCACCCTCCCTTTGTGTTGTTTTAATGTTATTTTAACCATCAGATGTAAAGCTGCAAGTTAAACATTTATTAGTCAAAATTCTTCGTTGTATTGGTTTTGCTGTTTCAGAACTGGATTACTTAAGTGCCACGTAAAAATATTTTTTTTGTATGTAGATTGCAACAGAAGAAACTAAACAGATAATTAGCTTTACAATGACCAGATTAATTCTGATTCATACTGATGGAATTCAAAGTATGCTAAGTAGCTAAAGTGCAGGAATGTTTGCTTTCTTAGCAAAGAATGACAGAAAAATTAATAGGGGTGAAAAGAATGAAAAATATCAGGGTTCGCTTTTTACATGAAGAGCACATGCGGTGAGAGTGGTTTCAATCATAATTTGGTGTCTATCTTTCCGGAGGCTGAGAGAAACTGTTGATTATTTTAGAACTTCCTGCAAAGGTACCTGGTCAAGCTCTTCAATGTTACCACATTATGTTGTTCTGGTATACGGCACAACCAACTGCTTTCTACGACTGAAATTGGTCTTTCTGACTTCACAGTTTCTGCGATTGGAGAAAGAACCAGCACTAAACGTATTCAATTAAATTTATATAATAGAAACAAGAAATGGGTTAGATTTACAGATTAATTCGTACTTCTATGGTCATGAGGATACGAAGCATGAGCACAAAGTGGTGTGCACTCACAACCACAAGATTATTACTTTGCAGGGTCTCAAGAACACTGGCAATAAGTTACACATTGAGCTTCTACGCTTCAGAATTAGGAATTAGGAGGTTGGAGGGCGGCAGGTGAGGGGAGTCAGTTATTTTTCAATCATTATTGTGAAATCTTGGTTAGATGCTCCTCTTTCGTTGTCAAATGTCCCAATTAATTATTTGGCTTAGTGTATATGCACAAAATGGCCATGAATAAAATACTCAAGATGCCATCTGATATCACTGCAAGAAGAACGCATGAGTCGTGAAGAATAAAATCGACCAACTAAACTCAAAAGTGAATGCAATTAATGACTGAAATAGGTGATCCATAATTACGACAAATTGAATATTGCGTGCATAATGAAACAGCAATCCAGGCAGCAGCAGCGGTGCAGTAGGATTTCATAGTGTGGCTGAAGAAGAGTGGTTCACCTTGCGAAGCGAATATTATGAAACAGCAGCAAGTATGAAACATCAAGCTACATGTAAGCAGCAAGTATGATACATCAGGTTACATGGTTATTATGTGTCCATCTTTGTGTGGTGGATCAACTTGTGTTTTCCAAACAAAGGCACGACAGTGGAATTTGGCAGCCGGCCCTTTAAGCAACACTGAGGAGGTATAACACTGATAAACTTCGGAGCCTGATCATTGAAAGAAAATATCTTCAGATGAATGTTCATTCCCTTCAATTTCTTCCATTTGGTGAGATTCTCTTTTACAAATTTACTTCTTTGGAGGTCGAACATTGTCCTCAAAATATCCCTGATTCATGATGTTGCCAGCTGGAAAGTATCTGGCTACTACAAACGAGGACCCATCCGAGGCAGGGGCCTTCCCAATACCCAACTTCTTGCTGTTTTTCCAGACCATAGCTGTAAAATGACCTAAAGAAGGATTAAGAAGACAAATTAGTAACCAGAAGATCCACTGGGGGAATTGCCATCAATGTGCTGGCCGCACTCTGCTTAATTCTCACTCCAAATATGGACACAATTGCGACATTCACAAAGACTAATAAGATTCTTGCTACTAAAGACAATGATGCACTTTAGTAGAGAATGACTCAGCATTTCGTTTTAGCTTGTGCCAGTGAACAATCCATAAACATGATAATTCCCTATCCAATACCATTTTTTCCTAGTCTGCTTATTGCCTTAAACCTGGTAGATTAATAAACTAAAATGTTTGCTCTATTTCTTGTTCCATTGATATTCCTTCATTCGCTGAGAGTTTGGGATACTTTTGCTTTTATTTCAGATTTCCAGCAGATATTGCACCCTTTACCTAGCCAAGACTTGGCTTCATCAAAGGATGATTTATCATTGGCTTCTTCCTGCTCCTTTTCGGACACATATGATTTCATTTATTTATAGATATTGTTTATGACACTTTATAAATATTTTTGTTTTGTTTTTTGTATGCTGTTTCACATTTGCTTTTTATTCTTTTTTTCTGTCCGAAATAAATAACTAATAAATAAAATAAATTAAAAAAAATTATCCCTTACATTCTGGACTTGGCTTCCTGTAGACATAGAAACATAGAAATTAGGTGCAGGAGTAGGCCATTCGGCCCTTCGAGCCTGCACCGCCATTCAATATGATCATGGCTGATCATCCAACTCAGTATCCCGTACCTGCCTTCTCTCCATACCCTCTGATCCCCTTAGCCACAAGGGCCACATCTAACTCCCTCTTAAATATAGCCAATGAACTGGCCTCGACTACCCTCTGTGGCAGGGAGTTCCAGAGATTCACCACTCTCTGTGTGAAAAAAGTTCTTCTCATCTCGGTTTTAAAGGATTTCCCCCTTATCCTTAAGCTGTGACCCCTTGTCCTGGACTTCCCCAACATCGGGAGCAATCTTCCTGCATCTAGCCTGTCCAACCCCTTAAGAATTTTGTAAGTTTCTATAAGATCCCGTCTCAATCTCCTAAATTCTAGAGAGTATAAACCAAGTCTATCCAGTCTTTCTTCATAAGACAGTCCTGACATCCCAGGAATCAGTCTGGTGAACCTTCTCTGCACTCCCTCTATGGCAATAATGTCCTTCCTCAGATTTGGAGACCAAAACTGTACGCAATACTCCAGGTGTGGTCTCACCAAGACCCTGTACAACTGCAGTAGAACCTCCCTGCTCCTATACTCAAATCCTTTTGCTATGAAAGCTAACATACCATTCGCTTTCTTCACTGCCTGCTGCACCTGCATGCCCACTTTCAATGACTGGTGTACCATGACACCCAGGTCTCGCTGCATCTCCCCTTTTCCTAGTCGGCCACCATTTAGATAATAGTCTGCTTTCCTGTTTTTGCCACCAAAATGGATAACCTCACATTTATCCACATTATACTGCATCTGCCAAACATTTGCCCACTCACCCAGCCTATCCAAGTCACCTTGCAGTCTCCTAGCATCCTCCTCACAGCTAACACTGCCCCCCAGCTTAGTGTCATCCGCAAACTTGGAGATATTGCCTTCAATTCCCTCATCCAGATCATTAATATATATTGTAAATAGCTGGGGTCCCAGCACTGAGCCTTGCGGTACCCCACTAGTCACGGCCTGCCATTGTGAAAAGGACCCGTTTACTCCTACTCTTTGCTTCCTGTTTGCCAGCCAGTTCTCTATCCACATCAATACTGAACCCCCAATGCCGTGTGCTTTAAGTTTGTAAACTAATCTCTTATGTGGGACCTTGTCGAAAGCCTTCTGGAAGTCCAGATACACCACATCCACTGGTTCTCCCCTATCCACGCTACTAGTTACATCCTCGAAAAATTCTATAAGATTCGTCAGACATGATTTACCTTTTGTAAATCCATGCTGACTTTGTCCAATGATTTCACCACTTTCCAAATGTGCTGCTATCCCATCTTTAATAACTGACTCTAGCAGTTTCCCCACTACCGATGTTAGACTAACTGGTCTGTAATTCCCCGTTTTATCTCTCCCTCCCTTCTTAAAAAGTGGGGTTACGTTTGCTACCCGCCAATCCTCAGGAACTACTCCAGAATCTAAAGAGTTTTGAAAGATTATTACTAATGCATCCACTATTTCTGGAGCTACTTCCTTAAGTACTCTGGGATGCAGCCTATCTGGCCCTGGGGATTTATCGGCCATTAATCCATTTAATTTACCCAACACCACTTCCCGGCTAACCTGGATTTCACTCAATTCCTCCAACTCCTTTGACCCGTGGTCCCCTGCTATTTCCGGCAGATTATTTATGTCTTCCTTAGTGAAGACGGAACCAAAGTAGTTATTCAATTGGTCCGCCATATCCTTGTTCCCCATGATCAACTCACCTGTTTCTGACTGCAAGGGACCTTATTTATTTCCATTACCAATTCATTACAATTCCATGATTTAAATGCAGAATTATGTTTCAGGACTCTTTCTAGTTTTTCACCATTTTGAGTGTATTCAGTTTTATTCTCTTTAAGATTGAAAGTGCATGACCTCACATTTGACCCATTTTGTGCATTCACAGAGTCTACAAAATTCTCATAAGAGGTCAATGCCTCTTTCCATACTGCTGATATTGGTTTCTTTCCCATCAACCAAGTAATTCATAAACACAGCAAATAATTGAAATCTCAATATACATTCTAGTGGACACCACAATCACACCAAAGTAGTAGCTTTCCATCTTAATAGATCATGATACTACACAGGGCTTCTGAACCTGATTTATTCAGAATATTCAGGGCCGAGACAAATACCTTTGAGTGAAAGGAAAGTAAGGAATATGAAGATTAGGTAGAGGTGTAATTGAGGCTCTCCGATACCCCGAACCTGGTTTGAGACGTCTCTCATTCCAATACCAAACTGGGCAAAATACCACTGTTAATCTCGAATTCCCACTTCCGAAGCCTGGTCTCGTATCTCCATTAATAGAACGAATCAGTACTACCACATTGCATTTCCTCTCCTTCTAGTCACTTGCTAATGCTGAGGAAGGACATGCTAATGTTGTTAGTTACAAAGTGGCATGGCTAGTATACTCCTTGATCTTCTGACTGCCATTACCCTCACAGGTTTACACTACATCACACCTTTTGGGTGGGTTTGAGTGCCATGGTCCACATATTCTCTCTCATTTAGATTCCACTCACTCAACACACTATTGGTCACACCAACCAAATATTGGAAGATAATACTCCTACATCTGATGAATGTGTACTCCTCACAGCAGACAAATTGCAGGCAGAAATCCAGCAAAGAATGGAAACAGTGATAAGTCTTGTGACAAAGCTCCAAGTCAAGGTTAAATATTTTTCTACAATGATCATTACACTCAAAACTTGTGGCTTGGCAAATGACACAGTCTATATAACTCTGTACCGATTTCTCTCCACTATGAGTCAGTTGTAAAACAGGAAGCCTTGCTGAATTAAACTACATTTTTTGGCAGATCCTGTTGGAGGAATCTGAAACTGCTTGTGGACATTCTGAAGCCTTAATTTACAATGACTGTTGTACTAATGTACAGAAATTATAAACGTCTGCCAAGACCCTATGCCAATGATAACTGATCAAAAAGTGTGCAATGCAACAACACTGTAATTGCCATGGCGACAATCAGGGGAAGTTCCTGCCCATCGCCACTTTCTTTTTAAAACAAAATATTCTCTTAAACTTAACACTGTGGTTCCATGAGCAATTATTCCCCAAGAAAACATTTCCCTTATGCGATAATGAAAACGAACAGGTCGTTTAACCACGACTGACATCATAATCAAGTTCATACCTGCTCACAACATACATTGTTCCCAGCATCAATGTACAGTGAACCTGCCTCTGGCTACAACAATTCCTATTGCTGTCCTCTTCCCTGCCCACCATCTTTACCCTCTCCGTTAGCTTAGTTTGGTTTGGAGAAATAGCATGGAAAAAAAGGCCCTTCCACCCACCAAGTCCATGCCAGCCAACGATCATCCCTGCACCAGTTCTATGTTCCCCCACTTTCGCATCCACTCCCCACACACTACTGGCAATCTACAGAGGCCAATTAATCTACAAGCATGCAAGCCTTAGGAATGTGGGAAAAAACTTGAGCACCTATAGGAATCCTATGCAGTCACAGGGGGAACACGCAAACTCCACATAGTCAACCCCTCTCCCCTCCCCCCCCCCCCCCCCCCCCGAGTTCAGGGTCAAACATGGGTCTCTGGCATTGTGAGACAGCAACTCTATCAGCTGTGCCACTGTGGTGCTCCTCGTCTGTTGGTAATAATGAGACTAACTCTTGCACTTTTTCCCCATCGGTATTGTGTTGGATCAAATGTTCACCAGAGGCCAGTCATTGTTCCACACCAATGCAGTTACCCATCAAGCTCTTATCATTCAGGTTTTTACAGATGCAGTTGTAGAGAGCAAAGGCTAGGTTTGTATTTTCCTTAAAAAGTGCATATTTGTTACAGAAAACTTTCCGCAGCTCAACATCTGCAGGAAATACCGCACCTGCAAACACAAAAGATTACAAATCATAACCAAACCCTAGTCTACCGGACGGACCACTGGACTACAGGATGTGGGGCATCCAATGATTCAGTGATGAACAATCATTGCCTTCTGCACATTCACAGTGCACAAACCAAAATCCAACAATCATTCAGAATTGTTGCAATTATTTACAACATGGTGCATGTTTCTTGAGTGATATTCGTTTATTCATAAATGAAGCAATTAGAAATTCTTCAAACCAATAAACCGTAGTGCAACCATGAAACTGATGCCATAATTTTTAATAACACCAGATAAAGGCAAATCTCAGGATTCAAGGTTCAATTTAGATAGTCCCATAATATGCAAAGGACAGGGCAGCAAATAATGGAAGATTAATCCAATACAGAAGGGATTCCATAGGACTGGAAATAAGGAAATATTGTGTCTCTTATCAAAGGCGAAGCAAATCAGGCTCAGATAACTTCATGGTAAATGGCTATTCATTGTTACTATTTCTATTACCTTCAGCCCAGGATCACAGTGAGGACATGAACGGTGGGTGGCAGGATAGCACAGCGGTAGAATGACTGCCTTACAGCTCCAGAGACCTGGGTTTGTCCTGACTACCGGTGATTGATTGTCTGTACAGAGTTTGTATGTTCTCCCCGTGACCTGCATGGGTTTTCCCCGGGGGTTCCGGTTTCCTCCCATACTCCAAAGACGTACAGATTTGTAGGTTAATTGGCTTGGTAACATTGTAAATTGTCCCTACTGTGTGTAGGATAGTGTTAGTGTACGGGGTGATTGCTGGTCCGTGCAGACTCGATGGGCCCAAGGGCCTGTGTCCGCGTTGTATCTGATTTGATGCTCAATAATAGTAATTTGATGTTCAATAATAAGGATTACATCAATTTTATATTGTGGTGGTGGGTGTTTAGTTATTGTCTGTCATGTAAATAACATTATAAATAATTGAATACATTTTGCTAATAAAAATAATGATGGGACAACATAAAGGAACGAGATCGAGATTAGTGTGGAATGGTTTCAGGACAAAAAGCTAGTCCTTGAAGTCAGCAAGACAAAAGAGGTGGTTGTTGACTCAAGGAAGCGAGGGAGTGAACAAAACATTCTCATCATTAAGGGAGCTACTGCAGACATGGTCAACAGTTCAAGATCTAAGGCAGTGGTTCTCAACCTTTTTTCAGTGATGTACCCCCTGTGAAATATTTTTTCAGCCAAGTACCCCCTAACCAGCGCAAAAATATAGGCCTACATATATGTAGGCCTATATTTTAAAATCTCACGTACCCCCTGGAGTGCCTTCATGTACCCCCAGGGGTACGCGTACCCCCATTTGAGAACCACTGATCTAAGGCATTCAGATCATCAGCCACATAACACAATCCCTTCCAAAGATGTGGTGATTAAGAAAGTGCATCAGCATATTTACTTTCGCAGGCATCCATGAAGACTCTGCATATCCTTGAGGATTTGCTCAAACTTCTACAGATGTGCTATTGGAAGTATACTGACAGGATAGATCTCAGCCTGGTATTCGGAACTACCCTGCTCTTGACCGCCTTAACCGCCAAAGAGAATCACAGGCTCATCACTTCCTTCAATTCAGTTCATTTTCACAGTGCACACTTCTACAGGTGCACAGCAGAGAGCATGCTGACCGATTGCATCATGGCTTGGTTCAGCAACCCGAGCGGCCAGGAGCAGAAAAGGCTGCAGAAAGTTGTAAACACTGCCTAGTCCATCATCAGCGCTGACCTCCCTACCATCGAGGGGATCTATCGCAGTCACTGCCTCAAAAAGGCTGCTAGCATCATCAAAGACCCACACCATCCTGGCCACACACTCATCTCTCCGCTGCCATCAGGTAGAAGGTACAGGAGCCTGAAATCTGCAACATCCAGGTTCAGGAACAGTTTCTTCCCCACAGCCATCAGACTATTAAACACAACTTCATACAAACTCTGAACTATAACAGCCTATTGCACTTTATCTGGTTATTTATGTGTGTCTATATATATATATATATATATTCTATGGTATATGAACACACTGATCTGATCTGTATTTATGCATACAATATTCTGTTGTGCTGCAGCAAGCAAGAATTTCATTCTCCTATCTGGGACACATGACAATAAACTCTCTTGACTTGACTTGACTTGCATTGCATTGGGAAGGCTGGATGTATCATGAAAGATGCCTGCCAAAGTTTCTAGAACCTTGCAGCAATCTGCTGTTTTCAACTCATCATTGTGTTTATTGTTATATATATATATATATATATATATATATATATATATATATATAGGCCTATATTGTTATAGTTTATTGTTATATATATATATATATATATATATATATATATATATATATATATATATATATATATATATGTATCATAACTGCATGTAGAAAAAAAGACAAAGTGCTGGAGTAACTCAGTAGGTCAGGCAACATTTCTGGAAAAACTTGGATAGGTGACGTTTTGGATCGGGCCCCTTTCGCAGACTGATTGTGGCAAGAAAGCAGGAAAAGAGGAGCGGGTTCAAAGCCTGGCAGGTGATAGGTTGATAGACACAAAATGCTGGAGTAATTTAACAGGTCAGGCAGCATCACTGGAGAAAATGGATTGTTCCATTTCCTGCAATTACTTTTTCTTAGGTAATAGGTTGATACAAGTGAGGGGGTGGAGAGGGGGTTGATAGGTCGATTGTTGGACAAAGGCCAGGCGACAAAAGACAGGTGTGAGACAAAAGGATTGAAGAGATGCGAATTGTAAAGCTTGAGGAAGGAATGTAGATGAGGGAGGGGGAAGGATAGACATTGATGCAAGTTCAGGTGGGGCACAGGGAGGGGGGAGAAGTCGTTTGGGGGGGGGTTTGTAGTTACCTAAAATTGATTAATTCAATGTTCATACCATTGGGTTTTAAGTCAATCAGATGGAATTTGATGCGTTATTCCACAAGTTTGTGTATGGTCTCATTCTGACAATGCAGGAGTCTAGGACAGAATGGTCAGTATGGAAATGGGCAGAATAGTTACAACGGTGAGTTACCAGGAGATCCAGTATGCCTTGGCGGACCGAGCGCAAGTGTTCGGCAAAACAGACACCAAATTTATGCTTGGTCTCGCTGATGTACAGGAGGCCACATTGGAAACACTGGATGAGGTTGGAGGAGGTGCACTATCTGCCTATCAAAAAATAAATCCTAACCTTTTATCTGCCAGAATTTGTCCTGCCCCTCCCCTCTTCCAACTTTCTTCCCCAAACCTCCACAATTAATCTGAAGAAAGGTCCTGACATGAAACGTCACCTATCTCTGTTCTGATGTTGCTTGACCTGCTGAGTTACTCCATCACTTTGTGCCCTTTATTTGTAAATCAGACCTGTAGTTCCTTGTTTCTACAACACAAATATTATTGTATGTATTAACAATTTAATTGTACCCTGGTGTATATGACAATGCGCTAATCTGTAATCAGTGTAAACGTTGGCAGACGTTTATACTACGTCACTGTCAGTAATCGATTCAAGAGAAAAGCCCCACTTGATAAATCACCTCGACATCAAGAGGGCCAGAAACCTCCAATGAAATGTACAGAATGTACGCCCTTCTGTACATCGACATATGAAAGGCTAGCAATTAAAATCAATACAAATGCTGAACATATTTAAATTGGATTGGAAACGGATTAAAGATAGCAAGCAAACTAATAAAGACACATAATGATTACTCTGACATATTATGGGAAGTCCACAATGAAAATGGCAATAATCATTGCATGGACTCGTCTTTGCTTATCTCTAAAGGGGACTCGGATTCTAAAACTAATTGAAAAAGCTACTTTCTTAACTACTAAACCAGGTTCGCTTCATAATAAACAGACACCACACAAACTGTTTGGTAGACCAGTTCAAAACTTTACTTAACATCGGCCGATGGAAGGGAGCGAGAATTCCAGTCAAGTGACCAATATAGACACTTGACCGTCTTCCGTCCACTTCCCTGTACAACAGAATTACATTGTTTTACCAGCAGTATATAATTTCATCTTCAAAGACGTCTCTTTGTAATTTACTTTCCCTTTTTCTGACAAGACTTCTGTTTACCAAAATCCTGGTTACCTAACCCTAATTGGACATTGATCCAGATCATGATTAGTCAGACTCCCCGTGACTTTTCAGTCTCCCTACCTTATCCTCATTTCTCCATCAAATTTTCCTTCATCCCCAATTTTTTTTATAACATAGTTGCCTGTCAGAAAAAGGATTTACCTCCGGGGTAATTTTGTTTTGCAATCCCCATTGACTCTTTCCACCATCCCAGATGCCTGTGGGTGGTGTACACAGTGAAATTGCTGTCGGATATTAAAATGTGCACATTTTTCCTTATTAATAGTGGTTAAAATGAGGACCATTTGTCTGAATTTATGACAGTAGGTAGGCCAAACCTGGGATTAACAACAATGTTACTGTAGTTTCAGCAGTATTATTAGTGGTTGGTAGAGCTTCACTCCACCTGCTAAATAAATCTAAAATCACTAAGCAATATTTATAACACTGGGCCCTTGGCATTTCAATAAAATCAATCTGTATGCATTCAAACGATCGTGATGGCATTGGCGTCACCGCTGAGGATATCTTAATTGATTTGCCTGGATTATTTTGTTTCTTTCTTCAAAGAGATCTCTCTAGCTTCTCCTCTCTGCTTGTCACTTGGGAGACAATGTTATAGGATTTATTATCTCACACACCCGCAACCTGAGGCAAGCCTAATTTGAGACTAAATATAAGCTGTAAGCTAGCCCAGAAGCCAATTTAATATCTTCTTATATTTTTAACTAAAATTCAGCTTCATCATAATAGCATGGCTATCAATTCCCAGACAACAGTAGAACAGGAAATACTTTCAATGTAGTTCCAGCTCTCTGGAGCATTCCAACTGTCAAACTGTAATGCAAATGAAACTTAATGCAGACAACACAGAATTACAGAAAGAAAAGCATTGGTATGCAGTGGGAAACAGAATTAACACATCTTTGAAATTGATGTAGGAGCTAGTTAGGACCATGTCAATGAATAATTTAAAATGGAAATATGTTTAGATGTTGCAAGTTCAGTTAAAGAACAGTTGTCATCAGTCAATTCTCAAGCTCATCTCTACATGACATAATTTTCCATAAGTGATTATTTTCCCCATAAATGAGTACATCATAGTTACAAAAAAGGAAGCCGATGTGCAGCTTGGCTTGCACCATTTGGCTGGTGAATTGGAAAATCCAACTCTTAGAGGGTTTTAGCAAGCTGTGAAAAGACAAGTTGTACGTGGCCAGAAAATTTCAATCTCTGTTTAGGATGGAGATATGGGAAATGCTGGTCCCATAGATACAAAAGTGTTTTAAGATCCCACAATAGGAAGGAACCCAATGAAGCCTGGCACTATTTCAGGCATGAGATTTCTCTTAGGATCTGCGGATTTTGAAATCCAGAAAAAAATCTCCACTAGAAAATGTCTCCACTATAAATGAATTTCAAAATTTGTGGATCCTCGGAGAAATCTCATGCCTGACCATTTGTATCTCACAACCCTCTCCAGTAAAAGCATATGTCACCAACCAAATCTACAGTCCCACATGTCCTGCGCACATCATTGAAAATGAATAAATGTGCTCGCTGATGTATTAGAGATGCCCACAAACTCCACTCTTATCTGTTACATATATTTATTTTGAAGCAAGTCAAGCATGGGGCAAACATTTGACTGGAGCACTAATGGTTTCCTGTGAGATACCAATTTCCAGCAATGAACCCCATTACAGTCTTTGTTCCTGCTGTGTTTTTCTCAAGATAGTTCTTAAAGTCAAATGTTTTTTATATTTTTGCATCATTAGATTTCCCTTTCCAATATGCTCACAAAACTACTGGATACCAAATAATTAAATAGCTCAAATCTTTAACCTGGTAACTGAACAACAAGGTGGCTACATTGAGGCAGTATTCGTGCTGAGTCCCCAACACAAGTTTAGTTTATTATTGTCACCTGGATCGAGGTACAGTGAAAACTTTGTTTTGATTGACATCCAAGCAGATCAAATAATACTATACATAAATACAATCAAATCATACTCAATTAGAATAGATAGAGCAACGGGTAAGATACATAATGCACAATTTTCTCAGCATTGTAGCGCACGAGTTCCATTGACAAAGTCCAATGTCAACAATGGGGCAGAGGTGAATCAGACAGTACTCTAGCTTATGGATGGAGCTGTAAAAAGGGGGTATAGTATAGCTGCTCTTGAGTCTGGTAGTGTGCGCTTTTAAACTTCTATATATTGTACCAGACTAGAGCAGGGAGAAGGAATAAGATTATTAAGGGTTTGGACACGCTAGAGGCAGGAAACATGTTCCCGATGTTGGGGGAGTCCAGAACCAGGGGCCACAGTTTAAAAGTAAGGGGTAAGGCATTTAGAACGGAGAGGAGGAAACACTTTTTCCACTGAGAGTTGTGAGTCTGTGGAATTCTCTACCGGCGGTGGAGGCCAGTTCTCTGGATACTTTCAAGAGAGAGCTTGATAGTGCTCTTAAAAATAGCAGAGTTATGGGGATATGGGGAGAAGGCAGGAACGGGGTACTGATTGTGGATGATCCGCCGTGATCACATTGAATGGCGGTGCTGGCTCGAAGGGCCAAATGGACTACTCCTGCACCTATTGTCTATTGACTGGTGGCACGCCTTTGATTATGTTGTCCGCTTTTCCAAGGTGGAGCCAATGTTGGTCTGCGTGATGGGCAACATCTACAACTTTCTTGTGGTCTTGGGCAGAACTGTTCCTAAACCCGACAGTATGCAATTAAATAGTATTGTTTTTATGGTACATCCGTGGACATTTGTCAGTCATTGAAGACATGACAAATTTCCTCACTCTCCTTAGGAAATAGAAGCATTGGCGTGCCTTTTTGTCTGTCATGTCATTATGATTGGTGCAAGGCAGATTGGTGGTAATATTAATGCTAAGGAACTTGAAGCTCGTAACAATTTCCACTTGGTGCTAATTGGGGCTTGTCCTCCACCATGTTTCCGTAAGTCAATAACTAGCTCCTTCGTCTTTCTGTCATTGAGTGAGAGGTTATGTCCTGACACCATGTTGCTGAGTTCTGTATCAGATGCTGCTCCTCAGCATTATATATTATCCTTATGCCTTTGCTGATTGATGGTTTTCTAGTTAGAAGCCGACTAAACCTCAAAATAAATCAACTCCAGCGATTGCTTTAACTTTGTGATTCTACTGTTCATTCTAGGATGCTTTTATGGTACTTAAAAACAGAATACAGGCAGAGGAACTAATGGACCAAGTAATTATGGTTAAAACTATGTGATAAACAAAATTTGGTCTGACCTATATATTGCTCAGAACACATTTTATATTTTGAGAATTAACAGAAAGCCTACATTGCTGATGCAACAGACATTTTCCACAAAGAAATGTTCTACATGCACAGGGACTAAGTAATACCCAACAAATCTGAAACAGATACGATTGAACAATGTATGATTTTCATCAGAACACAGTGTACATATTTAAGTAGTATCTAGAGACGCACTTGAATCGACAAGGCGGAGTTTACTCCAGACCAATTGCTTGTAAATGGGAATGGCAGGACTGCCAACATTGGGTGAGAGTTGGGAGTAAGAAATTGCGAAAGACTAAACCCGAGGGAGCATAGCGACTGATTCGGGGGAGGATGTGGGAGGGAGGTGTGTCCCCTCCAATCAGTACGGAGCTTTTGCATTTTTCAGCTTGAAATTGTGCAATCTGGTGCATACTGTAGCGAGTCTTTTAAATTACACTTGAATGCAATATTTATGCTTTGAATTGGATTAGATGAATAAGGTTAGGCTAAATTACAGGTGCAGCACATGACTGATCTTAGTATATACATGTATGGAAATCTGATTATAATCAAACACTTGGCCCATGTTGACCAACCTGGGTCTCACTGCACACCTGGTACTACTCCTGACCCTGACTCCAGTTGCATACCTTCTCTCATTCCTGACCCTGAGTCCAGCCTTACACCTGCCCCCCTATTCTACCCTGATCATAGCTGCTTACCTGCTTACCTGCTTAGGTTCCCAATGCTGAACACTCCCATTGTCCCAGCTTTGACTGCACACCTGGTACTATTCCAGACATTGACACTGGATGCACAATTGGCCTTGCTCCTAGCCCCTCTGCACTGACAATATAACTGGCCCACACATAAAGCCCCATATTTGACAACCTTAACCTGTTCAAGTCCACAGGTGATTATCTAATGCAGTAATCTTTTATGGGGCACTTCATAGACCAAATTATACTCACTCCGCTGTATAAGTATTCTGTTACCATTTCCTTCATTTTCCTAACAAACTGTCCTAAAGTCATTTTCACCCCCAATATTTTCAGTATTTTGCTGTCTTCCTCTCAGCTGGGACTTTTCAGAAATGCAAAGTCCAAAAACTAAGGTAGACAAAAGTGCTGGAGAAACTCAGCGGGTGCAGCAGCATCTATGGAGCGAAGGAAATAGGCAACGTTTTGCGCCAAAATCCTTCTTCAGACTGATGTAGGGTGGGGAGAAGAAAGGAGAAAGGAAGAGGAGGAGCCAGAGGGCTGAGGGAGAGCTGAGAAGGGGAGGAGACAGCAAGGGCTATCGGAAATTGGAGATGTCAATGTTTATGCCACTAGGGTGCAAACTGCCCAAGCGGAATATGAGGTGCTGCTCCTCCAATTTCCGGTGGTGCTCACTCTGGCCATGGAGGAGGCCCAGGACAGAAAGGTCGGATTCGGAATGGGAGGGGGAGTTGAAGTGCTGAGCCACTGGGAGATCAGGTTGGTTAATGCGGACCGAGCGGAGGTGTTCTGCGAAACGATCGCCAAGCCTACGCTTGGTCTCACCGATGTAGATCAGCTGGCATCTAGAGTAGCAGATGCAATAGATATGGTTGGAGGAGTTGCAGGTGAACCTCTGTCGCATCTGGAACGACTGCTTGGGTCCTTGAATGGAGTCGAGGGGGGAGGCAAAGCGACAAGTGTAGCATCTCTTGCGGTTGCAAGGGAAAGTGCCTGGGATGGGGGTGGTGCGGGAGGGAAGGGAAGAATTGACCAGGGAGTTACAGAGGGAGCGGTCTTTGCGGAAAGCAGACAGGGGGGGCGATGGGAAGATGTGGCGAATGTTGGTCACATTGGAGGTGGCGAAAATGACGGAGGATTATTTGTTGTATGTGATGGCTAGTGAGGTGAAAGGTGAGGACTAGGGGGACTGCCCTTGTTACGAGTGGGGGGGATGGGGAGAGAGAGCAGTGTTACGGGGTATTGAAGAGACCCTGGTGAGGGCCTCATCTATAGTAGGGGAGGGGAACCCCCGTTCCCTGAATAATGAGGACATTTACAATGCCCTGGTGTGGAACACCTCATCCTGGGAGCAAATACGGTGTAGACGGAGGAATTGGGAATAGGGGTTGGAGTCCTTACAGGAAGCAGGGTGGGAAGAAGTGTAGTCTGGATAGCCATGGGAGTCAGTGGGTTTATAGTGTATGTTGGTCAGAAATCTATCACCTGCGATGCAGATAGTGAGGTCAAGGAATGGTAGGGAAGTGTCGGAAATGGTCCAGGTGTATTTGAGTGCCAGATGGAAGTTAGTGGTGAAGCGGATGAAGTCAGTCAGTTGTGGGTGGGTGCAGGAGGTAGCACCAATGCAATCGTCGATGTAGCAGAGGTAGAGGTCGGGGATGGGGCCCTGGTACATCTCGAACAAGGATTGTTCGACGTACACCTACAAAGAGGCAGGCATAGCTGGGGCCCATGCGCTTGCCCATCGCCACGCCTTGTATTTTGAGGAAATGGGAGGAGTCAAATGAAAAGTTATTAAATAACGATATATTTAAGCAATATTATTCTCTTAAATGCGATCTTGAGAGTACATAATATATTCTGTGGTATTCATAACACAACAATGATAAAAAGATCTTTGTTTTGATTGCATCTACCAACATGCATACATTATTATATTACAGTTAATATGTACCGAGGGCAAATAATCCAATGTTCCCCATTCCCAATTACTTTTGCATTGAAGTGATTGAAATCCAAGTGAAGTTTAAATGGCATCAGAAAAATAAAACCTCCGGAATAGATGATATTCATTACATTGTTGGTTGGAGACAGTATCAGCACAATTACTATATTAAACTTTGAATCTTCAGATGTTCTGGTTCAAGCTAAAACTAAAGACAAATAATAACCTCCTCACACATTCGCCTGCAAATATCTCTGTCACTCCTTTAACATATCCCCCCCTTTTTGAACAAGCTCTTAAACATCGCATCTGAATCAGTTTCCATCTGATTACACTCCTTGAGGATGTTCATCTACGTGTTCAATTAATAAAACAACAAGATTGGGGTCATTTCTATTCAACCTGTCAAAGGGATTTGGGGGGCGGGGGGGGGGGAGGGGTTTAGAAGTAGTCAGTGAAGTAAACAAACATAATAGTTGAGTGGCAAATGACAATAGTGCTACCTTCCCAATATTTAACTGAAGGAAATAATGGGTTATCGGAGCTGTATGTTGTGACAGACAGCCTGACACCTTGCATGTCATTTTAATATTACACTTATCCCATCCCCCTGGATATTCCAGATTAATAAATTAAGGTTTTGTCAACTAATTACAAACCAGGCTAATTACAAATCAGCCAACTCCAAAACACGAAGCGCTGAGCATTGGGATCCAAACATCACGGACAACTGGCCTCAGTTCCCCACTCACATCTGGAAGCGCTCTCTGTCTGAACCAGGGGCCACAGAGTGATTTTGAAAGTGGGGAGGCTGAGCAATCACTGATCACTGGCCTTGGGGGTACCCAGCGAAGGAGTGGAGCAACTGAGTGGGGGGAGGGTGTGGGAGAGGGGTGTCCCCCCTCCCACGGTAGGAATTTTTTGAAATTTGATGAAGTAAAATCATGTTTTAGTGCATTGTAGAAGTATGATTTCAATGTTTTTTGTTTGAAGTATTTTTAAGGTAACTTTTTGAGGGGTAACTTTTTCCACACAAAGGGTGGTATATGGAACAAGCTGCCAGAGGAGATAGTTGAGGCAGGGACTATCCCAACATTTAAGAAACAGTTAGACTGATACATGGATAGGACAGGTTTGGAGGGATATGGACCAAAAGCAGGTAGCGTAGCCGGGACATGTTGGCGGGCGTGGGTAAGTTGCGCTGAAGGACCTATTTTCACACTGTATCATTCTCGGACTACATTATACCTCCACCATGCATGAATGCTTCAAAATCAAATGGTCGAGTTTTATTGCCATATATTCAAGAATAGAAACATAGAAAATAGGTGCAGAATAGGCTATCGGCCCTTCGAGCCAACACTGCCATTCAATATGAGCATGCCTGTTCATCTAAAATCAGTACCTCTGTCCTGTTTTTTCCCCATATCCCTTGATTTCGCTAGCCCCAAGAACTAAATGTAACTCTCTCTTGAAAACATTCAGTTAAATGGCCTCCACTGCCTTCTGTGGCAGAGAATTCCACAGATTCACAACTCTCTGCGTGATGAAAATTTGTCCTCATCTCAGTCATAAATGGCCTACCCATTATTCTTATACTGTGACCCCTGATTCTGAACTCCCCCAACATCGGGAACATTTTTCCTGCAGTTACATTAAGTGAAAATCTAGCAGGCAAACAGGATGCTTTCTCCAACCACCCTAATTGAAGGCCACTATCTTCCACCGTTTCTACCCAGTGCTTGGTACATACTTCCAGCATCCACTGGTTATCCTCCAGGATACACCGAGCCGCAGCCTGATCCATGCCCATCACCAGGGTGAATTTGGCACAGAAACTCTCAGGGCAGCGGCACGCTTTCCAACGCCTCCGACAGCCCGGGACTCTTGCACTTAGGCTGCTCCATGGCCGGAGCTGCAACGAGCAACTCGCCAGCCTGGCAAACACTCGCCAGCCCCGGCTCCCGGTCCGCATCTGTCCCCGCCACTGCTTCTGCTTCCATCCCTCCCTCAGCCCCGGCTCTCAAACACCCGTGGCTTATGCAGTTGACATGAGTTTTGAAATTTTCGTTGATCACAGAATTTTTTCACGACAAAGCGTGAGAAACTTGTGATCAGCGTGAGCATGAGAATTTGGCGAAATGCGTGATTTTCACGCTCAATGCGTGAGAGTTGGCAGCCCTGGAATGGTATTAATAGGTCAGCATGGACATGGATGGCCAAATAACCTATTTATGTGTTTTCACACTATTGGGCACTATTGCTAATAACAACACTCGGGCATTTCACACCCTTGATTACATGCAACATACATATAGTTCTGCAACAAGATAGTTGTGTTCCGAAGAAACAACCTGCTACAGAAAATCATGTGAGGAAACCAATGGTGTTCATGTCAATAACAGACATTTTTTCCTTGCAGGATTTTCAGAAATAAAAAAGGTCCTTTTAACAGCTTTCAACTCTAATTTTGTGGCCACTCAAAATACTAAAGCCTAAATGCTACAATGTTTAACGGAGTATCTTGCACAAGTGAGTTCAACAACCCAAAAAGGTTTTGGGTCAGTATCCTTCTTTGGACTGAAGGAGTAGAGGGAAGACAGCTGATGAACAGAAATGAGGAAAAGGGGTGGGCAAAAACCAGCAAGTGGATTCAGGTGAGATGGGGTGATTAGACAATAGACAATAGGTGCAGGAGTAGGCCATTCGGCCCTTCGAGCCATTCAATGTGATCATGGCAGATCATCCCCAATCAGTATCCCGTTCCTGCCTTCTCCCCATATCCCCTGACTCCGCTATTTTTAAGAGCCCTATCTAGCTCTCTCTTGAAAGCATCCAGAGAACCTGCCTCCACCGCCCTCTGAGGCAGAGAATTCCACAGACTCACCACTCTGTGAGAAAAAGTGTTTCCTCGTCTCCGTTCTAAATGGCTTACTCCTTATTCTTAAACTATGGCCCCTGGTTCTGGACTCCCCCAACATCAGGAACATGTTTCCTGCCTCTAGCGTGTCCAAGCCCTTAACAATCTTATATGTTTCAATGAGATGCCCTCTCATCCTTCTAAACTCCAAAGTGTACAAGCCCAGCTGCTCCATTCTCTCAGCATATGACGGTCCCGCCATCCCGGGAATTAACCTTGTAAACCTATGCTGCACTCCCTCAATAGCAAGAATGTCCTTCCTCAAATTAGGGGACCAAACCTGCACACAATACTCCAGGTGTGGTCTCACTAGGGCTCTGTACAACTGCAGAAGGACCTCTTTGCTCCTATAATCGATTCCTCTTGTTATAAAGGCCAACATGTCATTCGCTTTCTTCACTGCCTGCTGTACCTGCATGCTTACTTTCATAGACTGATGTACAAGGACCCCCAGATCCTGTTGTACTTCCTCTTTTCCTAACTTGACGCCATTTAGATAGTAATCTGCATTCCTGTTTTTCCTACCAAAGTGGATAACCTCACATTTATCCACATTAAACTTCATCTGCCATGCATCTGCCCACTCCCCCAACCTGTCCGTCACCCTGCATTTTAATAGCATCCTCCTCACAGTTCACACTGCCACCCAGCTTTGTGTCATCTGCAAATTTGCTAATGTTACTTTGAATCCCTTCATCCAAATCATTGATGTATATTGTAAATATCTGCGGTCCCAGCACCGAGCCTTGCTGTACCCCACTAGTCACTGCCTGCCATTCTGAAAGGAAACCGTTAATCCCTACTCTTTGTTTCCTGTCTGCCAACCACGTCTCTATCCATGTCAGCACTCTACCCCCAATACCACGTGCCCTAATTTTGCCCACTAATCTCCTATGTGGGACCTTATCAAATGCTTTCTGAAAGTCCAGGTACACTAATCCACTGGCTCTCCCTGGTCCATTTTCCCAGTTACATCTTCAAAAAATTCCAGAAGATTAGTCAAGCATAATTTCCCCTTTGTAAATCCATGCTGACTCTGACCGATCCTGTTACTGCGATCCAAATGTTCGGCTATCTCATCTTTTATAATTGACTCCAGCATCTTCCCCATCACCGATGTCAGGCTAACTGGTCTATAATTCCCTGTTTTCTCTCTCCCGCCTTTCTTAAAAAGTGGGATAACATTAGCTACCCTCCAATCCACAGGAGCTGATACTGAGTCTATAGAACATTGGAAAATTATCACCAATGCATCCACGATTTCTAGAGCCACTTCCTGGGATGCAGACCATCAGGCCCTGGGGATTTATCAGCCTTCAGTCCCATCAGTCTATCCAACACCATTTCCTGCCTAATGTGGATTTCCTTCAGTTCCTCTGTCACCCCAGATCCTCTGGCCACTACTATATCAGGAAGATTGTTTGTGTCCTTCTTAGTGAAGACAGATCCAAAGTACCTGTTCAACGCATCTGCCATTTCCTTGTTCCCCATAATAAATTCATCTTTTTCGGTCTTCAAGGGTCCAACTTTGGTCTTAACTCATTTTTTCCTCTTCACATACCTAAAGAAGCTTTTACTATCCTGCTTTATATTCTTGGCTAGCTTACCTTCGTACCTCATCTTTTCTCCCCGTATTGTCTTTTTAGTTATCTTCTGTTGTTCTTTAAACATTACCCAATCCTCTTGCTTCCCGCTCATCTTTGCTGCGTTGTACTTCTTCGCTTTAATTTTTATACTGTCCCTGACGTCCCTTGTCTGCCATGGTCGCCCCTTACTCCCCTTGGAATCTTTCTTCCTCCTAGGAATGAACTGATCCTGCACCTTCTGTATTATTCCTAGAAACACCTGCCATTTTCGTTCCACTGTCATCCCTGCTAGTGTATCTTTCCAGTCAACTTTGGCCAGCTCCTCCCTCATGGCCCCATAGTCCCCTTTATTCAACTGCAACACTGACACCTCCGAATTACTCTTCTCCCTCTCCAATTGTAGATTAAACCTGACCATGTTATGGTCACTGACTCCTAATGACTCATTAACCTAGAGGTCCTTTATCAAATCCAGTTCATTACATAACACTAAATCCAGAATTGCCTTCTCCCTGGTAGGCTCCAATACAAGCTGTTCTAAGAATCCATCACGAAGGCACTCTACAAAGTCCCTTTCTTGGGGTCCAGTACCAACCTGATTTTCCCAGTCTACCTGCATGTTGAAATCTCCCATAACAACCCAGCATTACTTTTGCTACATGCCAATTTTAACTCCTGATTCAACTTGCACCCTACTGTTGCTACTCTTTGGGAGCCTGTAGATTAGCCTCATTAGGGTCTTTTTACCCTTACAATTCCTTAGTTCTATCCATATTGACTCCACATCTCCTGTTTCAATGTCACCCCTTGCAAGGGACTGAATTTCATTCCTCACCAACAGGGCAACCCCATCCCCTCTGCCCACCTGTCTGTCTTTTCAATAGGAAGTATACCTTGAATATTCAGTTCCCAACCCTGGCCCTCTTGCAGCCATGTCTCAGTAATTCCCACAACATCATACTTGCCAGTTTCTAACTGAGCCTCAAGCTCGTCCACTTTATTCCTTATACTTCGCGCATTCATATACAGCACTTTGACCTCCGTATTCACTTCCCCCCTCGAACCGCTCGCAATTGGCCCTGACCTTACTCTGTTGTCCATTCTTGAGCTTTCCTTCCCTTTAATTCGAGAATCTTTTGTAATTGTTCCTGCAGCCACTTCCTCTTCAACTCCATCTTTATACTCCCAATTTGTCAATCCCTCCCCCACTATTTAGTTTAAACCCACCCTAGCAAACCTGCTCGCCAGAATGTCGGTCCCCCTCCAGTTAAGGTGTAACCCGGGATGGGTTTGTACAGGTCATCCCTACCCCAGAAGAGATCCCAGTGGTCTATAAATCTAAATCCTTGCTCCCTGCACCAGCCCTCAGACACACATTCAGATCCCCTATCTCCCTGTTCCTGTCCTCACTAGCACGAGGTACTGGAAGCAATCCAGAGATAACCACCCTAGAAGTCCGGCATTTCAGTCTTCTTCCCAACTCTCTGAAGTCATGTTGGAGAACCTCCATCCTCTTCTTCCCGATGTCGTTTGTGCCTACGTGCACAACTACTGCCGGCTGTTCACCTTCTCTCTCTCTCTCGAATGTTCGGAATTCGGCTCAATTGATGGAGATGGTAATAAGAGGTGAGAGGTGAAATGGACACAAAAGGGTATCAGGAGCAGAATCAGAAAGAGGAAGAGGAAAATGTAAACCTGGAGGGAGGGATGGATGGTGGGTGTGTGTGGAAGGGGAAAAGGGAGGGAAAGAAAAATGAAGGACTTGACATACGGAGGGATAGGAGATGAGTGGAAGGAGTGAAAAGGAACTAGTTGACCCTTCCAGGGAGAACACTGTTCAAACACTGTGGGGGAATTTAATAAGGATTTACCTGAAATGTGATAATTCAATGTTCATGCCATTAATTTGAGGGTTACTCGAGGCAGAACACGAGGTGCAGTTCTTCCAGTGCATGTGTAGCCTCACTCTGGCAGAGGAGGAGGCCAAAGACAGAAAGGTTAGTATGGGTAAATGCTGGATTAACTCAGCAGGACAGGGAGCATCTCATGAGAGAAGGAATGGGTGACGTTTCTGGTCGAGACCCTTCTTCAGACTGAAGTTAGTATGGGAATGGGAAGAAGAATTAAAATGGCTAGCGTCCCGGAGCTCCAGCAGGCCTTGTTAGAAGGAGCGCAAGTGTTTGGCAAATAGTTGCCTGAACTATGCCTGATCTCGCTTCTCATAGTTTGGCCCAATTATGGTTGTGGTCCAGAAGTCTGAGGCCTAGTGCATGTGCCCAGGCCCATTTGAAGTTGCACTAGAGTCCACAAAACCAGTAATTTTTATTACATTACTGGATTTTCATAAATTTCCAGTTCAAAAGCTCAGGAGTCACAAAGTCAAATTGAAGCCATTACTTCGCAAAATGATGCTGACAAACATCAGACCCATTGTTATTTGGTATGACATTTACTTAAAGTGTAGAAATCAATTTGGTATAACATTTACTTATAGTGTAGAAATCAACTTTCCTTTTCCTGAAATATAAAGCCTGCATGTATAGGTCCTAAATGTTTTGTATTATAATTCACAGGACTGGAAAATGAGACTAGAATAATAAAACTGAAGGTACACAAAATTGCTGGAGGAACTCAGCGGGTGCAGCAGCATCTATGGAGCGAAGGAAATAGGCGACGTTTCGGGCCGAAACCCTTCTTCAGACCTGAAGATTGGCACAAAAAGCTGGAGTAACTCAGCGGGACAGGCAGCATCTCTGGAGAGAAGAAATGGGTGACTGCCTGTCCTGCTGAGTTACTCCAGCTTTGTGTGTTTATCTTTGGTTTAAACCAACATCTGCAGCTCCTTCCTACACATAATAAAATTGGCGTTAATCATCATTCTAAATATGCCATTAAACTGTGAAGAAATTCACCATCTGTTTCATTTTTTTAACTGTTTTAGGGTAGGTTTTGTTCTTGCCAGAGTTAGCCGACTATCTTCCTTTTCCCTTCTACCCCACAAACAATTAAATACATTTCACAATGTAGCGAGCACAAGGACAATTAATTTATCACCTAACAGTTGTGAGCAAGCAGTGGGCCACAAAATGTTGGAGTTTGATTTGGCTCTCGTCGCTTTTGACAATCACAGTAATAAACCACACATCAAAGTTGGACGTGGAGTGGGAGATTGCAACCCTCACGTGGTCCACCTTGTTTCAACGAATGCAATCAACCTGGCATGCACAATCAAATAAGATCAAATAGAACAAGTTGTCCTACAACTTTAGGCTGTGCACGCCATACGCAAGAAGAAGAAAGCTGGACGTCATCGAGAAGTACGAGAGCATGAAGAAGGAGCTGGAGAATCAGAAGAAGCAGCAGTAGGAGGAAGGAGAAATTGTGAGCTCCAGTGACGTGGAGAGTGCAAAGGAGCAAGAGACGAGGCGAAGGTGCGAGAGAAGATTAACGAGCGAATTGGATACCGGCCAAATTCTCACATCAATAAACATTTCTCTTTGTTTGGCAATCTCCATTGACAGATGACAGCCAATATCATGCATAAAGGACAGAGGTCCAGGATCTGCATCAGTTTAGTGTGGGATTGTGAGCTCAAGGACATGCAACTGGTTGTACGATTAAAACAGAATGAAAGGCATTAGGTCAGCAACTGATCTGTAAATATTTCTATAAAATGTTAAATACATTGATTTGGATCTGATTTTTATTAAATATAGTTTGTTTTGAAACAAATAAAAATTGTGAAAATACTCAAAGTGCAGAAGAGAACACAACAAACACATTAAGCCTACTTGCCATTAATCTTCACATTTGCCGTACACAATTCTCAATGGGAAAACAACTATTATCTGCATTATGCAAACTGCTTATATTGGAAGCAACCATTATCCCAGCGTTACATAATGCCAATTCCTGTTACATTGTCACACCATTTAACATTTTTTTAGTAGATAACAAATTCAACCACACTTTGCCTGACCCATTTCCCTGCAAACCTTTCCGATCTATGTACCAGTCCAAGTGTATTTTAAACATTATAATTGTATCTAATGTTACTAAACGTTATTGTAGTTACGAAATGGTGATGATTAGACAATTTTCTAATCTTTTCTTACAACATGGAAGGGAACCATTTGGCCTATTAAGCCTATGCCAGTTCTTAGGGTATTCATATCTCCCTAATTATGTTCCTGTAATCTATTCTCTTCCATGTGATCAACAACTCCATCCCACGTCTCCTATCACCCTCCTATGCGAGGGGGAATTTACAGCAGTCAATTAACCTATGACCATGGAGGAGGCCCAGGACAGAAAGGTCGGATTCAGAATGGGAGGGTGAGTTGAAGTGCTGAGCCACCGGAAGATCAGGTTGGTTAATGCGAACTGAGCGGAGGTGTTGGGCAAAGCGATCGCCAAGCCTGCGCTTGGTCTCACCGATATAGAAAATAGGTGCAGGAGTAGGCCATTCGAGCCTGCACCGCCATTCAATATGATCATGGCTGATCATCCAACTCAGTATCCTGTACCTGCCTTCTATCCATACCCCCTGATCTCTTTAGCCACAAGGGCCACATCTAACTCCCTCTTAAATATAGCCAATGAACTGGCCTCAACTACCTTCTGTGGCAGAGTTCCAGAGATTCACCACTCTCTGTGTGAAAAATATTTTTCTCATCTCGGTCCTAAAGGATTTCCCCTTTATCCTTAAACTGGAGCCCTTGTCCTGGACTTCCCCAACATCGGGAACAATCTTCCTGCATCTAGCCTGTCCAACCCCTTAAGAATTTTGTACGTTTCTATAAGATCCCCCCTCAATCTTCTAAATTCCAGCGAGTACAAGCCAAATCTAGTTGACATCTAGAACAGCGGATGCAATAGATGAGGTTGGAGGAGGTGCAGGTGAACCTCTGCCTCACCTGGAAAGACTGCTTGGGTCCTTGGATGGAGTTGAGGGGGGAGGTAAAGCGACAAGTGTAGCATTTCCTGCGGTTGCAAGGGAAAGTACCAAGGGAGGGGGTGGTTTGGGTGGGAAGGGACGAATTGACCAGGGAGTTACAGAGGGAGCGATCTCTGCGGGAAGCCGAAAGGGGAGGAGATGGGAAGATGTGGCCAGTGGTGGGATCCCGTTGTAGGTGGCGAAAATGTTGGAGGATTATCTGCTGTATGTGACGACTGGTAGGGTGGAAGGTGAGGACAAGGGGGACTCTGTCCATGTTACGAGTGGGGGGGATGGGGAATGAGAGCGGAGCTATGGGATATAGAGGAGACCCTGGTGAGAGCCTCATCTATAGTCGAAGAGGCCCTGTTCCCTAAAGAATGAGGACATCTCCGATGCCCTGGTTTGGAACACCTCATCCTGGGTGCCAATGCGGCGTAGACGGAGGAAATGGGAGTAGGGGATAGAGTCCTTACCGGAAACAGGGTGGGAAGAAGTGTAGTCCAGATAGCCATCGGAAAGTATAGGAAGGAGATAGAGAACTTAGCAATATGGTGTTAGGACCACAACTTCTCCCTCAATGTCAGCAAGACGGAATAACTAGTTATCAACTTCTGGAACCATCTGTAGTAAATTGGAGCATCAATAGTGCCATAGTGGAAATGTCTGGGAGCTTCAAGTTCCTTGGTGTTAAAATTACCAATGATCTCTCGTGGACTGATCACATTGATGTGACAGCCAAAAAGGCACACCAATGTCTTTACTTCCTTAGGAGATTGTGGCAATTCAGCGTGTCTCCTATTATGCTTACAAACTTCACCAGATGCACCATAGGCAGTATACTGTCAGCATGCAACATAGCTTGATTTGGGAACAGTTCTGCCCAAGACTGAAAGAAATTCTAAAAAGTTGTAAATTTGCCCAGTCCACCACACAAACCAAACTTCCTACCATTGCGCTGACCCTCCTTCCTCCATACCTCACCCCCCTTCTCACTCTCTCTCTCTCTCTCTCTCGTACACCCCCTCCACCCCCCCCCCTTATCCTGGGACCCCTCCTCTACATCCCGCACTGATCCCCATTCCCGCCTCTATTCAGTCCTCACCGACATCCCCTGTGCTCCCCTCCCCATCTCCCCCCCCCCCAATCTATTCATCCTGCGCTGATCACCCTATCCACCTCGCACTAATCCTCCTGCCGCCTCCCCCCCCCCCCATCCATCCTACACTGGTTCCCCAATTCACCCTGTACTTACCCCTTTCCCATCCATCCTGCACTTCTCCTCCATCCATCCTGTACTAATCCATGCATTCATCCCGTACTGACCCACCCTCCATCGCTCCATAGATGCTGCCTCACCCGCTGAGTTTCTCCAGCACTTTTGTCTACCCCCACCCATCCCGTACTGAACCCCCCGTTCAACACCACTGACATCCCCCGTGCTCTCCCCTCACAATTTTACCTACTCCAACCAACACGTACTAATTCACCTGCCTCAATCCATCCATTCTGCACCGACTGCCTTCTAACCCCCCCATGGCCCAGGATTTATTGACACAGGTTGATCATACGCTGAATAATCCAACCACATTTTTGTTTGGAAGTGGAAAGAACTAATAGAAATTGCATTCATTGCAATGTGTAAAAAGAGTTGAGATACTGTCTTATAATTTTGCTGCATGTCATTGTGGGATAAATCATGTCTTGATTGGTGAATGTTTAGTTTGTGATTTTATTTGAAGCAGAAATAATATGTGAATGCTTCATTGAGTATAATTCTGACTGGTAACTACGCGCTTCGTCCGAGCACATTATCGCACGCGTCATGCAAGCCGTCTTAAATGACCACCTAAACTGTCATTTGGCAACCTAAAAAGCTGCCAAGGTTGCCCGGCTGGCAACAGGGAAAAAAAGTTAAGCGAGAGCCCTGTCTTCCCCCCTCTTTTAAAGGACTTACTGTACACTGTGCTTCAATTACTGTTTTAATTTCTTAATTACAGCACTAACCACCCTGTTCATCATAGTGTGTGCCTGTATCACATTGGCTTTGCACGGTGTGAATTTCACTCAGACAGCGCTCACCCCGCTTGCCCTGTCCCCCGCCTGCATAACGGGCTGGTGAAGGAAGCGATGTGTTTGTGTGTGTGTTCCACTCTGACAGTTGCCATTCCAGTTGTCGGTTTTTCAGGCGACTGCCGGCAACGACAGTCTCCTAAAAAATCGCCTAAGTGGGACAGGCCCATAAGAATGTGAAGAACTGAGGCCTGGTAGTTTAAGTTCAGTGGGGGAAACCCTTTAGAAACATTGAACAAGAACAGGATTACTAGCACCTGCACAAAGATTACTTAATTAATGCAAACCATCCCAGACTCATTAAGGGCAAATCATGTTTATGTAATTTGATAATATTTGGTACCTAATAAAGTTGATGAGAGCAATGCATTTGGTGTGGTACAAAAGGGCTTCCATAACTTTTGCTAGTGTGCTGCACAACATAACTTCAGTAAAATTGAACCACACGGCATAAAAGGGGGGTTGATATAGTAACAGACAAAAGGTTGTGGTGAAAGCTTATTTTTCAGAATGGTGAACGGTAGCTTTCCCCAGAGATCAGTACTGGGGTACTTTAAAAAACACTTGGACGGGGAAGTATATCAGTTTAAATTTAGATTTATTATGGCCACATACCAAAGTTTTATTTTGCATGCTATTAAAAAATATCAGATATACCTTACATAAATAGAATCATTTCAAGTACAACAGATAGAGCAGAGCTACAGAGTAATACTAGACTAAGTGGGACCCGCTGGGTCCCAGCTTCACACGGGAGGGCTGGTCCCCCAACGCAATATTTCACCTCTCCACCAATTCCAATATTGGTGGCCAGTGGGGGGGGGGGGGGGGGGGGGGGGGGGGGGGGCTTCTGGAGCACTAGTATGGGTGTTGTGTGGTTGAAGGGCTGGTTTGCAGAGGGCTAGTTTGGATCATTGTGGGCCGAATGGATTCTTGTGGCTGGCGGCTCAGTGGTCTCAAGCTGGTGGTGCTGACAGCTGCACCTCCAAATCAAGGCTGTGGGGCTGGGCAGTTGACTCACGGCTATTCCTTGAAATGCCACTAAGCAGGGTGCAAGGCCACCAAATTCAAGTGCAGTGTCATGCCATTTCAAGCAGGGTGCAAGGCCACCAATTTTGAGTGCAGTGTTATAGCACTTCAAGCAGGGTGCAAGGCCACCAAATCGAGTGCAGTTTCCTACCACTTCAAGCAGGGTGCAAGGCCACCAAATTCGAGTGCAGTTTCATACGACTTCAAGCAGGGTGCAAGGCCACCAAATTCGAGTGCAGTTTCCTACCTTTCAAGCAGGGTGCAAGGCCACCAAATTCAAATGCAGTTTCATACCATTTCCAGCAGGGTGCAAGGCCACCAAATTCAAGTGCAGTTTCATATCATTTCAAGCAAAGTGCAAGGCCACCAAATTCAAATGCAGTTTCATACCATTTCAAGCAGGGTGCAAGGCCACTAAAGACAGAGAATCGTGACCGTGACCTTCCCCCTCCCCTTCCCCCACCCCTTCCCCCTTCCCCTACCCCCTCCCCCTCCCCTTCCCCCTCCCCTTCCCCTTCCCCCTCCCCTTCCCCCTCCCCCTCCCCTTCCCCTTCCCCTTCCCCTTCCCCCTCCCCCTCCCCCTCCCCCTCCCCCTTCTTGCAGAGACTGAGCCATGCCCACACTTCCAGGTTTATAGCCCCTCCCACCAGCAGGGGCGTGGCCTTCATGGTGTGATTGACAGGAGAGAGAATCTCAACATTTTTTAAACACTAATAGCTCTTTTTATTTAGCACTCGCTTTAGCACTTTCAAAACCAAAGGCAAGGCAGCTCACTTTAGCACTTTCAAAACCAAAGACAAGGCAGCTCGCTTTAACACATTCAAAACCAAAGGCAAGGCAGCTTGCTTCAAGCACTTTCAAAACCAAAGGCAAGGCAGCTCGCTTTAGCACTTTCAAAACCAAAGGCAAGGCAGCTTGCTTTAGCACTTTCAAAACCAAAGGCAACAAAGCTTTAGCACTTTCAAACCAAAACACACTTTTGCATTTTCAAACCACATTAAGGGACAGGTCAGGAAAACCACTCAGTTTAGTAGACATGTGTTCAGTGTTATTCGGGGCCGAGACCTGACTCGGCCCCGAAGCTGTGGCGGAGGCAGCGGCAGCGGAGACCCGACTCGGCCCTGGAGCTGTGGCGGCGGCAGCGGCTGCAGCAGTGGTAGCGGAGACCCGACTCGGCCCCGAAGCTGTGGCGGAGGTAGCGGCAGCGGAGACCCGACTCGGCCTCGGAGCTGTGGCGGAGGCAGCGACCACCCGCGGAGTTTGAACCGTCGCCTCGGCGCAGAGGGAGAACAAAGAGGGAAGAGACAGAGACTTTAAGATTTTGCCTTCCACCACAGTGAGGAGGTGTTTGGTGAACTCACTGTGGTGGATGTTAAATTTGTGTTGATTGTGTGTTTTTGTCATTTTTTAAATTATATGTATGTATGACTGCAGGGAAACAAAATTTCGTTCAGACCGAAAGGTCTGAATGTCAATAAACGAATCTAATCTAAAATTCACAGCTCAGACTGAGAATTACGACCTCTCGCTCCCCCATCTTGCAGAGACCTGAGGCACCTCCACACTTCTGGGTTTTATAGACCCTCCGGAAGGGGCATGGCCTTCAGGAGAGAGAATCTCAACATGTTTTTAAACACTAATAACTCTTTTATTATTCATCGATGGGAAAAATCCTCTTGTCCTGCGCAGTGGAGGGGGACTCTGGGTAAGATGGCCAAAAATCACAGCCATAAGTGGCAGCGTTTTTTCTAAAGTCAATATACAGAACAGGAAGTGATCAAGATCAAACTTTTAGTAATATAGATAGATAGAACAGAAGATACAGAGTAATATAGTTCTCAACATCATAGTGCATCAATTCCCTAGTCCAATGTCCTCAATGGGGTAGAGGTGAAATGGACAGTACCCTAGCTTATAGAAGGTCTGTTCAGAAGCCTGATTTGAGTGGGAAGCTCTGTGGAAGGGTTTAGAGGGATATAGGCCAACTGGAACTAGCTGTATGACTACGCCTGGTCTAAAAGGGGTGCAGGAGCAGGGACCCAGGTTTTAGGATGTAGATTGAATGCTAAACTAGCCAACATTATCATTATTTAATTAAAGTGCTACCAGAATGGTAATAGGTAAACTATATGAATCACGTCTCATCTTGAAAATTAATTTCTCCAGAGCCTGTTGAGAGCGGTGAGTCACCCATACTCACTGCTGATCTACATGGCAATTTCACACTTGACATTTGCAGATTCACCATTGTCAGCCCATTTTTATATGCCCAATTCTCGAAAGTGAGGCCCATGATTGCAATAACTCCTACACAACTTAATGCCATCATAAAAGTGGCGAGTTGGCAGATCAGATGGGCATATAATATAGTTGTTTATAAAAAGGATTCCACAAGGAATCCTACAAAGTGCAGTTAGGAAATCATGTGTGAAGAGCAAGATTGTCACTTCATTTGCACAGGAATCCCAGACCTGGTGTGCATACAATAGACTTTTGCAGATCCAACACAGGTTGAGTAAGTAGCCAAAAAATGCTGTCGAAACTCAGCGGTTGAGGCAGAAGTATGGAGAAAAGGAGTAGGCGACGTTTCGGGTCGAGACCCTTCTTCAGATTGATGTCGTTGGGAGTGGGGGGGGTGAAAGAAAGGAAGAGGCGGAGACAGTAGGCTATGTGGGAGAGTTGGGAAGGGCGAGGGGAAGGAGGGAGAAAGCACGGACTACCTGAAATTAGAGAAGTCCATGTTCATACTGCTGGGGTGTACACTGCCCAAGTGAAATATGAGGTGATGTTCCTCCAATTTGTTCTGGGCCTCACTCTGGCAATGGAGGAGGCCCAGGACAGAAAGGTCAGATTCAGAATGGGAGGGTTAGTTGAAGTGCTGGGCAACCAGGAGATCAGGTTGGTTAGTACAGACTGGGCGGAGGTGTTGGGCGAAGCGGACCTTTGGTCTCGTCAATGTAGAGAAGGTGACACCTACGACAGCGGAAGCAGTAGATGAGATTGGAAGAGGTGCAGGTGAACCTCTGCTCACCTGGAAAGACTGTTTGGGTCATTGGATGGAGTCGAGGGGGGAGGTAAAGCGACAAGTGTGGCATTTCCAGCAGCTGCAGGGGAAAGTAACAGGGGAGTGGGTGGTCTGTGTGGGAAGGGACAAATTGACCAGGGAGTTACGGAGGGAACGGTCTCTACGGAAAGCAGAAAGGGGAGGAAATAGGAAGATGTGGCCAGTGGTAGGATCTCGCTGGAGGTGGCGAAAATGTCGGAGGAATATATGTTGTATGCGGCGGCTGATGGGGTGGAAGGTGAGGACAAGCGGGTACTGTCCTTGTTAAGAGTAGGGGGGGTGGGGAGTAAGAGCGGAGCTGCGGGATATAGAGGAGACCCTGGGGAGTGCCTCATCTATAATAGAAGAGGGGAATCCCCGTTCCCTAAAGAATGAGGACATCTCCGATGCCCTGGTCTGGAACACCTCATCCTGGGCACAGATGCGGCGTAGATGGAGGAATTGGGAGTAGGGGATAGAGTCTTTACAGGAAGTAGGGTGGGAAGAAGTGTGGTCATGATAGCTGTGGGAATTACTGGGTTTGTAGTAGATGTCGGACAGTAGCCTGTTACCTGTGATGGAGATGGCGAGGTCTCGAAACAGTAGGGAGATGTCGGAAATGGTCCAGGTGAATTTGAGTGCCATATGGAAATTGGTGGTGAAATGGATGATGTCAATGAGTTCTGCATGGGTGCAGGAGGTAGTCCCAATGCAGTCGTCAATGTAGCGGAGGTAGTGTTTGGGGATAGGGCCATGGTACGTCTCGAACAGGGATTGTTCTTAGGAGGAGAAAGGTCAGCAGTACCCTTGGAACTGCCATTATTTCTCAGCAAACTCGATCACTGTCAACTCTATGAAAATGCAATTGAGCAAGGCAGTAATGTAGCCAAAAAATTAATAATTGTGTTCATAAGCTGACATACAAAGTTATCACAATTAAGCCTGACTGTTACCATGGTTAGGAATAAAAATTATGCATTTTCCCTTTATTGTAGCTTCAGCAATTTTAATATTTGGTTTAATGGCTGACCTGATGAGCACAAGAGAAGAAAACACTGTCATGTAAATTTAAATAACAAACACAGAATAATGTCACACACAGTGCAGAACACTGTGGGATAATGGTATAAAAGTTGCAAGAAGCAAGATGGGCTGAATATACATTAACACTCCTTTGAGAATAACAATTTGGTGAAATGAGAAGATTAACCTGAATAGAGACAAACAGTACTTCCAGGACAATAACATTAATGGCATAATTACCTCCAGCATTTCTTCCTTCTCGCAATACTGAACCTAGTTACCTTCATTAGAGCACTTCAGCATTGATTCTCAAGAAATAGCTTCTCTATCTATATGTTAACATCTGAAAGAGTCGTGCACATGTTCTGGAGAATAAGAATGTACTTTCTAACCACAACCATGTGTAGATTACATTGTAATGATCAGGAATCAAATAATATGAACTGCACATGAAATTCAACGCCAACTGTTATCACAGATATGACAATGTATATGACTGGAAGTAATTAAAAGGCAGCGGCTATTCATGTCTTTAAATATATATTTTGACTACTATATATTGAATAAAACATCCACAATTGGTGGAGTTGAAGACAGTGAAGAAGGCTGTCAAATGATTCAGCAGGATATGGATCAGTTATAGGTATATGTGGAAAAATGGCAGGCGGAACTTAATCCAAGCAAGTGTGACCCTGCACTATAGAAGGTTAAATACAAGGGAAAATATACTGTTAATGGCAAGATTAAGAGGGACCCTAGGCCAGAGGGATTGTGGAGTCAGGGCTATTGCTCCTGAAAATGATAACACTAGTAGATAGTAGTAAAGAAGGTGTATGGCATGCTTGCTGTTATTGGCTGGGGCATTGAGTACTAGTGTCAGGAGCATGGTGCAGTTCTATAGAACATTGACTAGACTTCATTTGGAGTATTGTGTGCAGTTCCAGTCACCCAATTAGAGGAAGGATGTGTAGGCTTTGGTGAGGGTGCAGAAGAGTTTTCCCATGTAGAAAAACATACAGCAGATGCTGGTTTACAAAAAAAAGATACAAAGTGTCACCAAGAGGCTTTTTAGCTAAAACACATGGATATGCAGGGAATAGAGAGTTATAAATCAATATGGTGGGCTGAGAGGCCTATTCTTTGATTGATTTTTTCATGAAAATATAGTAATTCTTAGCTGATATTCACCAGGCACAAAGAAAGGACCAATCGAACTGATGTTGCAATCTGTATGCAGACCATGGAATATTTCCTACCCACGAATTCTTGAATTTAGGGAAAAGTAGTAAAATCTCATTGGATCATCCATCTAAATCCAACGCACACATTGTCTCAGAGTATTAAGCGTTTTTCTTTTATGTTATTTTATACATAGGCACTAGGAGAAGTCCTCAAACCCACAGCAACACGAGTCAACATAGCTTTTTCACATCTATTCAGAATACATCAATTTTGCTATGGCAACAAAAGGAACAGGATTGAATGCACATTTTCCCGGAGACACATTACAAAGTACACGGGGTTGGATTATAAATTGATTTTTCAGAAAGAAAAATATATACGTCTGTATTGTATCAAAATAAAATCCTACTTTCACTTCACGATGAATTTATTTTAAAGAAATAGCCACTCACATATCTGCCTTTCTCCATGGTGAATGATACCAAACTAACTCTTCATACCCAGATTTGAAGTTTCATTTTGGAGAATTATAATCCTTCTAGTAGCAGAGCAAACTTTTATCCTACCATTGTGGGTACATTATCCAAATGTGTGGTCACACACTATAAATATATTATTGCCTGAAGCATGTGATTTCAACATTATTTCTCCAAACCCAATGAGTTAAGCTGAAATCACCAAGAAATCCATGCCCTATCGAAGAGTGCATATGAAGAAAGCGTTGCAAACATAGGTCACCAGAAAATCACGCATGGAGCTTTAGCAAAGAACGGTCGCAATATGTTAAATCCTTGTATATAGACACAGTTGTCCGCTAATTATTACCCAGGCCAAGAGTTATCAAACATCTTCATTTCTACGACACAATTAAAATATTATACTTTTAAATAACTTCAGATATTCCATTTATGACATAAACATTTATGATTGGTGTACATCTGCTGCTTTATAACCCTGAGAAGAAAGCAATAAAATAGATATTCTTGAACTTACCTGTACCAGAAGAAAAACCAGGACAGTTAAAATTGTAATTCTTTATTTCATTGTACCACCTTTCAGATACCTCCTTTCCTATATAAAGAAGAAAAAAGCTTTACGGGTTTGCAATCATTTTTGCAGAAAAAATTCAAATTCACAAACCAATTGGTCTGCAAAGGCACATGCCAATGCATTTTTGAGATAAAAAAGGGAGAGTTCTAGAATTATGTCAATATATAGTCTACGATAAGGAAAACAGATAATTTGAATATTTAGTATGCAAATTAACATTCTATCATTCCAGATAGACCATCAACATGAAACTCTCTCCACAGATGCTACCTGACCTGTTGAGTATGTCCACAATTATCTGTTTTCTTTCAGAATGACAGGTATTTTGTTTTTGGGTTCCTTGGGTTAGGGTTCTTTATGTACTGCACTGGAACATAAATCTGATTGGAGGGATGTATACAATAAAGAAAGAAATGGATGTGGAAGACATCAATGTTTAAGTTCTGCTGATTCTATTAACTAGCAATTTATTCACTGTATTCTCTACTTCTGGTTTGTAATCTCCTCAAAAAATACAACCTGATACAAACTAAAATTTGAAATATCTCCCTCTAACCTTATAAAAAACATTTTAAAAGTGATTTGGA
This sequence comes from Amblyraja radiata, assembly GCF_010909765.2. Classification (NCBI taxonomy): domain Eukaryota; kingdom Metazoa; phylum Chordata; class Chondrichthyes; order Rajiformes; family Rajidae; genus Amblyraja; species Amblyraja radiata. Next base: position 84,252,671 of record NC_045957.1, read on the forward strand.
GATATACCCGTTAATCAACAAACACACTTGGTCTCCCAATCCCACAATAATATTATAAAATTCCCCAAGCTGGCTCCATAAACACAGAGCATTAAAAAAACATGCCTCAATCCTTTGCTTCCTTCCAATCACAGGCTCAATGCAAACCTTATCAAACGGATGCCAAGCTGTTGCCAGTGATAAGGAAGTGGAATCCACCCATTAGATTAACAACAGCCTCACATCAAAGATATTAATGTCACTAAGTAATCCAAATAGTTACTGGGAATTTGTGGCTTTGAGTCATAGTCATGTAGCACGGAAACAGGCATCATGCCCAACTTGACCCTGCCGACCAAAATGCCCCATTTACACTAGTCCCACCTGTCCCCATTTGGCCCATATCTGTCTAAACCTTTCGTATCCATGTACCTGTTCAAATGTTTTTTAAATTGTGTTCACAGTACCTGCCTCAATTACCTCCTCCTATGCAGCTTGTTCCATATACCCACCACTCCCTGTGCGAAGAAATCCTATCTTTCCTCTTAAATCTATATCTTCTGGTTCCCGATTCCTATATTCATCCTAACTATTCCACCTCTATAACATCATCCGTCATCTTCCTGCTCTGCAAGGAATAAAGTCCTAGCCTGCCCAACCTCTCTCTATAGCTCATGCCCTCAAGTCCTGGCAAGATCCTCATAAATCTTCTCTGCACTTTCCAGCTTAACAACATCCTTCTCGGACGACAAGGTGACACAGCGGTAGAGTTTCTGCCTTATAGCGTCAGAGACCTGGGGTCGATCCTGACCTTGGATGCTGTCTGTATGGAATTTGTACGCTCTCCCTGTGACAGCCCGAGTTTTCTCTGGGTGCTCTGGTTTCCTCCCACATTCCAAAGTTGTGCAAGTTTACAGCTTAATTGCCCTCAATGTGTAGGATGTGAGAAGAATAAGTGGTAGGCCTATTAGGACTGAGATGAGGGAAACCCTTTTCACCCAGAGAGTTGTGAATCTGTGGAATTCTCTGCCACAGAAGACATTGGAGGCCAATTCACTGGATGTTTTCAAGAGAGTTAGATTTAGCTCTCAGGGCTAATGGAATCAAGGGATATGGGGAAAAAAGCAGGAACGGGGTACTGATTTTGGCCTGATCATATTGAATGGCGGTGCTGGCTCGAAGGGCCGAATGGCCTACTCCTGCACCTATTTTTTATGTTTCAATAACATAGAACTAATGTATGGGTGATTGTTCGGTCAGCCGAAGGGCCTGTTTCCACGCTGTATCTCTAAACTAAACTTTTGCAGGATGGCCAAAACTGAACACAATACTCCAGATGTGACCTCAGCAATGTCTGTACAACTGTAACATAACATCCTAACTTCTATACTCAACACCCTGACTGATAAAACCCAATGTACCAAAAGGCTTCTTGACCACCCTATCTACCTTTCAAGGAACTATGTACCAGCAATTCTGGAATCCTCTGCTCGAGGGCCGGCCTTAAGCCGATTGGACCGATTGCTCCCAATTGGGCCCCGCACCAGAGTTATCTACTCTCGGCTCGGGTAGATCTGCCCCGGGTGGAGGGGGGAGAGAGGGTAGAGGGGTGGAGGGGGAAGAAAGGGGTCGACGGGGAGGGGGTGTGAGGGGGAATGGAGAAGGGGATGAGAGGGAGGTTGGGTCGTTCACTCATGGCAGCGCCCCCGCCCCTCCAGTCGCCGTGCTTCACGCACACAGCCCCAGCTCCACCCCTCTCTCTCCCCGGGGAGACGCGGTGAACAATACACAGGCCAGGGGTTGGAGCAACGTTTACAAATACGGCCTCAGCTCACACCCATCCGCCTGGACCCCGGCATCTGCTCCCGCCGCCGGCCCACTCCCTCCCTTCTCTCCTTCCCTTCCTTCTCTCCTTCCCTCCCTCCTCCCTCTTTTTCCTCTAATTCGCTCCATCCATTCTTTCTCCTTCTCTCCTTCCTTTCTCTACTTCCCTCCCTCCCTTCTGTCCTTCCTCCCTTCTCTCCTTCCCTCCCCTCCCCTCCTTCCCTCCCACACACACATAACGCACAGACAACTAACACGCACACATCACGCACAGACAACTAAGTTAGGATGGGGTAGTAGCCCAAAGGGTAGGATAGGGCTGAAGCCCAAAATTAAATGCCTGGACAGGTTTTTCACCAATGGTTATTGGTTTTCCACGATCTATTTAATTAAATTACTTTTTTTTTTCATTTCAGTCACTAAAACAAGTGGTATTGGGTAACTATGTACTTTTCAGAGGTGATCTACACATTTTGTTTGTTACGTGTAGGCTTACATGTATGCAATTTTATATTAAAATGTAGCTTAGATCTGTTTGGTCCCTTAAGTCGCAGGCACTTTTTAAGCGCACATTTTGATTACTTTCCATTCTACCATAGAGATATTAAGTCTATAATAGACTTTAATTATATTTCTATGAATCTATAGACTTTGGCTGGGAACCTGGGACTCACCAAAATTGTTCCCAATTGGGCCCCGCACCTCCTAAGGCCGGCCCTGCTCTGCTCTACAAAGCTCCCCCAAGACCCTGCCATTAAGTGTGAAGGACCTGCCCTGGTGTGACTTTGTCAAACTGATCAACATCCTTAATAATAATAATGGATGGGATTTATATAGCGCCTTTCTAATACTCAAGGCGCTTTACATCTCATTATTCATTCACTCCTCAGTCACACTCGGTGGTGGTGAGCTACTTCTGTAGCCACAGCTGCCCTGGGGCAAACTGACGGAAGCCTGGCTGCCATTCTGCGCCTACGGCCCCTCCGACCACCACCAATCACTCACACACATTCACACACAGGCAAAGGTGGGTGAAGTGTCTTGCCCAAGGACACAACGACAGTACACACTCCAAGCAGGATTCGAACCGGCCACCTTCAGGTTGCCAGCCGAACACTTAGCCCATTGTGCCATCTGTCGTCCCATCCTTAGTCTTAAATACATATCTACTATAATAAAAACATACATGTCGACTTATGTTTCACATTTAATCGTGATCACAATTGGGGCACTAACCCGGCTGATCATACGACGCCCAGGCCAGGTTCTCTCCACACTGTCCCCTGCTGGACTCCGGGCTGTGCTTGAGCACCCGGGTGCTGGCTAAAGCCTCCGCATACCTATCGTTGAGAAGAAAGAGTCGGTGAGAGATTGGTCATCAACACGATGTGATTCACTGGGGCATGGACTGAGAGAAATAGAGAGAGACTGGCCGTCAGCGCAAGGAGCAAGAGGAAAAACTGATAGTCAACGTAAAGAAAGTGTCAGACGGGGAGAGAAAGGCCATCAACGCCTAGTGATGGAATGTGGCTACAGTCACGGCGTGAGATGCAGAGAATACCATCAATATACCAGGGGCAAGTGATAGTGTAAAGATAGACAGGGAGAGAGCGGCCATCAAACCTGAGGGAGGGAGAGAGGGAGAGAAAGCGATTACAGTCACAACGTGAGGTGCAGAAGACAGCCGTCAATACAAGGAGCAAGCAGACCACGAAAAGCAGAAAGCGGGAAGGAATTCCTTACTCCTGCGCTTCTTTACAAAGTTTGCTGGACAGTTTCAACGCTGGCACGCCATGATTCTTCCTATAACCATTGTGGGTTTTTAAAACTTCACGGGAAAACGCCTTTGAAGCTGAAAATAAATTAAAAGGGCTTATTTTGACAAGAGTGCAAAAAAAAAATCAATGCCCCTTTCCCAGGTAAACGTGTAAATAAGCGCGAAAGGACTGACCTGATTTGCCCATGGTCGGTGTTTCCCGGCGGTCTGTGCAGAGCGGTGCTGCTCACTCAGTCCAAGCAACGTCTCCTCGCTCATGACCATCCCGCCAGCGCCTTATAAGGAAGGAATGCGTCCTTTTCCGGGATCCCTTGCGGAGGAGAGGACCGAAGCTGTCGCCCTGCCCTGTCCCGCTCCGCCCCGCACACTCCCCTCCCCAGTGGAGAGGATCGATGTAAGGGTGTGTTGAGAATCAGTGTTGACCGTGCTCCTTGGAGAAACAAATTGTGCCACGTTTATCGCGAAAAAACAATGGCTGAAAAACTGGACGGGAAGCCAGTGGGCCACATGAGTAGCAAGGGTGGGGGATAAATTTGAGTAATGTGCGTAAATAGTATTGAATGTTTGTTTAGCCTCCGAAAATGTCAGATGGATTTTTTGCAAGGTTCATGTATTGTATATATTTATTACTTTACCACAGCAATGAAAGAAAACGTCAAGCAATTTTGGTCTTATATGAAACGTTTGGGTAACGGAGAGAAGGGAGTTGCAGACCTCATGGAGGGCTCGAAATTAACGGTTGCCCGGGTGCCATTGACCACTCAAAATGCCGTCGGGCAACTAAACACCGAGTCATTTTGCCCGGCTTGGCAACTGGTTTGTACCGAAGATGGACACAAAAAACTGGAGTAACTCCGCGGGTCAGGCAGCGTCTCTGGAGAGAAGGAACGCGACGTTTTGTGTCGGCGGTGACGGCTGTATTACGTGGGAAAGATACTAGGTGCGTGGTGACGAAGGGTCGCAGCGAATGACGGCCCACGAACAGAGACAGCGGCTCCATCTCCTCCTCCTCCCGCCCCCACCCGCCCTGATAAGGGCCATTACTTGCAAATCCGCTAACGGCACACTTTCAAAACAAACCCTCCCGCACGCCGAGGCCAGGAGGAGGGAGGGAGGGGGAGGCCTCGGCGTGCGGGAGGGTTTGTTTTGAAAGCGGTTATCGCCGTTAGCGGGTTTGCAAGCAGCGGGAGGAGGAGATGGAGCCGCTGCCGCTGCTGTGCGGGACCCGTCATTCGCTCCGACACTTCTGAAGCAGCTGCACCAAAGATACTATAGCTATGGGATCTTTGAGCTGCACCGCTCGGCCCCATTGGCTGGCAGAGGAGGGAGGCGGTGGCGAGGAATTCCCAACGGCCAAGGCGGCGGGCGATGTTGTCCGGGGAGCGCTGACCTTCCTTCCTCCCCACCTCGCCCCCCTTCTCACTCTCTCTCACTCTTGTACGCCCCCTCAACCCCCCCCCCCCCTTATCCTGGGACCCCTCCTCTACATCCCGCACTGATCCCCATTCCCGCCTCTATTCAGTCCTCACTGACATCCCCTGTGCTCCCCTCCCCATCTCTCCCCCCCCCAATCTATTCATCCTGCGCTGATCACCCTTTCCACCTCGCATAAATTCTCCTGCCGCTAACCCCCCCCCCCCCATCCATCCTACACTGGTTCCCCAATTCACCCTGTACTTACCCCTTACCCATCCATCCTGCACTTCTCCATCCATCCTGTACTGATCCCCCATCCATCATGTACTAATCCACGCATTCATCCCGTACTGACCCACCCTCCATTTACCCTGCACCTTCTCCCATTCATCCTGTAGTGATTCCCCATTCATCCTGCACAGACCCTCTGATCCACACTATACTCTACCCCCCATTCATCCTGCGCTGATCTCCCCCCCCCATCCATCCTGTACTGATCCTCCCATTCAAGAAGAATGGGGGGAACAGTCTGAAGAAGGATCTCGACCCGAAACGTTGCCTATTTCCTTCGCTCCATAGATGCTGCCTCACCCGCTGAGTTTCTCCAGCACTTTTGTCTACCCCCACCCATCCCGTACTGAACCCCCCCGTTCAACACCACTGACATCCCCCGTGCTCTCCCCTCACAATTTTACCTACTCCAACCAACACGTACTAATTCACCTGCCTCAATCCATCCATTCTGCACCGACTGCCTTCTAACCCCCCCCCTCCCCGCGCGCTATCTATCCACCCCGCACTGATTCACACACACACCCTTCCCTGACCCTATTGTCCTGGAAATGTCTTCAGAACGAATATTGACTATGTTTGATAACGGAATGCAATCAAATGTGTTTTAATTCCCAATGTTATTATTTGTTTTAATCCATAAAGATGGATTAATTAAATTCTGAACACGTGAAACATTAAAACCACAGTGTTCGATTGTCACTGCTACCATTGACACGTTATTACAGAATTAATTTTAACGGCAAATCAATGCTCTTAATATGGAGTATCAGTACTGTAGTTATTTAATGAGCAACATTCACAACTATACGTACACATATATGTTACCATGGTCCAGGATTTATTGACACAGGTTGATTCAACGCTGAATAATCCAACCACATGTTTGTTTGGAAGTGGAAAGAACTAATAGAAATTGCATTCATTGCAATGTGTAAAAAGAGTTGAGATACTGTCTTATAATTTTGCTGCATGTCATCGTGGGATATATCATGTCTTGATTGGTGAATGTTTAGTTTGTGATTTTATTTGAAGCAGAAATAATATGTGAATGCTTCATTGAGTATAATTCTGACTGGTAACTACGCGCTTCGTCCGAGCATATTATCGTACGCGTCATGCAAGCCGTCTTAAATGACCACCTAAACTGTCATTTGGCAACCTAAAAAGCTGCCAAGGTTGCCCGGCTGGCAACAGGGAATAAAAGTTAAGCTAGAGCCCTGTCATGGTGTACAACACAGTTATTATGGTCATTTCAAACAAGAAGAAACCACCTACTCGAAATTACGTCTTCTGTGGACAAATACTTCATCGTACAAGTTCACAACCATACCTTGGAGTTGATCTTGATAGCAAACTTTCGTGGTGGGAACACGTGGACAAACACAGTCACTAAAGCCAACCGGACACTAGGATTCCTTCGACAAAACCTCTGATTCTGCCCAAAGGAAGAGAAAACCGCAGCATATACAACATTGGCTAGACCCTTACTGGAATACGCTTTATGCGCCTGGGACCCGTACAAAACTGGTCATATCAACAAACTAGAAGGGGTACGGAGAAAAGCAGCACGCTTTTGAATCGGGAACTACAATAGAGGTAGCAGTGTCACCCGGATGCTGTCCGAACCAGAGCGGGAAACGCTGGAAACAAGAAGGGCAAGAAACAGACTAGCCATGTTGTACAAGATTCAAAAGGGGATAGTGGACATAACTGCAGATAGATACATAACATACTCAACAGAAACAAGAACAATAAAGAGAAATGATATGCAAATAGAAACCCCATTCGCCAGGAAAGATATGTATAAGAACTCATTCTTTGTAAGAACCTTAGGGAATGGAATAAACTAAACAACAATATAATCAAATCACCTTCACTAGACAGTTTCGAGGGGGCGCTAACAGCACTTTAGTATGCACAACACATCCAAGTTGGCGATGTGCAGAGTACTGCCCTGCCGACTACAAATTCAGAAGGTTCAGAAGGAATAAAGTATTTTGAAATTTAAAAAATCACTCAGCGGGTCAAGCAACGTGTTTAGTGGTTAAATATTGAAGATCAGAGACCTCGCGTCTGGTCAGGAAAAAGCTAGAATTAAGCGGGTCTAAAGATGAGGACAAAGGGGTAAGGAGAAGAGAGAATATAATAAATCAGTGCTGGGGATGTACAGTACAAGTATAAGCTGTATTGGCTACATAACATGGAAAGGCTGACCGAGGAAATGCAAAGGGGAAAAAAAACAATAATTGGTTAAAGTTCTCAAAGGCGATGCTAGGAATGAAATAAAAACTGATATAAAAAATATTATTTTTAGCTTTGAAAGACCAAGATTAATTGTCCATCCCTTTAGAATATGGAAATGAGTTCACATTTGGTCATGGTACATGGATAGGAGAGGTTTAGTGGGTTAGACTTGCCAAACGTGGCCAGGTTGGAATAGTGTAGATGGGACAACTTGGTCGGTATTGGCAAGTTAAATTGAAGGGCCTGTTTCCATGTTGTGTGATTCTATATCTTTATATTGGGTGTTCTAGAATTTAGATCAAGTGAATGGAGAGGAACAGAAAGAGATCCTCTCATCCTAAATTACAGAGCATACAAGCCCAGCCGCTCCATTCTCTCAGCATATGACAGTCCCGCCATCACAGGAATTAACCTTGTGAACCTACGCTGCACTCCCTCAATAGCAAGAATGCCCTTCCTCAAATTTGGAGACCAAAACTGCACACAATACTCCAGGTGTGGTCTCACTACACTAGGGCCCTGTACAACTGCAGGAGGACCTCTTTGCTCCTATACTCTCTTGTTATGAAGCACAGGTAATAAAACAAGATGCTGGAAGAACTCATTGGTCGAAGCAGCGACTGTGGAGGCAAAAGTTGCAGGTCGATGAAAATGCAGGTTCTCTAGCCAAAATTTAACTTGCCTCCACGGAACTTGCTTGACCCTCAGAGTATTTCTAGTGTCCTGTTTTTTCTGGAACAGCTTTTGTCTTCATGCATCGGTGAGGGTGGCTGAGCTTTGGGGGTTGGAAAAGGTAAATGTGATCGCAGCCATCCCACAAGAAGTGAATAGAGGCTTGAGCCAGGTCCAGCACGTCCTGAAGACTTGTGAGATGTGCCTCAATCACGAAGCCATTGATATTACTTTTGTGTGGTCTATTGGCTTGGTTCAAGATCAATCTCTGCGGCTGGCTTGCTGTGGTCTAAGTACAGATTCACAGTTATTGTTACCGAAAATTTCTGGAAGTTGACTTTGTGACATCTGATACCCATTAGCAGCTTCTAATCGCATTGCCCTCAAGCTGCCGGTGTAAACTTTCAACACAAAGTTGCAATGACCTCTTTAAACATAGAAACATAGACACAGAAAATAGGTGCAGAAATAGGCCAATCAGCCCTTCGAGCCTGCACCGCCATTCAATATGATCATGGCTGATCATCCAACTCAGTATCCCGTACCTGCCTTCTCTCCATACCCCCTGATCCCTTTAGCCACAAGGGCCACATCTAACTCCCTCTTAAATATAGCCAATGGACTGGCCTCAGCTACCTTCTGTGGCAGAGAATTCCACAGATTCACCACTCTCTGTGTGAAAAATGTTTTTCTCATCTCGGTCCTAAAAGACGCCCTTATCCTTAAACTGTGACCCCTTGTTCTGGGCTTCCCCAACATCGGGAACAATCTTCCTGCATCTAGCCTGTCCAACCCCTTAAGAATTTTGTAAGTTTCTATAAGATCCCTCAATCTTCTAAATTCTAGCGAGTACAAGCTGAGTCTATCCAGTCTTTCTTCATATGAAAGTCCTGACATCCCAGGAATCAGTCTGGTGAACCTTCTCTGTACTCCCTCTATGGCAAGAATGTCCTTCCTCAGATTAGGAGACCAAAACTGTACGCAATACTCCAGGTGTGGTCTCTCCAAGATCCTGTACAACTGCAGTAGAACCTCCCTGCTCCTATATTCAAATCCTTTTGCTATGAATGCTAACATACCATTCGATTTCTTCACTACCTGCTGCACCTGCATGCCTACTTTCAATGACTGGTGTACCATGACACCCAGGTCTCGTTGCATCTCCCCTTTTCCTAATCAGCCACCATTCAGATAATAGTCTACTTTCCTGTTTTTGCCACCAAAGTGGATAACCACATTTATCCACATTATACTGCATCTGCCATGCATTTGCCCACTCGCCCAACCTATCCAAGTCACCTTGCAGCCACCTAGCATCCTCCTCACAGCTAACACTGCCCCCCAGCTTCGTGTCATCCGCAAACTTGGAGATGTTGCATTCAATTCTCTCGTCCAAATCATTAATATATATTGTAAATAGCTGGGGTCCCAGCACCGAGCCTTGCGGTACCCCACTAGTCACTGCCTGTAAGTAACCCATCAGGTCATGCAGCATCTCTGGAGAACATGGGCAGACATTTCTGGTCAGGACCTTTGAAGTAGGGTCCTGATCTGAAACATCTCCCATCTCCAAAGATGCTGCCTTACCTGCTGAGTTACTCCAACATTCTGTGTCTTGTAATTTATATAGTTGTGGCACACATAACACCTATGGTCTGAATTTATTGTCATCCTTTACATGATGCTACTATTCCATTATGGGTGGAACTTACATTCCAGAGACTAGAGCACATAATCCAGGCTAACTCTTAGGTTTTGAACATTCATCTACGTATGGGTGCTCTTGCATCCTGTAACCACATTTTCCAAACCCCTTTTCTTCCTGTTTATTTCTGTTGTAGGTTTATCTTTCAGATGCAATGTTAAAATAACGCCCCACCTCCCTGCTAACGATAGATAGAAACATGCCAAGGCACATGAGGAGAGATGTCTGAAAATTCACCTGATCAGCAATTATCCTGAAGCAGGTAGATTTTAAAGTTATCTATTGAATTATTGCATGGAGGGCTATAAGAAAACAGATTGCTGCATTTCACAACAGGGGAAGGTAATATCAGTGGGAGGTCACATGCTCTCACTGGACTCAAAATACAATTTATAAACACTGTTGAAAGTCAACTGTTAAGTCCGACGGGAATGAAGAAGGCCTGCTGAAACCTTAACTGCCCATTGTTGATGAGGTTTAGTATATTTGGGATACTGACTTGGGAGTTGGTAATATATAGAAGTACATCGTCTGCATATAACAAAATCTTATTATTAGTGTATTTAGTATTATATCCATGAATGCTCGGATGTACTTATACTTTCGGCAAAGGGTTCTATAGCAAGGGCAAATAACATCGGTGATAAAGCACACCCTTGTCTATTGCCCCTGGATATTTGAAATTTAGGTGACAGAGTTTAATTAGTCAGTATTCTGGCAGTCGGATTGTTATATAACAATTTTATTCATGAAATAAAATTTCCTCCTAGTTGGAATTTTTGCAATATTGTGAAGAGATATTCCCAATCTACTTGGTCAAATGCTTTTTCTGCGTCTAAAGAAATAATTGAAGTCTTCGTTTATCGTTCTGTGTGAGTACATTATATTAAACAAGCATCTCAAGTTATTGAACGAATGTCTCTTAGGTATAAACTCAGTTTGATCAGAGTGTATTAATTTACTGATGTACTTACTTAGTCTTCTTGCCAGGGTTTTAGCTAATATTTTCTGGTCTGTATTTAAAAGAGCTATTGCTCTATGATCCTGGCTCTTCACGATCTTTGTCTTTTTTGGGTATCAATGTAAAAGTTGGTTCGGCTAAAGCTGGTGGTAACGTCTGTTCTTTAAATGCGTGTATATAAAGGGCTTGTAAACTAGGGGAAATTAATTCATGAAATTTTTTATAGAATTCATTGTTATACATTTTGGTTTCACCGTGTAGAAATTACAGCAGTATTTATACATTGTCCCCCCCATTTCAGGGCACCATAATGATTGGGACACATGGCTTCACAGGCATTTTTAATTGCTCAGGTGTGTTTAATTGTCTCCTTAATGCAGGTATAAGAGTCTTTCCTCCCGTTTTTCCGCCACCTTTGGAAACTTTTATTGCTATTTATCAACATGAGGACCAAAGTTGTGCCAATGAAAGTCAAAGAAGCCATAATGAGACTAAGAAACAAGAATAAAACAGTTAGAGATATCAGCCAAACCTTAGGCTTACCAAAATTAACTGTTTAGAACATCATTAAGAAGAAAGAGAGCACTGGTGGGCTTACTAATGGCAAAGGGACTGGCGGGCCAAGGAAGACCTCCACAGCTGATGATAGCAGAATTCCCTATATAATAAAGAAAAATCCACAAACACCTGTCCGACCGATCAGAAACACTCTTCAGGAGTCAGGTGTGGATTTGTCAATGACCACTGTCCGCAGAAGACTTCATGAACAGAAATACAGAGGCTACACTGCATGATGCAGACCACTGGTTAGCCGCTAAAATAGGATGGTGTAGCGGCGCCTGCTGGCGCACGCAGGTATCGAACCCGGCGTTCGGAAGCCGCAGTCACGTGACTCAGGAGAGGCTGCTATTTTCGCGCGGTTTCGCTTTCGCGCCACACGTGTTTGTGAGGACCTGTAAACCAAAGAGTTATTTCTGGAATAAATAAGTTCACAAAAACTTGGTTGCCGTTCTTGCATCCGCCAAATTGGTGACCCCGACCTGTCTAGCCATCGTTAGACAAAGAAGATCATGCAGGAGGACTACGTTCCCGCAGAATCGGCCAGCACGAGGCAGGGCTCACCGGGCTTCAAATTTGGCCAGATCAACCTCAGGTGTGGTTCGCCCACGTTGTGGCACAGTTCCATCTGCACCGCATTATTGCAGACGACACGATGTACTTTCATGTGGTAGGAGCTCTGCCGCCGGACTGTGCCTCGAGGCTGTTGCCGTACATTAGAGACCAGCCGACGATCGCAAAATACGAAAGTTTGTAGGCCCTGCTGCTCCATACCTTCGGTCTCAGCCGTGGAGACAGGGTGGCGAAGATTCTGCACATGGACAGTGTCGGTGACCGGCGGCCATCCACCATCATGGCAAAGATGCTGGCCCTGATGGACGGGCACTGCCCGTGTCTGCTTTTTGAACAGGCGTTCTTAGAGCAGATGCCAGACGAAGCCCGTCTGATGCTCGCCGGAGCTGATTTCAGCGATACCCAGCACCTCGCAGAGAGAGCGGACGAGTTGTGGACCCACAGAGGGCGGGACATTTGTGCTTGCACCCGTCCCACTGCCATAGCGCAGGTGCAACTGAGATGACATCTGGAGGAAGGTCAGGATCCGCCCAGCGCTGAAGAAGAATCTCCGCTGCCGGAGGTGTACAGCCAACGACGTTGGTGCTACTACTATCTCCGCTACGGCGTGGAAGCCCGAAGATGTCGAAGCCCCTATTTGTTTCAGGGAAATGCCTCGGCCAATCGCCCATAGAGGCGAACGCGATCGGCCCAAACGAACGCCTCTACGTCCATGATAACCACTCTGGCCACCATTTCCTGGTCGACTCCAGTGCCATTGCCAGCATCCTGCCATTGAGCGCCCGAGATATCCACGTCGGTAAGGTAGGACCCGTCCTCTCGGCCGTCAACGGGAGCGACATTCGCACTTACGGTACGCAGACCCTGGACTTAAATTTTAACTCCCACCCATATAGATGGAAGTTCACCGTTGCTGACATCGCCCAACCGATATTGGGGGCCGATTTCTTGCATGCGATCTCCATGCTAGTCGATGTGCGAGGCGGGCGAATGGTTTCAGTGTTAGACCTGTGCCCTGCCAAGCCGCGCAACCCGTCCACGCCCCAACAGCAACTCGACGAGGTAGCTGAGATCCAGCAACTTTTCGCAACCCTCTCACTGAATTCCCAAGGTTGCTCACGCCCCGGTTCAATGGGGCCGCGCCCCGTCATGGCGTGGTCCACCACATTCCCACCAAGGGCCCACTGGTTCATGCCCGCCCGCGCCGCTTCCCGCCCGATAAACTGCGCATCGCATGAGATGACTTCCAGCTTATGGAAGACTTGGGGATTGTCCGGCAGTCGGATAGCCCTTGGGCTTCCCCGCTGCATATGGTGCCCAAAGCGTCCGGGGGTTGGAGACCTTGTGGTGATTACAGGCATCTCAACACCGTAACCTCAGCAGATCGGTACCTAGTCCCGAACATCCAAGATTTCTCGGCTCATTTGGAGGGCGCCTCCTTCTTCTCGAAGGTCGAACTTACCCGCGGGTATAATCAGATTCCGGTCCATCCCAACAATGTCCCTAAGACGGCCACCATGGGGGATTACTGCAATGCTGAATCGGGCCTCAAGTTGGCTGAGGTGCCTTGCAGCACCGCCGGCATGCGGGTCCTTTGCGATGTTTCGACGGGCAATGCCCGCCCCATTGCCCTGATTGCCTGGAGTCGTCGGATTTTCGACACCATCCACAGCCTAGCTCACCCGTCCATTCGCGCCACCTCTGCCCTGGTCACGTTCAAGTTCGTCTGGCACGGGTTACAAAAGCAGGTCGCAGCATGGGCCCGCGCTTGTATCCCATGTCAGACTTCCAAGGTGCAGAGGCATGTGCGCCCGCCCGTACAGGAATTCGCTGTTCCAGATAGCAGGTTCCTGCACATCCATGTCGACCTGGTGGGTCCCTTGCCGTGTTTGCGCGGGGCTACTCACTTGCTAACCATCGTAGATAGGTTCACCAGGTGGGTGGAGGCAATACCGTTAACTGATACCTCCGCTGAGGTTTATGCACACGCTATTGTCTCCAATTGGATCGCTCATTTCGGGGTTCCTTCAGATATTACTACCGATCGTGGGACCCAATTCACGTCCTCCTGTGGTGTGGTATGGCGCAGCTGTACGGTGCGAAGCTGCACGAGACCACTGCGTATCATCCGGAGTCAAACGGTTTAGTCGAGCGTTTCCACAGACACCTTAAGCCGGCGTTGAAGGCCTGGCTCACCGGCCCCGATTGGGTTGAGCAGTTGCCCTGGGTTCTCCTAGGCATCAGAACTACGCCTAAGGAAGACTTCGACGCCTCCTCGGCCGAGCTGGTTTACGGCTCGGTTTTGCGGGTACCTGGGGATTTTCTGCCTGTCCCTCGGGATCAGGAGGTCCCGGCTTCGGCGGTGTTAGCTGACCTTCGCGAGCGAGGGCGCGCGTTGGTCCCGGTTCCCACTTCTCGACACGGGTCGTCCGCGGTGCATGTGCCTACTATGTTATGGGATTGAGTTTATGTTTTCCTTCGTAGGGATGCTCACTGCTCGCCGTTACAGCGGATTTACGAAGGTTCATACAGGGTGCTGAGGACTGGTACCTTGACGTTCACGTTGGACATGGGTGGCAGGGAGGAGTTTGTCTCCATCAGCCCACTTCGACGAGGATAGCCCAGTGGCGGTGGCCACTTCGCGGCGTAGAGGGCGTCCACCGGCCGTTTTGCCGCCCTCTGGACCTGTTACCCCCGGTTATGTTTCACCGGTCCCCTCTGTTACGCCCGTCCCTCATTCGCGTTTGTCGCATCCCTCCAGTTCTGTTTTGCCGCCCCTACTGTTATGCTCGCCCCGCGACCTCGGACTATGCGTTCCGGTCAAACCGTCCGGTTATCCGTGCGTTTCCGTACAGCAGATTCTGGGGGGGCCATGTAACGGCACCTGCTGGCCCAAACAGGTATCGAACCCGGCATTTGGAAGCCGCAGTCACGTGACTCGGGAGGGACTGCTGTTTCGCGATCCCAATTTAATAATTTATGGCAGCAAAATATTCATTGATTAACCCACTGAGGAAGATTGGGTCAGTGATACTGAACCAAGAAACTCCTACAGCATTGTACCTCAAAATCCATGAACATCTTTCTCTTGGCTGAAAACAACACTGAAGCCTGTAAAGAGTTTTCTTCCGATGTCTTCAATTTCTGGTTTAGCGGGGCACCTTGTTGCTTCATCTGGTCAAAAACTGTCTTGATGTGAATAGGAGTCACTCTCACCTTCCTTTTATGTCAAATTATGTCTGAGAGTCATCTTAGCTAGAGGTGGGTACATCTGGAGCACATATCATCTGTACTTTACTGAGATGTTGCCTGGTCATAAGCAGCATGGAAACAGGCTTTTCAGCCCACATTGTCTATGCCGATCATGTTGGCATGCTGGGCTAATCCCATTTGCCTGCATCTGGCCAATAGTCTTTGTTAGAAACCGTAGATAGTGAATTAAGGTCGACAAAAATGCTGGAGAAACTCAGCAGGTGAGGCAGCATCTATGGAGCGAAGGAGTCGGTGACGTTTTGGGTGAAGACCCTTCTTCAGAGTCTCAACTTCTTTGAGTCTGAGTTTCTCCAGCATTTTTGTCTACTTTTGATTTTTCCAGCATCTGCAGTTCTTTCTTAAACATAGATAGTGCTTGATTCACCTTGGCATCGAGGCATGAATATTTCCTATTGTGGAAATATTTAAAACTGAGAACATATTCCAATTCCATTTTTATAAATGCAGCACATATAATAAACTTTATTTTTTTATGGCTTCAACACGATCATCTATCTCTTTCTATTGAAAAGTCTTAAACAATATTTACAATCAAGGTGTTGGTCTCCATTCCAAACCTCACTCACCATGGTTCTGTTTCATTATTCTGCCTTATTTATTTACTGGGAGTGCCATAAACCATTTGCTGTTAAATCTATTTATTAATATATGACAAATGCCTTTTGTGCTTGTCCCTTCGTTTACCCCTCGTTGAGCAACCATTCCAATTCTCATTCTCTCATCACAGAGTTTTCTTAAAAGCTCTCTCTTTTGGTAACCTCTTCCAACAGCTCTTTGTCCTCTTGACATTCAATTTTGACTGATCACCCATCTCGGAGTGTGATAACATTTCTATATAATATGTCATTATTTATGTTATCCAGGCTAGTTGGTAGGACAGCATTCCCACTGCAGCCTCAAGTTCAAACAATTGTTGCACATAACATTCATCTCATATATATCAAGTGTTCCAAATTGCATTATAACTGTCAGTTGGGGTGGAAGATTGCAGCCTTCACGTGGTCCGCCCTGTTTCGACTATTGCAATCAACTCGACGTGCACAAACGGAAGATCAAATAGCACAAGTTGTCCAACAACTTTAGGCAGTGCACGCTACATGAAAGTAAAAGAAGACTGTCAGCTTACCATTGCTTGTAAATGTTGTACATACTGATGCAATTCTGTAAACATTATTATAAAAATGTTTGGTGATTAATAGTGAATATATTTATTTATCATGTAAGTATTTGAATGATTGAACTAACAGCCATAACCCACTCAAGTAATACACTCTCATTACAAATATGTGCCATCCACATTAGTGGAATGTTTATGCCTAAATAGAAAGAGAGTTTTGTAAACTACGCCACATTACACTCAACAAGCTAATCACTTCATTTAAAATTCTTCTCCTAACTTCAATTTTGAAAGCAATTGTTTATTCACGGGTGGCACTGTGCTGATTGGAGAGTTTTGGGAACATCGTTCAAATGTCATCAATATTTTCAAATGGTAAATAAATGAATTATTTTTGAAAAACATATAAAAAAACATTTACAATAATAAACCACAAGGTGGCGATGCACGCAGACTAGAGACGTGAAACACCAGGCAAGAACATAATTTATGTGTAGGAAGTAACTGCAGATGCTGGTTTAAACTGAAGATAGACACAAAGTGCTGGAGTAACTTAGCTTAACAGGCAGCCTCTCTGGAGAGAAGGAATGGGTGACGTTTCTGATCGAGATCCTTCTTCAGAGTAAAAATAGTTCATTCAATTATCTTTCTAAATTGCAGAAAAAGGCTGCAGATCAATGGCACTAATGTAACATGCTTTTCCTCATATCCAGTGACATAATCAATTCAGCTATCTTAGTGACATTATTTTTAAAACATCTTTAAAAGCCTTCAGTAAAAGCTTAGTCAGCCTCTATGGATGTGTACTTTCTGTAGGAATCCAGCAGTAAACTATTCAGAGGATCTAAAACTTCAACACCAAAGAATCATCCACACTGGATAAGAAAATGAGGACTTAAATCAAGCCCGTACAAAGCTTTTTGAAAAGGGGGGTGGCAAGACAAGATTCCAAAAATGTTATGTGAAATAATGTGCATGCAGCACGCATCATGAGCTTGAAGCCCCTCATGGCAGGGGTCCAGGGCACACTTAAGGGCCCTGGAAGCTGGGATTTTAGATGCTCTCTGGTGCATTCTGAGCCTTATTTTGGAGCATATTTGCACCAAATCTATGACCAATATTTCAGAAAAAATGTTGGTTGAGTCAAGAGTAATGAATGGGTGGAATGGGATCATTGTGGTCATTGCTGTATATAATTTTTTTTAATCAAGAATTCGACTTCAATTTCCATCATGAAAATTGAAGTCAAACTAAATGGGGCATTTACATTACTATGATCGCTTTCAAACTAACCTATTTTACTGTCATACTATTATAACAAATTCTAGTTCAATGATGACTCATAAACAAGATCACAAATCACATATTGAATTCTCAAACATAATGTGATTGTGAATAATTGCAGAGCTGCCAAGTTTCACCGAGCATTTCCGTATTTTGATAGCTGAAAATCAGTATTTTGTTGGGGAAATCGGTATTTCTCACATAAATGCAATAGAACGTACTACACAGAAACTGGATTTTTGAAAATCAGTATTTTCCATGCAACCTCATGTATTCTCAAATATCAGTGTGGAATACTGAAAATCAGCACTACTGAATTGTATCAAAGGTATCAAAGGTATTTTATTAGTCACATTCACATACACCCAGGTGTAGTGAAGCAAAATGATTTTTGCCATTTTGCAGCACACAAAAAAAGAATACAGACATAACACCAATGAGAGTCTTAAACACATAGAACTTCCCCCCACAATGGCTCCCACCATGAGGGAAGGCACAAAGTCCAGTCCCCAACCCCAGTTCACCCATAGTCGGGCCTATTGAGGCCTCCACAGTTGCCTCTACGGAGGCCCGATGTTCCAGGCCGTTCTCGCTGGGTGATGTTGCTCCGGCGTCGGGAGAGTCCTCCCAGCGGCCTGGGAACCCTGGAACGGCCGCTTCCGCACTGGAGGCCGCGGCTTTTGAAGCCAACAAGGTTGCGCCGGTTGGAGCTCCACAACTGGCAATCTCATCTAGAGATCCCAGGCTCCCGGTGTAAAGTTCAGCGCCACCGCCCGCAGCTGGTCGCTCCACAGTCCCGCAGCTCCGCGATGTTTTTCCCGGCGGTCTCAGCTCACCGGAGCTCCAGCGCGGCGACCCGGGCAAGGCATCGCCCGCTCCACGATAACGCTCCAGCGCTGTGCCGCCGCCGAAGCCGAGGTTCTGGGCGCTCCCCGACAGGAAACGCCGCTCCAGGCCCGCTGGTAGGCCGCGAGGACGGGTCGAAGCTGCAGCCCGGAGAAAAGCTGCCTCTCCGACCAGGTAGGGACCCTGAAAGGTAGTTTCCCCCTTCCCCCCCCCCCCACATAAAAAATGTCTAGGCCTCCAAACAAAACACTTAACTAACTAAAATAAAAAATAAAGAGATGAAGAGACAGACAGCTGCTGGCTGGGCAGCCGTGCACAGGACAGCGCCCCCTACTAATTGTGAAACCATTTTTGAAATGTGAATTTATAATTTTTGATTTTGATTCCATAACATATAAAAATATATAACATAACATAAAACTCACAATTTATCATATACAGTGCATTCAGAAAGTATTCGGACCCCTTCACTTTTTCCACATTTTGTTACGTTACAGCCTTATTCTAAAATGGATTCAATTCATTTGTTTTATCATCAATCTACACACAATACCTCATAGTATAAAAGCAAAAACAGGTGTTTAGAAATATTTGCAAAGTAATTAAAAATAAATAACTGAAATATCACATTTAGATAAGTATTCAGACCCTTTGCTGTGACACTCAGAATTGAGCTTCGGTGCATCCTGTTTCCATTGTTTATCCTTGAGATGTTTCTACAAGTGGATTGGAGTCCACAAGTGGTAAATTAAATTGATTGTACATGATTTGGAAAGGCACGCACCTGTCTATATAAGGTCCCGCAGTTGACAGTGCATGTTAGAACAAAAACCAAGCGATGAAGACGAAGGAATTGTCCGGAGACGTCCGAGACAGGATTGTGTCGAGACACAGATCTGGGGAAGGGTATAAAACAATTTCTGCAGCATTGCAGGTCCCGAAGAGCACAGTGGCCTCCGTCATTCTTAAATGGAAGAAACCACCACGTCTCTCCTTAGAGCTGGCCACCCGGCCAAACTGATCAATCGAGTGAAAAGGGCCGTGGTCAGGGAGGTGACCAAGAACCCGATGGTCACTCTGACAAAGCTCCAGAGTTCCTCTGTGGAGATGGGAGAAAATTCCAGAAGGACAACTATATCTGCAACACTCCACCAATCAGGCCTTTATGGTAGAGTGGCCAGATGGAAGCCACTCCTCAGTAAAAGGCACATGACAGCTCACTTGGAGTTTGTCAAAAGACTCCTAAACAAGATTCTCTGGTCAGATGAAACCAAGATTGAACACTTTGGCCTGAATGCCAAGTGTCACGTCTGGAGGAAACCAGGCACCGCTCATCACCTGGCCAAAACTGTACCTACGGTGAAGCATGGTGGTGGCAGCATCATGCTGTGGGGATGTTTTTCAGCAGCAGGGACTGGGAAACTAGTGACGATCGAGGGAAAGATGAACGGAGCAAAGTACAGAGAGATCCTTGATAAAAACCTGCTCCTGAGCATTCAGGACCTCAGACTGGGGCAGAGGTTCTCCTTCCAACAGAACAATGCCCCTAAGCACACAGCCAATACAACACAGGAGTGGCTTCATGACAAGTCTGTGAATGTCCTTGAGTGGCCCAGCCAGAGCCCGGACTTGAACCCGATAGAACATCTCTGGTGGGACCTGAAAATAGCTGCGCATTGACGCTCCCCCTCCAACCTGACAGGAGCTTGAGAAGATCTGCAGAGAAGAATGGGAGAAATTACCCAAATACAGGTGTGCCAAGCTTGTAGCGTCATACCCAAGAAGACTTGAGGCTGTAATCGCTGCCAAAGTTGCCTCAACAAAGTACTGAGTGAAGGGTCTGAATACTTATGTAAATGTAATATTTCAGTTATTTATTTTTAACTACTTTACAAAAATTTCTAAACAGCTGTTTTTGCGTTTTCATTATGAGGCATTGTGTGTACATAGATGATAAACAAAAATGAATTTAATCCATTTTAGAATAAGGCTGTGACATAACAAAATGTGGAAAAAGTGAAGGGGTCCAAATACTTACTGAATGCACTGTAGCTTACCAAACAATCAAACATGCTGGCATGATGCTGCATAATCATTCAGGTGCTCCTGTTAAATGTCACATAAAGGTGAGTAGTATGGTAAGTCCAATTTTTAAAAATCACCCAGTGTTACTATTGTTGAGCCATGCTGACTAGCATGACTGGAATGAGTTGTTAGTTCACTGACACTCAGCACTCAGCATGCTGGCCTGATGCTGCAAAATTATTCAGGTGCTCCTGAATGTATATTGTCATTTACCACTACTTCTACTAATGCAAGGGCATTCGTTGGCCTTAGCCTATATGCCATCCCTGGTTCCACAAATATACCACCTCAGACCAGTTTATCTAGCATGGCAGTCCTCACTTTGTTAATGCTGTCAAAGCACGTGTCGTTATGCAGCACACTGATGTAGGTGGCCCTACTTCTACCTCTTCTTGCAGTGTCCCGTTTGGTCTCCCAAAGTGTGACTTTATCTTTAATGGTAGTCCCCAGTTCGTTAACGCAGTCCAAGGCCTGTGTCATTCCACAGCTAGTACACTGATGTAGGTGGCCCGACTTCTACCTCTTCATGCAGTGCCCTGTTTGGGCTCCCAAAGTGTGAGGGGATTAGCAGAGTTCAGGGTTCCTCTCACAGACTTTGACAACACTCTTGGCAGACCAGCATATATTGCCATTTAGCCATAAAACACATTTTCCAGTTCCATTTTCCAAGAATGTAACTGTTCAAACCTAGTCACTACTTTGTCCAAGTCATGGGCAAAGTAATTATGCACAGATAGAAAAGGAAGCGCTCAGCATCATGTTCGGAATCAAGAAATTCCATCAGTTTCTTCTTGGCAGACCATTCACCCAAGCCACTACTAGTGATGGTACACAAAAATGCTGGAGAAACTCAGCGGGTGCAGCAGCATCTATGGAGCGAAGGAAATAGGCAACGTTTTGGGCCGAAACCCTTCTTCAGACTCTCCACTACTAGTAATACTTGGTCCCAAGTCAGCTGTATTGTGTGTTCTTTATCATTGTACCGCTGCTGACAAATTCATTTCACTTGCACTTTATGTGCAATGTGACGAATACAACCGTATTGTATTGTATTGTATTGTATTGTATTGTATTGTATTGTATTGTATTGTATTGTATTGTATTGTATTGTATTGTATTGTATTGTAGCTATACCTTCCATGGCAGCATCAAGGATGCAACGCTGGGCAATTTTGCTGCCCCAGTATGACTACAAGGTGGAGTACAGAAGCTCCAAGTGCAACGCAGTTGCAGATCGTTGTCCCGGTTGCCCCTTGAGAACTCTGACGTGGGAAGCGAGAACTCAATCTACACACTGCAAGTTGTAAACAAAGACTTTCCAGTGACTGCAACAGAAATTGCAGTAGAAACAAAGAAAGACACTGTGCTGAAGGTCTATGAACAGACATTGAACGGTTGGACTGAAATCGATAGTGGATTGAACTCAGTTCTGAACTCAGAGCTGAAGCCTTTCCATAATTGGTGCCATGAATTATAATGTGAGCAGGAATGCATTAAGTGGGGTTACAGAGTGGTAGTACCAGAGTCTTTGAGTAACAAAATTCTGAATGAACTTCATGCCGAACATCCTGGCATAGTAAGCATGGAGTCAATTGCCAGAGGTTTTATGTATTGGCCTGGTATTGACAGTGACATCAAGTCACTGGTGATCAAATGTAGCGACTGTCAAAATTGTCAGAGTAAACCACCAAAAACACCACTGCAACCCTGGTCATGGTCAAGTAGACCATTTCAGAGAGTTCATGTAGATTTTTGTGAAAAGAGTAATGATCATTTTCTGGTACTAGTAGATAGTCATTCCAAATGGATTGAGGTTAAGCATATGGGGTCAAGCACTACTACTCAGCGTACCATAGATGAGTTGAGAAACATTTTTGCATGCCATGGTTTACTGGAAGAACATGTTTCTGATAACGGGCCACAGTTCCGTTCAGAACGGTTCAAAGAGTTCACGCAGCTGAATGGTGTAAAACACACACTTGTTCCCCCATAACATCCAAATTCCAATGGGGCAGTGGAAAGGTCTGTTAGAGTTGTCAAAGATGCTCTCAAGAAACAGGTTTTGCAGGGTAGTTCAAAGCTCAGCATAAAACATCGTTTGGCTAGTTTCTTGCTGAAATACAGACAAATGGGATGTTCGGAAAATAGCAGAAGTGTGTGGAACAAAAAGATGCTTAGTTGAAGTTGGAGATAGGATCAAAAGTGTTCATGTTGATCAAATGATTCCAGCCAAAGATGAACCAAAAACTGAGCCAGAAGTCCTAATCCCTGAGTTCTTATCTGAAAGTGAGTTGGAAGAGACCACTGTGATTGAAACACAAAGTTCAGTTAGTACAGACAAAGAAACAGATTCCTCTGGTCAAAGTCAGAGTACTAAAACAGAGCCAAACAAGCCAACAGTTGAGTCAATACCTAAACCTGTTACACCTGTTACTGTTAGATGATCAGGCAGGATCTGTAAACCTGTAGTCAGATTAGGTCTGTAAATTAAGTAACTCACTGTATAAGTAAAATGAAAATGTGTCGATATGTAAAATAAATATATTATGTTTATCATTTAAGATTTCATAAATACTGGTTTAAATCAAGTATCACAAAAACAAAATTGTAACTGAGTAATTAGATTTAACATTTAAAAAAGGAGAGCAGTTTAATGTATTCATACATATTCATGTATATGTTAATGAGTTGGTGTTGTATATAAGCAGGGAATGTTGGGTAATAAATCTCTCTCTCTCATGATCCAGCAACCTGCGTGTAAGTTGTTATTCATTCTGCCGTCCGGAATATAACAACCAGGAAACCAAGAACCAAGAAGAGGTCCCAGTGATCTAGAAATCTAATCCCCTGCCCCCTGCACCAACTCCTCAGCCACACATTCAGATCCACTATCTCCCTGTTCCTACCTTCACTAGCACTAGGTACTGGAAGCAACCCAGAGATAGCCACCCTAGAAGTCCTGCTTTTCAGCCCCCTACCTAGTTCTCTGTACTCACGTTGCAGAACCTCCTTCCTCTTCTTCCCCACGTCGCACCTCTTGTACTCTTGGAGTGATGACCTGACTGTAGGTCCTGTCCAAGAAACTTTCGTCCTCCCTGTTCTCTAACTCGGGCCTTGAGGAGCTGCATCTGGACACAGTTCCCACACGTGTAGCGGTCACTGACACCAGCGGTGCCCCTGACTTCCCACATCCTGCAGCAAACGCATTGCAATAACATTCTGCCATCACGTCAATAAGTTTAAATATTTAAATTAAATTAAACACACAACCGAATAAATGTACCCTTCTCGCCAAAGACTCGTGAGGCAAAGACTCACACTTTACCATTCCAAGGCACTTTGCCTCAACAAGGCCGCTCCGTTACATCTGCACTTGATTGTATCTAACCAAGACAAATATCCATTCAACTAATTAGGATGTCTCAGCCAATCCACTCCCTCGCTGGTCTGGCTGCTGCTCCTCTGCGACCTTTATGGTAATATATTTTATACTTTTATTTAAAGATTTCCAACGTGTTTGATGTTTTGTTTTTCTGTCTATTAACTATTATGTCTATTATGTGTATAATAGACAATCTTCTCTGCGATCACCCGTTTAGTACCTCAACACAGTTGAGTTTCGTGCATAATGCCTGTTATAACAATTTGTTATTGTGTTGTCCATTTTACATGATAACAAGAATTTGCTACTATGATTCTTTCATAAATGTTCCAAAAAAAAATTGCAAACATTTTGAATGCTGAGAACCTGATTATATAGAAACTTGAGCAGCATAGCACAAGAACAGACTCTTTCGTCCATAATGCCCATGTCGAGCATAATGCCAATTTAAACTAATCTCTTCTGCCTGCACGTGACCAATATCCCTCAATTCCTCATATCCTTGTGCCTATCAAAAGAAGGCTTAAATGCCACGATCATACCTGCCTTCACCACCATCCCTGGTACTGTGTTACAGGCAACTGCCACTCTTGATATACTATAAGGCCACAGAATGCTGAATCAGGTGCACAACCTGACTTGACATCTTTGTAGAATTTATGAAACGTAGGTAAAGTTTGTGAATTATTTTCATTGGCGACTTGGGAATAATCTTTATTACCTTATTCACCAACAGAGCATGAACATTCCAAACAATGGAAGCATTTGTTACCTACCCCTGTTTGCCACTGACCTGAGGAGGTTGTTGAGAATCAACTACATTGGTGAGTCTTGAGTCCTAAACTGCCTGAGGCCAGCAGATCTTCTACTCTGAAGGACATGAGTGAAGCAGATGTTTTTTTAATAATAAGCAAAAAGACACAAAGTGCTGGAGTAAGTCTTCTCATCCGGAGCAGAAAGTGCAAACGCTGCTGCGCTCTCTTAACAAGTGATGCGATGTTTTGTGACCAGGTCAGGCTGTTCATGATCTGCATAGAAAACAAATCTTATGAAAAATATTATAAGAATGAAAGATAATACGCTTATTATATATTGATTTATGGTGACATGATATTTGGAAAGGTGTAGTATAATATGATTTGCTGAACCATCTTAGGGAGCTACAGTCTTCTCTGGTCCCCTTCAGTCATGGCTGAACATGGGTGTCCCCAGGGTGCTATTCCCTATATGGAGGACGTCTGTGCGTGCCTATGTTTAACGTGGGGAGACTGGTCCCTAGACAGCCACCCCACGGTCCTCGACAGATCTGGGTCAGGATCCAGTGGCATGGAGTCCAAGATGACCGGAGACCCTTTTCTACTGCAGCCTTCATCCGCCTTCCCAGCCGTTGTGACGCTCCACTAAGGTCAGCCATCATCCTCCGCCTGTTCCACCATTGAGCTCTTGGTTGGATTGCTCTTTGTCAGAGACCTCCCCCTCGACCTTACTACTATGGGTGGCCCTACCAGGAGCATAGCTCCAGACGGCATCGCTCTCAGGATCTCAGGTCCACACTAGCTTCTCCACCACGACAAGGTGACAATCCATGGAGAAGTCTATAGCTACAGTAATGTAGTCTAATATATCTGCCTCCCAAATGGTTTCACTTCAAGATTCCTCTACAAATTTGACCGGATCCAGGAGAATCCTGTTCTTCTGGGTTTCCCAGGCAGCTAATGGACACTGAGTGACAATTTCAAAATAATGTGTAGATCTTAGAATTGCTCCTATAGATTGCATGGTAGAAAATGTGACCATACTAATTGAAAAACTGAGAAAGAACAAACAGGGAACACAGACTTTAATCTAACATCTTTCATAGAGAAAATGCAGGAAACTATTATTAAGAAACCATTAACAGGACACTAGAGAAATAATAATGTTAACCAGAAAAATAGTAGAATGCAGAATATAGTGTTGCAGCATTATAACTTTACAACTACAGAGATAATACTCCTTAGTCCTCAATGTGGTAGGATGGAAGTTCGGTATTACTTCCTAGCGTGTGGGAGGACCCTTCAATAAGAGCGGGGAAGAAGATGCTCTTGAATCTGACAGCACATGCAATACCAATATATCCAAAATAAAGATAACTAGACTTTTGAATATGAAACTTAATTAAGGAAGTTGGAGTCAGTAGAGTGATGCTAATGAAAATGATCTGCCACAATCTTCATGAATGAAACATAGAAACATAGAAACATAGAAAATAGGTGCAGAAGTAGGCCATTCGGCCCTTCGAGCCTGCACTGCCATTCAATATGATCATGGCTGATCATCCAACTCAGTATCCTGTACCTGCCTTCTCTCCCCTGATCCCTTTAGCCACAAGGGCCACATCTAACTCCCTCTTAAATATAGCCAATGAACTGGTCTCAACTACCTTCTGTTGCCGAGAATTCCACAGATTCACCACCCTCTGTGTGAAAAATGTTTTTCTCATCTCGGTCCTAAAAGACTTCCCCCTTACCCTTAAACTGTGACCCCTTGTTCTGGACTTCCCCAACATCGGGAACAATCTTCCTGCATCCAGCCTGTCCAACCCCTTAAGAATTCTGTAAATTTCTATAAGATCCCCCCTCAATCTTCTAAATTCTAGCGAGTACAAACCGAGTCTATCCAGTCTTTCTTCATATGAAAGTCCTGCCATCCCAGGAATCAGTCTGGTGAACCTTCTCTGTACTCCCTCTATGGCAAGAATGTCGTTCCTCAGATTAGGAGACCAAAACTGTACACAATACTCCAGGTTTGCTCTCACCAAGGCCCTGTACAACTGCAGTAGAACCTCCCTGCTCCTATACTCAAATCCTTTTGCTATGAATGCTAACATACCATTTGCTTTCTTCACCGCCTGCTGCACCTGCATGCCTACTTTCAATGACTGGTGTACCATGACACCCAGGTCTCGTTGCATCTCGCCTTTTCCTAATCGGCCACCATTCAGATAATAGTCTACTTTCTTGTTTTTACCACCAAAGTGGATAACCTCACATTTATCCACATTATACTGCACCTTGCAGCCTCTTAGCATCCTCCTCACAGCTAACACTGCCCCCCAGCTTCGTGTCATCCGCAAACTTGGAGATGTTGCATTCAATTCCCTCGTCCAAATCATTAATATATATTGTATATAGCTGGGGTCCCAGCACTGTGCCTTGTGGTACCCCACTATTCACTGCCTGCCATTCTGAAAAGGACCCGTTTACTCCTACTCTTTGCTTCCTGTCTGCCAGCCAATTCTCTATCCACATCAATACTAAACCCCCAATACCGTGTGCTTTAAGTTTGTATACTAATCTCTTATGTGGGACCTTGTCGAAAGCCTTCTGAAAGTCCAGATATAACACATCCACTGGTTCTCCCTTACCACTCTACGAGTTACATCCTCGAAAAATTCTATAAGATTTGTCAGACATGATTCACCTTTCATAAATCCGTGCTGACTTTGTCCAATGATTTCACCACTTTCCAAATGTGCTGCTTTCCCATCTTTAATAACTGATTCTAGCATTTTCCCCACCACCGATGTTAGACAAACTGGGTCTGTAATTTCCCGTTTTCTCTCTCCCTTTTTAAAAAGTGGGACCTTGTCAATTATGTTTGTGGGGCTGAATGACCTAATCTACCTTCTGATTTTTTTTAAATTCTAATACTAAATTACCTCATTCCCCTTTAAAAATCTGACAACTGCTGGAAGCAGTAGGTAGTCTGTATTTAATATATACCTCAAAGCCCAATTGTAGAATGTTAATAGGGTGAGGTTAGAGTAAACAATGGTGCAAAGGAGAAATGTTTGTAAATGTGGTGTGAAAGAAAGAGGCGCAAGAAACTGATTAAATTCCCAAATTGTTGATTTATGACTTCAATTGTACCATATGAAATAGACAAATGAGGAATGGGTGATTACTTTACCAGAGTAAGTGGGAGCCCAGCATGGAGCTTAGATCTCTCACATAACACTGTTAATGACTGGCCCATGGCAACTCACTGAAAACCCACAAGAGGTTAGAGACCCTTAAGCAAGGCAAGTAATAGTATTTCATATAAAGGAGAGAAGTAAAGAGAGAAATATGTTTCACTTATTATGATGTGCAGTTTAGTGCAAACTATTTCTAACAGTACTCAGCATTTGAAACATGTTATTTGGTGCTCTATGCTCTTTCAATGTCATTTGATCATTTAGAGCAGCATTCATAAGCCAGTGGTAGACATAAAAGGTGGAGAAACTCAGCGGGTGTGGCAGCATCTATGGAGGGAAGGAAATAGGCAACGTTTCGGGTCGAGACCCTTCTTCAGACACCAGTGTCAACTTAATGTTGTGTCCTCTGGTGTTTGGAAATCAATCTAGCTCTGAGCCTTGTATTGATTTGAAGTTGGCATTCTGTCTACATAGATTATAGAGATAATGGGCGTTAACTCTCCAAACATCTGTAGCATTCATCGCACATTCCAAGATTCATGCTGCAATTTTAGCTATCATACACTTTTATTTTATTTCTTTCTTTCTTTCTTTCTTTTAAAATCTTTTTATTAGTTTTTTTTCAAAAACAAAAACAAAAAAAATAATGATAAACATAACAATGATATTGATACATAGGGATCAGGATTACATTAATAACAGGTATAACCTAAATATGAGTCCAGTGTCAAAATACACATTGAATATAGACCTCCCGGTCTCTATGTAAATATAGTTAAGTGTTTAAAAGAGAACTTGTATATATTTTTAAAAAAAGATAAAAAGAAAAAAAAAGAGAAGAAAGAGAAAAACAAAACCCTCTAAACTAGAAAAAAAAGCAAAACAGAATCTGGGCTGCAAAGAATTTCAACAATTTAATTCCCTGTTTGTCGTCAAGTCCTTTCCACCGTATAAAGGTAAAATAATTATTATAACAGTTGGAGAGGGGACAATTTATGTCGTGTGAAAATGTTGAATAAAGCTTCCCCAAGTCCTATCAAGTTTTAATCAAGGGATTATCAAGGTCACTCCTAATTTTTTCTAAATTTAAACATGATATCGTTTCAGAGTACCAATGGAGTGTGGTCGGAGGATTAGAGTCTTTCCATATAAAATAAAATAGATCTTCTGGCAATTAATGTGGTAAAAGCAATCAGCCAATGGGCGGAGCGGGACAGATGAATAGAATCTAACATTGTTAGCCCAAAAATTGCAGTAATAGGATGCGATTGTAAATCAATACCTAAAACTACAGAAATAGTATCAAAAATGTCTTTCCAATATTTTTCCAAAAGTGGGCAGAACCAAAACATATGAGTCAATGAGGCCACTTCAGAATTACATCTGTCACAGGTAGGATTTATATGACCATAAGAATGAGCTAACTTATCTTTTGACATATGAGCTCTGTGAACCACCTTGAATTGTATCAAAGCATGTCTTGTACACATTGAGGAAGCATTAACTAATTGAAGAATCCTCTCCCATTTCTCTATAGGTAGAGAAATTTGGAGTTCTCTTTCCCAGTCATTCTTAATTTTATCAAATGTATCTATTTGTAAATTTAAAATCAACTCATAAATAGTCGTTATTAAACCTTTCTGATAAGGGTTCAAATGTAAAATTCGTTCCAAGATTTCGGTTTGATGTGGTAATGGAAAAAAGGGTAGAGTAGCCTTCAAAAAATGTCTAATTTGTAAATATCTAAAGAAATGTGTTAGGTAGATTATATTTATTGGAGAGTTGTTCAAAAGACATAAAACAACCATCCAAAAACAAATCACGAAAAGCTGCTAATCCCTTCCTCTTCCATAACAGAAAGGCTTGATCAGTAGGTTGGAAGAGAAAATTGGATAAGATAGGACTCGATAAGATAAAATCATTCAATCCAAAAAACTTACGAAATTGAAACCATATTCGTAATGTATGTCTTATTATTGGGTTAGTCGTATGTTTATTAAATCTCGTAATTGTAAAAGGTAACGAGGCCCCTAGAATAGAAGCCAATGATAGCCCTTGCATAGAATCACGTTCAAGATTTATCCATCCTGTTTATTTTCTTGAGGATGTTCACATTCACTAAGATTGTAATGCTGTGCATGCATCGGTAATAATATATCAGGTATAGAAAATTAAAAATATATCTCTTCTGGCTTGGAAAGATTAAGAATATTGAAAATGTGGCATGATCTCATATGGCTAAATCCAATCCATTCTGCCACATGCTGCCCCCAGCTGAAACAGCTGGTAAAATTACTTTATATTAAAACTCAGCTAAATTTCTCACTGCCCTCTGAAGATAGTCAGCCATGGACCTCCAAGCACTGACCTCAACAATTACGTACTACATTTTTCTACGCTGATGAGTTACATTCCACATATCATATTTGTATTGTCTCGGTAGCGCAGGACCCAATGAAGAATATCTTCATCACAGTCTGTTAATTTTTCTATAAACTTCAATTGGTTCTTATGCAGCCACCTGAAACTTTTTAAAATAATTATTAAAAATGCTTTTTCTGGGAGTTCTTTCCACATGTCTATTAGCCTATTGTAAGAAAAATCAATTTAATCTTTAGTTTTCTTCAAGGCATACCAGTTTCTACTGGTGCAGTTCTGAAATCTCGGTTTCATATTCTGATTATTAATGCATTATATTCTCCTTGGAGCAGAAATGGCCCTTCAGATATGGTTTCAATTAGTTTGCTTCAATACATTTTCGGAATCATCTCGAATGAAGGAGAAATTGTTCAGGGGATATGCTTTAGTGTTCTAATGAATAATGTATTGGATTGTATGCCAATTTTATTTTGTTATAACTTTATGCATTTAAGATCCTTCATGTTTTGCAAAATGAGGGATGAAGCACAGCAGTTCACGACCTTCTATTCTGGATAGAAACCCCGGTATCACAACAGTAAAAACCCCAGTGAGATAGTTGGAACCCTACCAAGTAGTTAAATAGCAGAAAAGATGCAGTGGGAACTTAGAAGATGGGAGAAGTTTCAGAATAATGATTGAAGCAGCCAATTATTCATTTTACACCATTTCCAACAAAGCTAATTTGAGAGATCTGGAACCATGGCTATTCAGTAACACTATTACTAACTAAGTGGGACCCGTTGGGTCCCAGCATCACACGGGAGGGCTGGTCACCAACGCAATATTCCGCCTCTCCACCAATTCCAATATTGCTCGCCAGTGGGGGGGGGGGGGGGCTTTCTGTTGCGCTAGTATGGGTGTTGCGGGCCAAAGGTACTGGTTTCCAGAGGGCTAGTGTAGACATTGTGGGCCGAATGGATTCTTGGGCTGGCAGCTAACTGTTGCAACGATTTTAAAAGCCAAGCAAAGGCAAACAATTTGGCTGCAGCTACCCAACAACCAAAATTCATTTTGTGAACACTAACTTTTTTAAAAAGGCGAGGCAAACAATTGGGCAGCAGCCACCCGACAACCAAAATTCATTTTGTGAACACAAACATTTTTAAAAAGGCGAGGCAAACAATTGGGCAGCAGCCACCTGACAACCAAAATTCATTTTGTGAACACAAACTTTTTTAAAAAGGCGAGGCAAACAATTGGGCAGCAGCCACCTGACAACCAAACTTCATTTTGTGAACACAAACTTTTTTAAAAGGTTAGGCAAACAATTGGGCAGCAGCCACCTGACAACCAAAATTCATTTTGTGAACACAAACTTTAAATAAAAAGGCAAACAATTTGGCAGCAGCCACATCGAGGGGACTCACCGTGGAGTAGATGTGCGTTCAGTGTTATTTACAGCTCAGAAAGCCGTGACCCTCTCGCTTCCTGGGTCTGGCAGAGATTGAGTGAGGCACGACACTTCAGGGTTTTATAGTCCCTCCCCCCTCCCCCCTGCCGCCAGCGGGGGCAGCAGAGAGAATGGGGAATTTTATTTAAACATTAATATATCTCTGATTTTTCATCAATGGGAAAAATCGTCTGGTCCCAGAAGGGGGAGGGGGGCTTTGAACGAGGTGGCCAATTCACCTATCCATGTGCTCCAGAGATTCTGCTTGATGCGTTGAGTTACTCCAGTATTTTGTGTTTTTTGTTGTAAACCAGCATCTGCAATTCTTTGTTTGTACTGGAAAGGAAATGTTGGCCAAGCATAGCCAGTTCCACCATCATATAGGTGCAGTTTTCCCATGACTTTCCATCCATTCTTTATCATGAAAAGAATTTTCCAACATTTGCTTTCAATGTTTGTGATGACTAGCTAAGCATATTATCTCAGAGGAACATTCCTGCATGATTGCTTTGCTGAATTTTATTTAAGTCTCAGATGTAGGCTTTTTTTGGCAGAATTTAATATTTACATAGCTGGTGGATGTCAATACTAAAAAAAAGACTGTTTCGTTTCATAATCCCCATCTCAATGAAACAAAAATATTTTAAATTTTATACAAATGCATTGTGCTTTTAACAGTTCATCTGTTAGGATATTTGTGCTTCTGGTTTTTTTTCCTTCCTTCAATCTCGTTCAGCAGAGAAAGAACAGTTAATGTTTCATGTCAATGCCTCTGCATTAGAGCTGTCAGATTCTATGGCAACATGCTATTTGGATAATAGTATAAAT
The DNA here is from genome assembly GCF_010909765.2 of Amblyraja radiata. Taxonomy (NCBI): domain Eukaryota; kingdom Metazoa; phylum Chordata; class Chondrichthyes; order Rajiformes; family Rajidae; genus Amblyraja; species Amblyraja radiata. The sequence continues at coordinate 84,285,258 of NC_045957.1, forward strand.
TAGATCAAGAGCATAAGAAGCAAATATACAACCAAATTGTATTTCCCTGACATCAAGAAGCATTTAAAAAAAAAAATTTCATTGAATTAATTTTTTTTAAGCCTTGATTTTTGAAAATCTTATGAAATAAAAGAAAATTTAAAAAAAAATAAGCTAACTCAATTATTTTTTTGAAAAGGTGGTTAATTTACACTTATACAGTACATCACAGCTATGCCTCGCCAGTCAAATAAATATCCTTACTATTCCTGCACAAGGTTGCACCCTGCACAAGTTCACAGGTGATATATTCCAAGGTTACAGTAAAGATTGTGCAGGGTACAGGATACTGAGTTGGATGATCAGCCATGATCATATTGAATGGCGGTGCAGGCTCGATGGGCCGAATGGCCTACTCCTGCACCTATTTTCTATGTTTCTATTGGAAGCTGCTAAACCCCATGAAGTGTGCATAGGAACTTGCTGGAGAAGCTAAGCTTGTTTGAGACTTGTGCGTTGATATGAGTCCTTATGGAATGAAGAGGCATGGGGGAAGGTGCAGAAAGATTTACATGGACCGCACCAGAATTGAAAGGCACCAGTTTTCCCAAAAGTTTGAACTGTCTTGGAAAAAAAACCCTGCAGATTCTGGAAATACAAAATAAAAAAACAGAAAATGTTAGATACACCACGAGAAGTCAACGTCATTCAGAGGTAGAGAAGTAGAATTAATTAATTAGGTCAAGGATCTTCATCATCACTGGAAATTGGAATTGTAATGAATTTATTAGCCAATTATGTAAACATACAAGGAATTTGATTTGCCAACAGTCATACAAAAAAGCAACAAGATACATAACCACATAAAAAACCACAATGGCGTGTGAAAATCCCCACGGTACACAGCATAAGTGGAGACCCACAACCATCAGTCAAACCCGCCGACAAGGGAGGTGCAGTGCTAGTCTGGCGCGCTGATCTCTACCAGGACTGAGGTCAGGTGACAACTCTCAGACACCTCCTCCTACTTATCCTTGGACCATGACACACAGACGATCACCAGTCTTTAATCTCAAGCACCATAACTGATTTCATTTCTTCCGCTTCTCTGCCCTCTAAAGCCCCAACCTTCCCCAGTTCCCCAGCCCCGCACGACCCGATTTCATCTTCTCCCCAAAATCCACAAACAGAACTGTCCTGGCAGACCAATTGTTTCTGCTTGTCCCAATGAATTAATTTCCACATGCCTCAACTCCATCCTATCCTCCCTGGTCCAATCCGTCCCTACCTATGTCCAAGACACCTCACATGCTCTTCGTTTCCTCAATGACTTCCGTTTTCCAGGCCCCCACTCCCTCATCTTCACCACTAATTTCCATCCGACACTCAAATTCACTTGGACAATCTCCGATATCTCCCTCCCATTTCTAGATCTCACCGTCTCCATCACAGGAAACAGACTATTGACCGACATCTACTACAAACCTACTGACTCCCATAGCTATCTTGACTAAACTTCTTCCCACCCTGCTTCCTGTAAAGACTCTATCCCCTACTCCCAATTCCTCCGTCTACGCCGCCTCGTTGCCCAGGATGAGGTGTTCCATACCAGGGCATTGGAGATGTCCTCACTCTTTAGGGAACGGGGGTTCCCCTCTTCCATTATAGATGAGGCTCTCACTAGGGTCTCCTCGATATCCCAAAGCTCCACTCTTACTCCCCCTCCCCCCATTCATAACAAGGACAGAGTCCCCCTTGTCCTCATCTTCCACCCCATCAGCCATTGCATACAGCATATAATCCTCCAACATTTTCGCCACCTCCAACAGGATCCCACTACAGGCTACATCATCCCATCTCCACCGCTTTCTGCTTTCCGCAGAGACCGTTCCCTCCGAAACTCCCTGGTCAACCCATCCCGTCCCATCCAAACCACTACACATACAAGGAATTTGCCCTGGTGCTCCGCTCGCAAGTAACAACACAACATACATTAAACAATTAAGAGTAAAACATAAAACATTAAAACATTAAGAATTTGTGAGAGGGGTCAGATCTTACCCGCTCACTTCCTGGCACTTGCAGTGTACAGTTCGTCAATTGGGGGAACTTTGCAGCCAACAACCTTCTCAGCTGATCGAACTATTCGCTACAGCCTCCAGATGTCGTGTTTGGTGGCTGAGCCAAACCAGACCATGATGGAGAAGGTGAGGACAGGCTCCACGATGGCCGTATAGAATTGGACCATCATTGCCTGTGGTAATTGTGTTTGCTCACCTTCTGCAGGAAGTACATCCTCTGTTGGGTCTTTTTGACAGTGGAGTCGATGGTGGCCCCCCATTTAAGGTCCTTGGAGATGATGGTTCCAAGGAACTTGACGGATTCCACAGATGTGATTGTGGTGTTGTTGATGGTGAGTTGAGGGAGGGGAGAGGGAGCTCTGCTAAAGTCTACAATCAATTCCACTGTCTTAAGAGCATTGAGCTCCAGGTTGTTGTGATGGCACCAGGACGCCAGCTGTGTCACTTCCTGTATGTAGGCAGATTCCTCCCCATCCTGGATCAGTTCAATCAGGGTTGCGTCATCCGCCACCTTATGAAGCTTGACAGAGGAGTCTGTAGAGGTGCAGTCGTTGGTGTAGAGAGAGTAAAGGAGAGGGGAGAGTACGCAGCCTTGCGGTCTAGGTGCTGGAGGATGAAATGCAAGCCTAGGTTGACTGTGTCATCCACTGTTCTATTGGCCCAGTATGCAAACTGCAGAGGGTCCGGCAGGGGGTTTGTAATATTTTTCAGCTGGGCCAGCACAAGTCTTTCAAGGGTCTTCATGACTGTAACATTGTAAAACCTTATAGCAGCTGGTATACAAGACTTCCTATATCTCTCAGTTTTGCACATTGGTGCAATCAGTCTCTGACTGAAGGTGCTGCTCTAGATCACCTTCAGGGCGTGGAGTGGGTGAGTGGGGTTGGTCATTATTGAACCCAGTTTGTTCAGAGTTCTGGCCTCTGCCACCTGCTGGACCGTTAGTTGCTCAGCCCCGACCACTGAGCAGGTGGAGGAGAGAGGGAGAGAGATAGGTGGGGAGAGAGAGAGAGAGAGGTGGGGGAGGGAGAGAGAGAGAGGAGGGGGGAGAGAGAGGAGGAGAGAGAAGGGGGGTCGCAAGGTTTTTATCAAAGGACTTGCGAGCGGCGCGACTGGCAGCGCGTTGGGTTTGCAGCGGGAGGGAGGGAGGGGCAGCTATCGGGCAGGGGATACGGAAAGGATTCAGAAGCCGGTGGCCTCCGGTGACCAGCTGTAACCTGCTGTGACCTCCCGATATGCAGAATGCATACATGTATTCAAAAAATATTTTACTGATAGGCTGCATATATGTGAAGTTTTCACAATTCTTGTAAGAACTCATGATATAGAATCATAAAAGGTTTGTTTTTTACTGCACCAAGGAGATCTTCCAACCATCTTCCACCTAGATTCCACAGCAGCAACATCATCAATGGACTGCTGCATTACTGCAGACACATCCATGATGACCATGAAAACATGCAGATTTTTGTAATATTCAAATTATATTGAATATTACAAAATTATATTGAATATTACAATATATCCAATTGTTTAATATTATTCATGAGGAAAAAATATAATAGCTCTAAAACCTACCTCAATTTTATAATCTCATTAAAGATATTCCCTCTTTTCCTCTCCCCTCCCCCATCTCTCCCCCTTCCCTTCCCATCTCTCTCTCTCCCTCTCCCCCCTCTCACATCCCCCCTATTTCTGGCGGGGGGGGGCCAAGATGAAGGTGGCGTGGCCCAACGGGGGCATCGGGGGCAGCGTGGGTGGCGTGAATCAGCGGGGGCAGCGTGGGGTCAGTGGGGAAGTGGGGGTGACATGGCCCAGCGGGGGCAGTGGAGGTGGCGTGAATCAGCGGGGGCAGCGTGGCCGGCGTAGGCCGGCGGGGGTAGCGCGGGTCAGCGGCGGTGGCGTGGGGCAGCGGGGGTGGCGTGGGGCAGCGGGGGTCCTGCAGGGGCAGCGGGGGTGGCGTGGGGCAGCGGGGGTGGCGTGAGGCAGCGGGGGTGGCGTGGGGCAGCGGGGGTGGCGTGGGGCAGCGGGGGTGGCGTGGGACAGCGGGGGCATCGGGGGTCCAGTGGGGGTGAAAGAAGGCTTGGGCACCGGCGGCGGGGGGAGGCGAGGGCAACGGGCCCTGCCGCAGCGGTGTCTGGTGTTGAGGTTACAGCCGCTCCCGCCCGGCGATGGGAGGACTGTCTCCTGGCCGCCAGGCTGGCCGATGGCGAGGCTCCGACGCTGCGGATGCAGACGCTGCACCCCCCCCCCAACGCTGGACCGGGCGGGCGGGCTGACACCACACCACACCGCACCGCACCGCACCCCCCCCCTCCCTCCTTCCACTACTTACCTGGAGTAGACGCGAGGCATGGGTGAAGTACAAATGGTAGTCTGATCCCGCCCGGGCCCACTGCGCACGCGCGGAGAGACGGCGCCATTTTGCGTCGCTCGCTTCCCCAACTGCGCAGGCGCGGATGGGCGCATTTGTTTCTCCCCCAGCGGCCTGAGCCAGAATTTCGGGTGATTTCCCACAAAGTGGAAATGCTGATTGTGCTCCGATTTTAAAAAAAAATTCTGGGGATTTTTTCTTACTCTGGGGGGAAAAAAGGGGGGGTGTGGTTGCACCCAGCGCACCCCCCCCCTTCGGACGGCCATGTCTTCTCAGCTTGTACTTGGCCTGCCTGTAGAGGTCTGCATCCCTGCTCCTGTAGGCCTCATATTTCGACTGGCAGAGCTTTCTGAGTTCTGCTGTAAACCAGGGCTTGTTGTTGAACCAGATTCGGGTCCTAGTGGGAATGCAAATGTCCTCACAAAAGCTGATATATGATGTCACAGTGTCTGTATATTCATTGAGGCTTGTGGTTGCTTCCCAGAAAACATTCTAATCAATGTAGCAATGTTACGACATTTTGAGATTTTAAAAACCAAGTCTTTAATTTATCCCATCAGATAAAGCACAAAAAATTTAATTTGACACCTAATTCACTTTCATATATTCAGTATTAAAAAAGTTATGTCCATTTTCATACTCGGAAATTAGCATCTTGTTCCCTATTGATTTTCCATTGACAACACAAAAGCTGTGATCAAGGACTGTGAAATGGCCATAAATTTATTAAAAATTAAGAGAACTGAAAGACATTTTCAGTTATTATAGTTAGAAGCATTCTGAAACAAATATGAAACAATCTTACTTAGATGACTTGAAATTAAAGCATATAGTTAGTTAGTTACCTAATTGTAGCTAATTACAAAATTCAATTACTAGATCTAAACATCTATCCATTTCTTAAGAATAGATGAACATTTTTAAATAGCCTGTGTCCAAATAACATTCACACAAGAATTCACAATATAACATAATTTTTGAATCTCATTGTCATGGGTTATAGGCCAAATGGAAGGAATTTAATGTTTAATACCTGTAAATTAATGGCCATTTAAATCAACTTGCCTGTGGGATTTTCTGAAACCGGACCATTTGGGACGTTGAGGCTGCGGTGTTTTTAGTCCCCATATCGGCAGCAAATACACTGCCGGTTCGTTCGGGGGAAAAAATCACCGTTTCGCAACTTAAAATGTGAATTAAAAACATCTTAAGAAACACTTTTATACATAAAAATAAACGACTTTCTTTTACCTGTCCCCTACATAAAATCCGGCCCCGTTGTCGGCATTGACGGTTTCAGAAGCTTATTTTAAAATCACTCCAGCGATTAACTTGTTGGGTGAATTTTTTTTTAAAACATACAGAACGGCCGTCGGAACGATTCTTTAGCAACATCTTGCACTCCAACAAATATAATTCAGGACCAGGTCGGAAAAAAAACGCATTTTAACCCCGCCCCCTCCCCCCCCCCCCCCCTCAAACGGGTCAAAATCGCGCACACGGCCAGTGGCAGAATTGCAGCGCCGCTGAAGGTAAGTATTGTAACATACCTAATCAATGCAGTCAAAGCAGGACTAGATTTTCAATGCCCTTGCTTGCCACCTTTTGCAACACCTGTCACTTTACCTCCCCCCTCGACTCCATCCAAGGACCCAAACAGTCTTTCCAGGTGAGGCAGAGGTTCACTTGCACCTCCTCCAACTTCATCTACTATATCCACTGTTCCAGGTGTCAACTTCTCTACATCGACGAGACCAAGCGCAGGCTCGGCAATCGTTTCGCTGAACACCTCCGCTCAGTCCGTCTTAACCTACCTGATCTCCTGGTGGCTCAGCACTTCAACTCCCCCTCCCATTCCCAATCTGACCTGTCCATCGTGGGCCTCCTCTATTGTCAGAGTGAGGCCAGCGCAAATTGGAGGAACAGCACCTCATATTTCGCTTGGGTAGTTTACACCCCCAGTGATATGAACATTGACTTCTCTAAGTTTAGATAGCACTTGCTTTCTCTCTCCACCCCTTTCCCAGTTCTCCCACTAGTCTTACTGTCTCCACCTACATTCTATCTTTGTCCCGCCCACTCCCCTGACATCAGTCTGAAGAAGCATCTCGACCTGATACGTCACCCATTCCTTTGCTCCAGAGATGCTGTCTCACCCGCTGAGTTACTCCAGCATTTTGTGTCTACCAGCCATCAGTTCAATGTCTGGGCCACACAAACGCTCCTTCACCGTGGTGTGACCAGAGTTGTACTAACCGCTGTCACTCTCTCTGCAGACCCTGTCCGCTCGAACAATCAGAAAGCCGTCCACACTCGCACTAGACTCCGGGATGTCCTCATGGAGCCATGTCCCTGCAAAACACTGAGATCACTGCATTCACGGCACTCCTCCGAGCTCACCAGTGCAGGCAGCACATCCATCTTGTTTTTTGGCGAGCTCACATTTCCCATTGTGATGGAAGGCAAATTACATACTGTCCTTCCTCCTTTTAAGAGGCAACAAACAATTTTTTGTAGTGTTTACGTGATGACTATTCCTTACATTTGAAAAGTCCAATGAAAATGCATTGGTTTTCTCATTTTCCAGTTCTGATTAAGGGTGCTTGAAAACCTGAACCTATTAATATGTTGCTCAGCAGAGAGGTCTGATAGGGGGTGGTGTATCTGAAGATTCTCAGAAGCGTTGTTTGCTGATGGCCATGTTTTGTCCCATACCTCTCATTCCACAACATAGTTGGCCAGTTATGCACATAATCAGATCTCCTTTAGTGCTGTAGAAAAATTAGGGAAGAGATGAATAGGACAAAGGGAATATCTTTGCACAGTTAAGCCCCTGTCCCACTTTCACGGCCTAATTGGCGACCTCTGCCGAGTTTGCCCTTGATTCATACTCGCAGCATGGTCACCACGAGGTCATAGGAGGTCTTCGTAACTCTTCCTCATGCTTGTGAGTGGTCTCCGCGTACTCGTGGCCTCAAATCTCAGGCGTTTTTTCCAGCCTGATAAAAAATGTCCACAAGTAAAAAAAATAGGTCGGCATGGAAAAAACGGATACTTCTTACTCGTAGGTAAGTCGTAGGTAGGTCGTAGTAGGTCGCGATGGTAGTCGTAGGTAGTCGTAGATAGTCGTAGGTAGTCGTAGGTTGGTAACTGGTACGAGAAAAAAAATGCAAACATGACATCATTTTATCATGTAATCATTTTCCACTCGTAGCTAGTCGTAGTTGGTCTTAGGTGTGGAAGACTGAGGTCGGGGGGGGGTCGTAGGAGGTCGTAGTAAGTCTTTAACTTTGGCGAGTCAACACGACCTTGACATTTTTTTCAACTCGTCTAGGGTCTTCTAAACTCGTGGATTATGTCGTCCAAGTGGGACAGGCCCTTTAATGTAGCTGTGGGATTGTTATTGATAAAACCATCTGGATTAGAGCATAATGAAGGAGGTTAGAGAGCACAAAGGGATACATAATAGCTGTAAAATGCAGATCAAACCTTCCATTCAAAAAACTGTTCCCATTTATGAACGAGCCAAGAATTGGAGAACGCATGTTGAAGGTGACTGGCATAAAGAATCCGGTGAGGAAAATCTTCCTTACACAGCAAGTAGTTATGGGCTGCTTGAACTTGTTTGAAATACAAATTCAATTATGACTGAATAAATATTTAAATGTAAAGAATTTTTAGTGCCATGTGAAAAGAGTAGGGATGGGCCTGGTTGAAGAAAACGATAGGCTGAAGTATCACCTCCGGAGCTGTGACTATTCAACAATTCCCCACAGCATGATTAAGAGGAAAATGTACTTTTGATAATTCTTCTCCAACCCCTTCAGGCGATCAAAACGAATCCAGAAGAACACATGTCAGCATTTTATAAAGGAAATTAAGAATCCAGATGGGGTTTTACAACAATCTGGTAACTGCATGATTGCCAGCTTTTTTTATTCCAAATTAAAATAAATACATTTAAGTTGCCCAGATACCGTGAAATTGATTTGAATCTGCATCTCTGCATTATTGGTCAATGTCTGCAGATTATTTATCCAGAAGCTCTTAGCTCTAAATATATTTTGTTATCGTAAGTATATTTTCATTTGTTCACACTTCTGTGTATATTAGCCACTTATGGGTAGCAGGAAAACTGCATTCACAGCAATGTATTTTTAATAAGCAATAAGGATGGTAATCGAGACCAAACTTTTCCATTCAACACCTCCTTTGCAGTGTTCTTATTTCATTCTTGTCTAATGGGGCTTCAAATGAACAAAAGGGCTCCATTTAGCCCCTCCCACTGATTGAATAACCATTCAGTCCCAAAGACTGGTGTACATTCTGTAACTTCCGTGATCCTAACTGCTAAGCACACATTTAGCGTAGTGGTTAGATTGCTGTGCTGGAAACCTAGAAGGTTGATCCAGTGATTTGTTCAAATCCCACCACAGCAGCTGCAATTTTTCAAGGTTTGAGTTTCACTGTACCTTAATTGCTACATGTGACAATAAACAGACCTTTGAAACCTTAAATGAATGTAATGAGGTGCGTGGAATAAAGTAGTCAGTGGCACCATAAATAAACAACATTGGCTCGAGGAAAATAAGCTGTGGAAAATGATTGTTTCTCAGACTAGAGGAAGTTAGTCCCATGAGTCACTTTGATTCATTTGTACATTATTAATAATTTGTGTGTGGATGCAAGGTAACATTTCAATTGACATCAAGCAGGGAGAAGTCGTGAACAATGAAGAAGGCAGCAGCAGACTGCGGAAGACATTGATAGATTCCCAATTCCTCCGTCTACGCCGCATCTGCACCCAGGATGAGGTGTTCCATACCAGGGCATCGGAGATGTCCTCATTCTTTAGGGAACAGGGGTTCCCCTCTTCGACTATAGATGAGGCTCTCCTCTATATCCCGCAGCTCCGCTCTCACTCCCCATCTCCCCACTCGTAACAAGAACAGAGTCCCCCTTGTCCTCACCTTCCACCCCATCAGCCGTCACATACAACATATAATCCTCCAACATTTTCGCCATCTCCAACGGGATCCTACCACTGGCCACATCTTCCCATCTCCTCCCCTTTCTGCTTTCCGCAGAGACCGTTCCCTCCATAACTCCCGGGTCAATTTGTCCCTTCCTACCTAAACCACCCGCTCCCCGGGTACTTTCCCTTGCAATGGCAGGAAATGCTACAATTGTCGTTTTACTTCCTCCCTCAACTCCATCCCACGACCCAATCAGTCTTTCCAGGTGAGGCAGAGGTTCACCTGCACCTCCTCCAACCTCATCTACTGTCTCCGCTGTTCCAGGTGTCAACTTCTCTACATCGGCGAGACCAAGCGCAGGCTCAGCAATCGTTTCGCCCAACATCTCCGCTCAGTTCGTACTAACCAACCTGATCTCCTGGTGGCTCAGCACTTCAAATCCCCCTCCCATTCCCAATCTGACCTTTCTGTCCTGGGCCTCCTCCATTGCCAGAGTGAGGTCCAGCGCAAATTGGAGAATCAGCACCTCATATTTTGTTTGGGTAGTTTACAGCCCAGTGGTATGAACATTGACTTTTCTAACTTCAGATCACCCTTGCTTTCTCTCTCCACCCATTTTCCCAGTTCTCCCAATAGTCTTACTGTCTCCACCTACATTCGATCTTTGTTCCGCCCACTCCCCTGATATCAGTCTGAAGAAGGGTCTCGACCCAAAACGTTGCCTATTCCTTCTCTCCAGAGATGCTGCCTCACCCGCTGAGTTTCTCCAGCATTTTATGTCTACCTTTGATAGATTGGCAAACTGCTAAGACAGGTCATCGAGTCATACATCGTGGAAACGGACCCTTCTGCCCAACTTGCCCACACCGACCAACATGTCCCATCTACACTAATCCCACTGGTTGTATTTGGCCCATATCCCTCTAATTCATTTGGCCCATACCCCTCTAAACCTATCCTATCCATCTATGAGTCCAAATACTCAACCGCTCCCTATAGCCAAGACACTCTAGTCCTGGCATCATCCACGTAAATCTTCTTTGTGCCCTTTCTAGCTTGACACCATCTTTCCTATAACATGGTGCCCAAAACTGAACACAATACTCTAAATGTGGCCTCATCAATGTTTTGTATAACTGAAACATAACCTCCCAACTTCCAAACTCATTACTCTTGACTGATGAATATCAATGTGCCGAAAGCCATTTTGACTGCCCTATCTACCTGTGACGCCACTTTCAAGGATCTATGTACCTGCGCTCCTAGATTCCTCTGCTCTACAATGCTCCCCAGAGCCTTCCCATTCACTAAGTCCACCCTTGTTAAACTTCCCCAAAATGCAACACCTCACATTAGTCAGTATTAAATTTGATCAACCAATCCTCAGCTGATCAAGATCCTGCTGCAAGTTTAGACAAGCATCTTCACTATCTACAAAACCAGCCACTTTAGTGCCATCTGCAAACCTGTGAATCATGTCATGTATGTTCTCATTCAAATCATTGATGTAGATGGCAAACAGCAATGGGCCCAGCACCGAACCCTGAGGCACACCACCAGTCACAGGCCTCCAGTCTCGAAAGCAACCTTCCACCATCACCCTCTGCTTCCTTCCATGACGCCCATTTTCTATCCATTCAGCTATCTCTCCTTGGATCCCATGAGATCGAACCTTCCAGAGCAGCCTACCATGTGGAACCTTGCTGAATCCCATATATACAAAGTCTGCAGCTCTGCCCTCATCAACCTTTCTGGTCACATCTTCAAATAACTCAATCAGAATCATGAGACACGACGTACCATGTACAAAACCATACTGACTACACCAAATCTGCTCTTGACCATCTAAATGCATGTATCCCTTGTCCCTCAGAATACTCTCTGGTAACTTTCCAACCATAGATGTTGGGCTCACTAGCCTGTAATTCCCAGGCTTTTCCCATCAGCCCTTCATGAATAGAGGCACAACTTTTGCCTCCCTCCAGTCTTCTGGCACCTCACCTGTATTTAATGACGACTTGTAAATCTTAGCCAGGGCTCCTGGATTTTCCTCTCTAGCTTCCCACAGTGTCCTCAGATATACCTGATCAGGCCCGGGAGATTTGTCTACCGTCATATATATCTGGATCTTCAGCAGCTTCTCGACTGTAATACTGACCGCTCTCAAGACACTTCCAGCGACTGCCCCAAGTTTCCAGGTCCTCACTTCTTTCTCCACGGTAAAAATAGAGGAGAAATACTCATTGAGGACCTTGACCATCTCCTGTGGCTCCACACAGAGTTGACTGCTTTGATTCCTGAGGGGTCCCACTCTCTCTCTCTGCTTACCCTTTTCCCCTTATGTACTAATAAAATCTCTTGAGTTTGTCCTTAATGCTATCTGCCAGGGTTATCTCCTGTCTCCTTTTGGCCCTCCTGATTTCCTTTTTGAGCTTGCTCCGGAGTTCCCAAAACTCCTCATTGGATACACTTGATCCCAGCTGCTAATACCTGCCTCATGCCTCCTTCTTACTCTTGACCAGAGCCTCAATTTCCCAAGTCATCCAAGCTTCCTTACACTCACCTGCCTTGCCCTTCACTCTTACAGGAACATGCATGTCCTAGAGTGACTCTTTTCAGCACACTTTTAAAAACAAGCCCTTTTCCTGATGTTCCTTTTCCTTCAAACAACCTACTCCAATCACTTGAGTGAGTTCCTGTTTCATGCTCGCAAAATTGGCCTTGCCTCAATTTACAATTTTAATTCCTGAACCCCCTCTGTCTCTATCCATGACATAACAACATATAATAGGTGACAGATCAAATTTAATACTTTGCCATGTGAAGTATATACATTTTGGTATAAACAGTAAGCGGAAACAATATAGTTTAAGTGGCTGAGTTACAAAGCAGACACAGGGACTGGGTGACCTGAATTGAATGTATTTATGCATAAATCTTTGAGAGTGTTATGACATGTCCAGTTTGCAGCTAGTAACTGTTATGGGATACTGGGCTTCCCACAATGACTCATTTAATGCAAAAACAAAGTGATCATGTTACATCTTCGTAAGACATTTGTTAGGGCACAGCTGGAGTATGACTCCCAGTCTGGTCAGCTTTCGTCAAGAAAATTGCAAAGCTCTCAGAGGGGGTCTGACACAGATGTACTAGAATGGTTCCAGGCTCAAAAAAAATTTGATTACAGAGGTCGGCGTTGTTCTTGAAGCAATGAAGGTGAAAGGATATTTGACACAGTGGTAAGGGGTGGTTCCTGATCCCAACAAAGTTGTGGAAGCTGCTCTCATCAGCAACTGCTTCACAACCAGGGGACTCCAATTCAGCGAAGGGCAAAAGCTAAAAGAGGGACATGGGGAAAAATATGATTAAGAATTCATTGCCACTAAGGGTGGTGTAAACAAGAGGAATTCACAGCGTTCAACAGTAAATTGAATAGGCATTTGAAAGAAAGCAATTTAAAGGGATAGGGTAGAAGAAACAGGCAATGAATTATTGCCTAGTTTATTTCAGTCTAATTGATTGTCACATGTACCGAGGTACAGTGAAAAGCTTTTGTTACGTGCTAACCAGTTAGCGGACAGACAGTACATGATTACAATCGAGTCATTTACAGTGTAATAAGGTAATAACCTCAGGTAATTGACATTGATTAGATGGACCTAATGGTCTTGTTCCATAACAATTCCTTAGCAGCGGACTGAAAAGGTCTCTTAATGTTATCATTGGCTTAAACCCAATGAAAAGCTTAACCGCAAGACAATATATTTTATTGATTTACTTAATTCTGTCTCAAGTATATAACTGTTATAAACTTGTGGTTGTGTTTGTTATTGCTGCAGTATCACTGAGCATAATGTTATAGTGACCTCGTGGATTTTATTTTGCTTCTTTTCAGCACATCTGATATTTGGAATTTTAAAGCTCACAAATAATGTGCTTTTAACGTATACTTTTAAATGTAGCTTTCACAAAAATCTGATGCCTGTGTTAATCAAATTCAATCATTGCGGGTTCCATCATAAGTTTGTAAGGAAAACAGCATAACATTATTAAGGAACATCTCAGAGGAATATTTTCACATTTTGGAGCCAATATTACTTGTAATAACTGACTGCACCAGCCATCCTGGACGAAGCAGTAATGTTACATCATTCAGTAACACAGTGCTGTGTTTGTTTTACTGCAGTTATGTGAAAATCTCAAGATCATTCTTGCAAAACAACACGGATAATGGGAGCAGGCTGCACAGGGACAGAGAGAAAAGAGAGAGATTACAAAATATAAAAATTATACGATTTCCTTTTCTTAAAAATTCTGACAACACTCTTCTAGTGTCTCATTCTTGCAGCTCGTCTATATATGGAACATTGACAGGCTGTTCAAATAGGGAGGGTTCACAGCTGGAAGAAACCTGATAATGTTTACACAAAGAGTGTCACTGGATCATATTTGGAATGGGAGGAATTGTCAGTGTTTTGTTGCTCCATAGTCCAGAAGCACTAAAGCTGAATACATGTCCCACAAGTTTAGTTCAGCTTACTCAACACAAATTGTTCAAGGACTCATTTTGATTCATACAGCTCCTAACCACACCTCTGAGTATGACAATGCACAAAAACATTAAAAGAACTGAAGAACACAGCATTACTCAAAATTAAACGTGACCAACTATGGTAAAACAATGTGGAAATGGTGAATTAGTGGAATTGTGTATTCCGCCGTTTTGAGACAGAGGATACATCATGATTGTACTAAATGGCAGAACAAGCTCGAAGGGGCAAATGACCTACACCTGCTTCTGTTTTCCATGTTCTATACTCCTAATAGAATTCAAGGACATTCATTTAGGAAGGAGGTGAGGAGAAATGTCTTTAGTCAGAGGGTGGTGAATCTGTGGAATTCTTTGCCACAGAAGGCTGTGGAGGCCAAGTCAGTGGATATTTTAAGACAGAGATATATAGGTTCTTGATCGTATGTTATGGGGAGAAGGCAGGAGAATGGGGTTAGGAGGGAGAGATAGATCAGCTATGATTGAATGATGGAGTAGACTTGATGGGCCAAATGGCCTAATTCTATTCCTATCACTTATGACCATATGACCTAATACATTCTGCCATCTAGGAATAAAACATATTCACAAGAGTGATATCCTGCACCGTAATTTCCTGATGTTGGACACATGACCAGATACTGAAAATCTTTCCCTGGGGATGCATGAGATGAATGAACTGTTTTCTATTTAACATCACAACCTGCCACAGAGGACTCGGAACACTGGAGCAGTGATGAGTGCAGTGTGTGGTGCAGTGACTGTAGCATAGTAAAAATAAATAATACACAAGATAAAGTCCGAGAATGCTGGAGATATTTAACAGGACACGCAAGATCTATGGTGAGAGAAATATGTCAAGGCAATGATCCTAAACAGAATATCAAAAAGGAGTAAGTGAACCATAATTTAAATAAATCATACAAAATGTTAGATTTGTTCCTGTTAAATTTCCAACAACAGTTTTACAAATCTCAATACATTTTCTCTAAACTAAATTACTGTTGCTATTGAAATGTATGTTTGTGCAATGACAATTCAGCAAAAATATCGTACCATCTTTCATCCAAAATCAAAATCAGTGCACACTATGATAGATTGGTCTCCGAATCTTGAAATTTGAAGGCCGTTTCTAAGAATTGTGTGTGTGATTTAGGCAGGAAGCCTAATGTAACAATTAAGGAATTGTGTTCTTTTTAGAAATATAGAAATAGGAACATAGGATTGCGCTATTAAGCTCTGAGAACATGACTGATCATCTGTCTCAATACCATATCCCCACACTCTCCTCACAAGCGTTAATAACTTTTACTTTTAAAAATCTATCCACCGCCTGAAGATTGTGAGCCTTCAGAAGTGACTTTAAACTACAGTCCTGTCAGCCTGATCAGATGACAAGGGCTATGAGACTGAATTTCCACTGGCAGATTTTTCTCATTTTCAATGAATGAGTAGCCCTCTCCCCAAAGTTTCACCAGATAGTCAAGGGAATGACTGCAGAAATTTACCCCAACCCACATCACCATCACAGGGGTCTGCAGAACAGAAGGAAGCCATTAGTTTAAAGTGAAGTAATCTGCAAATTCCTCAAAACGGAAAGTAAATCATGTGATGTAATTTTATGAATCGACTCAAATGTCCAATTCTAACAAATCTGAAGTATTTTTCCCACTAATTGTCCATTGAAGTCAGAGACCACATTGTTACAGCTCCCTTGGAGAATTCTATTGGTATATTGATCCTGTCAGTGATATTATAATGCTAATTACACATCACTTTGTAATTATTAGAGATCATTAAGTGCACTAAATGTTATAACTAAATGAGGTTTAAAATGACAAAACATTATTCTGAAGAAACCTTGTACTTGTGCTGATCTTTAGTTTGTTTAGACAACTATTCATCTCATCTGTCATTGAAAATCAATCTAGCATCTTTAGCTTTAGAGATTGATTTTCAGAACCTGGCCAGTGTTGGGCTTGCAGAGACAAGAGCCAATGCAAGATACACCAACCAGAGAAAATATAAACCCTTTCCTATTTTTGGGGATGATTGCTCTCTTCCCCAACAATGCAATGGGGACAATACGTGAGGAAATATCAAAAGAATCTGTTGGAAAAGTAGTGTCTGGAGACTCATGGGAAATTAAGTGGAAGGCAGCGGAGGGCATTAAGGGCAGGGGGGTTGGGGGGGGGGGGGGGGCATAACCTGGTTTGTAATCATCTAAGTGAAAGTGTAATTTTCCTCACTTTTGGTAATCCTTTCAGTACACTTCACCACTGAGTCCAACAACATTGCACATGTTACTGATCTCCTCAGCAATTTCCATCATGACTTCTTAGCCTCCTGTTGCTGGGAAACAATGTTGATTCCTCACTATTCTCACATCACAAAGTGCTGAGGTTACTCAGCGGGTAAAGGCAGGACCTCTGGAGAATATGGATGGATTAATTTTCTATCCATGTTGTCTATAAACCTTGGCCATCTATGTCTTGCAGAGATGATGCCTGTCCTGCTGAGTTCCTCCAGCGCTTTGTATTTTACTCAGAATTCAAGCATATGTAGTCTGTTATGTCCCCAACATCACATCCAGTGAAAGCACAACTTGGTTGCTCTCTGTTTCTCGTGCCAGCTCCAAATCCCTTTCATATTTGGATTATGAATAATTTTAAATAAACAAATTGAGATTGAGCTTTTGGGCTCCACATCACAACACTTCCACGATTAGTAAAATAATCTCATGATTAAATGAATCAGAGAATGTAAAAAAAGTGCTGGGAGACATACTGCCCCAATCTTTTGGTTCTCTGTTTCCAGCAACTTAAAATAATAATAATAATAATAATAAACTTTATTACGGACTCAAGGTCCAGACAAGGGGCACATTACATTAAAAATGCATTGCATATCAAATATCATAAATACATATAAAATCATGGTATATCACTTATAAAAACATCATAATTTATATATTTTTTAAACCCCACAATACTTAAGTGAAAAATCCAGATTAAAAGATGATCAATGTCCTACAACGAGACAACGATACCAGTGTCTCCACAGCTGGGATTCGTAGCGTGTAGTGCTAACCCTTATGTTTGTCAAGGCCACAATAAGCACATTTTTAGAGTCATTTATCCTGCAAATGAATTTATACATGTGGTGTCTTAGAATAGCTTCTAAAGTACTGACTCCTGCAGCCACAAACATATTACTGGCACTACACCATCTAGGTTGCCTTAGCAGTGTTCTCATGGCATTGTTAAATGCCACCTTTAGTCTCTGCATACTTGTCTTTAAATAGTTCGACCACAGGTGCGCAGTGTAGAGTGGTGTGCAGTATGCTCTAAATAGCGACATCTTCACCACATCTGCACACGCACCAAATTTACGCAAGAGGATATTCACCTGTACATACAGCATGCGTCGTTGCCTATAAATATCCTCATCATCTGTCATTTGTTCTGTAATAATATGCCCTAGATATTTTATCTTATTACAGACACTAAGATTGTTGTCAGACAATTTAAAATCAGGATATTTTAGGCATTTATCCTCTTTGGTTCTACAGACCATAACAGCACTCTTACTAGCATTTTATTTAATGTCATGTTCCACACCATACACAGAACATATAGTAAGGAGCTGCTGGAGACCAGCGCTAGATGGACTAAAGACTTAGCAGCTTCTTAGCCATGGAATCAGCCCTCATAGCTTGCTCATTTTTACAGATGAAGCGAACAGCATACTTATATCTTGCATTAGTGAGCTTCTTGTGCTCAAACACAGGCCCCTGTCTGGGTCTACCTGCCATAGCCCATGATTTGGTGGCTTCACGGGCTTCAGTATGAAACTCAGCTACATACTTATTCCAGCCAGGCCTGATGCTATGTGTCTTATTTTTATGCTTGCAGTAGGGCTTATTGCCTACATATAAGGCACTTACTATATCATTATACATGGAGCAGATATCTCTCCTATGCTTCATATCTTTACAATTAACATTACTACATATTATTGCATCTTTAGGTAGATGAATATTGCTTAAGGATTTATCTGTATGGGCATAATAGGCTAGGATGTCTTCCTTTGTAAGCGTTGACCAGTCCAGCTTTTCTGTATTAGAGCTATTTCTATCTCTGGATACCACAGGTATGTGTTCAACATTTATTGTCATAGCAACAGGTATATGATGTCATTGCTGCCCCGTACAGAATGCTCATACACCCCAATGAGGCATGTGCACAGCTGTACTAATACAGTGGTCCAGCCATGACGTAGTGTGCCAGGCCTCACTAATATAAGTATAGCTATCTGTAGGTAAAAGCACTTTGCTTGACAATATTAAATTATTATCTTGACAGAACTGAGCCATATGATTGGCAAATAATGAGTTCCTATCTGAGATATCTGCATTCATATCCCCAATGACATATACACTACAATAATTATTGTTTTGAATGAAAGAATAGATGAAAGCAAGTCTATTTAAATATTCATCCTCATTCTGATGGCATTCATAGGGTGTATATACGTTCAGGATAACAAATTCCTTGTCGTTGTGAGTAAAGTGTATGGCAATGCACCAGTCAACATCAAGCCGAATCACATTTACTGATGAGTCAAGCTTCTTGTTCCATAGAATAGCCACACCACCTGGTATCCTACCTCTGACTATTCCCATGCCAAGGTCAGTTGTAGACTCCCCAGCCCCATGAAAGTTGTCATTGAGATAATTGAGTTTGTCTCTTGCATACATAGTATGTCACAGTTCTCCAGGAGGTTGTCAACAACTGAGCGGCGAGCTTTATCCCCTGCGCTCTGGCCCAAACGCAGGCCACGACAATTGTACGAATAGTTTCTGGTACGGTTAGAATTTTCAGATTTCAAAACAGATGTCTAAGCAGATGTGTATGTGCATATCAGAAATAATAATTATGAATGATTAAAAAATAGGGAAAGTAAGAGATTTTAAAACATCTAAAATAAAGTCAGTTCACTCATGAAGGCCATTTCACATTAGATCATGCTTGTGCTTATTTTCAGCTTGATTTGTGACCATCACAAAATTGGCCTGGACATTTCCATTTGCAATCCATGACAGTATGTCTGGCATTTTCTAATGGTGTCATGCGATGTGCAATATCCATTTCTGTGCTTACCAACGCAAATTGGGTAATAATAGTGAAATCCATAACCTTACAAAATAAAGTAAGAAGCAAAGGTAGACACAAAAAGCTGGAGTAACTCAGTGGGGCCGGGACATCTCTGGAGAGAAGGAATGGGTGACGTTTCGGGTCGAGACCCTTCTTAGACGTAAGAAGCAAACACAGCCAGATCAGCCAAAGTGCATTACTTATCCCCACCACTTCGTTGGTGTACTTCTCTCTGCATCTGCCAGTATACATGGGTCTGTGTGGACAGTAACAGGGAAAAAGGCACTGAAGACAAGTGACCTGCAGCTCTATAGGACTTTAGTTAGACCACATTTTGAGAATGTTTTGCAGTTCTAATCAACCCTTTTCAAGAAGAATGTGGAGGCTTTGGAGAGGTTGCAAAAGAGGTTTGCCAGAATGCTGCCTGGATTAGGGAATAGTAACTACACGAAGAGGTTAGACAAACTTGGATTGTTTTCTTTGGAATCCTGTAGGTTGACGGGAGTTGTGATCAAAAGTATATGGAACTATGAGAGGCATGGATGGGTTAGGCCATCCATGTCAAAGACTAGAGGGTATAGCTTTATGGTGAGAGGAACAAAGTTTAAAGGTGAAGTGCGGTGTAAGTATTTTTTTTACACAGAGTGTCGTTGGTGCCTGGAAAATGCTGTCAGGGTGGTGATGGAGGCAGATATGATAGTGGCAATTTAAAGGTTTTTAATAGGCATATGTATATGCACAGAATGGAGGTATCATGTGTAGGCAGATTAAATTAGTTTATCTTGGCGTCAAGTTTGGCATTGACATTGTGGACTGAAGGGCCTGTTCTTGTGCTGTACTGTTCTATGACCCTCCAAGCCAATAGTCCCACCTTCCCAAGGCTTTTCCTCATCTCTGCGGTAGACTTTTTCCAGCTGCTCTATGACTGCTTTGAAGAAAAGTCCTCTAAGGCTTTGACCTTCTTCCAAAGCATCATAGCAACTAATAGGTGACTGATGTGATCTCTAAAATTGGCTTTTATAAGTAACTGGCGAGCATTTTGTTCACACAATTTTATTAAATATGCTGAGCTGTTGAAAATTGACTAGTCTGTTATACAGCAAATCTGCTATCGCTGGAACAAATCTATTGAATCTTTATCGAATTCCGTCAATGGCAAGCATATTCTTTTTAGATAACAAAGTCAACACTGCACAGTACTCCAGGTGGAATCTCACTAAGGCTCTAAACAATTCTATTAAGACATCTTAAACTATCAAACCGTATTATTAAAAGTAAAGTGTATCTCTGACATCCCTCTCTCCTTCCTTGATCTCCGTCTCCATCACAAGGGACAGACTATCAACTGATGTCTACTACAAACTCACTGACTCCCACAGTTATCTGGAATTCACCTCCTCTCACTCTGCCACTTACAAAGACACTATCCCCTACACTCAATTTCTCTGTCTCTGCTGCATCTGTTCCAAAGATGAGGCTTTTCATTATAGAACATCCAAGATGTTCTTTGTCTTTAGTAAACATGTTTGCTCCCTGCTGTCATATATGGTTCCCTCACCCATGTCTCCTGGGTTCTGTAGTTCTGCTCTTGCTTCCCCTCCCTTAAACAAAACAAGAATAGAGTTCCCCTGGTTCCCGCCTTTCACCCCGTCAGCCTCCGCATCCAACACATCATTCTCCAACATTTCCACCACCTCCAACGTGATTCCACCACCAGTCACATCTTCCCACCCCCACTCCTTTCTGCCTTCTGCAGAGGCCACTCCTTCCACAATTCCTTTGTTCATGCATTCCCTCCCACCCAAACTAACCCCTCCCCCAGGGAAAATAACGACTGTCTCTGTTCCTCATATCGATACAGTGACCCCAGCAGTACTTACAGCTGAGACAGAGGTTCACATACAGCTCCTCTATCCCCATCTACTGCATTTAGTGTTCCTGATCTTTACGTTAGTGAAACCAAGTGTACACTCGGCAGTCAGTCCGCCAAGGCCTCCTGCATCTCCCGTTTGCTAACCATTTAAACTCCCATTCCCATACTGGCTTTTCTGTCCTGGGCCACCTCCATTTATCAGAGTGAGGTTACATGTAAACTAGATGAGCAGCTCCTTGTATTCTCCTTGTATTCTGTTTGGGTAGCTTTCAATCCATGAACATCAAATTCTCTGATTTAGTTAACTCTCCAGCATTCCAGCACTCTCTTCCTGTATCACCCATCACTTGCCAGGCTTTATCCTGACCCTCCTCTCTTCTCCCCACCAAAACATCATCAAACATCATCCATCTATATTATTAAAAGTCTGATCTTGACCACTTCCTGTTGTTCTGTATATTGATTTTAGAAACAACGCTGCCACTTGCGGCTGTGATTTTTGGCTGTCTCACTCAGAGTCCCCCTCCGCTGCGCAGAGCAAGAGGGTTTTTCTCATCTATGAAAAATAAAAGAGTTATTAGTGTTTAAAAAATGTTGAGATTCTCTTTCCTGAAGGCCACGCCTCTTCCGGAGGGACTATAAAACCCCGGAAGTGTTAAGTGCCTCAGTCAGTCTCTGCAAGATGGGGAGCGAGAGGGTCATGTCTCTCAGTCTGAGCTGTGAATAACACTGTACACATGTCTACTAAACTGTGAGTGGTTTTACTGTCAGTTCCCTTAATGTGGTTTGAAAATATAGTTTGGAAATGCTAAAGCTGTGTTGCCTTTGGTTTGGAAATGCTAAAGCTGTGATGCCTTTGGTTTGGAAATGCTAAAGTTGTGTTGCCTTTGGTTTGGAGATGCTAAAGCTGTGTTGCCTTGGGTTTGGAAATGCTAAAGCTGTGTTGCTTTTGGTTTGGAAATGCTAAAGCTGTGTTGCCTTTGGTTTGGAAATGCTAAAGGTGTGTTGCCTTTGGTTTGGAAATGCTAAAGGTGTGTTGCCTTTGGCTAGGAAATGCTAAAGCTGTGTTGCCTTTGGTTTGGAAATGCTAAAGCTGTGTTGCCTTTGGCTTGGAAATGCTAAAGCTGTGTTGCCTAATTAAAGTTGCCTTGCCTAATTAAAGTTGCCTTGCCTAATTAAAGTTGCTTTGCCTAATTAAAGTTGCCTTGCCTAATTAAAGTTGCCTTGCCTTCTATATAATTAAAAGTCAAATCTTGACCACTTCCTGTTTGCGCTTTATATTGATTTTTAAAAAAACGCTACCACGTACAGCTGTGATTTTTGGCCATCTTACTCAGAGTCCCCCTCTGCTCATCAGGTGCCGAGGATTTTTCCCATCAATGAAAAATAAAAGAGTTATTAGTGTTTAAAAAATGTTGAGATTCGCTCTCCTGTCAATCACGCCAAGAAGGCCATGCCCCTTCTGGTGGGAGAGGGGGGGACTATAAAACCTAGAAGTGTGGGCGTGGCTCAGTCTCTGCAAGATGGAAGAGGGAGAGGTCATGACTCGCTGTC
The DNA here is from genome assembly GCF_010909765.2 of Amblyraja radiata. Taxonomy (NCBI): domain Eukaryota; kingdom Metazoa; phylum Chordata; class Chondrichthyes; order Rajiformes; family Rajidae; genus Amblyraja; species Amblyraja radiata. Next base: position 84,307,800 of record NC_045957.1, read on the forward strand.
TTTAGTGGCCTTGCACCCTGCTTGAAATGATATGAAACTGCACTTGAATTTGGTGGCCTTGCACCCTGGCTTGAGGTGGTAAGAAACTGCACTTGAATTTGGTGGCCTTGCACCCTGCTTGAAATGGAATTTCAAGGAATAGCCGCGAGTCAACTGCCAGCCCACCAGCCGTGAGTAAGTGAGCTGCCAGCACAACAGGCTTGAGTGACTGAGCGCCAGCCCAAGAATCCATTCGGCCCACAATGTCCATACTAGCCCTCTGGAAACCAGACCTTTCAGCCCACAACACCCATACTAGTGCTCCAGAAAGCCCAACCCCCACTGGCCGCCAATATTGGAATTGGTGGAGAGATGGAATATTGCGTTGGGAGACCAGCCCTCCCATGTGATGCTGGGACCCAACGGGTCCTAATTAGTCTAGTGTTTTCTTACATTTGCCTGCCTTGTCCTTCACTCTAACACAGACGTGTATGTCCTTCACCCTAACATGGATGTGCATGTCCTGAACTCTAACACCGACATGCATATCCTAAACTCTTATCAGTACACTTTTAAAAACAGCACATTTTCCAGACCTTCCTTTTCTTCAAACAACCTACTCCAATCAACTTGAGCGAGTTCCTGTCTCATATCCTCAAAGTTGGCCTTACCTCAATAGAGCATTTTAACTCGTAGGCCCGCTTTGTCCCGAAACATAACTATCTTAAACGTAACAAAACAGTGGTCGCTGGTCCCTAAAGGCTCAACCATGAACACTTCATCCACTTGCCCTTCCCATTTTCCCAAGACTAGATCAAGCGTTGCCCTCTCTTGTGTGGGGCCCTCTAGGTATTGCCGGAAGAAACTGTACTGAACACATTTAACAAATCCACCCCGTCTAAATCTTTCGCATTATGATATTCCCAGTCAATATTGGGAAAGTTTAAATCCCCTAGCACGACAACCATAGCAAATAGACCTGCAGCTGCTTGCAATCTCCTGGCACATTTGCACTTCTAATTCTTGTTGACTATTTTGGGGCCCTGTAGTACATCCCCAATCAGATGATCCCTTTCTTTGTCTAGTATAGCCTCACTAGACAAACCATCTGTAACGTTACCCCTGACTACTGCCGTGACATCCTCCTTAAGCAACCACCCCCCCTCCTCTTTTACCCTCAGCCCTGTCTCTCCTGAAGCACCTGTACCCTGGAACATTGAGCTGCCAGTCCTGACACGCTCTTAACCAGGTTTCTGTAATGGCTACACGTCCCAGTCACACGTACCAACCTTTGCCCTTAGCTCACCTGCCTTACCCGTCAGGCCTCTTGCATTGAAATAAGTGTAATTTAATACAACATGGATAGGACAGGTTTGGAGGGACATGGACCAAGGGCAGACAGGTGGGACTAGTGCAGCTGGGACATGTTTGCCGATGTGGGCAAGTTGGGCCAAATCCCCGTTTCCACACTGTATCACTCTATGACGCTATTCCTTCATCGCTCCCTGACTTACTCCTGTCTATGCTGTCCTCTATACGTTCTCTCATTAGCCTCTATTACAACTTTTAGCCTCTTACCTGCCACGGTCCTGTGGGATTCCACTCTGCCAATCTAGTTTGAAGCCACCCATTTAGCACTAGCAAACCTGCCTGCTGGGATATTGATATCCCTCCTGTTTAATATTCTTATTGCCTGCTGCCAGTGGAAAAAAACCTGTTTGGATCAATCTCAGTTTGAAACCACAATAGATTGCTGTGACTTCATCACTCTATCAATATTAATCTCTATTTAGAAAAGGTGGAAAACTGAAGTTCTAATTTTGTAACACTGTCTTTGATCTATTTTTAAAGTATATTGATTATTATTTCATTTTCTAAAAACAAAATCACAGAAAACTGAAGCTCTCAATCATCATTATGTGCAGGCCCCAATAGTCATTAGTCAAACCAAATACTTTGATGAGCTACTTTGTTGATGAGAACCAGGATAAAACACTGAAGCAAGCAATTAACATATTTTTTCAGAGCTGGTCTAAAATTAAGAATACTTGTAGTTTCAAATGAGTTACTCCCAGTGACCCAGGAGCCATAAACAAGATATTGCAAGCACCAGGAACCAATTTAAATTAATTATATTGGATGTACTTGTAAAATCTAACGAGCCCAGTCAAGTCAAGTTTGTTGGCATATGCACAAGTAGAGTGAGAAGCAGGTGCAATGAAAATCTTGCTTGCTGCAGGATCACAGGCACAGACTCAGAAAACACACAGAAACTTAAATTACATACAAATTACACATACATTCTACATTACACGGAAAAGAAAAAGACTGTTCAAAACACAATTAGAAATCATAATACATTTAAAGTGGAATCCAGCAACAGATTTCAAATGACATAGAAACATAGAAACTAGGTGCAGGAGTAGGCCATTCGGCCCTTCGAGCCTGCACCGCCATTCAATATGATCATGGCTGATCGTCCAACTCCGTATCCTGTACCTGCCTTCTCTCCATACCCCCTGATCCCTTTAGCCACAAGGGCCACATCTAACTCCCTCTTAAATATGGCCAATGAACTGGCCTCAACTACCTTAGTGGCTTAGAACTACCTTAGAGTTCAAGAGATTCACCACTCTCTGTGTGAAAAATGTTTTTCTCATTTCGGTCCTAAAGGATTTCCCCTTTATCCTTAAACTGTGACTCCCTTGTCCTGGACTTCCCCAACATTGGGAACAATCTTCCTGCATTTAGCCTGTCCAACCCCTTAAGAATTTTGTAAGTTTCGATAAGATCGCCCCTCAATCTTCTAAATTCTAGCGAGTACAAGCCGAGTCTATCCAGTCTTTCTTCATATGAAAGTCATGACATCCCAGGAATCAGTCTGGTGAACCTTCTCTGTACTCCCTCTATGGCAACAATGTATTTCCTCAGATTTGGAGACCAAAGCTGTACACAGTACTCCAGGTGTGGTCTCACCAAGACCCTGTACAACTGCAGTAGAACCTCCCTGCTCCTATACTCAAATCCTTTTGCTATGAATGACCAAATGTAATCTCATCTCAATTTTTCAGTTTTAATTATTAGATTTTTTTAAATGCTGTACCTCATGCTGCTGATGTCTGCTGTTCGATGCAAATAAGCTTGCTGCTACTTCAACCGTTTCAAACTATTCCATGCACAGTTATCAATTCTTACTCAGCGACTCTCCAATATCTCTCATTGGCAACTCATCTCATTCATCCAGCTATTGACTTGTCCATTAGATTGTTTCAATCTTGCTATTTATCAAAATAAGCCAATTCATTGCCCTTAGTTTTTCTTCACACATCTCATTAATGAGGGCTGGAAATATATCTTTTAGTTGCTAATCAACCCCCTCTGTGCCATCTGCATCCTAAATGAAGCTCTTGCTTCAGAATGCATTATAAAACATTCCATGGGGATGAAGCTGGATTTTAAAATCACAGAAATGTTTTTGCAAGAACGGAACCACCACCAGCTGCCAATTTCACAACTCCTGCTAAATTCCAATTGGTCGGAACCAAGCTGCTGACCACAAAATTGGCTTGGTGAAGGCTGTTATGGTCTCGTGAGAGAGTAAATAGTCACACAACAAAAATAACTCCCTCTTCAGAAACACAAATTCATCAGGATTATAGATGGTGGTTTTCTTTCAAAAAGCACACATTTTGAAATGATCAAATAGATGTTTTCAAGATTATAAAAAGAGAAATTAATTATGGTTGCGACATGTCCATGCGCAATGGGTTCTCAGTCTTGAATAAAGTCCATTGTAGAGTGTATGCAACTGAGATACAAGGCTCTCAGACAAGGTATGTGTGTGGATTATTTAAAGGCTCACCCTGGGACAAAGTATAGACCAGATAATACAATACAATCCTTGAAACAATTACAAGTTTTTATCAACAATCATTACACAAAAAACAACGTACAATAAACCATTAACATTTTGCATGTTTCACTTTTGCAATTTTGCAAATTCAGTCAACACCTCATTGGATTAAACAATTTCTAGAAATTACTTGGGGCAATGTAATATAAATAATTTAACAGAGACTCTTGCCAATGTTCAAACTGATTTATGAAAATGAATGTAGACAAAAATGCTGGAGAAACTCAGCGGGTGAGGCAGCATCTATGGAGCGAAGGAAATAGGCAATGTTTCGGGCCGAAACCCTTCTTCAGAAAATGAATGCTATTTACTCCAGCTAATTGGCTTAACGATGCCCTTCCATCTGGCCTTTCCATCAATAAGGGTAATTGAATGAATGATTTCTATGTTTGAGCTTGTCAAAACAAGTGTGGGGTTTGTTTTTCATTTATGGCTGATAATTAGCCACTGCCACTGAAGCAGCAAACAGCAGACTTACCAGCACAATACTTGATTGTTATAGTTAAACATGATGGTAAGTTTATTAACTGTGTTACATTACATTATGATTACACTTTACATACATACTTTGATTTCTGCACTTACATAAAAATTATATCCCTGGTTTATGGGATTCGCAGCTACTTCCAGATCACATTCCTCTGAAAATTAAGAGTTTACTGTACCACACTGCCTCACCTTTTATTTAAAATAAAACTGATTTAGCACAATTCTTTATTCGTCTGAATTACAGACTTTGTATTACGGTGCTCTTTACATAATACTACTGCTGATTTTGATGAACTCATAGATATGATCTTGTTTTGACTCTCTTCAGTACATTTTGGTTCTTGTGTATTTAGTTTAGTTTAGTTTATTGTCACGTGTACCGCGATACAATGTCAGCGAGACATCCTTGATTATGCTGGTGGCCTTGCAGGGGCAGCATGAGGTGTTGATGGAGTCGATGGAAGGGAGGTTGGCTTGTGCGATGGTCTGGGCTGCGTTCACAATTCTCAACGATTTCTTGCGATCTTGGATGGAGCTGTTCACAAACCGTGCTGTGATTAATCCTGATAAAATGTTTTCTACTGCTGCGTCAAGGGGATCGAGGCTCTCGATGTTGAAGCCCTCCCGCCGGGCAATGGTAGATCCCGCGGCCGATTTTAAACCGTGCAGGGCGATGAAAGGCCCCGCGAATGGGCCGATTCAAGCCCCACGATTCGGGGCGGATGAAGTTGCTGTTGCTGGAGCTCCCGAAAGTCAGTCACCAACCAGGGACCTGCGAGCTCCTGATGTTCCCGCCCAGGTGTCCACAGGGCCCGTGGTCGAAGCCTCCTAAGTCGAGTCGCAACCACAACGCCACCACAGCCTTTGAAATCAGCCAGCTCTGTGATGGTATATCCACAGGTCTGGCTGTAACACCCAGGTGGCCTGCGTGCCCCAGGTCTGGCTGTATCACCCAGGTCAGCTCGCTTGCCCCAGGTCTGGTTGTATCACCCAGGTTGGCTCGCTTGCCCCAGGTCTGGTTGTATCACCCAGGTCGCCTGCGTGCCCCAGTTCAGTAGAATCCTCTTTCACATGCTGAATCTTCATAACCTTCTTAGGAAGTAAGTCGCTGATGTGCCTTCTTTATAATTGCATCAGTGTGCTGGGTCTATGAAAGATCTTCGGAAATATGCATGAATTTGAAGCTTCTGACCCTCTCCACCATCGTCCCATTGATATAAACAGGATTATGGGTCCTCATCCTTCCCCTTCCAAAGTCCATAATCAGTTCCTTGGTTTTACTGATGTTGAGAGCCAGGTTGTTGTGCTGGCATCATTTGGTCAATTGGTCGATCTCACTTCTATACTCTGACTCATCACAATCTGTGATTTGCCCAACAACAGTGGTGTCGTCGGCGAACTTGATGATGGAGTTCGCACTATGTCCGGCTACGCAGTCATGTGTATAGAGAGAATAAAGCAGCGGGCTGAGCACGCAGCCTTGAGGTGTTCCCGTACTGATTGTTACTGGGGATGAAGTGTTTCTGCCAATTCGAACTGACTGTGGACTGTGGGAAATAGCCATTAATATTGATCCGAAAGGTCACTCCCTTACTTCTGACACCATGTTGGAAGTTGTATAAATACCAAGTCATTCAACTTCATATATAAGTTCACTATTAGCAGAACACATAGAGCAAGTATACATAACTGTTGTAGGTTCGAACTCCAGGATGAATCTGACAAGTAACCAAACCAGCACACCAGATTACATAGTGGAACTCGAAGTGGATTACGGATCAGGTGCACAACAGTAAAACCTGAAATGGATCCGATCAGCTAACAGTGATTGATCTACAGATGTCAGGCCTCATTGTGTCCGCCCCCTGTTTTAAAAGCGATTTCCGCCTATGCCAGGCATGTGTACTCTGTCGCTTCCTGAAGTAGATTACTCTCGCCTTTGTCTTGCCGACATTGAGAGGATTTGGGGGATTCCCTTCATGAACATCTTTGTTCTCAGGGTCTTTGTTATTCTTCTGAGCATCATATGCTGGGAACAAGTAGTTTATGTCCGTTTGAATTTCTCGTCAATGTTCACAAAATAATTATTTGAGGAGTTCACTGCTCCTCCTTCTTTTCACTTCTGAATGCCAAGTATGGTGTACTTGCTTGAGTTGCAAAGCTTGTTCTCTCTAAACTGTCCTCCCTCAACTTTTTGTTCCAAATGATGCTGTATATGCCGGATGTCCTGAGCCTCTCATGCACTGTCATTTCCACCATGTATCCTGTTGTGGCAAGTGGTTTGTTTGATAGCATTAAAACCAGTTCAGCCTGTGCATGATTCATTGTGACATTCCCTGACCTGGATCTTCACAGCTCTCTTTATTATACAATTGTTTCCCCCTTTGAAGGATGAGTGGTGAGAAGCGAAATCTTACTTTATTTGTTATTATTTCATTTCTGCTGTTTTATTTGCTCTTCATAAATTGTTCAAATTGAAATCATCTAAACATTATTTTCTATGACTTGTTCCAGAAGACCACGTAGCAAAATTAAATGTTAATTCCCCTATTGTTCCTTTTCTGGAGACGCATGACCCCATTTGCTATACTACTTTGAATGCCTGTCAATTAACAAATAATTTACACAATCATCTGTCTGAAGAAGGGTCTCAACCCGAAACATCACCCATTCCTTCTCTCCAGAGATGTTGCCTGTCCCGCTGAGTTACTCCAGCATTTTGTGTCTACACAATTCAACAATTTTGTACTTCACTCCCACACTGTGGGTGCTTGACGAGGCTGTGTTCTAGTGAGATCATCTCTCTCTTAGTAGACACAAAATGCTGGATTAACTCAGGGGGACAGGCAGCATCCCTGGAGGGAAGGAATGGGTGACGTTTCGGGTTGAGACCCTTCTTCAGACTGATCAGACTTCCATCAGGCAGAAGAAGTGTCTCAACCTGAAACGTCACCCATTCCTTCTCTCCAGAAGTGCTGCCTGTCCCACTGAGTAACTCCAGCATTTTGTGTCTACTTTTCGATTTAAACCAGCATCTGCGGTTCTTTCCTGCACATCTCTCTCTTAGCTTTTGGTGGATGGTAAACAAATCCTCCATCCTCTGCCTTCATATATCCTCCACTCAAGAGGTTGGTATGCAGCTCTGACATAACTATGCTTGGTGAATCCTTTGGCATCACTTTCCTCTGCCACCATTTTATGCAACCTTAGTTCATACACTACACTGGAACAATTTCATGACTTCATTCAGATTGGATCATCCACTTAAATGTGTGTTTATACTCTTGCCTTAAAATCGGTTCTTTACCAATTATTTCCACTGCTCTGTCAGGATAATTGTCTTTTATTGCATGCAGAGTACATTTATTGTGTGTTCTGGCTTCCCCATGAGGTCATCTTGAAAGGGTGTCAACCATAGAATTTTATTTTGAAATCTTATATTCTGTGTCATGGTCAAATTGAGGCAGTAAAATAAGTCACTACTGCCTCCAGAGACTGCCATTGGGGGAATAACTGTGTTTAGCTCCAGAATGGCCAGCAACGCCTTGTGATCCAGAACAAAGGACCCAGCAAGCTCTGGTGAAATTGGAAGGAAATCTGCTACCATCTCATTTAAGTGAAGTTGTTTCACTTTTGGTCGATATGTACAACATCTGTAATGTGATTAATGACCACAGTGAAAAGTATTGTAAGCAATTTTAGCATATAATTGGTATTGTACTGAAGGGGGGGATAGAAACATAGAAACATAGAAAATAGGTGCAGGAGTAGGCCATTCGGCCCTTCGAGCCTGCACCGCCATTCAATATGATCATGGCTGATCATCCAACTCAGTATCCTGTACCTGCCTTCTCTCCATACCCCGATTCCTTTAGCCACAAGGGCCACATCTAACTCCCTCTTAAATATAGCCAACGAACTGGCCTCAACTACCTTCTGTGGCAGAGAATTCCAGAGATTCACCACTCTCTGTGTGAAACTTATACAATTCTTAAGGGGTTGGACAGGCTAGATGCAGGAAGATTGTTCCCGATGTTGGGGAAGTCCAGAACAAGGGGTCACAGTTTAAGGATAAGGGGGAAATCTTTTAGGACCGAGATGAGAAAATCATTTTTTACACAGAGTGGTGAATCTCTGGAATTCTCTGCCACAGAAGGTAGTTGAGGCCAGTTCATTGGCTATATTTAAGAGGGAGTTAGATGTGGCCCTTGTGTTTAAAGGGGTCAGGGTGTATGGAGAGAAGGCAGGTACAGGATACTGAGTTGGATGATCAGCCATCATCATATTGAATGGCGGTGCAGGCTCAAAGGGCCGAATGGCCTACTCCTGAACCTATTTTCTATGTTTCTAAGCACTGCACCAAGAAAGTGTTTCTTGCAATCGCCATCCCCCCCTAATGTTCAGTAATTGTGGTTTTCTGCCTTTATGTTGGTGTGTGTGAGATTCTGGGTACCTGGCTCACTGTATACCATTTAGCCCAAGATACTATGTCCCCTTGCTTTCCAAAGTTAAAACATCTTGCTGCACTGTAATGACACAGTTCTGCTGCATGACATCCATTATAATGATCGCAGATCTTCCTGAGAAAACTCACTTTTCATGGACTTCATGCTCAGGTGGAGCTGGCATTGATCTCGGAGCACATGCCACTGCCCCTGCTAATCATCTGTGTACTATAATTGCATAAATATTTCATGTCAGATGACATTTCAAAGCATATTTAGAAGTTATTCCCATCACAGTATCACTGAAGAAGGGTCCTGACACAAAACATGGCTGATCCATGTTCTCCAGTGCTGCCTGACCCATTGAGTTACTCTAATGTTTGTGTCCTTTTCTACAAACCAGCATCTGTCGTTCCTTACTTCTACATTTGAATGCAGCGATCCTACATGCCTGCTTAAACATTAGATCTAATTTGAGGAAGGACATTCTTGCTATTGAGGGAGTGAAGCGTAGGTTCACAAGGTTAATTCCCAGGATGGCAGGACTGTCATATGATGAAAGAATGGAGCGACTGGGCTTATATTCACTGGAATTCAGAAGGACGAGAGGGATCTTATAGAAACATATAAAATTGTAAAGGGATTGGACACGCTGGATGCAGGAAACGTTCCCGATGTTGGGGGAATCCAGAACCATGGGCCACAGTTTAAGAATAAGGGGAGGGCCATTTAGAACTGAGATGAGGAAAAACTTTTTCACACAGAAAGTTGTGAATTTGTGGAATTCTCTGCCTGAGAAGGCAGTGGAGGCCGATTCACTGGATGCATTCACGAGCGAGTTAGATAGAGCTCTTAGGGCTAGCAGAATCAAGGGGTATAGGGAGAAGGCAGGAACTGGGTACTGATTGTAATCAAATGTAAATAAATGTGATCAGCCTTGATCACGTTGAATGGCCGAATGGCCTACTCCTGCACCTATTGTCTATGTATCTCATATATTTAGTAAATGGAACTGGTTGTGCTTATTAGTCAGACTGCATGCAAACTTATCTTGTAACCCAATTCAACAACAAACATCAAACCAAGCAGAGTTTTGGAGAACGATACAACCGGTAATCCCTCTTGACCGCTGCTTACTAATAACCCTTCATAATCTCCAATTGCACAGGGTTAAAATGGTTTTGCAGCTTTCCTATTATCTTTTTAAATGAGATATTGATCATTATCAAGTAACTTTCCCAGAATTGCATTGGCACGTGACCCTATTCAATCCAGTAGGATCATCGTCTTATGTTTGCACATGGCCTCATTCTGAATAGTATTATCCTCATCTTCTGTGTCGATTGTGTTGTTTGCCCTAAATACGTCTCAATCCACTCATGGCATAAATGAAAGGGATACATGCTTTGTTGTAAGTACTGTTTTCCAATATCTGAACTTCGCTGACATTTTGTTTCATCTTACTCTTCTACACTTCCTAGTCTTACTTTTTCTATTCATAGTCAATTTTGAAAGTGCTACATTTTTCTTCCAGTGTTTAAGCTTGCGCTCACGAGTTTCTCATATCGATATGACCAAGTCACCTCAATGTCTTTAATGACCATTATTTTCGATAGTTGTGATTCCATGCTATCACATCCTCATTATCAGCGTAAAATATACAAGCTCAGCGCGCTCTTAACCACTAATGGGACCATGAAGGGTGTGCACACTGATGTCCTGGAGACATAAGGAGCTCCAAACAAGGTGTGTGTAGCCACTCTGCTCCGACCAACAATCACCCATACACTAGTTCTATCCTACACACAAAGGACAATTTACAGGCGCCATTTAACCTACAAACCTGCATGTCTTTGAAATGTGAATGGAAACTGGAGCACGCGGAGAACACCCACAGGGTCTCAGGGAGAATGGAGCAGCTAGGCTTGTACACTCTGCAGTTTAGGATGAGAGGGAATCTTATTGAAACATATAAGATTATTAAGGGTTTGGACACACTAGAGGCAGGAAACATGCTCACCAGGTATTCCTGCACCTTTTGTCTATTGTCACAAGATATCTAACCAAAACAGAAGTTTTGAAGATATCTAACTTGAACAGTAGTTTTGAAGATATCTAACAAGATATCTTAAGGGCCGATCCCACTTTTCCATTTTTTCGGCAACTGCGGAGCGTCAGTGACTGACACCCGTAAAACCATCAATTTGCACGACATACACGCTGACGTATGCTGTCATGCGGGTGACGCCCAGTTAGGGTTAGGGACCACAGATGGGCTGTAAAATATCCTTCCTTCAATGCATGGATTTTAAACATTAATATATTAAAATTAATACAATAAAATCAATTGAGCAAATGAAAAGATGTCTGAGTCGTTCAATTTTATTTATAGATGTAATGGTCCGCTTCCAGATCCAATCACCGTCTCTATAACTTTTCACAGGACATTGGGTGTTCGAGTCCAACCCCTGGGGCTCCTGTGTCACATTTAGTTCAGAGATACAGTGCCCTTCGGCCCACCAAGTCCGCACCGACCAGCGATCCCCCGCACAACCTATTTCTCACTCAGATCCAAACTTTGCACTTTTAATTTAGTAAATAGGCAGTAGCTGCTTCATACAGCATGATAAGACTGCATTAAAAAACATACTGTAGGGGAGCTTTGCTCGCGGCGGGAGTGTCCCAGGGAGCCGTGTGGGCCCGACCCACCCGCCGAACAACCGTGACGCCGACGACCAGAATGACGACCAAAGAGCGGAATGCGCGCCGGTTGGCCCGACTCGCCACACAGGCCTCCCAGGGGACTGCGGTGAAGCCAGGCGGCGAGGCCTGTCTGAGCCGAAGGAGCCTCTGCGGCGATGGGAGCTTCGTCAGCAGCAGCGGGTGTCTCGGCAGCTGCCGGTGTCTCGGCGGCAACATGGGACTCGGCAACAACGGAGCCTCAATGGCGGTGGGGCCTCACGGTCCATGAGCGTGAGGGGGGAAGGGAAGACAATGGGGACCGAGCCTCGGGGGACCGCCGTGAGGGATGGTGGGAGAACAAATGTGCGGAGGGGGGGGGGCACTCTAGTTTAGAATCCTCTGCCCAGGGGATAAGTCTGTGTTTGTTTGTTCCGGTGACGACGCTGTGCACACGGCAGCCAACAGTCACATGTCTTTTTCTTTTACTTTCCACTTTTAATTTCAAGTTTTCGTGTACCTTGTTTGTTGTAACTGTCGGCCGACCAATTTCCCTCAGGGGATGAATAAGGTTTTATCATATCAAATTGTATCGTATATCACAATGAGCTGAAGTAACTCAGCGGGACAGGCAGCATCTCTGGAGAGAAGGAATGGGTGACGTTTCGGGTCGAGACCCTTCTTCAGAATTGTTAGGGATATTGTATACTGTATACTGTAGTGTAGTTTAATTCAAAATTTATTCGGAAATATGTAATTTTAAACTGTAACAAATCAGTTGGATCAGAAAGCAGAAAACTGCCAGCAGTCTTGTGCTGTTTCTCTGATCCGTGAATTGCTATGCTCCTTCCTGCCAAAGATGGCCAGACTAGAAACAGATGTTTTAGAATCTTGCAAATCTTAAACAAGGGCCCTCTTCAACACACAATGGCTAGCCCAGCTGCCAAGAGATAAAGGGAATTATTGTCTCATTCAGTGGAATACAGCAGATGACAATTTAGATAACCTTTCCAGTCCCTCCTAATGATCACTCAGTAACAAAGGGCTTTATTTGTAGGAAGAAACTGCAGATGCTGGTTTAAACCAAAGTTAGACACAAAAAGCTGGAGTGATTCAGCAGAACAGGCAGCATCTCTGTAGAGGAATGGGTCACATTTCGGGTCGAGACCCTTCTTCAGACTATCTGAAGAAGGGTCTCGACCCGAAACATCACCCATTCCTTCTTTCCAGAGATGCTCCCTGTCCCGCTGAGTTACACCAGCTTTTTGTGCCTAACGGACTTTATTTGTTTGGAATATCCATTTTTTAATAAAATGACTATGCCCTATTTTACTTATTACTGTTGATACCAAAGTCATTCATCTACATTTAACAATAAAAAAACAACTGCATAGCCCTTTTGTTGTATTCCCCAAAGCAAAGGGACAGTTTGGAAAGTATTGTTACATTTTGCGCAGTCACAAAACATTAGCTCATTTACGTCATTGTAAAGAAAGGAGATTACAGTCAGGTAAACATGGAAAACAAGTATGGGGAAGGCGGTGCATAATAAGCTAAGGGCATTGTTTCCCACGCAGTGAGCATGACAAATGTGTGTTGCGTGCACATTTAGGTGATAGCCACATGCAGTCAGGATTAATTGCACAGCAGAGTGGCTCCCCGACTCAGCAGAGCCTCAATTCCAGTAACTATCACCATTACGCTTGCACTCATTAAAGTCAGCCAGCAGTTTTAAAGGGGAGGTGCATTACGGCTTCACCAGATGAAGACAGGCATTCTTGAATTCACAGAGACGTGGACATTGGAGAAAGTCACAGGCTGGAAGAGACTGGGCTCCCAGATTCTACACAGCTGCCTGAAAGCCCTTTCAGTAATGAAAAGAAAGACACTCTCCATGGGTACACAGGTGCCCCCCCCCATTCAAACTCCCTGAAGGCAGCAGATACTGTAACTATGGCAGTCAATGCCAGGAGTCATGTCCTGAAAATCGGGATGCCTTATTGAGAAACTTTAGTGAATTTATGCTCCTAGTCAGGGTGAATAATTTCAAAAGCTATATCCTTCCACACTATTGGTCTCGAACAATGTTGGATGCACCTCACACGATTCTCTGACCAACCGGCAATCTCTATCCATCAGATTTTATAGCTAATATGCAAATGTTCCGTTGCACCCTCTCACATGCAGCATTGCTGCAGGTATTTCATCCACACTTTACAGTTTATATGAAATGTCAGCTTCTCAACGAGGTCAGTGCCCACTCCTCACGGACTCTGAAGATGAAGGTGTGGTATAATCCAAGATACAACCAGTGGCATGAACATTGAATTTTCTAATTTTAGCAAACATATACAAACACTCCCCTCCCTGCACCCCCTTCCTCCATTAAAAGTTATAGTTCCATGTGATATATCCCTCTAGGGATCACACCGTCCCTAGCCAACAATTGACCTATCAGGGAACCACCCTGCCTGAGGTCCATGAAGTCATCTTTTGCCGGCCTTGATTTGTCCTGGTCTTTTCTCGCTTCCTGTCATAAGGTCATGAATAGTAGGATTAGACCATTCGGCCCATCAATTTCACTCGGCCATTCAATCATGGCTGATCTATCTCTCCCTCCTAACCCCATTCTCCTGCCTTCTCCCCTTAACCTATGACACCTGTACTAATTAAGAATCTATCTCTGCCTTAAGAATATCCTCTGACTTGGCATCTACAGCCTTCCATGGCAAAGAATTCCACAGATTTACCACCCTCTGACTAAAGAAAAATTTCATCTCCTTCCTAAAAGAACGTCCTTTAATTCTGTGGCTATGACCTCTAATTTTAGACTCTCCCACTACATTTCTCCCCCCCCCCCCCTCCTTCCCCCCCCTCCTTCCCCCCCCCCCCCCCCACCACGACAATCAAACTGAAGAAGGGTCTCACCCTGAAATGTCACCTATCCATTTCCTCCAGAGATGCTGCTTGACCCGCTGAGATACTCCAGCATTTTGTGTCTGTCCAGTTTCATCTCCCCCTTATCTAGTTTCACCTATCGGCCTCTGTTTCACCCCTTTCTCTCAATTCTATACACTGGCATTTTGCCGTCTACCTTCAAGGTTCTGAGGTGGGTCTCGACCTGAAACATTGACCACCATTGATCTCTGGTGAAAATGGATAGGTGACGTTTCAGGTCATGACCTTTCTGTAGTCTTCTTCAGTCTGAAGAAGGACCCCGACTTGAAATGTCAGCTATCCATTTTCCCCAGAGATGCCACCTGACCCACTGAGTTACTCCAGCAATTTGTGTCTATCTTTGGTATAAACCAGCATCAGCTGTTCCTTTTTATTATGATGGACAGGTGAAAACAGGTGGGGGAGATAATAAAGATGAACCAATGGTAAGAAACCCAGTTAGATGGGTATATGGGACATGGGGAATAGAACCTGGTGGGGGCAGGTGATGAGCCTTTGAAATGAGGAGGAGAAGGGATATAAATACAACTTCATTTCCACATACTGGCTGTCATAGAGTGATACAGTGTGGAAACAGGCCCTTCGGCACAACTCGCCCAACAATGACCCAGCTACACTAGTCCCACTTGCCTGTGCTTGGTCCATATCCCTCCAAACCTGTCCTATCCATGTACCATGTACCTGTACAGGGCCGCGACGTGAACAATCTTTCCTTGACCCCAACTGTTCCTTAAACGTTGAGATAGTCCCAGCCTCAACTACCTCCTCTGGCAGCTTGTTCCATATGACCCACCACCCTTTGTGTGAAAAAGTTACCCCTCGGATTCCAATTAATTATTCTCCCCTTCACCTTGAACCTATGTCCTCTGGTCCTCGATTCCCCTACTCTGGGCAAGAGACTCTGTGCATCTACCCAATCTATTCCTCTCATGATTTTGTATACCTCTATAAAATCTCCCCTCATCCTCCTGCGCTCCATGGAATAGAGACCCAGCCTACTCAACCTCTCCCTATAGCTCACACCCTCTAGTCCTGGCAACATCCTTGTAAATCTTTTCTGAATCCTTTCAAGCTTGACAATATCTTTCCTATAACATGGTGCCCACAACTTAACACAATATTCTAATTGCAGTCTCACCAACATCTTACACAACTGCAATATGACCTCCCAACTTCTATACTCAATACTCTGACTGATGAAGGCAAAGTGCCAAAAGCCTTTTTGACCACCTTATCTCCCTGCGACTCAACCTTCAAGGAACCATGCACCTGTACTCCTAGATCCCTCTGCTCTACAACACTACCCAGAGGCCTACCATTTACTGTGTAGGTCCTGCCCTTGTTCGACGGCCCAAAATGCAACACCTCACACTTCTCTGTATTAAATTCCATCAACCACTCATCGATCCAGATCCTGTTGCAATCGTTCACAACCATCTTCACTATCTGCCAGATCTCAGGTATTCAGGTCGGGCGATATAGGGTCATACATGAAGTCCAGGTTCAATCTTGCTAATGCCATCTGGAAAGCCCAGAGACACTTTTGGCCTAAGTAGGAAGATCTGACCCTGAGCAGCTGCGGCAGGGCTTGGCACCTATCGCTTCCTACTAGGACCTGAGAGCAGTCCTGAACTACTATCTACCTCATCGCAGACCCTCGGACTATCTTTGATTGGACTTTATGAGCTTTACCTTGCACTAAACATTATACTCTTATCATGTGTCTGCACATTGTGGAAATTGTAATTGTGTATTATAATTTCTGCTGGCTGGTTAGCATGCAACAAAAGCTTTTCACTGTACATGTGACAATAAACTAAACTGAAAGGTAAAATCACATAGTAGCTGAAGTGACAACAATGCATTCTCTTCATCATGCCCGAGACTAAGAGGAATGGTCACCAAAACCCCATAACAGGAGACACCAGGTATGGCTAAAGTTTAGTTTAATTTAGTTCAGCGACACAGTGCGGAAACAGGCCCTTTGACCCATCGAGACCGCACCGTCGGGGAAAAGCAGGAACAGGGTACTGATTTTAGATGATCAGCCATGATCATATTGAATGGCCAAATTGCTTACTCCTGCACCTATTTTTCTATGATTCTATGTTTCTATGTCCAGTAATGCTATCCTACACACACTAGGGACAATCTTTACATTTATACCAAGCCAATTTACCTACAAACCTGTACATCTTTGGACTGCAGGAGGAAACCAAAGATCTCGGGGAAAACCCACACAGTCACGGGGAGAATGCATAAACACCATACAGACAACGCCCATAGTCGGGATTGAACCTGGGTCTTAAAAAATCCTCAAAAAATTCCAGAAGATTAGTCAACCATGATTTCCCCTTCGAAAATCCATGCTGACTCGGACCAATCCTGTTACTGCTATCCAAATGAGCCGCTATTTCATCTTTTATGATTGACTCCAGCATCTTCCCCACCACCGATGTCAAGCCAGCTGGTCTATAATTCCGTGTTTTATCTCTCTCCCACCTTTCTTAAAAAGTGGGATAACTTTAGCTACCCTCCAATCCGCAGGAACTGATCCTGAATCTATAGAACATTGGAAAATGATCACCAATGCGTCCACGATTTCTAGAGCCACTTCCTTAAGTACCCTGGAATGCAGACCATCAGGCCCTGGGGATTTATCAGCCTTCAGTCCCATCAGTCTATCCAACACCATTTCTTGCCCAACGTGGATTTCCATCAGCTCCTCCGTCACTGCAGATCCTCTGGCCACTAGAACATCAGGGAGATTGTTTTGGCAAGTAAGGTGAAAGTAAATCCAAAGGGTTTCTACAGCTATATTAATAGCAAAAGGATAACGAGGGATAAAATTGGTCCATTACTCACCAGTACATAAAACTTACTCAAGGATAGACTATTTTTTAGTAGATTCAAAACTTATCCCATTCACCTATAACTCACAATATCATAACATCATAATCTCAGACCACGCCCCATTAACATTTATGATCAAAGTAAACGGAATGGCAGAGACACAGTCACAATGGAGATTTAATCCCCAAATCTTAAAAGATAAGTCATGTAATGAATATCTAGTAAAACAGATTAAAATGTTTTTTGAGGCTAACGATAGCCCTGAAATCTCTGCCTCCCTTCTTTGGGAAACATTTAAAGCATTTGTACGAGGAGCATTAATTTCTTCCCAATCATTTTTTAATAAAGAGAATAGGGCCAAACAACAGAAACTGGAAATGGAAATAAAGCAATTAGACACAGAAAATGCAGCAGCACCATCCACGATAAAACACAATAAAATTGCAGTATTGAAATATAAATTAAACAAGATTTATTCAGACCAAGTTATAAAACTTTATCAACATACAAAACAATTAAATTTTGAATTTGGTGACAAACCACAAAAACTATTAGCGCGTCAACTTCGCAAATTGGACTGGGGAAAAAACAATATACAAAATTAGAACAGATAAGGGAGAAACATTAACACTGCCTAAAGATATTAATGATAGATTTCTACAATACTACCAAAAATTGTATTCATCTAAAATAACAGAACAATCAACGGGAATGGAAACATTTTTACAGAATTGTAAGTTTGCGGGTCTAGATCAGAAAGAGAGAGAATTGCTAGGGGCTGAAATTACGATAAAAGACATTGAAGAATCAATAAAGTCCTTAAAAAACGGAAAGTCGGCAGGACCCGATGGTCTAAATTCGGAATTTTATAAAAAAAATTATGATTTGCTTTCCCCACGCCTACAGACAATGTACAAATACGCTTATACTCAACAGAAACTCCCAGAAACTCTAAATGAATCTACAATCATACTTATACCAAAAACGGACAAGGATCTTGAAGACCCAGGTTCATACAGAGCTATAGCCCTCTTAAATACTGATCAGAAAATATTAACTAAGATTCTATCTAATAGATTGAGCTTAGTGATCAGCAAATTAATACATCCCGACCAAACAGGGTTTATCCCCAAACGGTATTCATTTTTTAATCTGAGAAGATTATTTAATATTATATACTCCAATAGAATCCCTAACGCAGAGCTAGCAATTATCTCGTTAGATGCTGAAAAAGCATTTGACCAGGTAGAATGGCCATATTTATTTTCGGTGATGGAAAAATTTCAACTAGGAGAGAAGTACTGTACATGGGTTAAATTGTTATATTCTAATAATAGAATATATTGTTGAATATAGAATATAACAATTTAACCCATGTACAGTACTTCTCTCCTAGTAGAATATTAACAAACAAAATGTTATCAACTAAATTTAATCTCTCTAGAGGCTGTAGACAAGGATGCTCACTATCCCCACTATTATTTGCTCTTGCAATCGAACCCCTAGCAGAAAGCGTTAGAAACCATCCAGGAATATTTGGATACAATACTAGAGACACAAGGAATAAAATCTCCTTATATGCAGATGATATACTAATATATATTACAAAATTAGAAACTAGTATTCCAAACCTATTAAATCTAATAACTCAATTTGGTCAGTTTTCGGGATATAGAATCAATTGGAATAAAAGCGAAATCATGCCAATAACAAAATTCAATATACATACAATACAACAATCCCCTTTTAAAATAGTTAAAGATAAATTTAAGTACTTAGGAATCTATGTAACTAAGACATATACCTCTTTATTTAAACTAAATTTCCCACCCTTACTGAATAAACTACATAAGAATATTCAATACTGGAAAACACTCCCCATTTCAATGCTTGGGAGAATTAATGCTATAAAAATGATTTTTTTACCGCAACTGCTGTACCTACTTCAATTAATTCCGATATATATCCCAAAAACTTTTTTCAAAAAAGTCGATTCCATTGTTACAAGTTTTGTCTGGGATTATAAGAATCATAGAATAAGTAAAAAACATTTATGTAAATCAAAGATAAATGGAGGTCTGGCTTTGCCAAATTTCTTATTTTATTTTTGGGCAGTCCATATTAAAAACATGAATTTTTGGCTGGAAGAAATGGATCAACAACCAGATTGGCTAATGATGGAAAAGGAAGACTGTCTACCTTTTGAAATTGGACCGATCATATTTGCCCCCACAAAACTGCACAAAAAAACCTATAAAGAAAACCCCATAATACATAGTGGAATACGAATTTGGAAACAAATAAAAAAAGATTTAAAATTGAATAATATACCACTCTGCCTTCCCATTGTAAATAATCCTTTATTCAAATCATCCTTTATGGACAAAGGTTTCACACAATGGAAAAATCATGGAATCAAAAATATAGGACATCTTTATGGGAAAGGTACTTTTCTTTCATTTCAAGAGTTACAACTGAATTATGGACTGCACTCAAATAATTTCTTCAGATATCTACAAATTAGAGATTATGTTAAATCTAATACACAGTTTACAGGAATAGGGAATCAGAAATTCTTGATGAATGTCTGAACAAGCATCCTAATACTGAAAAACTAATAGCTTATATTTATAACACCCTACTAAATAACGAGGTACCACCGACCGAACCATATAGATACAAATGGGAAAATGAAATAGGTCATCCTATCACGAAAGATATGTGGGACGAAAGTTTACAACAAATACATCAATGTTCATTAAATGCCAGACATACTTTAATACAATTCAAGGTCTTACATAGACTACACTTCTCTAAAATAAAACTAAATAGAATCTTCCCACAAATCTCTCCTATTTGTGATAAATGTCTACATTTAGAGGCTAATTTAACACATACGTTTGCAAACTGTATAAAACTTAAACATTTCTGGACAGATATTTTTGAAATAACTTCAGAAGTTATTAATACAAAACTGGACCCAGACACAAAATTAATAATACTTGGAATATCAGAACAAAGCTTAACACTCACAACAAACCAAAGAAACTCCCTCAATTACAGTATAATAACCGGAAAAAAATTAATATTAAAATTTTGGAAAGGCCCTACAACCCCCACAATTAAAATGTGGATTACGGAAATGTCGGAGACCCTATACTTAGAAAGAATTAGACTTGTCTTAATGGACAAACAAGATCTTTTCCATAAAACTTGGGCTCCATTCATTAACTATCTGAAGGGATAAATTGGCACAGCACGAGGACCCAGCTGAAACTTGAACTCAGGAACAGATGAAAAGCTATACTTTATAACCTACGAACCTATCTCCATTGATGTATTACAGGTAACCCATTCCACCTCCCTTGTTTTTCTGTTGTGTTTTTTTTTTTTTGCTTTCTTTTTTATTTGTAACTTTCTACCCTCTCTTTTTCTCGCTTTCTATAAAAAATAAAAATACTAGAAGCAGAAGTAATTGATAATGGAAAATTTTAATAATGTATGACTGATGTATATGAAAAGTTTTTTTTTACTATAATATGTAACTACATTTTATAATATGTCTACTTCTAATAAATAAATAAATAAATAAATAAAAACATTTTTTTAAATTGGTCCATTGGAGAAACAGAGTGGGCAGCTATCTGCAGAGCCAAAAGAGATGGGGGAGATATTGAACAATTTCTTTTCTTCGGTATTCACCAAGGAGAAGGATATTGAATTATGTGAGGTAAGGGAAACGAGTAGAGTAGTTATGGATACTATGAGTTTCAAAGTAAAAGAAGTACTGACACTTTTGAAAAATATAAAAGTGGATAAGTCTCCAGGTCCTGACAGGATATTCCCTAGGACATTGAGGGAAGTTAGTGTAGAAATAGCCGGGGCTATGACAGAAATATTTCAAATGTCATTAGAAACGGGAATAGTCCCCGAGGATTGGCGTACTGCGCATGTTGTTCCATTGTTTAAAAAGGGTTCTAAGAGTAAACCTAGCAATTATAGACCTGTTAGTTTGACTTCAGTGGTGGGCAAATTAATGGAAAAGATACTTAGAGATAATATATATAAGCATCTGGATAAACAGGGTCTGATTAGGAACAGTCAACGTGGATTTGTGCCTGGAAGGTCATGTTTGACTAATCTTCTTGAATTTTTTGAAGAGGTTACTAGGGAAATTGACGAGGGTAAAGCAGTGGATGTTGTCTATATGGACTTTAGTAAGGCCTTTGACAAGGTTCCTCATGGAAGGTTGGTTAAGAAGGTTAAACTGTTGGGTATAAATGCAGGAATAGCAAGATGGATTCAGCAGTGGCTGAATGGGAGAAGCCAGAGGGTAATGGTGGATGGTTGTTTGTCGGGTTGGAGGCAGGTGACTAGTGGGGTGCCTCAGGGATCTGTGTTGGGTTCTTTGTTGTTTGTCATGTACATCAATGATCTGGATGAAGGGGTGGTAAATTGGATTAGTAAGTATGCAGATGATACCAAGATAGGGGGTGTTGTGGATAATGAAGAGGATTTCCAACGTCTACAGAGTGATTTAGGCCATTTGGAAAAATGGTCTGAAAGATGGCAGATGGAGTTTAATGCTGATAAATGTGAGGTGTTACACCTTGGCAGGACAAATCAAAATAGGACGTACAGGATAAATGGTAGGGAATTGAAGAATACAGTTGAACAGAGGGATCTGGGAATAACCGTGCATAGTTCCTTGAAGGTGGAATCTCATATAGATAGGGTGGTAAAGAAAGCTTTTGGTATGCTAGCCTTTATAAATCAGAGCATTGAGTATAGAAGCTGGGATGTAATGTTAAAATTGTACAAGGCATTGGTGAGACCAAATCTGGAGTATGGTGTACAATTTTGGTCGCCCAATTATAGGAAGGATGTCAACAAAATAGAGAGAGTACAGAGGAGATTTACTAGAATGTTGCCTGGGTTTCAACAACTAAGGTACAGAGATAGGTTGAATAAGTTAGGTCTTTATTCTCTGGAGCACAGAAGGTTAAGGGGGGACTTGATAGAGGTCTTTAAAATGATGAGAGGGATAGACAGAGTTGATGTGATCAAGCTTTTCCCTTTGAGAATAGGGAAGATTCAAACAAGAGGACATGACTTCAGAATTAAGGGACAGAAGTTTAGGGGTAACATGAGGGGGAACTTCTTTACTCAGAGAGTGGTAGCGGTGTGGAATGAGCTTCCAGTGGAAGTGGTGGCGGCAGGTTCATTGGTATCATTTAAAAATAAATTGGATAGGCATATGGATGAGAAGGGAATGGAGGGTTATGGTATGAGTGCAGGCAGGTGGGACTAAGGGAAAAAAGTTGTTCGGCACGGACTTGTAGGGCCGAGATGGCCTGTTTCCGTGCTGTAATTGTTATATGGTTTGTGTCCTCCTTAGTGAATACCTGTTCAACTCATCTGCCTTTTCAGAATGGTAGGCAGTGACTAATGGGGTGCCGCAAGGCTCGGTGCTGGGACCCCAGTTGTTTACAATATATATTAACGATTTAGACGAGGGAATTAATTGTAATATCTCTAAGTTTGCGGATGTCACAAAGCTGGGCGGCATTATGAGCTGCGAGGAGGATGCTATGAGGCTGCAGGGTGACTTGGATAGGTTGGGTGAGTGGGTACAAGCATGGCAGATGCAGTACAATGTGGATAAATGTGAGATTTGCCACTTTGGTGGCAAGAATCAGGAAAGCAGATTATTATCTGAATGGTGTCAGATTAGGAGAAGGGGAAGTGCAACGATACCTGGGTGTCCTTGTTCATCAGTCACTGAAAGTAATCATGCAGGTACAGCAGGCAGCGAAGAAAGCCAATGGCATGTTGGCCTTCATTGCGAGAGGATTTGAGTTTAGGATCAAGGATGTCCTACTGCAGTTGTACAGGGCCCTGGTAAGACCGCACCTGGAGTATTGTGTGCACTTTTGGTCTCCTAATTTAAGGAAGGACATTATTGCTATTGAGGGAATGCAGTGTAGGTTCACCAGGTTAACTCCCGGCATGGCAGGACTGGCGTATTATGAAAGAATGTGTCGATTGGGCTTGTATTCACTGGAATTTAGAAGGATGAGAAGGGATCTTATAGAAACATATAACATTCTTAAGAGGATTGGACATGTTAGATGCAGGAAAAATGTTCCTGATGTTGGGGGAGTCCAGATCCACCAGTCACAGTTTAAGAATAAGGGGTAGTCCATTTAGGACAGAGATGAGGAAAAACATTTTCACCCAGACCCTTGTGAATCTGTGGAATTCTCTGCCACAGAAGGCAGTGTAGCCCAATTCACTGGATGTTTTCAAGGGAGAGTTAAATTTAGCTCTTAGGGCTAAGGGAATCAAGGGGACAAAGCCGGAACGGGGTACTCATTTTGGATGATCAGACATGATCTTATTGAATGGCGGTGCTGGCTCGAAGGGCTGAATGGCCTCCTCCTGCACCTATTTTCTACATTTCTATGTTTAGCGGGATATGGGCCAAATGCAGGCAGCTGGGGTTTGTGTAGATAGCACATGTTGGCTGGTGTGGGCAAGTTGAGCCAAAAGGTTTGTTTCCACACTCTATGTCTCCCTGACCAGAGGGCATAGCTATAAGGTGAAAGGGGAAACGTTTAATGGAGATGTGCAGGACATTGAGGTTTTGTCGAGTTGAATACATGCCATTAAATATTTTGTTCATATCCAAGCTTTAGCAGTGCTGCAACTGATTGACATCACAATCTGTCTACTCTGTAAACTCTGGCTCGTGAGAGCTATGCATGCAGTATTACTTTGCCAATACAGTAACTCAAGGCCAAGTTGGCATGTGCATTTCCCAAACAATGATCTCTAGATCTGCCTCTTACCTTCAATCAATAACAGTAACTTGCTCATTCAACCTTGTAAAACATCCTAACACACTCTGCACTCGTATCAAAGCCACATGTTGAGAAATTATGAAAGGTGCCTAAAAACCTGGCCAACCAGCTAGTTTGACAGAACATCTTAAAAGAGTACAGAGATAGGGCAATTAAGACTACCTGGCAGCTTCTCTATAGAATTCATGCATGGTTAAAGGGCAGGATCGAAATTACAGCTGCTGAACAAATGTTTGGTTGTTTGAATATCAAAAGGCAATTTTCCCCAAGGCCAAAAACTATATTAAAGTGTTATAGAGAGAATGGGTTACCTCCAATAACTAAAGTATTACTGAAGAGTCAGAATCATGTTTGTGTGGTAACTCGAATAACAAAGAAATGTAAGAAGTTTTGGAGGTCTCTTGGTGAATGAAACTCTATGTCAGAAGGTGATATGTGGGCATTCTGTTCCAGATTTCACGATATGATATAACGCATCCTATTATGAAATGTTCGCCCCAGTTACTCAGATAATAATGTCCTTCGTTCAATTGATTTGCATTAAACTGACGAAAAGACTATGTGATAACACTCAATAGTTGCCAGTCACAAAATTGCCGCTTCTGACACAAGTACAGAAAATTTCATAGCTCTTAAAATTAATTCAGAACATTTAAAATTATTTAAGTAAAGAACTCTTGTATACATGCTCTCTATGATATACGCAATATTTTGATATATTGCCAAG
The DNA here is from genome assembly GCF_010909765.2 of Amblyraja radiata. Lineage (NCBI taxonomy): Eukaryota > Metazoa > Chordata > Chondrichthyes > Rajiformes > Rajidae > Amblyraja > Amblyraja radiata. The sequence continues at coordinate 84,332,706 of NC_045957.1, forward strand.
TGATTCTTTAACACACCAGTAGTAGGTGTAATCTTTGAAATCCGCTGGCAAAGATCATTGTGAATAGCTCCAACGGGGTAAAGGTTATTGTAAAGGCTTCAGGTCTAATGGATTATTCAAAAACAATAAATTATGACGAAGATTATCCACAGCTAGAACACACCCCAGGACAGAGCCTTCGGTCCACAATGTCTGTGCCAAACATGTTGCCAAGACCAACTCTTATCCGCTTGCATATAATCGATGTCCTTCTATTCCCTGCATATCCGTGTGCCTATCCAAAAGGCTCAGACCATTATCGTGGTTATTGTCGTATCTGTCCCCATCACCAAACTACACCGCATTCCAGGAGCTCAATACTCTGTAAAAAAACCTTGCCCCACACAACTCACTTAGTATTAGATATTTCCATCCTGGGGAAAAAGGCTCTGACTGTCCACTTATATATGCCTCTCATCATTTTATATCCTTCTATCAGGTCTCCCCTCAACCTCCACTGTCAGAGATAGTAAACCAAGTCAGCCCAGCCTCTCCCAACCCCACCCACTAATCCAGGCATCATTTTTTTTTTTAAACCTCATCTACACCCATTCCAAAGCCTCCACATCCTTACTGTATTGGGGTGACAACTGCCTGCAATACTCCAAGAATTCTAATGGCTATACCATATTTCAGCTGCAGCTATTTATTTGAAAATAATTGTTTACAAGGGATGATGGTGTCATAGTGAGGTGATACATTAATGTTTAGGACAGTCACAATTCACACAGTTGCATATCAACATGTTTTGTTTTTTTTTAAACCTTAATTTAGTGCACTAACAGGAAAATAATTGCCAGAAATTTTTCCAAAAAATACTCCAGAGCTACATGCAGCTGGGAACAATTGGCCCATACATCAGTTTCCACTGAACCTGCTGCCGAACCCTGGATTCTGCCAGGCCCCCCAAGACCAAACAAGACACCAGTTTTTATTGCCACACATCTACTTCTGGGCCTTGCTGACTGCCACTGCCTCATCAGATTTCATTGTTCAATATTGATGAATGAAGGCAATCTGACCCTGGCCCACTGATGGCCATTACTATGGGAAACAGACTTCAGCTCGAAACCCTGGTAGTTTTGTCAGGATCAGCTCTGGAGAAAAAGAGAGAGAGGCCGGTGAGTGTAAAAGTTTAGTTTAGTTTAGAGATACTGCGCAGAAACATGCACTTCGGCCCACCAAGTCCATACCGACCAGCGATCCCCGCACATTAACACAAGTCTACACACACACACACACACTAGGGACAATATTTATTTTATACTTATACCAAGTATACAAACCCAAGCCAATTAACGTACAAACCTGTACGTCTTTGGAGCGTGGGAGGAAACCGAAGATCTCGGAGAAAGCCCACGAGGTAACGGGGAGAACGTACAAACTCCGTACAGACAGCAGCCATAGTCGGGATCGAACTCGGGCGCTGAAAGCGCAGTAAGGCAGAAACTCTACCGCTGCACCACCGGGCCGCCCCAAATAGGGAGGAAAAGCGGGAGGAAAGTTGCGGGTTGAGTAGAATTGAAAAGAGAGGGAAGTTGACCCAGTGGATACTGTGAAAGAAATGATATCAGTCACGACTGAATTGATTCAAGGAATGGCATATTGCTCATAAAAATCAAAACTCAGAAAACCTGTGAAAAGTTACAGCTGTAAATACAGTGTACAAAAGAATCGCCTTTTTTTAAAAAAGGAACCCAATATAGTGTTTAAATTTATGACATGTAAGATGTATGCACACATGCAGTGTACTGAATAAATCAGTTGCACATGTTTTAGGAAAATTTTCGAATGCCAGATTTAAACAAGTAGATAATAATAATAATAATAATGTCTTTATTTATATAGCACATTTTTAGTCAACTTGCATTGACCCCAAAGTGCTTCACACAATTACTTCCATACAGACAGGCAAAGGTGGGTGAAGTGTCTTGCCCAAGGACACACACAGGCAAAGGTGGGTGAAGTGTCTTGCCCAAGGACACAACGACAGTATGCACTCCAAGCGGGATTCGAACCAGCTACCTTCCGGTTGCCAGCCGAACACTTAGCCCATTGTGCCATCTGTCGTCCACAGATGCCTAACATCATTGCATCGCTCAATTGTCAATAAAATCTAGGAATCAGGACAGATCTAATATGTACAATGCTGTGCTGCATCCTCCCAAATAACACTACAAATAGCACCACATGTGTCTTGCACACTGTGCCAGAAATTCAACCGTCAACACATCAAATGCATTGCCTGACACTCACTGATGTATTTCCTCTCTTGTAGGAAACAGTGGCACATAATTAGAGGGAATAACAGTTAAACAGTATTAACATGCATGTCATAAATGTAAACACTTTTTAATAAAAGGTGATTCATTTGTACACTGTATTTACAGCTGTAACTTTTCACAGGTTTTCTGAGTTTTTTTGATTTCTTGAGCAATATGTCATTTCTTGAATCAATTCAGTGGTATCATATCTGGTATCATTTCTTTCACAGTTAAAGAGTGTTCGTCAGTGCTCAGGTTTGAAGTGGGAATATGCATGCATGTATCATGTATGATGAGCTGAGGGAAATCTCCCTCCCAGCTTTGATGCACACTATTAATTGCTGTGTTCATTCATTGCCTCCCCAATTAAATCCAAGGTTGCCACCAATTGCTGTAGTGTAATTTGTGAGGATGCAGCATGGCATTGTAGATTTTAGGTCTGAGACATAATTCTTAGAAATCACTCAATTGAGTGATGCAATGATGTTAGGCATCTACGTTTAAATCTGGCATTTGAAAATTGTCACTGACCTTAACCGCTTGTGGTCATAAACCTTTTGAAGCTCCTCACCAAGGTGACTTCTCCCTGTCTCCATGGCGTTTGCCCTGGAGATGGTTCAGCCCAAATGAATGCAGGACGTCTATTCAATTTTGCAGCCCCTGCACTAAGACATGCATCACAGCATCGGAAAATACTGGAGCCTGATCTCCCTGTCATTTTCTCCTTTGGACACTCTGCACAGCCGACTTTCTTTTTTTAGAGGCGCAGGGTAGCTTTGAGTGGCGCCAGACACTTACAATGTTGGATTCATTGCTGATATATGCTCCTTGTAGGAACAGTACAGATAATGCATGCTGTAGGCATGCGAGGCAACAAGGAGCACAAATAAAACAGTGCACCTTCTGTGGTCATCACCTCCACAGTCAAAGCATGTTCAGCTCAGGCACCTACATCTTTATTGAGGAAGTATCAATGTAACATTGTATTAGTACCTTTGGAAGTGAGCCAGTCCAACACTCTCTCCAATACTCATGCAGTCACTCATTCAATCACTCTCTCTCTTTCTCTCTATACAACACTTGTTTATATCTCATGTACACACACACAGACATGATCATAGCCAGAAATGCAGGTAATTGGAATTGTGCATAGATGTCTCTTCGGATGTCAGTTAAAATATTGAACTACTTGGAGAGGAAACTTACCAATAAAAAATCTGGCAGTGCTTTCCCACCTAGCGTCTCATCAACCACTCATTTTCGAATATTTGGCAGTGGCCCTAACATTGAATGATGCTGGAGCAATAAATCCTAACATTTGGCTTGAGCTTCCCTGCTGTAATCTACAGGCGGCACTGTGGCAATGTACGGCACGGTGGCGCAGCGGTAGAGTTGCTGCCTTACAGCACTTGCGGCACCAGAGACCTGGGTTCGATCCTGACTACGGGAGCTCCTGAATACAGAGTTTCTACGTTCTCCCCGTGACCACATGGGTTTTCTCCGAGAGCTTTGGTTTATTCCCACACCCCAAAGGCGTACAGGTTTGTAGGTTAATTGGCTTGGTATAAGTGTAAATTGTCCCCAGTGTGTGTAGGATAGTGTTAATGTGCAAGGATCGCTGGTCGGTGCGGACTCGGTGGGCCGAAGGGCCTGTTTCCACGCTGTATCTCTAAACTTTAAAAAAAAAGTAGGTTTGTGATGAAGTTAATTTCCTAAGAATAAAAAAAAAATCATATCATGTTCATCAAGCTAACGATTTATGAACAAATTCAATATCATAGAATGGGCCTAAGGCTTTTTTTAGTCAGCTGTAAAAAATCCTTAGATCATAAACTCATGGAACATTCCTTTTTGGAAAATTAGCTTAAAGAAAATCAACTAGAAAATAATCATATGCATACAGTGTACTCACTGGAGACCTCCATGTCATCAGCCCTTGGACAATTGGCTTATCTTAATTAAACCATGCTTTTTCATACAAACCAGTGAGTAACACAGCCCAAAGCTTGGTTTGAATTTCCATTTTACATCAGCAAATTCATTACTGTGTGAAAGTTGCAGGTTTCTCCCATCAGTCTTCTGTTATTACCTCAGTTGCTGCTAACATACATCTAAAACCATAGCAGAAACTATACTCACTTTATTTCATATTAAGCTATAGTCATACTCCTAATATTTCTGACTTGTACAACTTTACAAGTGATGTGAACTATTTGTGGTTTTGATAACTCAAATTTCACTGTACCTTAACTAGTACATGTGACAACAAACTGACCTTGAAACCTTGAAGATGTTCTCTTTGATGAATTATGAGGCCCATAGCCTTAATTATACTCTCTTTTCAAATGAATTAGCGAACAACCAAGAACAAAATATTTAAGTCCATGTGTTTGGCAGCTGAATTGAGAGCAAACTAATACTCAAAATCTGGAATATTGGTCAGTATCTACTAAGAGAACATTTGCATCCACTTCAGCAAAATTATTTCCCATTTCTGGGGAAATCACCATTTTTGTTTACTATTGTCACAAAACCAATTAGCAATAATTAATTCCTTAACATTTAGCAGATGCATCATTTTGAATACTTAGTCCGAAAGCTCATGAGCAGTTTGACTAATAGAAAAACAACGATAATTATTAGTAATACCATTCTTTTTTATGACCACTGTAACCAATCTACAAGAGTGGATGGTAATATACAGGTGTAAAACATTTAGTTATAGTAATTTTCATCCTACCAACTATTTCCAATTGAACAAAACACAAAGTGCTGTTGCAACTCAGTGGGTCAGGCAGCAGCAGTGGAGGGAATGGACAAGTGACGTTTCAGGTCAGGACCCTTTCAGCCCCTATCCTTCCCCTCCACAGATACCGCCTGATTCACTGAGTTACTCCAGCACTTTGTGTTTTACTCAAGATTCCAGCATCTGTTGTTCCTTGTATCTCATAAGGTCTTAAGTAATCAGAGCAAAATTAGGTCATTCGGCCCATCAAACCTACTCCACCATTCAATCATAGTCATAGTGTGATACAGTGTGGAAACAGGCCCTTCGGCCCAACTCGCCCACACTGGCCAACAATGTTCCAGCTACCCGAGTCCCACTTGCCTGCGCCTGGTTCATAATCCTCCAGACCTGTCCTATCCATGTACCTGTTCAACTGTTTCATAAATGATGGGATAGTCCCAGGCTCAACTCCCTCCTCTAGAAGCTTGTTCCTTACCCCCACTATCCTCTGTGTGAAAAAGTTACCCCTCTGATTCCTATTAAATCTATTCCCCTTCACCTTGAACCTGTGTCCTCTGGTCCCCTACTCTGCCCGATCTATTCCTCTCATGATTTTGTATACCTCTATAAGATCTCCTAACTTCAACCAGGGCTCCCGCAATTTCCTCTCTAGTTTACCGCAATGTCCTTGGATATATCTGATCAGGCCCTGGAGATTTGTCTACCTTCAAACACAACAGTACCTTCAGTACATCGACGGTAACCCTGACTGCTCTCAAGACACTTACAGTGACTACTCCAATTTCCTCCGTCCTACTGTCTTTCTCCTCGGTAAATACGGAGGAGAAATACTCATTGTGGACCTTGCCCATCTCCTGTGGCTCCACAGAGGTGACCGTTTTTATTCCTGAGAGGTCTCATTCTCTCTCTCTCTCTCTCTCTCTCTCTCTAATTACCCTTTTCCCCCTTATGTATTTATAAAATCTTTTGGGATTGTCTTTTATGTTTCCCAGCCAGAGCTATTTGGCCCATTTTTACCCTTCTCATCTCCTTTTTAGTTTGCTCCTTAGACCCCGAAACTCCTCTAAGGATGCACTTGATCCTAGCTGCCTATACCTGACCCATGCATCCTTCTTGCTTTTGAGTCTCAATTTCCCTCACTAACCAAGCTTCCTTACGTTTGCCTGCTTTACCCTTCACTCTAACGGGGACGTACAGCTCTCTTCAGTACAATTTAAAAATCATCCCACTTGGCCGATGTTCCTATTCCTTCAAATAACCTGCTCCAGTCAACTTGAGCGAGACCTTCTCTCATACCCTCAAAGTTAGCCTGACCCAAGTTGAGAATTTTAACACATGGACCCTCTCCGTCCCGATCCATAACTATCTTAAACCTAATCGAACTGTGGTCACTTGTCCCAAAAGGCTCCTCCACACACACTTCATTAACTTACCCTTCCCAATACCAGATCCAATGTTGCCCTCTCACATGTGGGGGCCTCCACATACTGTTTAAGAAAGTTCTCCTGAACACTTTTGAGGAATTGCACCCCATCTAAACCACGCTATGATTTTCCCAGTCTATATTGGGAAAGTTGACATGACCTGCAGGTGTCTGCAATCTCCTAGCATATTTGTTCTTCTAATTCCCATTGACTATTTAGGGTTCTGTAGTACACCCCCAACAAGGTGATCATCCCTTTCTTGGTCCTCAGCTCCACCCATATAACCTCACTAGATGAACCATTCGTAATGTCACTGCTGAACACAGCTGTGACATCCTCCTTAACGAACACTGCAACTCCCCTTCCTCTTTTTTCTCACCCGTCTCTCCTGAAGCTCCTGTAACCCGCAACATTGAGCTGCCAGTCCTGCCCCTCCCTTAACCAGGTTTCAGTCATGGCTATAACGTCCCAGTTGCTCGTACCTATCCATGCCCTAAGCTCATCTGCCTCACCCGTCAGGCCCCTTGTATTAAAATATGTGCCGTTTAAACCAACCCTCCTTCCTCGCTCTCCGGCCATTTGCCTATTCTGTCTATTAACCTAACCCACACCACCTTCTAGCCTCTCTTGTGCCTCTGTCCTGCATGAGATCCAACCCCCCTGCTAATCTAGTTTAAACCCTCCCGTGTAGCATTAGCAAACCTTCCCGCTAGGATGTTGGTCCCTCTGTAGTTTAGGTGCAACCCGTCCCTTTCATACAAGTCACCGGAAGAGATCCCAATGATCCAGAAATTCAAATCACTGCCCGGTGCACCAACACCTCAGCCATACATTCATATCCTCTATCTTCTTATTACCTTCACTAGCACGAGGTACTGGAAGCAATCCTGAGATCACTACCCTGCTGGTCCTGCTTTTCAGTCTTCTACCCAATTCCCTAAACTCATGTTGCAGAACCTCCTACCTCTTCCCATCTATATCATTCGTACCAACATGCACAACAACCTCCAGCTGCTCCCCCTCACTCTTGAGGATGCCGTGCAGCCGCTCCGAGATGTCCTGGACCCAGGCACCAGGGAGGCAACACACCATCCTGGAGTCTCACCTGTTGCCGCCGAATCTCCTATCCGCACCTCTGATGATGGAGCCTCCCACCACTACGGCTCTGCCTGACGTCATTCTTCCCCATTGAGCCTCAGCACCGGGGTTGGAATCACAGCCCTGGTTACCACTCAATATTGTTGTGTCATCCGCTTCCGAGGGGGTGTACCTGTTTTCAGTAGGTACAGCCACCAGGGTCTCCTGCACTCCACGTTTACTCCTCTTTTTCCAGTCAGCCGCCTTCTCTGTTCCGATATCCTTGGTGTGACAATCTCACTGTAGGTCGTGTCCAGGAAATTCTCGTTTACCCAGATGGCCCTGTCATCCAACTGCTGCTCCAGTTCCCCAACACGTTCATTCAGGAACTGCACCTGGCCACAATTTCCACAGGTGTAGTTTCCAGAAGTACCAGCAGTGTCCCCAACTTCCCACATCCTGCAGAAAGCACACTGCACCAACTTACCAGCCATTTCTTCAACGGACAAAAAAAAATGACAGATTTCGAATCAAGTGTAGCCTCCTTGCCTCAGTCTCCTCGCCAAAGACTCTGGAGCCAAACACACACTATACTCACCAAGGCACTTCCCCTCAGCCAGGCCACTCCCAACAAGGCCGCTCTGCTACAGCTGCACCTCGTTTTTATTCTCTTACCTAATTAATTACTTTAGGGCTAATTAGTAAATTACCTACACCTGGGGCTTGCCGCTCTTTTTAAACTGTCTTTCCCCGTTACTCACCTTGTTTCTCATGGATTTTCAAGCCAATTGTCTCTTCTCTCTGCTTCCGCTTGCTGCTTCTCTGAGCTCCACGTAAGGACTAGAGCTGATGGCTCTATCTCTCACTCCTAACCCCATTCTCCTGCCTTCTCCCCATAACCCCCAACACCCTCTGACATCACCAACGATTTGCAATTGTCTGGCCTCTATTCTAACAAATGATCTTTGACCAAAATATTGACTGATTTTCTTCCTGCAGGCATGGGGCCTGACCTGCTGAATATCTCCAGTATTTTCTGGTTTTGTTTTTGGTTTCCAGCATCTACAGAGTTCCTCTTTCAACCTTTTACCCTTCATCCTGAACTAATGTTACATCTGGTAAATACAAGAATAAAAGAACCATATTGTCCTTGCAGACAATATCTCAGGAATTATTCTTAAATTTCAGAAAATTTCAGGATGATCTTTGGGTTGAAATGCTGTTTCTCTCTGGAAGGTTAATTTCCTAAATTGTCCTTATGATGATAAGACATGACCTCAGCAGAATTTGATCTACAAGTTGTAGACTGGCACATGAATATTGTTTTAAAACATGCAAGAAAAAAAATCAAAGATTTGTACACTGAAAGGGCCAGGAAGCGAGCGGGTAAGATCATCTCTCACCCGGGCCACAAACACTTTGAAGCACTTCCCTCTGGAAGGCGACTCCGGACTGTCAAAGCCGCCACAGCCAGACATAAAAACAGCTTTTTTCCACGAGCAGTAGCTCTACTCAACAGCCAAAAGTCTAGCCTCTTTGTGCTCTGGTATTTTATTTCATTCTTCATATGTTTAAATTATAATGTTTTATTTTTAATTGTTAACTGTATATCGTGTTGTTACTTGCAAGCAAAGCACCAAGGCAAATTCCTTGTATGTATACATATTTGGCTAATAACATTTATTCAATTCAATTCAAGATACAAAAAGCAGTGAAAGAGTAGCAATATAATTGGGGAGTTTTGGAAGCTCGTTGGAGTAAAGCCTATATAGATCGGACAGTCAATCCATAACCTACAGTTGCATAATTTAAATCAGATCCCACTATGAATTTTACATCTCTATTGAGGCTACCCTTCCAATGTGCTTCTAACCATATAAAATGGACACATAACTGATCAAAATAAGCTTTGGTACAACTCTTACATTGTGTTACAACATTGACCATCTAACCTACGAGATACATGTATTTGGGTAGTGACAGGACATCCAGGGGAGTACCCACAGGAAATGTCTGGATTTCAGGACTAAAAAAATGGGTCCTCCTGGCAGCATCACTGCGCTACTTTAGTTGGGGAATACCTTTAACCATGTTGACCATCAAGTACACATCTATACTAATCCTATTTGCCAGGACTTAATTCATTGCCTTCTACATATTGACAATTCAAGTGCTCATCTAGATACTTTGAAATTGCCATGAAAATCTCTGTTTTTACCACCCACTCAATCAGTACATTCCAGAATTCAAACATCAGCTGCACTTGGTCTCCGTCCTATATCAGTTATTCCCGTTATTCATTCCACCCCGCCTCCGTCCCAGCATGTTAAACCCATGCTTGTTTTCTAACATTTCCTAATTCCACAAAAATCTTATCTTCTGACACACAATTCTGCCCCATCGACCTTTCAAATTGCATGTCCTGCAGTTGAACCACTAACTGGCCACAGTATAATAATTCACCTGCAAGGCAGCCAGATGGTTTGTCTTGCTGAACATTTCCAGTATTCCTGGCCTTATTTCCGATTATTACACCTTGAGAACTAGCTGTCAAAAGAGATATGATTTACAATGCATCTTTAATGGGAGATAATTAGATACACATCCCAAGGGCATGGCATTCTTATAATTATTTTCTGCAGCTTCCAGGTAACAATCTGTTATATAGGCAAGAGAAATTGCAGTGAAGGGACTTCTTTGTGAGCAAAGAACTAACAACCCCAAGGAAGGCTATAGATTTTCAAAACAGCACTTGTATTGAAGAAAGAGCAGAATATTTGATGCTTGTCCTTAATAATCTCAAATCAAAGAAACCATAAGATACTTGTCTAAGAAATCACTGTCACACAATAATGTACACATTTTACTTAACTTTTTGGATGTTAGTTCTGATAAATTACGTAGCTATATTATCTTCTCAGTTACACCAGGTGGCATAGAATCCAGCATCTACTTTTAGTTTAGTGATACTTGCATTTCCCACCAAAGTTATGGAGCAATGATTTGATAGATCTAATGGCACTGACTTAGTTGGTGACTGATTAAGATAGGAAAGGCAGTCAGAAAAGACTCACTGTGGAAGCTTCTGATATGATCCCATAAAACAATACTTGCATTCATCAACAAAATGGAACAAGTTAGCACTAAATACCTAAATGACTTAAATATGTGGCTTTACCCTGATCAAAATTTCACAAGCCCAGTCGTGGCCACAGTTTGACTTTGTTCATTTGAAAAGGATGTGAAATATGCAAACGTTTTATTGATACACCCAGAAAATGTCCAATAATGGTACAGCAGCACATAAACTTTCATTAGGTTTACTGTATATCAATTAACTTCTAAACATGAATCACATTTTAGCTTGATGTGCCAAGATAGTGACAGAGGGATCCAGTAAGGCATTAAGTACAAAGACAGAATTTTGGAACAGCATATTACTACTGACACATTTCATATAAACCCAGTCAACTGAATAAAATTAATTCCCAAAATAGGGCAAAATATTTATTTTCCCAGAACCATTTTAAAGAGATTATTCTCCCATTATGGTGTAAAATTGCATCAGAGCCTGCTCATCCCAAGTTTAGTTTTAGTTTAGAGATACAGTGCGGAAACAGGACCTTCGGCCCACTGAGTCTGTGCCGACCAGCGATCCCCGCACATTAACACTATCCCACACACAACACACTAGGGTCATTTTATTTTTACATTTAGCAAGCCAATTAACCTACATACCTGTATGTCTTTGGAGTGTGGGGAGGAAACCGAAGATCTCAGTGAAAACCCACGCGGTCACAGGGAGAACATACAAACTCCATATATACAGCACCCGTAGTCGGGATCGAACTCGGGTCTTGGGCGCTGCAATCGCTGTAAGGTAGCAACACTATTAATGCGTCACCATGCCGGTAAAACCTGCTAGATTTACATTGCCTGAAAATATTATCTTCAAATATTTTATACAGGAATGTCCAACAAGTCAACAGGTTAAGGATCAGATTTGATAATGTACTGAATTAATTAGGCACTTTTAAATATTACCAAGGTTAAAGGAGTATCTGACAGGGGAGTGTTAAGAGGAAACACTCAGAGAAATAAAGCAATACATTCAAAACTCTCCTTTAGAGAGTTGCACAGGCAAAATAGCCCCCAAAAGTGCACTTTTGCATCATCAGTTTTTGGGAAGGACAGATACTGAGGGGTGCAATACTGCCAGCATCAGACACGTGATCTGGCTACACTGGATATATGTTGAATTGCCATATTGGTTAAGGCGATGTGTAGTTATCCAGGTCGCATGCCCCAAATGGTTATTGGCTTATCCAAACCATCCCCAAATTAATTGTGACTTAACACAAAATAAGCCCGAAACGTTGCCCATTTCCTTCGCTCCATAGGTGCTGCCGCACCCGCTGAGTTTCTCCAGCATTTTTGTGTACCTTCAATTTTCCAGCATCTGCAGTTCCTTCTTAAACAACATGCTGTGTAGTTAGACTTATTCAGTACATAGAAACCAAACACATATTTCTCAAAGGAGATTGTAGAAGAGTAGCTACCAGAAAGGAAGCACACAATTTTATGCTTCCTTTAACGTAACTGATTCCAGGATGCAGTAAATTATGCTGCTACATTTCTCTTTGTAAAACACGAATCAGAGCTAATAAGGAAGTAATCGATGGTCTTGTATAAGTGGCATTTTAAGTCATGCCAGTGAACATTCATTAAAACTGAAGGGAAATCTGGATAATGCATATTACAAACAATTGAATCCAAATGAGATTGGTAATTCTCATGTCACTTCCCAGAAGAGATTTACATTTGTTTTCCATAGTTACTCCGTAGAATTCCACACACTTTATTTGACAAAGTCACGCAGATATTCAGAATCCTCCAAAAATATAACCTCATAAGGCTTCAGTCTCTTTTCAGGGAAAAAAAACAAATCACACAATCAACATCGATACCATTCAACCAATTTGTGACACCTTGCCCAGAAAGGAACAGGATCTAAAAATAATTAGAAATATATGTAATTATAGGAATGAATATATGAGAGCTTTGAATTTGAACCAGACCTAAAATAAATGAGTTTTGCTTCAATGCCTCACTAGTACTCTTAACCAGTCAGTCATTAATGGCTGTCACATCTATTGATATAGATTTATTACTGTAATGTGTACCGATAGTGAAAAAAATTGTTTTGGCTGCAATTAAGGTGAAAACATCCATACATGATTACAACCAGAACCATTCACGAGTATACAAATAGTGCAAAGAGAAAGGAAACAGATTGCAAAATATAGTAGAAAAAAAATACTGCGGATATTGGTTAATATACGCAAAATGACACAAAGATCTGAAAAAGGGTCTCGATCTGAAGTATCATCTATTCATGTTTTCCAGAGATGCTGCCTTACCTGCTGAATTACCCCAGTATTTTGTGTCCTTTTGCAGAATATAGCAATACAGGTTCAGGGAAAGAGCAGATTTTTTTTTAAAGTGTAAGTTCTGCAGGAAGGTAGATGGGAGTAGGGGTGGGGGCGGGTATACATCCTTAGCTTGTGAAAGGTCCGCCTCGAGTCGGAGACACAAATGGGTAGAAATCGGAGACATTATAGTGACTTCACCACGTATATACAGCCTCAGATTTCACTTCCTTTACTAACAAACCCCTTTTCTCCTCATAAAACTTTTCAAAAATGAGAAATCCAACATCTAATAGAACCAGTAAACAGCCTTATTCTGCACGCCTATCAAAACACTCCTTTTTGAATTTTTGAGCTATGCTCTAAAATAAAGCTCAACATGTGGAAGATATATTTGGAGCATAAATTGAACTACTATTCAAGCAGAGAAGGAAAATTAAGACCAAGTTTTAGTATTGCTTCAGCAATAACTTTACGTTGAATGAAAGTAGAACCTTTTGGGGCAGTACTAAAATCAATGGAATCATTGAGAAAGTTGTGTATATTCTCATTCATAAAGACAATTACAATGAAAAGAAAGCTGGGTGAATAGAGTGATCTTGTGTATTTATAGCACAAATGAGGGCAAGGCAGATAATGTTGTTTTATTCTGGAATAAGATTAGCCTTGGTTAAAATACACTGTTCTTTCTGCAAGGTAGTGATATTGAGAATTCTATCCTGTGCAGTAGTTACTGTAGAACTAGAAATAGGGTATATGATCAAGAGTTACAGTCAGAAATAGGGTATATAGAAATATGACTGTGACAATCAGGCATTGGAATTATGCAGTTTCAATGGATCATTCCTCTCCAGGATTAGTGACATCCTTCTCAAGAATCTATTTGAATTCTGAGTTACTTGATGTCACTTTTCTCTTTGCTTAACCCTAAATGGTACAATAAGGAATAAACTAGTACAACAGACAATTCAAATATTGCAATGAGTCCCACCTGAATTTCTAAGCAGTGTTGGGTAATTCAGTTGGCAGTTGAAATGTTAACAATTATCTTTATTGACCATGTTGAAGATGAAGGAAATGAACAGACGACGCATTGGTTCAGGACCCTTCTTCAGACTGCAATTTCTTGTGCCACTGGTTTTGCATCAGTCAATCTTTAAGAGAATATCCAAAAAAAAGTCAACTTGGACTGCCACTGAAAGGTTTAGTCATATAGCACGGAAAAAGGCCCTTCAGCTCAACTTGTCCATGACGGCCAAGACGCCGATCTAAGCCAATCACATTTACCTGCATTAGGCCTATGCCCCCCTAAATCTTTCCTCTCCATTTATGTCGCTATCGCATCTGGTTCAACCACTTCCTCTAGCAGCTCATTCCATATGTGCACTACCCTATGTGTGAAGTAGTGATCTCCTGGGTGCCTTTTAATTGTTTCCCTTCACCCCTTAAATCTAATTGTGGACAGTAACAAAGTTAAACTAGTCCTCTAGTTTTAATTTCCCCTTCCCAGGGAAAAAGACTGTGTACATTCATCTTATCTGTGCCATTCATGATTTTATATAACTTGGCAAGGTCAACCTTAGTTATAGGGAGAGGAATAATCCAGCCGCTCCATACAACTCACACCCTCAAGTCCTGGCACCATTCTTGTAAATCTGCTCTGTACTCTTTCCAGCTTAAGATGTTTTTCCTACAGTAGGGCAATCAAAACTGAACACAATACTCCAATTGCAGCCTCACTGCTTGTACAACTGCAACAAAATGACCCAACTCCTATACTCAATGCTCTTACTGATGAAGGCCAGCATTCCAAACTCCTCTTTCTCCAACCTGTCTACCTGTGCTGCTATTTTCATGGAAGCATGTACTTATACTAGGTTCCTCTGTTCCACAACATTCCTGAATGTCCTACTGTTCGTGCAAGCTATAGAGTCTTACAGTGTGGAAACAGGTCCTTCAGCCCAACTTGCCCACACCGGCCAACGTGTCCCATTTATACTAGTCCCACCTGCCTGCATTTGGTCCACATCTCTCTAAACCTGATCTATCCATGTACCCGTCTAAATGTTTCTTAAACATTGCAATAGTACCTGCCGCAACTACCTCCTCCGGCAGCTCGTACCGTACACCTACCACCCTTTGCATGAAAAAGATACCCCTCAGGTTCCTATTAAATCTTTCCCCACTCTCCTTGAACCTATGTCCTCTAGTTTTTGATTCCCCTATTCTGGGCAAGAGACTCTGTGGGTCTACCCGATTTATTCATCTCATGATTGTGTACACTTTTGTACAGAAGTCTTACTCTAGTTTGACTTTTCAAAATACAAGACTATGACTTATCTGAATTGAACGCCATATGCTACTCCTTCGTCCACTTACCTAGATGATCAAAATTCTGCTGTAATTTTTGACACCCTACTTCACTGTCTATAATGTCTCCTATTTTGTCATCTGCAAACATATAAACTATGCCTTGAATTCTTAAATAATTTAAATAAATGATGAACAGCAAAAGGCCCAGCTTTGTTCGAACAATCCCTGTGGCACATCACTTCCAACCCTGCATCAGGAAAATGTCTATAATGCATAAAATGGAGAAAGAAATGCATTGTATTGAATGGATAATTTATTGCTGTCTGACAAGGGTAGTTAGAAAACACAATTAAATCTTTTATTAGGAAAAAGCAATCACCAGTATTTCACAGAATCTAGTATAGTTATGCAAATAGTGGAGTAGCAGGAACTGTTTTGTGGACGGAATGAAGATTTCATCCTGCAAAAACCCAGCTGCAGCCCAGACCAGCCCAGCCCACTGATGAGAACATATAGTGAATTTTATTGTTTATAAAACAAAATATATAAAAAGGGGGGAAAAAAATCTACATCCGATAAAGCTAGGCCACACACACTCCTAACATTATGAGGAAATGCATTATTCATCAAGAATACAAAGCCGAATTATACAGAAACATTTATTCACTGTATTTCAGAAGCTGGTTAATGAAATGCTCCTCGACTGGTTCGTAGCAGCAGTTCGAATAATTCAGGGAGAAGAAGTCAGGAAGGAGCCAAAAACAAAATTTAACAGCCTACAGAACCTGAACAAGAAGTTATAAAAGGGGAAAAAATTAAATGAAATAACATATGTGAAGAAAATAAAAAGACATCTCCATAATTTCCCGTCTCTATGTGGCCTCTAATTTTCAATTTCCCCTCATTACGAATGAATTAACTGAAACAATTCCATGGCAAACAAAACAGAAGGTTCACAATTTGTAAATCAGAACTGGTTAATTCTTCATTGACATATAAAAATCTACACAAAATTAAATTCCTCATAATTGTAATATTCATTTTTCCATGAATTCTGTCCCAGTTAAATAGATTTTGTATTTATACAAAAGTGATTTAAATGTATGTTTGATATATGTTCATTGTATTCTTGCACTGATAGGATGCAATATTGGTTACCACAAATAAACCAAGATATTTTGTGATTTTATGAACATTTCTGGGGTCTATGCCACACTTTCAAACAAATACAAATACAATTGTGCAATTAAATTACTATGATATGCTGCTTACGGGAAAATGGCGATGTGTCAGGACCACTTCCTTGATTAAATCATATTTACTTAATGAGCAGTGCAAGTCCATTCCCTAAGATTTAAACAATCTTGCCAGCCCCACCTTCCCCTTTTTAAATCAGTTAGAAACATTGTAAACATCAGTGCGCACAGTTTCTCCGAAGTCTGTAGTTTCAAACCGCAAAGAAGGAATGCAGATTCACAATATCCTTCAAGTAGTCCACATGCTCAGAGGAGGAACCTATTCGCTGCTAAGATGAAAGTTCATTTTAAGTACAGATCTAGCAGTAAGGTGCACAGAGGTAGCCCATTAAATCTTCAGAGCTGACCAATCAGAAAACCTCAGGGAGTGTGACGTTGCGCAAAATCCACTGTTGTGAGCGGCTTCCATTGCAATCCTTCATGGTGGGCACTTGGCTGTCTGCATCTGTGGATTTATCCAAGCACTGATTGCTGTTCAAATGCATCAGGAATAGTTTCTGAAACATTAGAAAAATTGTACTATTATTTTCGTACGAAAAAAGTCGCATAAAAATTTCTAATGCAAAAAAAACCCTTACTTTACAAAGCATTTAAGCAAAACATGTGGTGTAGTCAGATTTCATAAATGCAAACAAGCCTGATCCTAGGTTCAGATTAGTTTAGTCATGTACAGCAGAGTGTAACAAAATTCAGTGTGATGTTGTCAAGCTGGAAAGAATGCAGAGAAGATTTAGGAGGTTGGTGCCAGGGCATGAGGGCCTGAGCCATAGGAAGAGGTTGGGCAGGCTAGGACTATACTCCTTGGGGCGTAGGAGGATATGAGAGGTGATCTTATAGAAGTACTGTACTCTTTTACCCAGAGTAGGGGAATCAAGAACCACACGTATTTTTAAGGTAAGAGGGGAAACATTTAATAGGAATCTGAGGGGCAACTTTTCACACAAAGGGTGGTGGGTATATGGAATGAGCTGCTGTAGGAGGTAGTTGAGGCAGAAACTATAACAACATTTGAAAGACATTTGGACAGGTACTTGAATAGTAAAGCTTTAGGGGGGGTATGGGCCAAACACGGGCAGGTGGGACTACTGTAGATGGGGCACCTTGGTCGGCATGGCAAACTTGGCTGAAGTGCCTGTTTCTGTGCTGTATGACATGAAGCTGAGTAAACATACAGTAATAATTACAACAATAAATACAATAATGTGCAAAACAGCAGAATGGTACAAGATTGTAGTGCATTAGCTGAGAAAAGCAAAACAAAATATTAAAGTAAAATAATGGAATGAGATAAAGTTAAGAATAAGAGTACATGTAACACCTTCAGGAAATCGGTGCAAAAGAGATGATAGGTTCATGAATCATATAGCAATGGGGGAAGAAGCTGTTCTGAAGTCTGGATCTCCAAACTTTCAGAAAGAAGAAAGAAAAGGGAATGGCCAGGGTGGAAGGCATACTTCCAGCCTTCTTGATGCACCATGTAATGAAGATGGATTGGATGGAAGGAAGTGTCGAGCCTGTGATTGGCTGAGCTGTGACAACCACTCTGCAGGTTTAGGTGGTCAAGAACAGAGCTGTTGCCATATCATCCTGTCAGTAGAATAAAAAGTTGGTGGATTTGTTGGTGAAATGGATCCTGAAGCTATTAACCACCTCGACAGCAGCTCCATTGATTAGGACAGGGTTGTGCTCACTTCTTTTCTTCCTTAGGTCAACAACTAACTCTTTTGTCTTACTGACATTAAGGCTAGATTTTCGTCCAGACACCATGAAACAACAATCTCAGTCTCTTCCCTGTACTTTGTCTCATCATCATTATTGTTGATCTGGTCATCAACAGTGGTATAATTGACAAATTTAAAGATCGTGTTGGCATTGTACTTGGCCACATTATCATGGGTGTAGCGGGAGTACAGCAAGGAATTGAATGCATAACCCTGAGGGGTACTAGTGTTGAGGGTCAAGGACAAGACAAATCAAGAATGTTTAATCATCATATGCATTGCGAACAGAACAGTGAAATTATTGTTGCTGCAGCTTTTAACACATTAACGCAACATCACAACAAATAAATATACAATCAATAATACAGTAAATTATCGGTTATATTAGGTAACCAGACCATAATAGTGCAAGCGGAACTATATAGATCAATCCTCATACAAATTTAATTGAAATTCAGTGCAGCGATAAGGTTTTATGGTGTTTAAGGAACTGCAGATGCGGGAAAAATCGAAGGTAGAGAAAAGCGCAGGAGAAACGCAGCGGGTGAGACAGCATTTATGGAGCAAAGGAATATGTGATGTTTCGGGTCGAGACCCTTCTTCAGACTGATGTGGAGGTGGGGGGGGGCGGGAAGAAAAAAGGAAGAGGCGGAGACAGTGGGCTGTGGGAGAGCTGGGAAGGGGAAAGAGGGAGAAAGCAAGGACTACCTGAAAATGGGAAAAGTCAATGTTCATACCGCTGGGGTGAATAACCCCCCCCCCACTGC
Source organism: Amblyraja radiata (assembly GCF_010909765.2). Lineage (NCBI taxonomy): Eukaryota > Metazoa > Chordata > Chondrichthyes > Rajiformes > Rajidae > Amblyraja > Amblyraja radiata. The sequence goes on from NC_045957.1 coordinate 84,351,745, forward strand.
CTGCTGACCGACGTCTCTCTCATCCAATCAGCACCCTCGATCATCAGTCCCACCCCCACTGTTTCGCGGAAACCGGAGATTTTTAATAGATTGTTTTTACCGAATTTCAAAATCCATATTACAAAACATGGTTGGGATTGTCCCCCACCTCTCAAAACATGGAGGGACGAGCCCCCCCCCCCCCCCCCCCCCCAGGATTTCCGCCCATGAGTGTTATAGCCAGCATTATTTGGGTAGAACATTTTAAGCTAATGTTTTTATAAAGGCAATACTTACCACAGCATCATGCTCCCAAAGCTGATTGCCTTTTAGATGGTGACACTTCAGCATCATGATAGGGCCATGAAGTTTGGACACATCTAGGCACAAATCATCTGTTCTAATTTCTTTGTTTGCAGTGTAAGAAAACACCTGGAAAATTTTTTAAAAACAAAAAAACAGGATGAGTTTGTTAAAAAAAAAAATAATTCATATGTAGAATAAAATATTTTAATATTTGCCAAATATTGTCCCATATTTATTCGTTGATTTATTTTTAAGATGTAGTGTACCATTAAGCAAAATTTGCACCTAAACAGGTGATTAAAACACAAACTTGGAGCAAATAGCTTTAATGAGCTCCAAGCGTCAACTCTCTTACCCTGCAAATGCTAGTACCATTAAAACTAGAGGCATATTCTAAATACATTTTTCAGTTATCATTTCCAATAACAATATATATTTTATTGGCTTGTAGATTGTAATTCTATTCCTTAAAAATTACTATTGAAATTAAAATATATTTTAACTTATCTACATTTCTTTTCCCATAAATTCTGTTTTTTAAAACTACAACACACTTATTTCTCTAAATGCCCCCTAAAACTGGTGAAAGCTGAAATAACTTCTTAGTTCAGTCAACTATCAGCAGCAGATACATAAATCACAGATATCTGCCTTATGCACAATGCCAACTATCAGGGTGCTCGTGAAATATCTATTTTGATTTAAATGGCAGCTGGAGCCCAGAATTTACTTGCAAATAAAATAACCACAAATTAAGATCAAAGGCTTACAATCCCATGAACGTAGATCAATTCGGTCGTTGAAATTTGGTCTGAAGTCAAGAACATACATACAAATTCATCAAATAAACTTGCTGTTCTGTCAAAGTAACCCACATAGGCAGAACTAAGACAGTTGAGTATTGTATAATAGTGCAACATACAGTAGAACGAATGCAAACTGGAAATATTCAAAATCAGCACACACGGTTCTGACGTTATCACTTGTGGAAAACAGAGAAAATCGGAAATAAACAAACTGCAGCTCACCTGATTGCCTCCCATACCATGACAGTTAAATATTCCCACTTTTTCATTTTCCTTTCTTGCCATATTATCTAGACATTGATTTGTCTCTACATTTCTAATCTAAAATACAAGGTAAATAAAATAGATTAGTTAACCAGCCAAGACATATTTGAAAACATATTCATCTTTAGAGTCTTTACTCAGTAGCTCAATCAACTACTGAATGCAGCAATACAAGCCCCAAGCTTGATATTTGCTCTATTTCTATTAATGTATTTTCACCAGGGAGATGGGCCATTGCTGCAGAGTACAATTACCAAACTATTTGGCTTTCTGTTACTGATTATTACACATCAACTGAGTGATGACAAGATTAAGGAATTGATCAAGTAGAGCCATGAAAATTAAACTCCCAAAAATCTTTCAAAATTGCTGATTTTGATACAAACATGAGAAATACTAATTTGGTTAAAACTATAAGTCAAGTCAAGTCAAGTCACATTTATTTATATAGCACATTTAAAAAACAACTCTCATTGGCCAAAGTGCTTTACATTTGTTATAAGAATAGCACAACAAAACAAACTACATACATATATACATGTAGCCCTCACTCAGAGGACGTCAGGAAAGGCTTGGGAGTATAGATAAGTCTTTAGTCTTGACTTAAAAGAGTCGATGGAGGGGGTAGTTCTGATGGGAAAGTGGATGCTGTTCCACAGTCTAGGGGCTGCAACCGCAAAGGCGCGATCGCCCCTGAGCTTATGCCTAGACCGTGGGATATTCAGCAACCCCAAGTCGGCCGATCTGAGGGGCCTGGAGGTGGAGTGGTGGGTGAGAAGACTTTTTATGTAGGTGGGGGCAAGCCCATTGAGGGCTTTGTAGACATGGAGGAGGATCTTGAAGTATATACGGAACCGCACAGGGAGCCAGTGGAGAGAGGCCAGGATCGGGGTGATGTGGTCCCTTTTTCGGGTGCCCGTCAGGAGTCTCCCTGCGGCGTTTTGGACCAGTTGCAGGCGGGACGGGGAAGATTGGCTGATGCCAGTGTAAAGGGAGTTGCAGTAATCTAGGCGGGAGGAGATGAATGTGTGGATTTAAGAAGTTCATATAACTAAATTGCAGGAAGGAACCAATATCTTCATATGAGGGCAGCAAAAAATATAGAAGTACGAGAGAAAAAAATACTATATGCAAACCTTCACTGAGGAAATAGAAAGATTCCTATAATAGTGGTTGCAAATTTTAAATTTCAATTTAAAATTCTGCTTCCACCATTTTAAGCAACATAAAAATCAGAAACATGGCAACAACAGTGGACACTCAGCTTTCCTCCCCTACTTCAGTCAAAGCAATGCCAGCCAGCATAAAAAAAATAAACTGCAGGAAGAACTCAGCAGTTTGAGGAGCATCAATGGAGGCAAATTTCAAGTTAGGACCATTAAATCTTGCAGCAAAATCCTCCTAACATCACCCAGCATCTCCTCTGCATTCTCACTTATGCAATATATTTTTTCCTACAATGTTATCTGTACTGTCTGCAATATTCTAGCTAAGACCTGTCCTTTAAAGGAGTTTGCGTGTCATTTCTCATTCCTATTATTTATAAGTAAAAATAAGATAAGAGTTTTCTGAATAACTTAAATCATATGTTCCACTATCTTTATCTTGCAATAAATTTGACTCATTTTAAAGTTGCAATTTTATCATAGGGCATTCTGATAAATGATAGAGAAATTAACATCCAAAAAGGCCATTAATTTGCTGTTAAACATCTTGCATTAAGACAAACTACGATTGAAATGGAAATTTCCTGATATACACTGCATTTCTCATTTACTGCATATAAAAAATGTTTTGGAAAAAAATTAATCTTAGAAAGTCTGAAGGATTGGAATTTTCATGGATAAAATTAATGTAACAAGAAAATTTCACAATGCATATCAATTATGCATTACTGAAATATTACTGTCTTAACATAAATTAATTCAAAAGCAGGGAAAAAACTTTTGATTAGTGCTTAATAGAGCAAAGAATCTGCATTGGAACCTTTAATTATCCTTCTGAATCTGTATTAGATTCTGATTACTTTAGTTTAGTTTAGAGAAATAGCGTTGAAACAGGCCCTTCGGCCCACCGAGTCCGCACCAACCAGTGATCCCCGAACATTAACACTATCCTACACACTAGGGACAATTTACACTTACACCAAGCCAATCAACCCACAAACCTCCAGTGGGAGGAAACCGAAGATTTGTGAGGAAACCCACGTGGTCACGGGGAAAAGGTACAAACTTCTCCAGACAGCACGTAGAGTCAGGATCAAACCCGGGTCTCCAGCGCTCCAAGCGCTGTAAGGCAGCAACTCAACTGCTGCACCACCATGCCGCCCTCATTCCCGAGTAATTGCATGCAAAACTGCATCCCATTGTAGGATAGCTCATGGAGCAATGAACATCACAGCAAAATAGTGTGTAGGAAAGAACAGCGGATGCTAGTTTAAACCGAATATAGAAACAAAAAGTTGGAATAACTCAGCAGGTTAGATAGCATCTCTGGAGAAAAGGAATAGGTGACATGGTCGAGACATGAAGAAGGGTCTCAACCCGAAACGTCACCTATTCCTTTTCTCCAGAGATGCTGTTTGACCCACTGGGTTACTCCAGCTTTTGAGGTCTATCTTCAGCAAAATGCATATGTATGATACAAGAAAGAATATGCGCTTCTTAAAGATGCTTCAAAAAATCAGGGTCTAATAGCTGGACCAGAAAATAGGCTGCAACTCATGGCATCTATACTGAGGAAAGTCTTGAAAGTCAAAAGAATGAAATGTTCTGTTGGTTAATTAGTTGTACTACATAGAACAGAAACCAAAGAATATCTCTAAAAGACAAAGGAAAACTGGAAAGAATCTATTCAACATGGATCCAGTGAAAATACCATACATTAAGCATAGTTATTAGGTCAGACAAAATTATTGAAGTGGAAATTAGAAAGTTGCCTGTAAAAGAAGAACATGAAATTAAATAGGGACGAAGACCGAATTAGAATTGAGGAGCTCGAGATGCAATGCAAACATCCGTGGGCATACAGGCCCACCTTCAATATTTTAAATGTTCTGATATTACTATTACTCTGAGTAACGATAAAATATCATCTCTTCTACATCCCAGGAGTGTTGAGTCGTTTAAAGGCAACTGCACCTCAAACAAAATTCTGATTTCATGTTTCATATTTTTATGTTAATCATGCGAGTGCTTTTTGAAATCATGGGGATTAAATGTTGAATGGAAATTTGCAAAATCTCCTCTGGTTTGGATTGCCAGATTGAAGAGGCAGATTTGGAAAAAAAGGATTTGTACAGAATAGACCATTAGCCAACATACCACTCTATTTTGTTTATACCTATCTGACCATGCTTTCATCATTATAAACAATTTGTGTTAACATAATACTTTAAACAGAATTTTCAAGCTGTTTCACAAAAATTTAATAACATACACAAAAAAATAGACCAAGATACAAGGGTCAAATATTTTTGGGTGATCAAAAGCTTAATCAAAGGAATTTTTTTTTAAACAAGGGAAGTGGAGAGGCAGATAAATTTAGAAGGAGAAAAACAAAGCACAAGGTTCGGATGGTTCAAGTCACACCTGCCGGTTATGGTATCAGAGGGACAATTTACTCATGAAGTTTTACAAGTGTAAAAGACAATAGAAATCCAATTGAAATAACAATGATGTTTAACTTTTAGTGTCAAGATACTAGAATAATAACCGGCATTTGTTAAAGGTGTCATATACATCAATGATCTGGATGATGGTGTGGTAAATTGAATTAGTAAGTATGATAGGTGGTGTTGTGGATAATGAAGTCTACAGAGAGATTTAGGCCATTTGGAAGAGTGGGCTGAAAGATGGCAGATGGAGTTTAATGCTGATAAGTGTGAGGTGCTACATCTTGGCAGGACAAATCAAAATAGGACGTACATGGTAAATGGTAGCGAATTGAGGAATGCAGTTGAACAGAGGGATCTAGGAATAACTGTGCATAGTTCCCTGAAGGTGGAATCTCATGGACATAGGGTGGTAAAGAAAGCTTTTGGTGTACTGGCCTTTATAAATCAGAGCATTAAGTATAGAAGTTGGGATGCAATGTTAAAATTGTACAAGGCATTGGTGAGGCCAATTCTGGAGTATGGTGTACAATTTTGGTCACCAAATTATAGGAAAGATGTCAACAAAATAGAGAGAGTACAGAGGAGGTTTACTAGAATATTGCCTGGGGTACAGCAACTAAGTTACAGAGAAAGGTTGAACAAGTTAGGTCTTTATTCTTTGGAGCGCAGAAGGTTAAGGGGAGGGACTTGATAGAGGTCTTTAAAATGATGAGAGGGATAGACAGAGTTGACATGGATAAGCTTTTTCCATTGAGAGTAGGGAAGATTCAAACAAGAGGACATGATTTGAGAATTAAGGGACAGAAGTTTAGGGGTAACATGAGGAGGAACTTCTTTACTCAGAGAGTGGTAGCTGTGTGGAATGAGCTTCCAGTGGAAGTGGTGGAAGCAGATTCGATTTTATCATTTAAAAATAAATTGGATAGGTATATGGACGGGAAAGGAATGGAGGGTTATGGTCTGAGTGCAGGTAGATGGGACCAGGGGAGAATAAGTGTTCGGCACGGACTAGAACGGCCGAGATGGCCTGTTTCCGTGCTGTAATTGTTATATGGTTTGTTATATGGTTAATTACACAAGAAAATTATTTTGCTTTTGCGAATTTTGTGGATTAACCACAGAGAGCCCCAGTTAAATGCCAGGAGTACACAATTCTAGCGCGGCACATAATCAACACCCAAATTTACAATCGCAATGCTGGGAAATTACGGAGTCCAAATTCAGCCTGCGGTCAGCATAACAGCGGCAGGGGTCTCTCAGCAGATTCAGACCACGTGTTTGCAAGCGGAGATTGATTTTCAACCTGGTTATTCCTACAAAAAGCATCGTCACACACAAATGACATCAGCGTGCACTTGTGATCAAATCAACAAGACCAACATTCAATGACGACACATGATGGACAAAAGTGTAATGACTTCAAACAAATGAATTGAAAATAGTGACAGCCCTGTGAAGCAGCAGCTATTTTGTCTCAAATTATATCGTTGATAAAATTAAAATCATCTTCAGAATTGCTGAAAATTGTACCTCTCCCAGGGAGAAATAATGCCGTGGAATATGGGAGTCAGGATAAACGTTTTCCAGGAACCAAGAGAAAGGTTTACATGACAGCTTTTGTCTCAAAGCTTTGCGTGCTGCTACGTCTCCATATTCAACCTTCGTAACACCTATTGAATTAAAACCATATCACAATAAATCATGAAATTTTTTTAAATTGTTGATTAAGGTAAAGACAATTGTATCAAATTTGTTAACTCATCTCTTTATCCACAAATACTTTCACCCTGCTGCGTGTTTCCAGCACTTGCTGTGTTTCCTCCGGATTTCAAGAAATTTAAGTTATCTTTTGACAATTATTATTAATTATAATTGAAACACAATTGCAGGCTGGATTATATTGCACAAATTCAGAATTATGCACAAATCTATGCTTACTGTAAAAGGGTAATAGACCCTACAGCATTTTGTGCCACAGATTTGCATCTCATCTAGTGGGCAAAGTCTTATTGGCTGAAGTCACACTGGCAATCAGCTGCTGAACTTCAGTAAATGTCAGAGCTTTGTAGTTGTGCAAGTGGTCTGAGATGACATTACATCTCTCATGGGACTCCACACGGAGTCTCATGGCACAGCTCAGTACGCTTGGGATTCCACACCATTCTTGGGTAGGGCTAGTGAATCCTATGCCTGAAACTGTATCGATTTCAATGGAGATGCCTGAGGACTATGTAGCAAAGCGACGTTTAAATTAATTAATTCCAATTCATCTTGTATGTTGCAAACTAACTTTCGATTGTCTTTAAAATCATGGGAGACCGTGTCTCACAAATTTGAGTTTTTTTAAGTAACCAAGAGGGTTGATGAAGGCAGGCTCATAGACATGGTCTTTAGCAAGGCCTTTGATAAGGTTGCTCAAGAAGGTTAGATCACATGGGATCCATGGGGAGATAGCTAACTGAATTCAGAATATTCATGATGGAAGAGAAAGCAGAGGGTGGCAGTGCAAAGTTGTATCTTGGGTTGGAGCCCTGTGACGAGTGGTGTGCCTCAGAGGTTGGTGCTGGGACCATTGCTGTTGTTATCAACATCAACAATTTGCTTGAGAATATATGAGACAAGATTAGTATGTTTGCAGACACCACTAAAACCGGTGGTATTATAGACAGGTGGTTATCAAGGTTTACAATTGGATCTTGATCAGCTGGACAAATAGGCCAAATTGGAGTTTATTCAGATGATGGAGAGATGTTGCATTTTCGGAAGTCCAATCAGGGCAGGACCTTCAGTGAATGGCAGGATCCTGGGAGGGCTGCAGAGCCGAGAGATCTGGGAGTACAAGTACAGAGTAGCCTGAAAGTGGCTTCATAGGTAGATAGGATGGTGAAGGCAGCTTTTGCCATGCTGGCCTTCATCAGCCAGGAAATAGAGTATATATAACTTGGGACGTTAGATTGTTGTTCTACAAGACATTGTGATCTTATGTGATGTGCTCAAAGTATATTCTCTTGACTAAAAAATGATACAAAATACATTCAAGGAGGTGGATATTTTCTATACTTACCAGGAGAAATAATATAGAAAAAACTTTTGAAGTCATCCATCCAGACCTCTGCGAGCCTTCTATTATTCTTGTTTATTATCTGACCAGTGCCTCCAGGAAAAGTGTAAGGAGTAGCTTTACGAAATACATGGCCTACATGTGAACAAGTAACTATCTCCAAAGTACCACCACATTGCCAGATCTAGAAGATATAATGTGCATTTATGAAGTGCCTCGCGTAACTTTGTGATATCCTTTTTTTGAGACAAGTATTCACAAACTTTAAAGTTGCCCAAGGTTTTAACATTGAATTAAAATGTAATATTATATTTTTACGCATTGAATTAATATTTTTGCATCATGATGTAACAGACACAAAGATGGTTATGACACATCGTTGCAAACCAGGACAATTTTGCATGTTAATACTTACATTACAAAATTGTCCTGGTTTGCAGTGATGGCATGTCATAACCATCTTTGTGTAAGTTACATCATGATGCTAAAATATTAATTAAATGTGATCATTAAGTAATATAACTAGATTTGTTTGCAGATTCATTATTTAAATATTCAAGACGTTCTCATCATGAACAATGTATATACTGTTCTGAAAGTTGAGCAGTTAGCAGAATGTGCTTTAGGTTTCCAAAGCAAGTCAAAAATCCAAAGTTAGCCATTAACTAAAATTAAATCCTCAGTGCTTAAAATTGATTGCCATTCAACGTAAACTAAACTCATTTGACTCCAAGAATAAATTTAAACATACCCTCCTGCCCCCTCCCAAATGCCCTTTAAATATCATTAACAGTTTAAGAAGGTAGCAGAATAAATGTTGACTAGATCATCAACACGTCATTGTACTTCTCAGAATGCGGCAAATGATAATTTATTCCTATGCAGAAATTTATAACAGGTGTTAATCTCTAATTTGAATCATAACAAATCTAACAGTGAAGCATTAAGTCAGTTATGCACAAATGTACCAATATAAATAATGCATTCAAATTTCTGATACATGGCCTGATTGTACTAACTATGATCTCCGAAACAGGAGCACTGCCATTGAGCAATATCCAAGAAGAAATGACAAATTGCGGTGGGGAGCAAGTTCTTTCAAATGTGACACAGCAGGACAATATGATAGCATGTGGTAGTATGGTGCTTTCTCCATGCGGACAGTTCAGGTGTGTCTGCATGCAGAATGTGCACTCATCCTGTGATTGCATGCATTTCCCACAGGTGCTTCTCTTTTCTGCTGCATTCTAAAGATGTATAGGGTAGGTTAACATTAGGCTGAAGAAAGGGAAAAGTTTTGTTTTGTGTGCTATCTCCCGATCAGATTGATTATATATAAATACAATCGTCAAACTCCAGTAGAATAGATAGTGCAAAGGCAAAGATACAAAGTCATGACTGCTGTGAATGTTCCTTTTGTGTACCTTGCGTCAATGTAATCTTAATGAACCCTGCTGTCCTACAGTGCATTTAGAAAGTATTCAGACCCCTTCATTTTTTCCACATTTTGTTACGTTACAGCTTTATTCTAAAATGTATTAATTTTTTTTTTTGTAAATCACCAATCGACACACAATAACCCCATAATAAAAAAGCAATAACAGGTGTTTCGAAATTTTTGCAAATTAGAAACATAGAAAATAGGTGCAGGAGGAGGCCATTTGGCCCTTCGAGCCAGTACCACCATTCATTGCGATCATGGCTGATCGTCCCCAATCGTCCCAAATTAAAAATAAATAACATTTCACATTTACATAAGTATTCAGACCCTTTACTCCCATCTTTGGCAGCGATTACAGCCTCAAGTCTTCTTGGGTATGACACCTAAAGCTTGGCACATCTGTATTTGGGTAATTTCTCCCATTCTTCTCTGCAGATCCTCTCAATCTGTCAGGTTGGATGGGGAGTGTCGTTGCATAGCTATTTTCAGATCCCTCCAGAGATGTTCGATCAGGTTCAAGTCCGGGCTCTGGCTGGGCCACTCAAAGACATTCACAGACTTGTCACAAAGCCACTCCTGCATTGTCCTAGCTGTGTGCTTAGGGTCATTGTCATGTTGGAAGGTGAACCTTCACCTCAGTCTGAGGTCCAGAACGCTCTGGAGCAGGTTTTCATCAAAGATCTCTCTGTACTTTGCTCTGTTCATCTTTCCCTCAATCCTGATTATTCTCCCAGTTCTTGTCAATAAAAAACATCCCCAAGGCATGATTCGGCCACCATCACGTTTCACCATGATGAGCAGTGACTGGTTTCCAGACGTGACGCTTGGCGTTTAGGCCAGAATTCAATCTTGGTTTCATTAGATCAGAGAATCTTGTTTCTCATGGTCTGAGAGTCCTTTAGGTGCCTTTTGGCAAACTCCAAGCAGGCTGTCATGTGCCTTTTACTGAGGAGTGGCTTCCGTCTGGCCACTCTACCATAAAGGCCTGATTGGTGGAGTACTGCAGATATAGTTGTCCTTCTGGAAGGTTTTCCCATCTCCACAGAGGAACTCTGGAGCTCTGTCAGAGTGACCATCGGGTTCTTGGTCACCTCCCTGACCAAGGCCCTTCTCCCTCGATTGCACAGCTTGGCCGGGCGGGTTATTCCATTTAAGAATGACGGAGGCCACTGTGCTCTTCGGGACCTGCAATGCTGCAGAAATTGTTTTATACCCTTCCCCAGATCTGTGCCTCAACACAATCCTGTCTCGGAGGTCTACGGACAATTTCTTTGTCTTCATGGCTTGGTGTTTTCTCTGACATACACTGTCAACTGTGGGACCTTATAGAGATAGGTGTCTGCCTTTCCAAATCATGCCCAATCAATTTAATTTACCGCTGGTGGACTCCAATCAAGTTGGAGAAACATCTCCAGGATAATCAATGGAAACAGGATGAACCTAAGTTCATTTTTGAGTGTCATAGCAATGGGTCTGAATATGTAAATGTGATATTTCAGTTATTTATTTTTAATTACTCTGGAAAATTTTGTAAACACCTGTTTTCGCTTCTTCATTCTGGGGTATTGTGTGTAGATTAATGATAAAAAAATTAATTTAATCCATTTTAAAATAAGGCTGTAACGTAACTAAATGTGGAAAAAGTGAAGGGGTCTGAATACTTTCTGAATGTACTGTATGAGAAAAAATAACTTGCAAAGCTGCAGAAAATAAGAGAAAGGAGAATGGAACATAGTGGATTGATCAGCCAGAGTTGACATGGACCTAGTGACTGCAGATTGTAATAAGTAAATGAGCAACTCTGAATAATCATCCTTCTCTTTAAATATCCAAAAATAAATTATTACAAATATATCTACTTAGCACTTTATAATTTTAATAAAGAATGCAAATCCCTAAAACACTGAACTTTAGATATATTATATTAGGTATGAATAATGCTCCCCCCCAAAATAAATGATCAAATACTTACTCTGAAAGATATCTCTAGGTTTTCTCCTCCCCATATATCCATGCCTGCATCATACGTTCCTATTAACTCAAAGTAATCTCTGTCTATTGAAAAAAGTCCTCCTGCCATGGTGGGCGTTCTAAAAAATGAAATGGTTTAAAAAAATTACAGCTAAGACAACTTATAATTGCCAAAGATATTTTTTGTTGAAAATAATGCAAACATTTTCTGCATGTTTTGAGACATTGAAATGGCAAAATTGTAAGCAATTTATTTCTTTTAATGTACAACCATCTTTTTGTTTTGGCCAAAACAACATATGTCCTTCCAAATCTGAATGCTACGTCATAATTCATGCCTTTGACTCCAACAGAAATGTTTGATCTATTGAAGCCTTAAGGAACCTTCTTAGTCATACACCAGATCAGAAATTGCAATCAGCAGTGAAATGAGAGTGATTTCTGGCATTCCAATAAACGTTCCCTGCAAAGATCTGTTTTGTGGTGAAACCTTCTCACATTCTGAAATCCTAGATTATGATGTCATTGGGACTGAATATCCAAACACATACAAGAATTTAAACTTTCAAAAAATTAGACACAATGATACATTGCATTTGGAACATGCACAGAATTAAAGCACAAGCTGAACCAACAGATTTAAAATAGGTTATTTTCAAAATATCTATGCCTAGTGAAATGCAATACATAAGTAAAATGAACTTTTAGTAAACTGCAATAATGGCTGAAATCAGCATTAAAAACGCAGAGATAATCGACTCAACATTTTTCAGCAGGTTTATTCCATAATAGTAGTCCAAATTCAGTGGAGTGATTTCATTTGATTGTTAACGAAGGCCACAAATAGCAGAGCCCATGGAGATGTGCTGGATCAGTGACTGCTGCTAAGTTATGCAACTGTGAACATTGCTTCCATTGTCACAGATGGTGCCTTCGTTATCAGTACATCTGCAAACTTTAACAAATTTGCATCTACAACTTTTAAATATTATTTTGTTAGTCAGACATTTTCAATATATGCACATCATTGCTTTTCATTTTTCCTCCATTGTTTTATTGTTCCCTCTATTGGAATAAATCCCATTTTAATTTGATTTATCCTTTCATTGTTACACCATGGTTTTTCTGCAACCCATTAAAGGTTTTTTTTATTTTTTTAAACCACCTATTACAACTATAACCACTTCTACATTTTAAATTGTTGCATCCAAATGTGCATGAAAGAATGCAAGATTCTGTAACTTCAGTAATGCCTCAACAAGCATGTCAAAAGGTTAACCGAGCTGTACAATATAGTTAGATATTTAATTCCTCATCAGTGTTCATCTAACACATCAGCTAACCCATTGCCGACCAGTGACTCCACCACCCAGTGATCCCTCCACCATCCCCATTCCTCTTAAAATGTAAGCATGATTATTGAATAAAGGGTAAGATAAAAGGAAAAAACTGGCTATGGTGACGGGTGACTGTCACCGATGACAGTTAGGAAATCAGTCAGAAAATCAGAAAAGTCAAGACTTCAGAAAGCTGGATTACGTAAAAAGGTACTCAAGAGCACTCAATGGCCATTGATTGCCATCTTGGCAAAGAATATTTGAAGTAGAAGAGAACAGGAGACAAAAAGAGGAGAACGTCTGAGGTGTCTTGAACATAGGTAGGAAGGGATTTGACCAAGGGGGATAGTATGGAGTCAAGGTATGTGGAGATGAGTTCGGTGGGGCACGAACAGGCAGAGACAATGGGTCTACCCAGGAGACAAAAAGAAGTCTGTTTGAAAATTCCTTCAGCAAGAGATTCACCAGAATGTTATCAGGGCCTGCAGGCTAGTTTAGTTTATCAGTGTCAAGTGTACCGAGGTCAGGTGAAAAGCCTCTTTTTTTTTCTCCACGTGTTATCCAGTCAGTGAAAAGACTATTCAATTATTACAATCGAGCCATCCATAGGACAAGGAGATGACATTCAGTGCAAAATAAAGTCTGATTAAATAAATGTTCCAATGAGGTAGATGGGGGATCAGGGCTGCTCTCTAGTTGGCGAGAGGATGGTTCAGTTGCCTGTTAAAAGCTGGAAGAAACTTACCCTGACTCTGGAATAATCCTTTATCAAACTTCTGAATCTCTTCCCTGATGGAAGAGGAGAGAAGAGGGAGTGACTGGGGTGAGTGGTCCTTGATTATGCTGGTAGCCTTGCCGAGGCAATGTGAAGTGTAGATGGAGTCAATGGAAGAGTGTTTGGTTTGCGAGATGGTCTAGGCTACGTCCACAACTCTCTACAATTTCTTGCGGTCTTGGATGGAGCTGTTCCCAAACTATGCATGGTGATAAAATGCTTTCTATGGCGCATCTGTAGAAGCTGGTGAGGGCTGTTGGGGCCATGCACATCCCAAGCTTTATAAGGAAGTAGAGTCATTGTTGTGCTATCTTGGCCAATGCCATGCTATGGCTAGTCCAGGACAAATTGCTGGTGATATTTATTCTGAAGAACTTGAAACTTTCAACCATCTCTACTTCGGCACCATCAATGTGAGTGTACCGCTTTGTTTCCTTAAGTCAATCACAAACTCCTTTGTCTTCTTGGTATTGAGGATTAGTTTTCTTGGCATCAGGTTACGGGGTTTCTCAATCTCCTTCCTGTACTCCGTCTGATCATTATTTGATATCCGGCCCATTAAGGTGGTGTCGCCTACGACTTTGTAAATTGAGTTGGATTGGTATTTGGCTGCAGAGTCATGAGTGTTTCAGGAGTATAGAAAGGGGCTGAGAAAGCATCCTTGCATGGCACCAGTGTTGAGGATTGATTGTAAAGGATGATTTGTTACCTCTCCTCACTGATTGTAATCTGTTGGTCAAGAAGTTGAGGATCCAATTGCAGAGGTAAGTGCTGACTCCAAGTTTCACAAGTTTGGAGATAAGCTTGGGTGGAATAATGGTATTGAAAGCAAAGCTGTAGTTGATGAATAGGAATCTGACAAAGGTGTAGAAACATGGAAACATAGAAAATAGGTGCAGTAGGCCATTCAGCCCTTCAAGCCAGCACTGCCATTCAATATGACCATGGCTGATCATCCAAAATCAGTACCCGTTCCTGCTTTTTCCCCATAATCCCTTGATTCTGTTAGCCCTCAGAGCTATATCTAACTCTCTCTTGAAAACATCCAGTGAATTGGCCTCAACTTCTGTGGCAGAGAATTCCACAGATTCACTACTCTCTGGGTGAAAATTCCACAGATTCACAACTCTCTGGGTGAACAAAAAAGTGTCTTTCTTAACCAGGTGTTCCAGACATGAGTGTAGGGCCTGGGAGATGGCAAGAGCCATGGGTCTATTGTGACAGTAGGCAAAATGCAATGGATTAAGATTGTTTGGTTGGCTGCATTTAATACCAACCTCTCAAAGCACTTCATGATTCAGTAACACCTTCAGTAACACCCCTCGTTAATCGGTGGGCGGCGCGACTTTCGTCAGCAGTGGCCTCTGCAGTCCGTCTGCGTTTTTATTATTTTATGTCTATGTTTTTATGTAGTTTTTGTTATTTTTTGTTGGGGTATGTGTGTGGGGGGGTGGGGGTGGTGTGGGGGGGAGGGGGTAACTTTTAAATCTCTCCCTGCACGGGAGACCTGACCTTTTCTTTGTCGGGTCTCCGTTGTCGTTTGGGCTGCAACGAGGAGCGGCCTCCAACAGGAAGACCGGGGGCTGTGGTGCCGACTACTCACCTCACCGTCGCGGAGCTGGCCGAGTCCAGAGCGGGTGGAGCTGTGGTGGACGCTGCTGCGACCCGACCCCCGGAGATTCGGTGGCTGCAACTGCGGGTTTGGCGGACAGTGACACCGGGAGCCCGCGGGACCCTGGAGGGAGTCCGCTTTTCGGGGCTCCCGCAACGGCGACTTCTCCCGCCCGAGTTGCGGGGTTGAAGAGCTCCTGGAGCGGGGCCTTACATCACCGCCCCGCGCGGCTTGGAATGGCTGCGGGACTCTGCGAGCGCACGCCGGGGGCTCTAACAGGGGGCTCTAACACCAAGACCCGGTGTGCGACCTTGCATCACCCGGCGTGGCTTTAATGGCCACGGGACAATCGCCATCGCCCGCCGGGGGCTTTGACTTTGACTCTGACATCGGGGTGGGGGAGTGCAGTGGAGAGATAAGTTTTTTTGGCCTTCCATCACAGCAATGTGATGGATGTTTATGTAAATTATGTTGTGTCTTGGGTCTATTTGTTTGTAATGTATGGCTGCAGAAACGGCATTTCGTTTGGACCTCAAGGGGTCCAAATGACAATAAATTGAATTGTATTGTATGATAGTGGATGTCAAGGCCACTGAATGGTGGTCATTAAGATATAAGATCTTATTACTTGAACTATAGGGAATGGATGTATAGGTTGTCACCAAGGAGGCAGAGGGATAATCTTATTAAGATGTACAAGATCATAAGAGGCATTGATAAAGAAAACAATCTTTTTACCAGGATAGATGATTCTGAATCTAGAGGGTTAATAGAGTCATAGAGTTTTATATCATGGAAACATGCCCATTGGCCCAACTTGCCATGCCAACCAAGATGTCCCATCTAATCTAAACCCATTTGCCAGTGTTTGGCCCATATTGCTCTAAACCTTCCCTGTCCATGTATTGTCCAATTGTCTTTTAAAATGTACCTGCCTCAACAACTTCCTCTGGCAGCTCATCCCATATACCACCTACCTGTGTGTGAAAAAGTTGCCACTGGGTTCCTATTAAATCTTCCCCTCTCTCGTTCTGGTCAGATTTTATAAAAGTTTAATGTATCCTTCTCAGATATAGTACCAACTCAAGAACTAAAAACAAAGCTTCAAAAGAAAACTAGATTTGGACCCTGGCTCCTGTGGATGAATTGCCATCAAAGGCATAAATGATTAAAAAATGCATTGCTTAAATTAATGTACAGTATTATTAACTGCAGTTATCGGAAATAGTAAATGGTTCATTTATTAATTTAGTTTGAATGGACCAATCTCTTTTCCAGCACTCTTTATATACAACTAAAGGAGTGGTTTTGTTATTTTTGTACCTTACTGGTATTGTTCGGTCACCTTTCCTTCGATCCATCTCTCGTTGAGGTACAGGATACCAACGGAAGTTCAGTTTCCAATTAAATCCACCATAAGTCATATCTGAACCCGCCATGTACTCAAATGTGTCATCACTAATCACATCAATTATTGGGCACACCACTGTACTCCTGGTGGAACAAAGCAGTTTTAAGCAAGGATGCAATAGAATAAACATCGATCCACTGAAATGTGGCAATAATGAGAAACAGTACAATTATGACAAATTGAAAGGAAATGCTTGTATTCACATTTGTTGTTAATATATTTTTTACATTTTCCCAGCATCTGTGACTCACTGACCAGCTTATAGTCATTGAATAACACAGGTAATTCTGCTGATACACGGAATTATATATAATATGATCGATGAGTTAATAAATACTATTTGTATTATGCAGGCCTAATTGGTTATAACAACATTTTGATTAGGAAGTTGAGATCTACTTACAAGTCACTTTGTGAAATTGACAAACAGAAAAAAGTTGAGGAAACAAATATAATCTCCTCAGAGAAATCAGACATCTTCATTTGTTTCACAGGTGGGCAATTAAATTGACAAGCAATTGACGTCCAACTAAGCTAGTTCCAGATGCCCGTCTTTAATACCCTTCCCGGTGGCCACGTAATTTGAATCATGTCATGGAAAATTTAGCCAACTCACCCAACCTATCCAAGTCACCCTGCAGCCTCATCGCATCCTCCTCGCAGCTCACACTGCTACCCAGTTCTGTGCCATCCGCAAACTTGGAGATGTTAGCAAAGATGGTTATGACAAATTACAGCAGGATCTTGATTAGCTGGGCAAATGAGCTGTGGAATGGTTAATGAAGCCTAATACAGATAAGTGAGAGGTGTTGCATTTTGTGAGGAGTGTTGTAAAGCAGAGGGATCTAGGAGTCCAGGTATATACTTCCCTGACAGTGGCATAATGGGTAGATAGGGGGCCAAGAAGACTTTCAGTACATTGGCCTTTATCTGACAGCAAAAGTTTTTATAGATATGTGAAGAGAAAGAGATTAGTTAAAACAAATGTAGGTCCCTTGCAATCAGAAACAGGTGAATTGATCATGGGGAACAAGGACATGGCAGACCAATTGAATAGCTACTTTGGTTCTGTCTTCGCTAAGGAAGACATAAATAATCTGCCGGAAATAGCAGGGGACCGCAGGTCAAATGAGATGGAGGAACTGAGTGAAATCCAGGTTAGCCAGGAAGTGGTGTTAGGTAAATTGAATGGATTAAAGGCCGATAAATCCCCAGGGCCAGATAGGCTGCATCCCAGAGTACTTAAGGAAGTAGCCCCAGAAATAGTGGATGCATTAGTGATAATTTTTAAAAACTCTTTAGATTCTGGAGTAGTTCCTGAGGATTGGAGGGTAGCTAATGTAACCCCACTTTTTAAAAAGGGAGGGAGAGAGAAAACGGGGAATTACAAACCAGTTAGTTTAACATCGGTAGTGGGGATGCAGTGTTAGCTGTGAGGAGGATGCGAGGATTCTGCAAGGTGACTGGGTGAGTGGGCAAATGCATAGCAGATGCAGTATAATGTGGATAAATGTGAGGTTATCCACTTTGGTGGCAAAAACAGGAAAGTAGACTATTATCTAAATGGTGGCCGATTAGGAAAAGGGGAGATGCAACGAGACCTGGGTGTCATGGTACACCAGTCATTGAAAGTAGGCATGCAGGTGCAGCAGGCAGTGAAGAAAGCGAATGGTATGTTAGCATTCATAGCAAAAGGATTTAAGTATAGGAGCAGGGAGGTTCTACTGCAGTTGTACAGGGTCTTGGTGAGACCACACCTGGAGTATTGCGTACAGTTTTGGTCTCCAAATCTGAGGAAAGACATTCTTGCCATCGAGGGAGTACAGAGAAGGTTCACCAGACTGATTCCTGGGATGTCAGGACTTTCATATGAAGAAAGACTGGATAGACTCGGCTTGTACTTGCTAGAATTTAGAAGATTGAGGGGGGATCTTATAGAAACTTACAAAATTCTTAAGGGGTTGGACAGGCTAGATGCAGGAAGATTGTTCCCGATGTTGGGAAAGTCCAGGATAAGGGGTCACAGTTTAAGGATAAAGGGGAAATCCTTTAGAACCGAGATGAGAAAAACATTTTTCACACAGAGAGTGGTGAATCTCTGGAACTCTCTGCCACAGAAGGTAGTTGAGGCCAGTTCATTGGCTATATTTAAGAGGGAGTTAGATGTGACCCTTGTGGCTAAAGGGATCAGGGAGTATGGAGAGAAGGCAGGTACAGGATACCGAGTTGGATGATCAGCCATGATCATATTGGTGGTGCAGGCTCGAAGGGCCAAATGGCCTACTCCTGCACCTATTTTCTATGTTTCTATCTGTCGGGATATTGATTATAGAAGTTTGGATGTTATGTTACAGTTGTACAAGATGTTAGTGAGGTCATATTTGGAGAACTGTGATCATTTTCAGTCACTATTATAGCTGGAAAGAGGGCAGAGAAGATTTGCCAGAGGGCAGAGAAGAGTTACCAGGACGAGAGTCTGAGCAAAATGGAGGGGTTGGGCAAGCTAGGACTTTAATCCTTGGAGCATTTACTCTGTATACAAATATATAAAATCATGAGAATTGATAAGGTGAATGCACAGAACCAGAAGACGTACAGTAAGTTTAAGGTGAGAGGGGAAAGATTTAAAACAAACCTGAGGGACAACAAACAAGAGGTGGTGGGTGTATGGAATGAGCTGGCAGAGGAGGTAGTTGAGGCAAGTAATATAACAATATTTAAAAAACATTGGACAGGGAGAATCAGCATGGGAAAATTGGACCAAAGGTCCAGTTTCATGGTCACACGACTCCATGACCAACTGTGATGTTTTTGTTTGAAAGATGGCACAAACTGCAGCCACTGTGTGCTAGTAGTTGTGTAAAGGATGTTAAGGTCATGGATGCTACCGATGTAGCAGACCACATTGTTGCAAGCGCCTTTAGTAAAATAACCAATTAAAGAACAATACACAATCAACTGAAATACTTTGTGGCACAATCCAACCAATTCATCTTTATGAGCAATCTCGCACAATAGGTGGGAAGTCTCTCCCAAAGTCACTTTAGCCATGATGCTGCAGCTGATGTGTCCGCAAGTAAGGTATCAGATATAATTTAACAGCTTCAGATTATTTTCTGTCGTGCCTTCAGAAGAAATGGTAGAATAGATATACAAGAAAAATTGTACCAGTGACTAATAGAATTAAGCTATTCCACAAAGATGGATAAAAATCACACAAAATTTTCCTTAAAATTTTGTGTGCCTCAAAGAAAGATTCTTGGGGTTATCCACATCATGTTTTTAACGTCCAATATCTCTTAATGAATGAATTTGCTGATCAATTCAACAACTTCTAATTTTGTAGTTCCTCAGTAGCTATTACAAGGGGCAGGCTTAATAATTTGCTAAACATTATTCCACAGGAAGGAATTCACAGAAACTAGAGGAGTATTCAAATAATTCAAATAAGATCATTAAAAACGTTTGCCGGTCAGTGCAAAACGGTCTAGTTTCTAAGAGGAAATATCATGTGTTGTCAGGGAACTGAACAAAGTGAGACTTACGGTAGTTCACAACATCGTTTTCGAAATATACTAGTTACTTTTAAGATCGGACATTTTTTGATGCTGTACAGTGCTTAAACTGGCTTTGGTTTATATAAATAATATTTTTTCTCAATTACTGGACTTTTCTCTTTGAGCAACTAATTGTGTCTCCTTGATGGAGTACAATAATCACCAGACTCTTTCTTGAACGGCAGTTAAATGGTTGCCTGGGGTAGACCCATTTTCTCTACAATTTCAAAGAATGAGAGATGATCTTGGTGAACTTTCCACATTCTTTGACGGCTTGACAAGGTGGATACAAATGGGATGTTTACCCTGGCTGAGTTTAGAATCAGACATCAAAGTCTCAGAAAAACCAATAGGCCATTTAAGATTGAGATGAGAAATTTCTTCATTCAGAATCAGGAATTTTTAAAATATTTGCAATCTTGGGGGTCATGTGGAGGTCCAGTGACTGAGTTAATTCAAAGCAGAGATAGATAGCTTTCTAGTTAGAGCGATCAATGGATTATAATGTTATACAGTACAGAAACACGCTCTTCAGCCCAACTCGTCCACCCCAACCAAGTTGCCCATCAGAGCTTGTTTCATTTGCCCATATCCCTCTATGCCTTATCTATCCCATGCCTGTCCAAATGTCTTTTAAATTTCCCTAGTTATCCCTTTTCTCCCAATTTTCTTGCAGAATCTCTCAGGATTCTCCTCTGCCTCACTCGTCATAGCTACCTTGCACTATCTTTTTGTTTTCCTACTTTCCCTCAAGACTATTCCTACATCCCTTATACTCCTCATGATACCAACTGCCTAACAGCAAGTCTGCTATAACATGATCGTTGCACTCCTAAGAAACTTATATTGTAGAAAATTGAGTGTTTTAGACTTGCAATACGAGTTATTTTTACCCCACAGGTTAAATATCTTTTTAATAGCCTTGTTAATATTTGTTACCACAAGGCAAAAATACCAAATGTTCCATGTTGCATTGTTTAATAGAACATGACTGCATCAATGGACATCTACAGTGAAACTGTCAGTATGTGTTCTTAAGAAACAATGATATCTGCTTACTGTGGGATGCTACATGGAAAGAATGTTTCCTCAAGACTTTTTTCCCTACTTGCCTTTTTCCAGAGAAACCTTTAAGTGGTTCACTAGTTTGAACATAGAGTACAGGGCAGATCCTATGGCATACTATATTTGTACCAAACATGCTAAGTTAAACTAATATCCTCTGCCTGCACGCGATCCTTATTCCTACACTCCCTGCATATCCATGTGTCTATCTAAAATCCTCTGAAATGCCATTATCGAATCCGCCTCCACCGCCACCTCTTGCAGCCCGTTCCAGGCACTCGCCACTCTCTGTACAGAAAAAAACCCAAAAAACTTGCCCCACACATCTCCTTTAAACTTTGTGCCTTCCACCTTAAAGCTATGACCTCTAGTCTTTGATATTTCCACGCTGGGTAAAAGATACTGTCTCTTATAATTTTATATTCTTCCATCAGGTCTACCCACAACTCCGATATTCCAGAGAAATCAATCCAAGTTTCTCCAACCTTTCTTTAGAGCCAATACCCATTAATCAAGGCAACATGTTGGTGCACCTCTTCTGTACCCTCTCTAAAGTCTCCACATATTTCTGTAAAGTCTTGTAAGATGCAACACCACCTCCTGATATATGGATGAGGGCAATAATATTATGGGCATTCATTACCACTATCTACTGAACATCAATACTCAAGTTTGTGAGTTTTTTGTCATGTGTCCCTGGACAAAGAATTTCTTGCTTTGCTTCAGCACATAGGACATAGTAGGCATTTACTACAAAACAGATCCATGTGTCCATGTACTAGAATATAAATATATACATATATGAATAAATAAAATGATAAAGTGCAAATAACAGATAATTGGTTATTAATAATCAAAGTTTTGTCCAAGCCAGGTTTAATAGCCTGATGGCTTTGGGGAAGTAGCTATTCCTGAACCTGGTTGTTGCAGTCTTCAGGCTCCTCTTGTACCTTCTACCTGAAGGTAGCAGGGAGATGAGTGTGTGGCCAGGATATTGTGGGTCTTTGATGATACTGCCAGCCTTTTTGAGGCAGTGACTCACTACTGTTAAGGGTCGTGCTATTAACTGTATACTTTCCCCTTACATTCGACCTCACAAAGTGTAAAATCTTCCCCTTACTCAGATTAAACTTCATATAACCATATAACCATATAACAATTACAGCACGGAAACAGGCCATCTCGGCCCTACAAGTCCGTGCCGAACAATTATTTTCCCTTAGTCCCACCTGCCTGCACTCATAGCATAACCCTCCATTCCCTTCTCATCCATATGCCTATCCAATTTATTTTTAAATGATACCATCGAACCTGCCTCCACCACTTCCACTGGAAGCTCATTCCACACCGCTACCACTCTCCGAGTAAAGAAGTTCCCCCTCGTGTTACCCCTAAACTTCTGTCCCTTAATTCTGAAGTCATGTCCTCTTGTTTGAATCTTCCCTATTCTCAAAGGGAAAAGCTGGTCCACATCAACTCTGTCTATCCCTCTCATCATTTTAAAGACCTCTATCAAGTCCCCCCTTAACCTTCTGCGCTCCAGAGAATAAAGACCTAACTTATTCAACCTTTCTCTGTAACTTAGTTGTTGAAACCCAGGCAACATTCTAGTAAATCTCCTCTGTACTCTCTCCATTTTGTTGACATCCTTCCTATAATTGGGCGACCAAAATTGTACACCATACTCCAGATTTGGTCTCACCAATGCCTTGTACAATTTTAACATTACATCCCAGCTTCTATACTCAATGCTCTGATTTATAAAGGCTAGCATACCAAAAGCTTTCTTTACCACCCTATCTATATGAGATTCCACCTTCAAGGAACTATGCACGGTTATTCCCAGATACATCTGTTCAACTGCATTCTTCAATTCCCTACCATTTACCATGTACGTCCTATTTTGATTTGTCCTGCCAAGGTGTAGCACCTCACATTTATCAGCATTAAACTCCATCTGCCATCTTTCAGCCCATTCTTCCAAATGGCCTAAATCACTCTGTAGACTTTGGAAATCCTCTTCATTATCCACAACACCCCCTATCTTGGTATCATCTGCATACTTACTAATCCAATTTACCACACCTTCATCCAGATCATTGATGTACATGACAAACAACAAAGGACCCAACACAGATGACTGAGGCACCCCACTAGTCACCTGCCTTCAACCCGACAAACAGCCATCCACCATTACCCTCTGGCGTCTCCCATTCAGCCACTGTTGAATCCATCTTGCTACTCCTGCATTTATACCCAACAGTTGAACCTTCTTAACCAACCTTCCATGAGGAACCTTGTCAAAGGCCTTACTAAAGTCCATATAGACAACATCCACTGCTTTACCCTCGTCAATTTCCCTAGTAACCTCCTCAAAAAATTCAAGAAGATTAGTCAAACATGACCTTCCAGGCACAAATCCATGTTGACTGTTCCTAATCAGACCCTGTTTATCCAGATGCTTATATATATTATCTCTAAGTATCTTTTCCATTAATTTGCCCACCACTGAAGTCAAACTAACAGGTCTATAATTGCTAGGTTTACTCTTAGAACCCTTTTTAAACAATGGAACAACATGCGCAGTACGCCAATCCTCGGGGACTATTCCCATTTCTGATGACATTTGAAATATTTCTGTCATAGCCCCGGCTATTTCTACACTAACTTCCCTCAATGTCCTAGGGAATATCCTGTCAGGACCTGGAGACTTTGCTGTTTATTTTTTGCTGTTTATTCGGCTAAGAATTATACAGGTTTTGACCTAACCATGTTTGTGAAGTGTGTTCATTTATATTAATTTCCTGTTTATTCTGAGTGTCTGATTAAAACTGTTTGTAATATTTGAAGTACCACTGAAACATTAAGCATAATACTTTATAACATTGTTCTTACTTGTCATTTTTAATCCTTGCTAGTAGAGGTTCCAACCAGCCCAGTGTACATTCACAATGTGCATCCAAGAAAGTGATCACTTGTCCAGTGGAAGCTGCTGCCCCTTTCAGTCTTGCTCGAATCAAACCGGAGCGCTGTTCCATGCGCAGAACTTTAACTGGTACTTGCAATTTCTTCACATATTTCTCTAAAGGCTTGTTCAAAAAATCTGAAAAACAATGCAATCCTTTTCAGTTAAAACTGTACACAAAATTATCTTTGAAATTTTAAAAGCATACCAAGTAATAATACTTAATAATATTTCCAATTGTTTGGGCCAAAAAGCTGCATTTTTAATTTTCATCAAAAACCGCAGCGCAACACTTACTCAAATGGCTTCCTAGATTTTTATGATGCTAGACTGGCAATTGTTTCATCAATTCAGTTCTGAAATTGGTGGGAAAAAATGCTCATACTTGACCAATACATTTATTTGATTCATATAATCTGATGCAAGCAGATATGAACCTCAATGTTCGTCCAATTTTCTACTGCCAATGCAAACAGGCTGACAATTGCTTCAATCCAGTTTATAAAACAAAATGTGATTATAATTAACAGTTAAACAATAATAATGGATGGGATTTATATAGCGCCTTTCTAGAATACTCAAGGCGCTTTACATCGCATTATTCATACACTCCTCAGTCACACTCGGTGGTGGTGAGCTACTTCTGTAGCCACAGCTGCCCTGGGGCAGACTGACGGAAGCGTGGCTGCTAATCTGCGCCTACGGCCCCTCTGACCACCACCAATCACTCACACATATTCACACACAGGCAAAGGTGGGTGAAGTGTCTTGCCCAACGACACAACGACAGTAGGCACTCCAAGCGGGATTCGAACCGGCTACCTTCCGGTCGCCAGCCAAACACTTAGCCCATTGTGCCATCTGTCGTCCTAATTGCTGAGAACAAACTTGCACACTAAAAAAAAAGTGCTGGGGTTACTCAGCGGCTCAGGCAGAACCTCTGAAGATGGATAAATGACTTTGGAACTTTCTTCAGATTAATTGTGGTGGGGTGGGAGGGAAGAAAGCTTGAAAGAAAGAGAGGCAGGATAAAGCCTGGTACGGTGTAGGTGAATACAGGGGGGGGAGGGGGAGCAGTTGATAGTAGATGATTGGTCAAAAGTCAGAGATTAAAAGACAAAAGCATGTTCCAGGCACTCACCACTCTATGTAAAAACTTGCTCCACACATCTCATTTAAACTATGCCCCTCCTACCTTAAAACTATTCTCAGTATTTGATTTCTTCCATCCTGGGAAAAAGGTTCTGACTGTCTACCTTATCTATGACTCTCATAATCTTGTATATTTATATCAGATCTCCCCAAAACCTTCGTCATTCCAGAGAAATCAATCCAAGTCTGTCCAACCTTTCCCTCTTGCTAATATTCTCTAATCCAAGTATCATTTTGGTAAACCTCCTCGGCATCCTTTCCTAAGCCTCCACATCCTTCTTGTTATGGGACGGCCAGAACTCAAAATGTGGCCACACCCAAGTGTTATAACGCTGCATCATAATTTTCTTGCTCTTCCATTCAATGCTACGATGTATGAAATCTTATTAACTGGTGTCAGAACAATAGCCCTTAACGTCAGCAAGACAAAAGAGTTGGTTGTTGACCCAAAAAGGTGAAGGGGTGATCACAACCTGTCTTCATCAATAGAGCTGCAGCGGAGATGTTCATCAGCTTCAGGTTTTGAAGCATCCATATCACCAGCAACCTAACCTGGTCCCTTCACACTGATGTGGTAATCAAGAAAGTGTATCACATAGGTAATTATTTTCTTAGGCATCTGTTAAGATTTGGCATGTCCACAAGAATTCTCTTTTGAGTTCTATAGATGTGATAGTCAGACAGAATGCATTTCAACCTGGTATGGCAACTTCTCTTGACCTGAACCTGCAGGTGAACTCAGTCCATCATAAGCTGAATGCTTCCATCTGTTCAGGCCATCTTCATGGATGCTCTGATGTTCAGTCTAAGAACATAATCTTGCTCACTGCTATCAAAGACCTGAACCAATCACTCTTCCACACAAAATTTCCAGAGATGCTGCCATGCAACTTCACCTCAATTGGTTCCTCGTAATACATTAATATTTATTTTTATTTCTCAGATTTTGCACCAACATCTTGTGCCATTCTGCTGCAATGCACTTTGTATTTATTGGTGTACAGGCATGCCTCGCTTAATGCTACCCTGCATAGTTCTGCTTTGCTATCGCACTCTCTCATTTTGGAGCCTTGCTTTTTCAATCCATTCCTTGGCTTTAATGACTACTGGGGGCTTAATAGGTAGCATGGAGATGTTTTTCAAAGTGCTGCCACGGTGGAATGTACCTATTGGTCAGAGCCACTGTGTTGGGTCTGCGAAGCTGTTTAAGGGGTTGCAGTGGCCGTTCCGGTGGTGTTGCAGGCCAGGTGAGCACGAGTGATTTTCCCCAACCACCCAGCATCCATAGTTGGCTTCTGCATGACTGGCGCAGCCTTCGACCAGGTGAGTGCACATTACATACCCGGGTGATTGGGACAAAGGGAAGGAGAAAGGGGAAGGATATGCCTGCTACTACAGGTCTCCAAGCACATTAGTTTAGAGATATAGCATGGAAACATGCTCCTTCGGCCTACCGAGTCCGCACAAACCAGCGATCCCCACACATTAAAACTATCCTACACACCATGACAATTTACATTTATACCAAGCCAATTAACCTATAAACCTGTACGTCTTTGAAGTGTGGAAGGAAACCGAAGATCTCGGGGAAAACCCACACGGTCACGGGGAGAACGTACAAACAGCACCGTAGTTGGGATATAACCCGTGTCTCCGGCGCTGCAAGGCTGCAACTCTACCGTTGCGCCATCTTCTGATAGGTGTGAGTGGGTATGATCCAGGCATTCCCCAGTTAGGGTTAAGCAGTAGACACAAGGAACTGTAGATACTGGAATCTTGCATAGAATACAATGCGCTGGAGTAACTCAGAGTAATCCAAAATCTCTGGAGGGGCTCGCTGAAGTTTCACAGGGGAATCAAAGCCAAGTTGGGGAATATAGTTGTTTCATGGCTCAGGATCACATCTACATTTAAGCTATGTTATAATGACCCCGTATAATGCAGTTTCATTTAGCGCTCCATTTTCTACGAACCTACCTAGTGCTAATCAAGCTATTATTATATTTATTACAGTACGCAGGGCTGCCAACATTGGGTAAGAGTTCGGAGTGAGAAATTGCGAGAGACCAAGCCTGAGGTAGGGTAGCGACGGAGGGGGGGGGGGGGTGTACCCCCCCAGCCCACCCCCACCCCATGGTACGGAGCTTTTGCATTTTTCAGCTTGAAATTGTGCAATCTGGTGCATACTGTAGCGAGTCTTTTAACTTACACTTGAATGCAACATTTATGCTTAAAATTGGATTAGCTATAAGGTTAGGCTAAATTACATTCCTAATTACATTCCACAGTAGAGCCAGGCTCTGATCAACACGTGCAGCACATGAATGATCTGAGTATATTCATGTATGGAAATCAGATTATAATCAAGCACTTAGCACATGTTGACCAACCTGGGTCTCACGGCACACCTGGTACTACTCCTGACCCTGACTCCAGTTGCATATCTTTTCTCATTCCTGACCCCGAGTCCAGCCTTACACCTCAGGGTCAGGAGTAATAAGTACCAGGTGTGCAGTGAGACCCAGGTTGGTCAACATGGGCCAAGTGCTTGATTATAATCTGAGGGTCAGCCCTCTATTCTACCCTGATCATAGCTGCTTAGGTTTCCAGTGCTGGACACTCCCATCGTCCCAGCTTTGACTGCACACCTAGTACTATTCCAGACCTTGACTCTGGATGCACACTTGGCCTTGCTCCTAGCCCCTCTGCAATATATCTGGCCCACACATAAAGCCCCATATCCAACACCCTGGACTTAACCTATTATATTCAAGTCCACAGGTGCTTATCTAATGCGGTAATCTTTTATGGGGCACTGCACAGACCAAATTTTGTATAACAAAATTTGCTATATCCATTGGCTTCTTTGTTATCTAACTTGCTAGTTACTTTGTCATACAAGTCATCAATTGGTTGAACACAATTTCTCATCCATAAAATTATACTCACTCAGCTGTATGTATTATGTTACCCTTTCCTTCATTTTCCTAACAAACTGTCCTGAAGTCATTTTCATCCCCAAGATTTTCAGTATTTTGCTGTCTTTCTCTCAGCTGGGACTTTTCCGAAATGCAAAGTCCAATAACAATATATATTTAAGCAATAATATTCTATTTAATGTGATCTCAAGAGTACATCATATTTTCTGTGGTATTCATAACACAACAATGATAAAAAGATTGTTGTTTTGATTGCACCTATCAACATGCATACATTATTATATTACAGTTAATAGGTACTGAGGGCAAATTTGTGTTCCAATGCTCCCCATTCCCAATTACTGTTACATTGAAGTGATTGAAATCCAAGTGAAGTTTAAATGGCAACAGAAAAATAAAAGCTCAGGAATGGATGATATTCATTACGTGGTTGGTTGAGGTCAGTATCAGCACAATTACTATATCAAACATTGAATCTTCAGATGTTCTGGTTTGCTTAAACTAAAGACAAATAATAACCTCCTCACACATTCCCCTGCAAGTATCTCTGCCACTCCTTTAAAATATGACCCTTCTTTGAACAAGCTCTTAAACATTGCATCTGAATCAGTTTCCACTTGATTACACTCCTTGAGGATGTTCATCTATGTGTTCAATTAATAAAACAACGAGATTGGGGACATTCCTATTCAACATGTCAAAGGAATTTGGGGGGAGGGGGGTTGGGAGGTTTAGAAATAGTCAGTGATATAAACAAACATAATAGTTGTGTGGTAAGTGACAATAGTGCTACCTTCCCAATATTTAACTGAAGGAAATAATGGGTTATCGGGGCTGTATGTTGTGACAGACAGCCTGACACCTTGCATGTCATTAAAAAAAATTACACTTATCCCCACCCCCCTGGATCTTCCAGATTAATAAATTAAGGTTTTGTCAACTAATTACAAATCAGGCTAATTACAAATCAATAACATTAGCCAACTCCGAAACACGAAACAACTGAGTCCAGATCCGGACATCACGGACAACTGGCCTCAGTTCCCCGCTCACGTCTGGCAGTGCTCTCTGTCTGAACACCTCTCTCCTGCCGCTCGCCGGCTTCGCTCATGTCAGCCACTTCCCGCAAATCCTTAAATTCCGATTGCTGCCGAGAGCAGGACATGGCCTCACTTGTTGCGCTGGGTGACACTGCCCGATCCGTGTCTTCCTATGTAAATTTGCATGGGGACATGCTTTGGAGGTGTGTGGCAGTTGTCGGTCAAGTGAGAATAACAGAGAGAATAAGAATGCTGCTGTCTTGTCAACAGACGCTCACACAAGTAGTTGGCATTAGTTTTGAAATTCTCGTTGACCACAGAATTTCTTACAAGAGCGTGAGAAATTCTGTGATCAGCGTGAGAATTAGGTGAAATGCATGAGTCTCACACTCAATGCGTGAGAGTTGACAACCCTGCAGTATGTATGCTGTTTACTGTGTGAATTTCATGTGCACAATAAATGTCATTGCATATGTGTGTATGACAAACAATTCTGTATTTTTTTTCTTAAATAAAGGCCCAACCTCATTTTGGAAAGATACTTCATTCTTTAAGGAACGGGGGTTCCCCTCTTCTACTATAGATGAGGCTCTCACCAGAGTCTCTTCTATACCCCGTAACTCTGCTCTCACTACCCCCCCCCCCCCCCCCCCGGTAACAAGGGCAGAGTCCCCCTTGTCCTCACCTTCCACCCTACCAGCCGTCACATACAGCTAGATAATCCTCTGACACCTCCAACGGGAGCCACATCTTCCCATCTCCTCCCCTTTTGGCTTTCCACAGAGACGGCTCCCTCCGTAACTCCCTGGTCAATTCATCCCTCCCACACAAACCAGCCCCTCTCCTGGCACTTTCCCTTGCAACCGCAGGAAATGCTACACTTGTCGCTTTACCCCCCCCCCCCCTTGAATCCATCCAAGGACCCAAGCAATCTTTCCAGGTGCGGCAGAGGTTCACCTGCACCTCCTCCAACCTCATCTATTGCACCCGCTGCTCTAGGTGTCAGCTGCTCGACATCGGTGAGACCAAGCGCAGGCTTGGCGATTGCTTAAAAAAGTTTAATTTTAAGAGCAAACTCGAGCGACATCAGTAATATATTTGTGCACTAATTAGCAAGGTAGAACATTGATTTAAACAAAGACCATATTGACCCACTACAAGTACACCTTTCCAGTAATTAAACATTAACTAATAACTAGTTTTTAAGATAGTTGATGCATGGGTGGCAAACAACAAAATAATTATTGGGAATTACTTAATACTTTTTTGTAATCAGATTCCCAACCCCTCATAAAGGGAGAATAATTGGCAACACTCATTTTAGCGTCCAACAATAAATTTTGTTAAAAACAGTTCTGTAACTTAAATAAAGAGGGGAAAAAACAAAATAAAAAACTCTACTAAATACACTATTAATGAAAATCAGCAACCCCTTCAAACAAATGAAGCTGCTGCTTATCTAGCAGTTGTGGTTGGCATAAAGCTGAGGATCCATATAGTGAATTCAGCTGCAGATTAGGAAATTGGACGCAGCAGCATCTGATCTCTCTGCAAAAATCAAAAGATTCACTAAACACAGGCTCATCACTTCCTTCCATTCAGTCCATCTTCCTGGCATTGCATCAGGAAGGATAGAAGTATCTTCAAGGATGTCTGCCACCCTGGACATTCCCCTTTCCCTCTACTACCTTCTGGGAAGTTACAAAAGCTTAAAAAACCAGACGACCAATCCTAAAAACAGCTTCTGCTGCGATCAGACTACCGAACCAATTACCTTTTTAACACCACTCTTACACTTAACTCTACTTCATTCGATTATTCCATTATGTTACTCATTTTATTTGCACTACGTGATTACATTGTAATCTCACACCATTCTGCTGGTTTGCACTGTATTTTTTTTTTTTTTTTTTTTATCATTTCTGAATATATACTATTTACACTGCGAGATTCATGTGCACAAAGAATTTCTTTGCACCCTGTTGAAGAAATATGATAATAAATCCCTTAACCGGAGAGCAGTTAATTTTGAAATTCTTGATCACAGAGGGCTGTGGAGTCGGTCACTTGAGCATTTTCAAGAGTTTTCACACATTTATGGGTATTAAGAAAAATTAGAGATATGGCATTAATGTTGGAAAGTGCGACTTAGGTACAAGAAGAGCAAAGTTTGGATCTTAAGGCTGAGCAGGCACAAAGGTGCGAATGGCCTGCTCCTATTTCTCACATTCTTATGAAGCTCCCACCAACAGAAATATCTGGAAGATAAAGTAGCTATGAGGCAAAGACATGCTCAGTATATGTTACACACTGATGCAGGAAACAAAAATTAAGAGTTATGTTCCTTTTTCAATCGCTATGCATTTGTAGAATGTGAAGATCAATAATTTTAGAACATACAACAGTACAGCACATGAACAATGTCTGCTGAAAATATTGCCATGGTAAACTATTATCTTCTATCTGCACATTGAAACATAGAAAATTAGGTTCAGGAGCAGGCCATTTGGCCCTTCGAGCCAGCACCGCCATTCAATATGATCATGGCTGATCATCCAGAATTTGATTCCTTTAGCCCCAACAGCTAAAGCTAACTCTCTCTTGAAAACATCCAGTGAATTGGTCTCCATTGCTTTCTGTGGCAGAGAATTCCACAGATTCACAACTCTCTGGGTGAAAAAGTTTTTCCTGATCTCAGTCCTAATTGGCATACCCCTTATTCTTAAACTGTAACCCCTGGTTCTGGACGCCTCCAACATGGGGAACATTTTTCTGCATCTAGCCTGTCCAATCCCTTAAGAATTTTATATGTTTCTATAAGATTCCCTCTCATCCTTCTAAATTCCAGTGAATACAAGCCCAGTCGACCCATTACTTCATCATATGTCAGTCCCGCCATCCCGGGAATTAATCTTGTGAACCTACGCTGCACTCCCTCAATAGCAAAAATGTCCTTCCTCAAATTAGGAGACCAAAATTGCACACAATACTTCAGGTGCAGTATAACTGCAGTAGGACCTGCTTGTTCCTAAACTCAAATCCTCCTGCAATGAAGGCCAGCATGCCATTTGCATTCTTCACTGCCTGCTGTACCTGCATGCTTACTTTCAGTGACTGATGTATAAGCACACCCAGGTCTCATTGCCGCTTCCCCTTTCCCGAATCTGACACCATTCAGATAATGATCTGCCATCTTGTTCCTGTAAACCAGATCCCTCCCTGCACAGATCAAAAAGCCTGAAACGCCACTATCATATCTACCTCTACCCCTGGCAGCATGTTTCAGGCATCCACCACCCTCTGTGCAAAAATAAACTTGACGCACATCTCCTTTAAAGTTTGCCTCTCTTACCGTAAATCTATGACCTCTAGCCTTTGAGATTTTTACCCTGCGGAAAAAATGTCTGATTGTCCAGTCTATCTATGCCTCTCTTAATTTTTTATCTATCAGGTCTCCCCCCACAATCTCTGCCATTCTGGAGGTCAACTTACTTAGTCTCCTTGTAATTAATATCTTCTAAACCAAATGACATTCTGGTAAAGCTCTTCTGCACCCCCGTCAAATCCTCCACATCTTTCCTATGTGACCAGGTGACCAGGACTGAATGGAATACTGCAAATGTAGCCTAACCCAAGTCTTAGAGCAGCATCATAATTTCCTGACTCTTATATTCAATGCACGACCAATGAAGGTGAGCAGAACATGCCTTTATTCATATTCACATGTTCGAAATGATTCTACTTTCTTATCAACAAAATTTGAGATGGAGTTTTCTTCCAGAAGTAATTACACTTCTGATTATTGCACAAAGGGTCCATAATTTCAAAAGTAATTACTTTTGAAACCAATAGAAATATCAATTGTAGTTGGATTGCAAACGATATTTGTGAAATATGTTTCTCCAAAGTTTTTTAAGATTTCTTCATTGTTTACCACAAATTGGCAAAATATTGTATGAAATGGAATCAGATATAGGCCTGAATGGTAGGGCTAGTCGGGCATGGCAAAGAAATAGGTTTTATGGGCTTACCATTTGCACACCATTTGACATGCTGTCATATTATTGAATTCATTTTCACAGCTTTTAATTTACAACATTTTAAAATCCAGAAACTGAAAGTGGACCTAATGTTTTTGCACCTACCCCATGCTGCATATCCAGAGGGCTGAAGTAATGAATAAGAACGATGTACCACAACGGTCTTATCATAATTGGCTAACAAATGCAACATGCTAGCACCGTTTGGTCTCAAAATATAAAAAACAGCTGATCTTTCAGATTTGTGATAAAACATTACAATTAAGGGTTCACTGTTCTTAAGATTTGTTTACAAAAAAAGGTTCTTGAAATTGAACAAAACAAGTCTTTACCTATAAAATGAAAATATATTAAAATACTCTTTGACCATGTTTGTTTTCATTCCATTGAAATAATATGTGCACAATTTAGTCTAATCAAGGACAATTTGTTACAACTTTTTAAACTTGAAGACAAAAATCTGTGTTCTGGAAACATCTTGTTTGTCCACTTCCTTCTTCATATTTTTTTTAATGAATTGCTGACAGCTATTTCCCTTAAATTTGAAATGTTATCTTACCTCTTTCACTGGCGTCATCCACCAAGATAATCTCTTCTAATAAATGCCTCGGTGACCTGATTATCACGCTGTGCACAGTTCGTAACAGTGTGCTCCATGCTTCATTGTGAAAAACTATCACCACACTTGTTCTTGGCAGGTCATCAGGATATACTTTTGTTTTACATCTAAAGGAAACAGAAAATCACAGGATAATGTGCTGACAGTGATTTTATTTTAATCTTCCACACAGACCAATGCTATGTAAATCAACTTTTGGTAAGTGATAGATTGCAGACGTTTCCGTAACAAAAAAAGCACATTATAGTCACCCGCCGATCCTCCAAAGATTTGATATGGTTATGATTTGGTTACAGATTTTATGGTTACTTATGATGATATGGTTACAGATTTTATGATATGGTTTGTTGAAGGGATATGAATTGTTGAAGAGAAGATACAAATATAACAGACCAATGTATGGATGTGGTGTTGGAGCTTTTGAAGAGCATTTAGCTGGTTAGATTTCAGGGCCTGATGGGATCTATCACAGGTTATTGAGAGAAAAGTGGGGAGACTGCACGGGGTTTGACGAAGATCTTTCTATCTTCTTTTATCATAAGCAAGGTCTCCGAGAACCGGAGAGTAGCCAATGTTGTTCCTTTGTTTGAAGAGTAGTGATAATCCAGGAAGTTATCAGCCCGTGAGCCTCATGTCAGTGGCAGGGAACCTATTGGAGAGGATTTTTCTGGATGTGATTAGGGACAGTCAGCATTGTTTCATCCATGGCAAATCATGCCTGACTAATTTGATCTAGTTTGAGGAGGTGACAAAGGCGAGGGTAGGTTAGTGGATGTTGTCTCCATGGATTTTAGTAAGACATAGAAACATAGAAACATAAGACATTTGATAAAGTCTCTCATAATAGACTGAACCAGAATATTAAGATGCATGAAATCCACAGTGAATTGGTCGTTTGGTTTCAGACTGTTTTAGTTAGAAGACAGGGTAGTAGTGGTAGTGTGTTATTCTGGCTAGAAGTCAGTGATTATTGGAGCTCCGCAGAGTTCTGCATTGGGATATGTTTGTTTATGATTTAAATTACTTATAAATGTGTATGGGTTAGTTAGAGCAGTGAGGAGGGCTGTCAAAGCATACAGCAGCATATAGAAACATAGAAAATAGGTGCAGGAGTAGGTCATTTGGCCCTTCGAGCCTGCACCGCCATTCAATATGATCATGGCTGATCATCCAACTCAGTATCCTGTACCTGCTTTCTCTCCATACCCCCTGATCCCTTTAGCCACAAGGGCCACGTCTAACTCCTTCTTAAATATAGCCAATGAACTGGCCTCAACTACATTCTGTGGCAGAGAATTCCAGAGACTCACCACTCTCTGTGTAAAAAATGTTTTTCTCATCTCAGTCCTAAAAGATTTCCCCATTATCCTTAAACTGTGACCCCTTGTTCTGGACTTCCCCAACATCGGGAACAATCTTCCTGCATCTAGCCTGTCCAACCTCTTAAGAATTTTGTAAGTTTCTATAAGGTCCCCCCTCAATCTTCTAAATTCTAGCGAGTACAAGCCGAGTCAATCCAGTCTTTCTTCATATGAAAGTCCTGACATCCCAGGAATCAGTCTGGTGAACCTTCTCTGTACTCCCTCTATGGCAAGAATGTCTTTCCTCAGATTAGGAGACCAAAACTGTACGCAATACTCCAGGTGTGGTCTCACCAAGACCCTGTACAACTGCAGTAGAACCTCCCTGCTCCTATACTCAAATCCTTTTGCTATGAATGCTAACATACCATTTGCTTTCTTCACTGCCTGCTGCACCTGCATGCCTACTTTCAATGACTGGTGTACAATGACACCCAGGTCTCGTTGCATCTCCCCTTTTCCTAATCGGCCACCATTCAGATAATAGTCTACTTTCCTGTTTTGCCACCAAAGTGGATAACCTCATATTTATCCACATTATACTGCATTTGCCCACTCACCCAGCCTATCCAAGTCATCTTGCAGCCTCCTAGCATTGTCCTCATAGATCAGTTACAGAAATGGGTAGGGAAACGGCAGATGGAGTTTATTCCAAGCAAGTGTGAAGCCTGGCACTTTAGAATTTGAATGTGTGGAAAAAATACAATTAATGGCAAGACCTTTAATAGCATTGATGTATAGAAGGATCTTGCAGTCTAAATCCATAGCTCCTTAAAAGTGACAACACAAGAAGATAGAATGGCAAAGAAGGCACGGCATGCTTGCTTTCATTCATCAGGGCACTGAGAAAAAGAATCAGAAACTCATGTTGCAGCTTCACACTACTTTGGTATGGCTGCATTTGGAGTATTGTGTGCACTTGTGGTTTACCAGAAGGCAGCCTGGATTAGGTTATTAGCTATAATGAGAGGCTGGACAATCTTGGAACATTTTCTCTAGAACATGGGGGGTTGAGGGGAGACCTGACAGAAACATAAAATTATGAGGCATAGATACGGTAGGTAGTCAGAACTTTTTTCTCCCAAGGTGGAAATGGTCAACGCTGCATTCAACTCCAAGCAAAATAACATTTCACCCTCCCATTATTGAATGGGAAAAGCACTAAGCACATGTTTATGTTTAAACATCTCAGACTTACTCTTCTAATTTAATATTGATGAAAGTACCTTGGAACACGCAATTTATTGTGAGGGGGTGGGGGGAGATGAGGAGTGGTGGAGCAAGGGGATAGAGGGAGAGGAGGTGGGTAGAGAGGGAGAGGGAGAAATCATTATAGAGGTCCGACAGAGGCCAATACAATGTTTGAGAAAGTACATCATTATCAGTTCATCAGTTTTAACTTATTGTCATGTGTACCGAGGTACAGTGAACACCTTTTGTGTGCTAACCAGACAGCGGAAAGACAATACGCGATTACAATCAAGCCATTCACAGTGCACAGATACATAAGGAAATATCATTCAGTGCAAGATAAAGCCAGTAAAGTCCAATCAAAGATAGTCTGAGGGTCACCAATGAGGTAGATAGTAGTTAGGACTGCTCTCCAGTTGTGATAGGATGGTTCTCTCTACTTCAGAGTACCTCTAGTTCCTAATCAAAAACAAGAATAATCGGCAGGTTTCCAATGACCGTCATCGACTTCTACAGATGCATCATAGAAAACATCTATCAGGATGTGCTACATCTTGTTGCTACCTACTCTAATACATGAAATTGCAAACTTCTGAATGTAGCCCAGTACATCATACAAACCAGTCTCTTCCACATCAACTCGAGCTATACTTCACATTGCCTTGGGAAAGCAGCCAACATAATCAAGGACCATTCACACCCTTCTCTCCACTACCATCAGACAGAAGAAATAAAAGTTTGAAAGCAAGTACCAACAGATTCAGGAACTGCTTCTTCCTTGTTGTTATCAGAATACAGAATGGCCCTCCATTAGCGATGGGCAATGTCCCAATCTCCCAACCTACCCTTAGCAGTCCTTAGACTTTCCTTTATCTGCACATTCTCCGTAGCTGTAACAGTACAATGCTGTAGCACTATGGTATTTTTCTCTTTGCACTACTTGCTGCACTCGTATACAGATACATAGACAATAGGTGCAGGAGTAGGCCATTCGGCCCTTCGAGCCAGCACCACCATTCAATATGATCATGGCTGATCATCCAGAATCAGTACCCCGTTCCTGTTTTTAGCCCATATCCCTTGATTCCTTTAGCCCCAACTGCTAAATCTAACTCTCTCTTGAAAACATCCAGTGATTTAGCCTCCACTGCTTTCTGTCGCAGAGAATTCCACAGATTCACAACGCTCTGTGTGAAAATGTTTTTCCTCATCTCAGAGAGGGAGAGGGAGGGGAAAGTTGGGGAGGTGAGGAATAGAGGGGGGAGTCGGGGAGGTAGGGAAAGGAGGGAAAGGAGGGCAGTGGGGGAGGTGAGGAGGGAGAGTGGGGGGGGGGGTGGGATAAGGGGGGGGATGTGAGAAGCGGGGGAGCAGGAGGATAGAGGGAGAGGAGGGGGGTAGGGAGGGGAGAGGGGTTATGGAGGGAGGGAGGGAGTGACTAAGGGTCGGGGAAAGTAGAGGGAGGGAGAGTTGAGGGAGGGAGTGGGGGAGGGGAGGAGGAGAGGGGAAAGAAGAGGGAGGGTGAAGAGGAGGGAGAGGGAGTGCTGGGGATGAGGGGGAATGGAGCAGGATAGGGTAGGAAGAGGGATGGCAAGATAATGGGGGAGGCAAGGGGGAAGAGGGAGGAGGGAAGGGGAGAGAGCAGAGGAGGGTTGGTGGAGGGTGGGGAGAAGGGGGATAACGGAGGAGGGAAATAGGGGACTGAAGAGGGAGAGTGAGATGGGTTCACATTGATATTTAATTTTACAGGTTATTGCCATTTTGAACTTTAAAACTGTCACAGTCACGCTCTCACTTGCCAGCCGCGCCTGCGCATTTGTGAGAGGGTTGCCGTCACTCACATCACAACGGGAATCTCTGGCTTCACAATGGTAACCCGTCAGCCGCGCCAGCGCAGTTGGGGGCTACGGGTCAGGGTTGGAATATTGCCTTGGGTGACGGGCCGACTTGTACAAAACAAATTCAAATCTTTTTTTTTTTTGGAAATGGCCAAATAATACCATCAATGTTCTTCCAGCATGCTTTTTATGAGCAGTAGAATTTTCTGACTGATTAGGTGGAGTCACTTTTAAATTAATAACTGATGTACTTAAAAATCATAATGGAGAACTTTTCCCATCCTTAGCTTGCAGCGATATATTTTCATATATAGTCATTCTTATGGATAAAATGCAGCAGACAATATTTGTACAGCCAACTCCCCCAAGGGCAATGTAAACATGTTAATATATAGCTATCAACCATAATGTGGTTGATAACTATATATTGGCTAATTCACAGGGCGGCACAGTGGCATACTTGGTAGAGCTGCTACTGCCACACAGCACGAGACACCTGGGTTTGATCCCAACCTCGGATGCTGTCTGTGTGCAGTTAGCATGTTTCCCCTGTGACCACATGGCTTTACCCCAGATGCTCTGGTCTAGGCAAGGCAACTTTAATTAGGCAAGGCGACTTTAGCTAGGCAAGGCAACTTTGGCATTTCCAAACCAAAGGCAACACAGCTTTAGCATTTCCAAACCAAAGGCTTTAGCATTTCCAAACTGTATTTTCAAACGGCATTAAGGGCACTGACAGGTCAGTAAAACCACTCACAGTTCAGTTGACATGTGTTCAGTGTTATTCACAGCTCAGACTGAGAGACGTGACCCTCTCATTCCCCCATCTTACAGAGACTGACTGAGGCACTGAACACTTCCGGGTTTTATATTCCCTCCGGAAAGGGCATGGCCTTCAGGAGAGAGAATTTCCCTCTCATCCTTCTAAACTCCAGAGTGTACAAGCCCAGCTGCTCCGTTCTCTCAGCATATGACAGTCCCGCCATCCCGGGAATTAACCTTGTAAACCTACGCTGCACTTCCTCAATAGCAAGAATGTCCTTCCTCAAATTAGGGGACCAAAACTGCACACAATACTCCAGGCGTGGTCTCACTAGGGCTCTGTACAACTGCAGAAGGACCTCTTTGCTCCTATATTCGACTCCTCTTGTTATAAAGGCCAACATGCCATTCGCTTTCTTCACTGCCTGCTGTACCTGCATGCTTACTTTCATAGACTGATGTACAATGTTCCCCAGATCTCCTTTTCACAAACTGACGCCATTTAGATAGTAATCTGCTTTCCTGTTTTTGCTATCAAAGTGGATAACCTCACATTTATCCGCATTGAACTTCATCTGCCATGCATCTGCCCACTCCCCCAACCAGTCCATTGTCACCCTGCATTCTCATAGCATCCTCCTCACAATTCACACTGTCATCCAGCTTTGTGTCATCTGCAAATTTGCTAATGTTACTTTGAAACCCTTCATCCAAATCATAGATGTATATTGTAAATAGCTGCGGTCCCAACACCAAGCCTTGCGGTACCCCACTAGTCACTGCCTGCCATTCTGAAAGGCACCCGTTAATCCCTACTCTTTGTTTCCTGTCTGCCAACCACTTCTCTATTCATGTCAGCACTCTACTCCCAATACCATGTGCCCTAATTTTGCCCACTAATCTCCTATGTGGG
Organism: Amblyraja radiata; assembly: GCF_010909765.2. Classification (NCBI taxonomy): domain Eukaryota; kingdom Metazoa; phylum Chordata; class Chondrichthyes; order Rajiformes; family Rajidae; genus Amblyraja; species Amblyraja radiata. Next base: position 84,391,763 of record NC_045957.1, read on the forward strand.
ACCTTATCAAATGCTTTCTGAAAGTCCGGGTACACTACATCCACTGGCTCTCCCTTGTCCATTTTCCGAGTTACATCTTCAAAAAATTCCAGAAGATTAGTCAAGCATGATTTCCCCTTTGTAAATCCATGCTGACTCGGACCGATCCTGTTACTTCTATCCAAATGTGCGGCTATCTCATCTTTTATAATTGACCCCAGCATCTTTCCCACCACCGATATCAGGCTAACTGGTCTATAATTCCCCGTTTTCGCTCTCCCACCTTTCTTAAAAAGTGGGATAACATTAGCTACCCTCCAATCCACAGGAACGGATCCTGAGTCTATAGAACATTGGAAAATTATCACCAAAGGACGCACCTCAAAGATCGAGCTCATAACAGGCTGAAGGCTAACTGGATTGGTCAAATATATCCCTCCTCCTTTCTCTCCAAAACCAGAGGTACTGCAATTATAATTCTTAAGGGTATACCATTTAAACATAAAACCACCATAGCAGATAAAGAGGGTAGGTACGTCATATTATCGGGGGAAATATATTCTACCCCACTTACTATGGTGAATATCTATGCTCCCAACTTTGATAATCCACAATGTTTTAATAAAATATTTAACATAATCTCAGAGTCCACCCAGCAAAACCTGATAATAGGGGGAGATTTCAACTGTGTTTTCGATCAATATTTGGATAAATCCTCACAACAAAAGAGATACAACACAAAAACAAAATCCAGCAAACTCCTAAATACATATATAGAAAATACAAATATAGCAGACGTATAGAGGATTGCAAATCCATCCGGAAGAGAATATTCCTTTTATTCATCCGCACATAAAACTTATACACGTATTGACTATTTTCTGGTGGACACAAAATTAATACCTTTTACAACTAGAAACATAAAAACATAGAGAATAGGGGTAGGAGTAGGCCATTTGGCTCTTCGAGCCTGCACCGCCATTCAATATTGATTGAATTGAATTGAATTGAATGCCTTTATTGTCATTCAGACCTTACGGTCTGAACGAAATTTCGTGCCTGCAGTCATACATACAATCATACAATAATAACAACAATAAACACAAATTAACATCCACCACAGTGAGTCCTCCAAGCACCTCCTCACTGTGGTGAAGGCAAAAATCTTAGGGCTGCAGTCTCTTCCCTCCTCTTCTCCCTCTGCGCTGAGGCGATTCCCCACCGGGCGATGGTACAAACAGTCCCGCGGCTCACCGAACCCCGCAACGGGCCGGCTCAAACACCGCGGCCCGGGGTGGTCAAAGCTGCCGCCCTCCAGTCCAACGGACGCAGCCGCTGGCCCGCGGCTCAACCCCGGACTCAGGTCATAGCCGCCAGAACGTCGTCCCAGCCACCGGAGCACCGTTCCAGCCCCGAGCCAGATCGCCCTCACGTGAGTGCCGTTCCTCCCTCGGGCTGGGCCACTCCGACGGGAGCACCGTTCCACCCTCGGGCTGGGCCACTCCGACGGGAACGCCGTTCCACCCTCGGGCTGGGGCACTCCAACGGGAGCGCTGCGCCACCCTCGGGCTGGGCCACTCCGACGGGAGCGCCGTTCCACCCTCGGGCTGGGCCACTCCGACGGGAGCGCCATTCCAGCCCCGAGCCGGGCCGCCCTCACGGTAGCGAGCCCAGGGCAAGTCCTGACTGGCTCTGCCTCCGGAGTCTCGAGGCCGCCAGCTCCGCCATCAGGCCTCAGCGCAGACGGAGGCAGAGAAGGGGGATACGATAAAAAAGTCGTATTCCCCTGAAGAGAGAGACAGCAAGCCCCTTTCTCATCTCAGTCCTAAAAGATTTCCCCTTTATCCTTAAACTGTGACCCCTTGTTCTGGACTTCCCCAACATCGGGAACAATCTTCCTGCATCTAGCCTGTCCAACCCCTTAAGAATTTTGTCTGTTTCTATAAGATCCCCCCTCAATCTTCTAAATTCTAGCGAGTACAAGCCGAGTCAATCCAGTCTTTCTTCATATGAAAGTCCTGACATCACAGGAATCAGTCTGGTGAACCTTCTCTGTACTCCCTATATGGCAAGAATGTCCTTCCTCAGATTAGGAGACCAAAACTGTACGCAATACTCCAGGTGTGGTCTCACCAAGACCCTGTACAACTGTAGTAGAACCTCCCTGCTCCTATACTCAAATCTTTTTGCTATGAATGCTAACATACCATTCGCTTTCTTCACAGCCTGCTGCACCTGCATGCCAACTTTCAATGACTGGTGTACCATGACATCCAGGTCTCGTTGCATCTCCCCTTTTCCTAATCGGCCACCATTCAGATAATAGTCTACTTTCCTGTTTTTGCCACCAAAGTGGATAACCTCACATTTATCCACATTATACTGCATCTGCCATGCATTTGCCCACTCACCCAGCCGATCCAAGTCACCTTGCAGCCTCTTAGCATCCTCCTCACAGCTAACACTGCCCCCCAGCTTCGTGTCATCCGCAAACGTGGAGATGTTGCATTCAATTCCCTCGTCCAAATCATTAATATATATTGTAAATAGCTGGGGTCCCAGTACTGAGCCTTGCGGTATCCCACTAGTCACTGCCCGACATTCTGAAAAGGACCCGTTTACTCTTACTCTTTGCTTCCTGTCTGCCAACCAGTTCTCTATCCACATCAATACTGAACCCCCAATACCGTGTGCTTTAAGTTTGGAAACTAATCTCTTATGTGGGACCTTGTCGAAAGCCTTCTGAAAGTCCAGATATAACACATCAACTGGTTCTCCCTTATCCACTCTACTAGTTACATCCTCTAAAAATTCTATAAGATTCGTCAGACATGATTTACCTTTCATAAATCCATGCTGACTTTGTCCAATGATTTCACCACTTTCCAAATGTGTTGCTATCCCATCTTTATTAACTGACTCTAGCAGTTTCCCCACTACCGATGTTAGACTAACTGTAATTCCCCGTTTCCTCTCTCCCTCCCTTTTTAAAAAGTGGGGTTACATTAGCTACCCTCCAATCCTCAGGAACTACTCCAGAATCTAAAGAGTTTTGAAAAATTATCACTAATGCATCAACTATTTCTGGGGCTACTTCCTTAAGTACTCTGGGATGCAGCCTATCTGGCCCTGGGGATTTATCGGCCTTTAATCCATTCAATTTACCCAACACCACTTCCCGGCTAACCTGGATTTCACTCAGTTCCTCCATCTCATTTGACCCCCGGTCCCCTGCTATTTTCGGCAGATTATTTAAGTCTTCCTTAGTGAAGACAGAACCAACATAGTTATTCAATTGGTCTGCCATGTCCTTGTTCCCCATGATCAATTCACCTGTTTCTGACTGCAAGGGACCTACATTTGTTTTAACTAATCTTTTTCTCTTCACATATCTATAAAAACATTTGCAGTCAGTTTTTATGTTCCCTGCCAGTTTTCTTTCATAATCTATTTTCCCTTTCCTAATTAAGCCCTTTGGTCCTCCTCTGCTGGACTGAATTTCTCCCAGTCCTCTGGTAGGCTGCTTTTTCTGACTAATTTGTATGCTTCATCTTTTGTTTTGATACTATCCCCGATTTATTCTTTTGCCAAACTGGGATGAACATCCCAAATATCATAATAGTATTATTTCCGATCATTCCCCGCTAACCTTCTCCCTATAACTAGAAGGAATGTACAATTAAAAAGCGGTCTGGGGGTTTAATCCCCAATTACTAACTAACCCAGTTTGCTGTGAATATATAAAACAACAGATGGAATTCTTTTTTGAGACAAATGATACTCCAGGCATTTCGGCTTCGTTATTATGGGAATCTTTTAAGACCTTTATCAAAGGCTCTATCATTTCATATCAAGCATAAAAAAGGATGAACAACTGCAATTAGAAGAACAGATCACACAGCTGGATTCATGAAATGCGACAGATCCGTCTATGGATAAACATAATAAGATAGAAGTATTAAAATTCAAGCTAAACCGAATTCTCTCTGCAAGAGTTATCAGGCTATTTCAAATTACTAAACAGGAAAACTTTGAATTCAGCGACAAACCGCATAAACTTCTAGCACGTCAGTTGAGAAAAGTGGAAAAGGATCATACTATTCAAAAAATCAGATCAGAAAAAGGTGAACTGTTCACACTTCCAAAAGATATTAACGAAAGATTTGTCCAATTCTATCAAAATTTATATACATCCAAAACATCAACAGAAACGATAAAAATTACAAACTTCCTTGATAACTGAAATTTTCCGTCACTTAACGTGGTGGAACGTGATGAGTTAGGAGCACAGATTACAATTAAAGAAATCGAAGAGACTATTAATTCATTGAAGAATGGCAAAACCCCAGGCCCAGATGGGTTTAGTAATGAATTTTATTAAAAAATTTAAGACTTAATCTCCCCGCATTTACAAAACCTTTATATACACGCATTTAAAGAACAGACGCTACCACAAACTTTAGCCGAATCAATTATTACATTGATACCCAAAAAAGATCTGGAAGAGCCGGGATCATACAGAGCAATTGCCCTGTTAAATACAGATCAGAAAATATTAGCTAAAACCCTGGCAAGAAGACTAAGTAAATACGTTAATAAATTAATACATTCTGATCAAACTGTATTTATACCCAAGAGACATTCGTTTAACAATTTGAGATGCCTGTTTAATAAAATGCACTCACACAGAACGATAAAGGAAGACTTATCAATTATTTCATTAGACGCAACTTTTTGTACTATTACTGGGCAACGAATATTAAAAACGTAATCTATTGGATGGACAACACATGCCAACAGGTAAAATGGTTAATAATGGAGAGAGAAGATTGTTCGCCTTTTAATATAGTCGCGATTCTTCTCTCTCCAAAAAATTTGAAGAAAATACTATACGAGAAAAATCCGATTATCCACAGTACCCTACGAATCTGGAAACAAGTGAAGTCAACCCTTAAACTGAGAAACTCATCTCTTCTCTCCCCAATTGTCTTCTCTCCCCAATTGTCAACAACCCTTCGGTCAAGCCGTCTATTTTAGACAAGACGTTCACACACTGGGAAAGATTAGGAATTAAAAAACTGGGTGATCTTTATGAGATGGGAACTCTTCTCTCATTTCAAGAATTACAGTCAAAATATCATCTGAAAGGTAGCCAATACTTTAGATACCTTCAAATACGAGACTATCTGAAATCATATATCCAAGACTATCAATATATGTTTCTAGACACACTAGACGAATGTATGAATAGAAACTCGGACTCAAACAAGTTAATATCATACCTATATAATACCCTTTTAAATATACAAACCCCATCGACAGAAGTAATTAGAAGAGCTTGGGAAGATGAACTTGGTCTAACAATTTTAAAAGACAAATGGGAGGAAAGCCCATACACAACTGTTCTCTTAACGTTAGGCATTCGCTAATACAATTTAAAATACTGCACAGACTCTATTATTCAAAGTCTAAACTGAATAAGATCTTCCCAAATGATTCTCCTATTTGTGCGAAATGTCTCCTTCAGGAAGCAACTATAACCCATTCCTTTGCCTCTTGTATAAAGTTACATAATTTCTGGAGAGGAATTTTTGATTTTTTTTCTAAAACACTAAAAATAAAATTAGAGCCCGACACGGAACTGATCACTCTAGGTACTTCAGAAGCCTGTTCTGAGCTATCACTATTTCAAAGACGTTTCCTTAATTATGGCCTGATAATGGCAAAAAAATTAATACTTAAATTTTGGAAACATACATCAGTCTCAAATGTGGATTACAAACATGTCCGACACACTACATCTTGAAAATATTAGACTTATCTTGGCAGAAAAACCAGATAATTTTTCCAAGACATAGACACCCTTTACTGATTTCTTACCAGGATAGTATGGCGCAACACAACTTTGGATTTAAATCCAACTATGGGTTGGGTGAGGTGGGTGGGGAGGGACGAGAGGCAGGTATACCACCACTTTTATCTCTCTTTTTCATTTTGTTCTTTTTATTTCTATTTCTCTCTTCTTTCTTTCTTTTACCCACTCTTTGGCTACACTACTTTGGTAGTCTACAGGTCCTATCTTTGCACATCTCACTTTTTCTCTTGTTCTTTCTCTTTTCTTTTCTTCTAATTCTAAGTTAAAAAGTCAAAATTGCCGTACAATAACTGTATAATTTTATATGCCATTTGTTCTACTCTTGTACATTTGCTTCTAATAAATTAAATTTTTTTTTTTTTTTTTAAATCACCAATGCATCCACGATTCCTAGAGCCACTTCCTTAAGTACCCTGGGATGCAGACCATCAGGCCCTGGGGATTTATCAGCCTTCAGTCCCATCAGTCTATCCAACACCATTTCCTGCCTAATGTGGATTTCCTTCAGTTCCTCTGTCACCCCAGATCGTCTGGCCACTACTATATCAGGAAGATTGTTTGTGTCCTCCTTGGTGAAGACAGATCCAAAGTACCTGCCATTTCCTTGTTCCCATAATAAATTCACCTTTTTCGGTCTTCAAGGGTCCAACTTTGGTCTTAACTAATTTTTTCTTCTTCACATACCTAAAGAAGTTTTTACTATCCTGCTTTATATTCTTAGCTAGCTTACCTTCGTACCTCATCTTTTCTTCCCGCATTGTCTTTTTGGTTATCTTCTGTTGTTCTTTAAACATTACCCAATCCTCTTGCTTCCCGCTAATCTTTGCTACGTTGTACTTCTTTGCTTTAATTTTTATACTGTCCCTGACGTCCCTTGTCTGCCATGGTCGTCCCTTTCTCCCCTTGGAATCTTTCTTCCTCCTAGGAATGAACTGATCCTGCACCTTCTGTATTATTCCTAGAAACACCTGCCATTTTTGTTCCACTGTCATCCCTGCTAGTGTATCTTTCCAGTCAACTTTGGCCAGCTCCTCCCTCATGGCCCCATAGTCCCCTTTATTCAACTGCAACACTGACACCTCCGATCTACTCTTCTCCCTCTCCAATTGCAGATTAAACCTGACCATGTTATGGTCACTGCCTCCTAATGACTCATTAACCTCGAGGTCCTTTATCAAATCTGGTTCATTACATAACACTAAATCCAGAATTGCCTTCTTCCTGGTAGGCTCCAATACAAGCTGTTTAAAGAATCCATCACGGAGGCACTCTACAAAGTCCCTTTCTTGGGGTCCAGCACCAACCTGATTTTCCCAGTCTACCTGCATGTTGAAATCTCCCATAACAACCACAACATTACTTTTACTACATGCCAATTTTAACTCCTGATTCAACTTGCGCCCTATGTCCAGGCTACTGTTTGGGGGCCTGGAGATTAGTCCCATTAGGGTCTTTTTACCCTTACAATTCCTTAGTTCTATCGACTCCATAGTCAAAAAGGCCCAACAGAGGATGTACTTCCTGCGGCAGCTGATGAAACACAATCTGCCACAGGCGATGATGGTCCAATTCTATACTACCATAGTACAATCTGTCCTCACCTTCTCTATCATGGTCTGGTTTGGCTCAACCACCAAACACGACATCCGGAGGCTGCAGCGAATCGTGTGATCAGCTGAGAAGGTTGTTGGCTGCAACCTTCCCACCCCCCCATTGCCAAACTGTACACTGCAAGGGCAGGAAGCGAGCGGGTAAGATCATCTCTGATCCCTCTCACCTGGGCCACAAACTCTTTGAAGCACTTCCCTCTGGAAGGCAACTCCGGACAGTCAAAGCTGCCACAGCCAGACCTAAAAACAGCTTCTTTCCTCGAGCAGTAGCTCTACTCAATAACCAAAAGTCTGTAGTCTCCTTTTGCTGTGGTATTTTATTTCATTCACATATTTAAACTGTAATGTCTTAATGTTTTAACATTTTATGTTTTATTCTTAATGGTTTACTGTATGTCGTGTGTTACTGGCGTGCGGAGCACCAACGCAAATTCCTTGTACGTGTACATTCTTGGCCAATAAACATATTCATTCATTCATTCATATGATTGTACAATGCAAAACATACAACAGTACAGCTCAGGAGCACGACTTTCAGCCCACAATATCTGTGCCAAACATGATGCCAAATTACAACACTCCATTCTGCCTGCATGTGATCCATATGCATCTATTCCTTGCATATCCTCTGGTCAAACTGTTAATGTGTAGAGCAGGCAACATCAAGAACATTCAATTCTCAATAATGGCCAAAGACAAGGATGAAACATTTGTAATCTTCAACTGAAGGTGCTGCATGGATAATCCATTTCATCATCCTCCCAATATCAATGCCATTGAAGCAGTCCATCCAGTCTGAATGCAAAATCAAGAAAAGGGCAATAGCACCGTGCACAGTAAAATCTATTTGAGCAAGCAGCAGTCAAGCTGCAGTGCTGGAAGACTTTGCAGGACTAGCTGTACCTTATGCCAAGGCTTTCCTGTTCAGTTAAAATGCTAGCATCAATGTGGAAATTTGTCAAGCTGTGTCCCATCCATGGAAACAGGACAGATCCAACGATTTGTATTTGTACTTGCAATCATAAACAGTTATGGAAGTTGTCAGAAAATGTGCTACCAAACAGCATTTCCTCATTAATAATCCACTCTCCAGAGCTTAGGTTAAGTTTTGCCAACCCGCACAATCCAGACCTTTCACAGCTGAGCAAGAACAAGGATCCCCTTGGTTTTTTTTTTTTCAAGAAACAGTAATGTTGTGGCAAATTAGTGGATTAGTAATCCAGAGGCCTACACTTACACTCAGAGACAAATTTGAATCTCCAGAGAGCAACTGGGTAATTTAAATTCAGTTAATTTATTGTTCACTCTGGCAGACCATGGCTGCAGTTTGCACTATCTACCAAGAGCCCTGCAGAAACTTACAAAGTCTTCTTTGACATTTCCCAAACCCATTCATTATATCCAAATACATCTGCATCCTGTTATATCATTTCTGAATCATGGGTTGACTGAATATTTTAAGCAACTGGTAATAAGTCTTCCTCTTTTCTGAGACTAATTTCTGGTAAGTAATTTTAGGAAAAAGCTGGTGTAACATATATGGACTTTGCACAAATGTCTTGGCACACATTATCAATTTTGCACTGCAGCTTATGAAGTCATTTACCAATAGCCAATGCCTTAATGTCCCAAGAATCCAATTAAATATCTGATTTCAAGCATATGAAAAACAAAAACTATGTGACTCTCTTCTGTCCGACTCATATTTTCCTCAGAGTTTGAAACTTAAAAGTAACAAGCTTTAAATTCTTAGCAATAAGAACATTTATTGAGTTAAAAAGTGTGCGCATAGAAATAAACTTAGATACTGTAGCAATTGCTCTAGTAATGTACAGGGAAAGTCAGGGGCAGACAAATCAGGATGAAAGAGTGCAAGATAAATGAAATGAGGCAAAAGGAGGTAGGTGCGGCAGGAAGAGGTAGAGGGAGAGAGTATTTGAACAAGAGAATGAAGGGAGGAGGGAATAAAGAGAACAGTGAGGTAACTGAGAAAGTCTATCAGAGGAAATGGAGGAGAAAGTTGTCTTTAATCTGTTAAGTAATGATCAGTAAGAAAAGGGAGGTTATTTGCAGAGCATAAGGTACAAGAATTGGAAGCCCAAAGGTAAATTAACATTGAGGATTAGTGTGCAATAAGGAGAGGGATTTAACTTGGAGAGTGGCTCCAATGACCCACAAACCTCATCAGGAGAGGAAGAAAACGCTGCATTGAATTAAGGATTTGAAGAAGGGAAGGAGTTGGCGGTTGTGGAAGTCCATTGGATTTTTAAGAATGCAAAGGAGCAAAGACTGTAATTAGAATGACATTCATGATGCCTCAGAAATGATCTGACACACACACACTGGCACACGCACACACACTGGCACACGCATGCACATACTGGCGCACACACCCGAATGAAGAAGAAAGAAAAACAAAGCGATGTGTATATCCAGTAAACGAATCAAATATACTGTTGTCTTATTGGATGAGGGCAACTCCTTGCCGCTGCTCAAATGGAAGGATGCAGAATTAATCAAACTACTTTTATATATTTGGCAACAGGAACAAGTTCACACTTTTATAATTTGTGAGTATTTATGGGTAGAAGTTTTATTTTACATGGGGTTGGAACCAAAATATAAAGAAAATTTTTGAAAGATTTACTTACCCATCTAACCTGACATCAGGTAAAGTCCTGTTGAGAGCTATCATATCACTTGCCATCAAATTGAACTGATTGATTTTAAACATCTCCTTCATTTTTTCTTGTTTTTCCTTTGAGATTATTACAGGCTTCCCCATCTCCCCAGGACCTTCTTGTGGTTTCTGTATCACATCTGAAATATAGGAAGTTTTCATTACTCAGCTTTAGAATCAAAGAAACCACCAGTGCAGTCACCTCAAAAAGCCTTAAACTTTTAAAAAAATGTTAAAACTTATTTTCTGAAGCAGCTGATTTAATTTGTATCATTATCAAATCAATTATTCAATTATAGTGTTCCAGTTGCTACTTCATTTTTATAAAATCAGTCTGTTCAAATTAACCTATCGTATTCACTATCGATAGGTCTATGTTGCTGCTACATTATTCCTTTGACATAGGAGTTACGATTATGTAGGAGAGTAATACTGGCTCTCTTCATTTTTGCTATTGAAATGTATTAGTTTCATCTGTCATCCACCCATCCTTTTTTCCAGTTTCTGTCCATGTTCTCCTGAAGCCTGTCATTATTCTCAAATAGTATATATCCAGGTTGATTACATTTCTGTTTATTTTTAATCACCACCATCTTCTGTATTATACAATGTAAATCCAATTACATTTCATCAACAAATGCTGCAGCAAAATATCAGCAGTCCTAATACCAACTTTTGAAAAACCACTATGCATTTCCTCCAATGCAAAAATCAATAGTTCATCACCACAATTTTCTCTTCCCAAGCCAATTTTATATCGGTTTTACCACCATCCTTGAAATTTCACAATTGTGGTGAAGTGGTAAATGTTGAGAGCTCTAAGATGTAAATATTACCAGCAATTTGACTTGGCCCAACCACATTGAAGTTATTGTGTAAAAAAAAAGCACACTAATGCCTCTACTTCCTCTGGAAACCAAGGAAATTTGGCATGTTGCCAATGACTCAGCAACTTCTACAGATACACCGTACAAAACATTCTATTGTGTTGCACCACAGCTTGGTTTGGGAACAGCTCTGCCCAAGAGAAAAGGAAAATGTTGAGTTGTGGATGTAGCCCAGTCTTTTCCACAGACTAGAACTGAATCAATTTGCCCGATTCCATCCTGACAAATCTGACCTTCTACAGTTTACGCTGCCTCAGAAAGCAGCCAACATAATCAAAGATCTTTCCCACCACAATCATTCCTTCTCTTCGTTCTTGTGAAGCAGAAAATATAAAAGCTTAAAGGGGTCATACCACCAAACAGCTTTTCCCCCTCATCAGATTTCTGAAAAGTTCTTCTCCCCAGGGTCGTCTTAACGCATGGGCACGCTGGGCAGTTGCACGGGGCCCCACGAGCATAGGAGCCCCATGCTAAACTATGTATTGTAGAATGTTATTGTAGAACATGAAAACGGAGAAGAAGATCGCAAGTGCATGACGGCATAAAGAAGCTGGAAGTGTAGGGGACCCAGTGCACTGCTTTGCCCGGGGGCCTATAATGCTGTTAAGACGGCCCTGCTTCTCCCACAAGCTTGGGTGCAGTCCCAATCTACCAACCCATGTCATTGCGGACATTGGACTTTTTCACTGGAACTGTAATGCAATGATGCTGAAAACTATATTTTGGTCTCTGATATTTTGCTCTTTGCCCAACCTGTTGTATTTGTGCATGGCTTGAGTGTATTCCTTGCTTCAATTGGATAGCACATAAACAAAAGCCTTTCACTTATCTTGGTGCATGGCAATAAACCAATACCAAATATCTTTCTTGAATATTTAATAACTTGGCTTCAACTGCTGTCTGTGAAGGAATTGCACAGCCTCACTTATCACAGTCTTAAATGGCTTATGGGCCTGTCCCACTTAAGCGATTTTTCAGGCAACTGGAACGGCACCTGTCAGAGTGGAACACACATACACACACATGTCGCTTCCTTCAGCTGCCAGTTATGCAGGCGAGGGACAGGGCAAGTGGGGGGAGCGCTGTCTGAGTGAAATTCACACGGTGCAAAGCCAATGTGATACTGACACACAATGTGATGAACAGGAAGGTTGGCCCTGTAATTAAGACGGTGAAAGCGCAGTGGACGGGAAGGGTCACACAAGTCCTTTAAAAGAGGGGGGGGAGAAGGGTGGACAAGGGGGGGCAGGGGGGGGACAAGGGGAACGGGGGGGACGACGACAAGGGGGTGAGACAACTTTTAAGAAGCCAGAAATACACAGATGTGAAGCTTACAGGTCGGTTATCCTTGGTTCTGAAAACTATTGCTGATGTTTTTTTTCCCAATGAGCCAATGAAATTCACCTGTCAGCACCGGCCACAACCTAAGAGAACCTTCGACCTCCTGGCAACCCACTAGGTCCTCCTAGCGACCCACCTACGGCACGAGAATTCTCGCTACTCTCCATGGCGGCTTCATTCTGGTCGCCGCTAATTTTTCAACATGTTGAAAAATTCGTCACAACCATAACGAGGCCGGGACTAGTTCCCCAAATGCGGGAACTCCTCACGACCATGAAGGCGACTACCCGGCAACCACCCACGAACATGTGGCAACTGCCTAGTCTCCTGCAGTCGCCTAAGTGGGTCCATGAGTCTTTATCCTTAAATTGCAACTCCTGGTCCTGGATTCTCTGGCCATCCGTAATATCCTTCCAGCATCTAATTTAACCAGTCTGTTTAAATTGTATAAGTTTCAATATGGCACTCTCACAGTCTTCTAAACTCTTGAATACTGGCCTTATTGATGTACACTCTTTTGATTCAGTCTGGACATCCCAGGAATATGTCTGATGAACTCCACTCATGGAAAAACATTTATCCTCCAATTAAAAGAACAAACATGCACAAAATACTCAAGATGTGATTTCACCATGGCCCTGCACACTTGCAAAACATCTCTGCATTTGTACTCAAGTCCTCTATGAAGATCAGCATACAAAAGCCCATATCTATAGGTTTGGCACACAAACTGCATTAGCTGCCACCTTATCGTCATAAGGTACGATTACTAAGTTTGATTTAACTTTTTCTCCAGTTTTCCAAAAGCCAATTCACTGTTACAATTATCTCCAGGCTTTCCAGATAATAAGCTGGATGACTTGCAATTGACAAGTTTATCCCTTAGTTTTTGTGTTAAGTTCTGGGCACCATGTTATAGGAAAGATGTTGTCAAGCTGGAAAGGCTACAGAGAAGATTTATGAGGATGTTGCCAGGACTAGAGGGTCTGAGCTACAGGAAGAGGTTGATTAGGCTGGGACTCAATTCTTTGAAGTGCATGAAGATGATTATAGAGTAGCAATGTTACAAAATTTTGAGATTTTAGAAATCAAGCCTGCAATTTATCCCATCAGATAAAGCATACAAAGAAGTTTAATTTGACACCTAATTCACTTTCATATCTTCAGTATTAAAAAAAGTTATGGCCATTTTCATACTCGGAAATTAGCATCTTGTTCCCTATTGATTTTCCATTGACTTAACACAAAAGCTGTGATCAAGAACAGTCTAAAGCCCATAACTTTATTAAAAATTAAGAGAACTGAAAGAAATTTTCAGTTATTATAGATTGAAGCATTCTGAAACAAACATTAAACAATCTTCCTTGGATGACCTGAAATTAAAGCATATAATTAGTTAGTTACCCAATTGTAGCTAATTCCAAAATTCAATTACTAGTTCTAAACATCTATCCATTTCTTAAGGAAAGATTAACATTTTTTAATAACCTAAGTGTCCAAAGAACATTCACACAATAATTCACAATAAAACATGATTTTTAAATCTCATTGATATTAATTTATGCCTAATGGAAGGGATTTAGTGTTCAATTGCTGTAAATTAATGGCCATTTAAATTAGCTTGCGAGTGGGATTTTGTGGAACGCGCTGGTTTGGAACACTGCCATTGCGGTGGATTTGAAGCCCATATGGCATGAAAGATACTGCGGGATTGAATGGGCCCCCAAGTCAGCTACTCGCAACATAAAATGTTGTATAAAGGGATCTTAAGAAGCCCTTTTTAATGTAAAAATAAACAACCTACCTTGCCTTGTCCCCTACATGAGATCCGTCCCGTTGTCGGGGTTCGCGGCTTTAGAGGATGATTTTTAATCTACTATAACAATTAAATAACCCAATTTAGTTTTAAAATAGCTGCAGCGAACGAATTTCGCAGCGATTTTTCGTCAGCAACTAAGTAGGCTGAACAAGATGGATTTCAACAGCCTAGAGAAAATCGTGTTTTAAACCCGCCAAAGTCGCACACACGGGCAGCGGCAGAACTGCAGCGCCGCTGAAGGCAAGTTTTGCAACATACCTATATAGAGGTGTATAAAATAATGAGAGAAATAGATCGGGTAGATACACAGAATATTCTAGAATCAGAGGACATAGGTGTGAAGGGATTTTTTTATTTTTTTTTATTAATCGGAATCTGAGGGGTAACATTTTCACACAAAGGGTGGTGTGTGTATGGAACAAGCTGCCAGAGGAGGTAGTTGAGGCTGGGACTATCTCAACGTTTAAGGAACAGTTGGGGTCAAGGAAAGATTGTTCACGTCGCGGCCCTGTTTCCATCAATCTTTCCACCACCATGCACAAGAAGCGACAAGACAGACACCATCGTATGCAGATGCCAAGAAGTGTGTTCAGCTCTGGCTGAACAACTTCTAATCTTGTGTGTGAACTCGATAAGAAGAAGAAACAGTTAGACAGGTACATGGATAGAACAGGTTTGGAGGGATATGGACAAAACACAGGCAGGTGGGACTAGTGTAGCTGGGACGTGTTGTCCAGTGTGGACAAGTTGGGCTGAAGGGCCTGTTTCCACATTGTATCACTATGACTCTAAACGAGTGGAGGGTATTGGTAATATGCAATTCCAAATACACATGCCCTTATACAAGGATGATCGGAAGCCTTTATTATCTCCATAATAGACACAAAATACTGGAGTAAAGTAGCAGGTCAGGCAGCATCTCTGGAGAAAAAGAATAGGTGACGTTTTGGGTATGAACACCTTCTTCAGATTGGAACCCACCGAGTTACTCATGCATTTTGTATCTATCTTCGGTATAAACCAGCACCTGCAGTTCTTTCCTGCTTATTATCTCCACACAGACTTCTCTCAGTATCCTTGGCGGACCAAGAACTTGCAGTTCCATATGTCAGTTCTATTTTGTTTGATCCCATCCAAATTCACCACCATCTCCTCTGCCACATTTGGCAGCATCCTATTCTGATGAAATTGAAAGATAAGACAATTTAAATTACACTAAGTGGGCATGATCTAATTGCCTTTAATGGAAGCATGCCTGTAACGTGATAAAATCTTTGAGACGAATATTCAAGGAATTTACATTTGGAAAAGACAGCCAAAAAAGTTAAGAGGTCACACTATTAATAAGGGATGTCCTCAGCATTGTGCTGAGAAACTGTATCAGTGTGCCAGATCACAATTTAGTCAGTTTCGGTCCAGCTAAGAAGTATAACAGAACAATTATGAAGTTATTTATAGCAATTAGATTCTAGGGATAATATTCAGCATTGCATTTATCAAAAAGTTAGAAAAACACATGTAATACAGTCAACGCAGGGGACTTCAAGCTACACTTAGTTTGGACAATTCAAATTAGTACTAATAACGTGAAGGATGAATTCATGTGAAGGATCATTTCTGGAACAAGGAACCAATTAGAGAAAACTCATTTCCATTTCTTGTTTCGGCAATGTGAAAGGGTTAATTATTAATTTTACTGTAAAAGAACCTTTGGGAAGAGTGATTATAATGAATATTACATTAAGTTTGGACATGTAGTTCAATCTGAAATTAGGGGTCTTAAAATAAAACTATGGTAACTATAAAGACATGAGGAGAGAGTTGGCTATAATTGCTTGGGAAAATATAATGAAAGGTATTACAACAGGCAGAGACTGAACACCCTTAAATAAATTACGCAGAATATATTCTCTCAAGGAACAAAACTCCACAGGAAAAGAGGTTTGTACAGAGCAGAAAGTAAAGACAACTTTCTTCTTCTTGCGTATGGCGTGCACAGCCTAAAGTTGTAGGATAACGTTCTATTTGATCATATTTGATTGTGCACGCCAGGTTGGGGCATTCGTCGAAACAGGGCGGACCACGTGAAGGTTGCAATCTTCCACCCCAACTATCTTCTTAAGTAAAGAAAGTAAAGACAAAGACTGGTTGAGCTGCTACAGTATAGCACCAGATACCCAGGATAGATGCAGACCTCAGGTTCTCTGTGCGGAGTTTACACATTCTCCCTGACCCTGTGGGTTTCCTACAAAACTGGTGCACAGTTTTCCTCCCATACCCCAAAGATGGGTGGGTTTGTGGGTTAACTGATCTCTTTTCAATTGCACCTGATGTGTAGGGAGTGAACAAGAAAGTGGGATAACATAGAACAAGTGTGACCAGGTGGTTGATGGTCGGCATGGATTTGGTGAGCCAAAGGGCCCATTTCCTAGTTGCATAGTCATACAGCATGGAAACTGTCCATTCAACCCAACTTTTCAATTCCGACCAAGATGCCCATCTGCGCTAGCCCCACCTGCCCACGTTTGGCCATATCTCTCCAACCATTTGTACCTGTTGTAATGCCTTTTAAATGTTGTCACAGCACCTGCCTCAACAAACTCCTCTGGCAGCTCGTTCCATTTTCCTACCACCCTGTGTATGAAAAAGCTGCTCATCAGGTTCATATTAAATCTTTCCCATCTCACCTAAATCCAATGTCTTCTGGTTCTTGATGCCTCTAGTATGGGTAAAAGACCATGCCTTCATCCTATCTATTTCCCTCATGATCTTATACACTTCTATAGGATAACCCATCAGCCTCTGCACTCCAAGGAATAAAGTCCTTGCCTGCTCAACCTCTCCCGATAGCGCAGCTTAAGCCGTGGCACCATCCTCAAATCTCTGCACTCTTTCCCGCTTACTGGCAGCCATCCTTTCGCAGGTTGACCAAAACTAAACACAATACTCCAAATGCCTTACCAACATTTTGTACAACTGTAACATAATATCCCAACTTCAATACAACACCCGGACTGGTGAAGGAGAATATATCAAAAGCCTTCTTAACCATTCTATCGACCCGTGACACCACTGTCAGGGAACAATGTACCTGCACTCCTAGATCATTTTGCTCTGCGACACTCTCCAGAGCCCTACCATTCACTGTGATGGTCCTGCCCAGGTTTGAATTCTCAAAATGCAACTTTGCACTTATCTGCATTAAACTGTATTAACCATTCTTCAGGTGAATTGCCCAGCTGATCAAGATCCTCTGTAATATTTGATAACCATCTTCACTGTCTACCATACCACCCACTTTAGTGTCATCTGTCAACTTACTAATCATGCCTTGTACATCCAAGTTGCTGATATAAACCAACTGCAGCAATGAGTCTGGCACAGATCTCTGACACACACCACTAGTCACCGGCCTCCAGTCCAAGAAACAACCTTCCACCATCACCCTCTGCTTCCTTCCCTGAAGCCAGTTCTCAATCCAATTAGCTAGCTCTCCCTGGATCTCAGAGCAGCGTGCCATGCAGAACCTTATCAAATACCCTGGTGAAGTCCATTTAGACAAGATTTGGCCTCGTCAACCATTTTGGTTATTTCATTTAAAAATCTGATTATTAAGACACGATCTCGCACAATCAAAACCTGACTATCGCTAATCAGCCTCTGTCTATCCAAATGCATATATATCTTATCCCTCACAAACACCTCTAATACTATTTCTATTATGCAGCGAAAATGGCACGATTCGGAATTAGAGAATGCCTTAAGTTATTTTTAAATTGAGAAGCAGAAAGAAAGCTAATGGGGTTAAAATCGCATTGGTAGAAAAATGGTCTTTATATATAACACCCAGCAGTAATCAAACACTATTGTCTCTTGACAACAGTTTTATCATAAGAAGCCTTTGAAATTGACAAGCAATCACTTCTATTGACACTTGTGTAATGATACTCTATTAAACAATGCAACAATGTCAGAAAAGTAACTTTGTTGCTGCAAGTCTGAAGTTTACTAGCTCCTTATTTACCCCTCCCTTTTTCTTATTGACACAATTGTATTACAATATGATTTGTTATAAAGTGAGGGTTCTTAGGAATGCAACTATCAGATTATAGCAAGACTCCCTGCAAGAGATTCCCAGTATAATCAATACAAAACTAAATGTAGGGAAAAAAACAAATATAAATTATAAACGGGGGAGGAGGGAGAGCAATAAAGGACATCATCTGCTTGTGCCAAAAGGCATGGTAAATGAACTAGGACTCTGCAAGCTTTCCCAATTTATTGATACTGCAGTACTCCATCTTGGATAATCATAATATTCCCTTATTTACTCGCAAATCGTTGTTTTGAACATTGAAATAATTTGGACTGCCCTAGACGCTGAAAGAAGTATAAAACAGCTCTCAGAGAAACTGTGTAGGCCTTTCACTATTCAGTAAGTTTCAATGAGGTCTCACCTCATCATTCAAAACTCCAGCAAGTACACATACATACCATGCAAATGGACCCTGGGGCCCAAGTTATCTCACGCCACACGAGGTGTGTACTTGAGCTAGTCCCACATGCCTATATTTGGCCCATATCCCACTAAACCTGTATGTCTCATAAACGTTGTAATTTTACCCATCTCCACTACTTCCTCTGCAGTTCATTTCGTATAGCCTGCATGGAAAAATCTGCCCCTCGGGTATTCTTTAAATTTTTCCACTCTCACCTTAAACATATGCTCTCTAGTTTTAAACTCCATTCCCATTGCAAAAAGACACAGTTCATCTTATCTATGTCCCTTATTACCTGCATATCGCCATAAGATCACCCTTCAGTTGTCTTTAGGGAAACCAGCCACTGCTTCTCCAATATCTCCTCTTAAGCCAAGCAACCAGAACTGCACATGGCATGGAAACAATGAACAAGTGGTTTGTGACATTAAAATAAATGGATACCTTGGTTTCCTTCTTCCCCAATTGATGTATCTTCAAGTTCATAGACGCAGCAATAGGCCATGCGGCCCATCGAGTCTAATCTGCCATTCAATCTGCCATATCATGGCTGATCTATTTTTCCCACTCAACCCCATTCATCCTTCCTTCCTTCCCATTAACCTTCGACACTCTTACTATTCAAGAACCTGTCAATCGCCACTTTAATAATACCCAATGACAGCATCCACAGCTGCCTGCGGCAATGAATTCCTCCTCATCTCCTTTCTAAAAGCATATCCTTTCCTTCCGAGGCTGTGCCCTCTGGTCTTAGACCTTCCTACTTGTGGAGACATCCTCTCCCCATCGCTCAATCCAGGCCTTTCACTATTCAGTAAGTTTCAATGAGGTCTCACCTCATCATTCAAAACTCCAGCAAGTACACATCCAGAGCCAAACGTTCATCAAATGTTAACCCAACCATCTCTGGACCCTCTCCAGTACTACCATATCTCTCCTCAGACATGAGGCCCAAAACTGCTCACGATACTCCAAATGTAGTCTGACCAGTGCCTTCCAAAACCTCAGCATTACATCCTTGCTTTTATATTCATCTTGCATATTAACCTTTAGAGAATCCTACTCCCAAGTCCCTTTGCACCTCCGATTTCTGAATCATCTTCCAGTTTAGAAAATAGTCTTCGCCTTTATTCCTACTAACAAAGTCCATGGCTGCACACTTTGCTACATTCCATCTGCCACTTCTTTGCCCACACTCCCACAGTCCAAGTCCTTCTGCAGACTCCCTGCTTACTCCAACTAGTACCTCTCCATCTTTGTTTGTATCATCACACTTTGCCACAAAGCCTTTAACTCTATCATTGAAATTAATTGATATACAAAGTGAAGAGTAGCTGCTCCAACACCGACCCCTAAGGAACGCCACTGACAGCCAACGAGAAAAAGTCCCCTTTATTCCCACTCTTTGCCATGGGCTCTAATCTTGTTTAACAGCCTCACATGTGGCACCTTATCAAAGACCTTCTGAAAATATAGGTAAACAACATCCACTGACTTTCCTGCTATTTATTTCCTCAAAGAATCACAACAGATTTGTCAGGCAAGATCTTCTTTTCACTAAACCATGGTGATGCTGTCCTATTTTATCATGCGTTTCTAAGTACTCCGAAGCTCATCCTTAATAATACTCTAAAATCCTACCTGCAATTGACTGGCCTATAGTTTTCCCTCTTTTGCCTAGTTCCCTTCTTGAACATTGGAACAACATTTGCAAGAAATGTGATAGAAAATCAATGAAGGCAGCAGCTTTTTGACAAAACAATAAAGTAGTGAAGGACGACCAATCATTGGAGCTACTGGTTTAAAAAAAAAAGTGTTCAAGTTCAAGTGAGTTTATTGTCATGTGTCCCTGTATAGGACTATGAAATTCTTGCTTTGCTTAAGCACACAGAAAATAGTAGGCATTTACTACAAAACAGATAAATGTGTCCATATACCATGATATAAATATATACACACATGAATGAATAAATAAACTGGTAAAGTGCAAATAGCAGAAAGTGGTTATTAATAATCAGAGTTTTGTCCGAGCCAGGTTTAATAGCCTGATGGCTGTGGGGAAGTAGCTATTCCTGAACCTGGTTGTTGCAGTCTTCAGGCTCCTGTACCTTCTACCTGAAGGTAGCAGGGAGATGAGTGTGTGGCCAGGATGGTGTGGGTCTTTGATGATACTGCCAGCCTTTTTGAGGCGGCGACTGCGATAAATCCCCTCGATGGAGGGAAGGTCAGAGCCGATGATGGACTGGGCAGTGTTTACTACTTTTTGTAATCTTTTACTCTCCAGGGCGCTCAAATTGCCGAACCAAGCCACGATGCAACCAGTCAGCATGCTCTCTACTGTGCACCTGTAGAAGTTAGAGAGAGTCTTCCTTGACAAACCGACTCTCCGTAATCTTCTCAGGAAGTAGAGGCGCTGATGAGCTTTTTTGATAATTGCGTTAGTGTTCTCAGACCAGGAAAGATCTTCAGAGATGTGCACGCCCAGGATTTTGAAGTTCTTGACCCTTTCAACCATCGACCCGTTGATATAAATGGGGCTGTGGGTCCCCCTCCTACTCCTTCCAAAGTTCACAATCAGTTCCTTGGTTTTGCTGGTGTTGAGGGCCAGGTTATTGCGCTGGCACCATATGGACAGTTGCTCGATCTCTCTTCTGTACTCTGACTCATCCCCATCAGTGATACGTCCCACAACAGTGGTGTCGTCAGCGAATTTGATGGAGTTCACACTGTGGTTGGCTACGCAGTCATGGGTATAGAGTGAGTACAGCAGGGGGCCGAGCACGCAGCCTAGAGGTGCTCCCGTGCTGATTGTTATTAAGGTTGACACATTTCCATCAATACGAACAGACTGTGGTCTGTGGATGAGGAAGTCGAGGATCCAGTTGCAGAGGGATGCGCAGAGACCCAGTTCTGCGAGTTTGGTAACCAGTTTGGAGGGGATGATTGTGTTGAATGCCGAGCTGTAATCGATGAATAACAGCCTGACATATGAGTTTTTGTTGTCCAAGTGGTCCAGTGCGAAAATGTCCGTAATAATTCCCGCCAGTTGGTCCGCACAGGTTTTTAGAACACGACCGGGTATACCATCAGGACCAGGTGCTTTTCGGGGGTTCACCCCTCTGAAGGATTTTCTGACGTCAGCCTCTGTGACTGAGACTGAAATGCCATCACAGCGAATGGGGGATCGGGAAGGCACATCAGTATTCTCCCTGTCAAAGTGTGCGTAAAACGCATTGAGCTCGTCAGGGAGTGATGTTTCACCGACATTCGAGCTGCCTCCTGGTTTCGCCTTGTAGGAGGTGATTGCATTCAGGCCCCGCCACAGCTGCCGAACATCTGTCTCATCCTCCAGTTTGGAGCAGAAGTCCCTTTTGGCCTTTTTGATGGCCTTACCAAGGTCGTATCTAGACTTCATGTAGGCCACTGTATCATCGGACATGAATGCCCTGTGTCTGGACTTTAGAAGAGTGGGGGAGGGGGGGAGAGAGGGGCTGCGGGTTGCGGGCCTCGCGGCGAGCGGGTGCACGACGACCAAATGACTGCGTCGGGGGGGGGTGGCGCAACTCGCAGCGTGTGGAAAACAGTGTACACAGGCCGGGCGAGCAGACCCATTGTGATGTCACCAGCTCGTTTATTTTCTAAGTTATTTGAAATTTTTGAACATTTTCATGAATAACGAGAAATAATGCATGAAATTTTAAATGAGGCGATTTTTGACCACAGCGTAAATCTCTCGGATTATGTAAAAAAATTTATGTTAGCGCATCGTGTTTTCGCGGAGATGCGAATCGCACACGAAAATCACACAAATAAATAGACATCCAAGATCAGAGTTTTATAAGTATAAAGATGGTGCTTACATGCATCAACCCAGTGCTTACGTGGATCTTGGACATGCAGCAATCAAGGAAATGCAGGGAGAAGAATTTATTGGCTGAAACCCGTGGGAAAGGCGAGTCAGAGGGGAAAAAGTTTTTTAAAAGGGTCAAAAAGCCAGTGTTAGCCCAGTGTTTATGTGGATCTTGGACAAGCAGCAATAAAGGAGAAGCAGGGAGAAGAGCTTATTGGCTGAAACCCGTGGGAAAGGTGTGCAAGTCAGAGGTGAAAAACAGTTTAAAACTGAGGAATTTGGTTTGTAAATTGGTAAATTAGGCAATTTATCAGTCAATATAAGCAAGGCTGCTCTAGGGGAGCAGCAGTGAGGGAGCAGCCTTGTGAGTAAAGTGTGAGTCTTTGGCTCAAGAGTCTTCGGCGAGGAGGTTAGGCAAAAAGCTGGAGAGGATGGGACAGATGAGACAGTGTGAAGCTTGCAGAATGTGGGAGCCCAGGGACACGGATGGAGCCTCTGGCTGCTACAACTGTGGCAAGTGCGTCCAGCTTTAGCTCCTGAAGGACCGTGTTGGGGCACTGGAGAAGCAGCTGGATGACCTCAGGGCCATCTGGGAAAACAAGAGTTTCCTGGACAGGACCTACAGTGAGGTTGTCACGCCGAGGATACGGGAAGAACCAAGGTGTGTGACTGAGAGAAAGGGTGGTAACCATGGAGTGCAAGAGACCCAGGTGGCTGTGCCTAATGAAAACAGGTACGTCCCCTTGGGAACTGTCGGGGGCGACAATGCTTCCAGTCTGAGCGGCGGACAAGTCGATGGCTCCAATCCTAGAGATGGGACTCGACCGGCAAGACCAACATTGGGCAGAGCCATAGTGGTGGGTGACTCCATTGTCCGAGGAGCAGACAGGAGATTCTGTGGCGGCAGACGAGACGCGAGGATGGTCTGTCGCCTCCCTGGTGCCACGGTTCAGGATGTCACAAGCCGAATTCTGAACATCCTCGAGAGAGAAGGTGAACAGCCGGCAGTAGTTGTGCACGTGGGCACAAACGACATCGGGAAGAAGAAGTTAGGAAGAAGACTGAAAAGCAGGACTTCTAGAGTGGTTATCTCTGGATTGCTTCCAGTCCCTCATTCTAGTGAGGACAGGAACAGGGAGATAGGGGATCTGAATGTGTGGCTGAGGGGCTGGTGCAGGGAGCAAGGATTTAGATTTATAGGCCACTGGGATCTCATCTGGGGTAGGGGTGACCTGTATAAAAGGGACAGGTTACACCTTAACTGGAGGGGGACCGACTTTCTGGCTGGCAGGTTTGCTAGGGCTACACGTGTGGGTTTAAACTAAATAGTGTGGGGGAGGGATTGACAAATTGGTAGTATAAAGATGGAGTTGAAGGGGAAGTGAGTACAGGAAAAATTACAAAAGATTCTCGAATTAATGGGAAGGAAAGTTCGAGAAGGGATAAAAGAGTAACATCAGGGCCAATTGCGAGCGGTGCGAGGGGGGACGTGAATACGGAGGTCAAAGTGTGGTACATGCGCAAAGAAATAAAGTGGACGAGCTTGAGGCTCAGTTAGAAATTGGCAAGTATGATGTCGTAGGAATTACAGAGACATGGCTGCAAGAGGGCCAGGGCTGGGAACTGAATATCCAAGGGTATACCTCCTATCGAAAAGACAGACAAGGGGGTGGGGTTGCTCTGTTGGTGAGGAATGAAATTCAGTCCCTTGCAAGGGGTGACATTGAAACAGGGGATGTGGAGTCAGTATGGATAGAACTAAGGAATTATAAGGGTAAAAAGACCCTAATGGGACTTATCTACAGGCCCCCAAACAGTAGCCTGGACATAGGGCGCAAGTTGAATCGGGAGTTAAAATTGGCATGTAGCAAAGGTAATGCTGTGGTTGTTATGTGAGATTTCAACATGCAGGTAGACTGGGAAAATCTGGTTGGTACTGGACCCCAAGAAAGGGACTTTGTAGAGTGCCTTCGTGATGGATTCTTAGAACAGCTTGTATTGCAGCCTACCAGGGAGAAGGCAATTCTGGATTTAGTGTTATGTAATGAACCAGATTTGATAAAGGAACGCGGTTAATGAGCCATTAGGAGGTAGTGATCATAATATGGCCAGGTTTAATCTACAAATGGAGAGGGAGAAGGGTAGATTGGAGGTGTCAGTGTTACAGTTGAATAACAGGGACTATGGGGCCATGAAGGAGGAGCTGGCCAAAGTTGACTGGAAAGATACCCTAGCAGGGATGACAGTGGGACAACAATGGCAGGTATTTCTAGGAATAATACAGAAGGTGCAGGATCAGTTCATTCCTAGGAGGAAGAAAGGTTCCAAGGGGAGTAAGAGGCGACCATGGCTGACAAGGGACGTCAGGGACAGTATAAAAATAAAAGAGAAGTACAAAGTTGCAAAGATGAGCGGGAAGCAAGAGGATTGGGTAATATTTAAAGAACAACAGAAGATAACTACAAAGACAATACAGGGAGAAAAGATGAGGTACGAAGGTAAGCTAGCCAAGAATATAAAGGAGGATAGTAAAAGCTTCTTTAGGTATGTGAAGAGGAAAAAATTAGTTAAGACCAAAGTTGGACCCTTGAAGACCGAAAAAGGTGAATTTATTATGGGGAACAAGGAAATGGCAGATGCGTTGAACAGGTACTTTGGTTCCGTCTTCAATAAGGAGGACACAAACAATCTTCCTGATATAGTAGTGGCCAGAGGATCTGGGGTGACAGAGGAACTGAAGGAAATCCACATTAGGCAGGAAATGGTGTTGGGTAGACTGATGGGATTGATGGCTGATAAATCCCCAGGGCCTGATGGTCTGCATCCCAGGGTACTTAACGAAGTGGCTCTAGAAATCGTGGATGCATTAGTGATAATTTTCCAATGTTCCATAGACTCAGGATCAGTTCCTGTGAATTGGAGGGTAGCTAATGTTTCCCACTTTTTAAGAAAGGCGGGAGAGAGAAAACAGGGAATTCGACCAGTTAGATGGTGGAGTCAGTTATAAAAGATGAAATAGCCGCACATTTGGATAGCAGTAACAGGATCGGTCCGAGTCAGCATGGATTTACGAAGGGGAAGTCATGCTTGACTAATCTTCTGGCATTTTTTGAGTATGTAACTAGGGAAATGGACAAGGGAGAGCCAGTGCCAGAAAGCATTTGATAAGGTCCCACATAGATTAGTGGGCAAAATTAGGGCACATGGTATTGGGGGTAGAGTGCTGACATGGATAGAAAATTGGTTGACTGACAGGAAACAGAGTAGGGGTTAACAGGTCCCTTTCAGAATGGCAGGCAGTGACTAGTGGGGTACTGCAAGGCTCGGTGCTGGGACCACAGCTATTTACAATATACATCAATGATTTAGATGAAGGGATTCAAAGTAACATTAGCAAATTTGCAGATGACACAAAGCTGGGTGGCAGTGTGAACTGTGAGGAGTATGCTATGAGAATGCAGGGTGACTTGGACAGGTTGAGGGAGTGGGCAGATGAAGTTTAATATGGATAAATGTGAGGTTATCCACTTTGGTATCAAAAACAGGAAGGCAGATTACTATCTAAATGGCGTCAAGTTGGGAAAAGCAGAAGTACAACGGGATCTGGGGGTCCTTGTTCATCAGTCACTGAAAGTAAGCATGCAGGTACAGCAGGCAGTGAAGAAAGCGAATGGCATGTTGACCTTTATAACAAGAACAGGAGTAAAGAGGTCCTTCTGCAGTTGTACAGGGCCCTAGTGAGACCACACCTGGAGTATTGTGTGCAATTTTGGTCCCCTAATTTGAGGAAGGACATTCTTGCTATTGAGGGAGTGCAGCGTAGGTTTACAAGGTTAATTCCCGGGATGGCGGGACTGTCATACGCTGAGAGAATGGAGCAGCTGGGCTTGTACACTCTGGAGTTTAGAAAGAAGAGAAGGAATCTTATTGAAACACATAAGATTGTCAAGGGTTTGGACACGCTCGAGGCAGGAAACATGTTCCCGATGTTGGGGAAGTCCAGAACCAAGTGCCATAGTTTAAGAATAAGGGGCAAGCCATTTAATACGGAGACGAGGAAACACTTCTTCTCACAGAGAGTTGCGAGTCAGGAATTCCCTGCCTCAGATAGGGCTCTTAAAGATAGCGGAGTCAGGGGATATGGGGAGAAGGCAGGAACAGGGTACTGATTGGGGATGATCAGCCATGATCACATTGAATGGCAGTGCTGGTTCGAAGGGCCGAATAGCCTACTCCTGTACCTACTGTCTCTTGTCTATTGATATGAATCGAGTGCAGGCAGAGGAGATTATTTAACATGGCATCATGTTTAGTACAAACATTGTAAGTCAAAAGGCCTGTTCCTGTGATGTACTGTTCTATGAAGTATGGAAATGTGATAGTGTGGAAACAGGCCCTTCGGCCCAACTTGCCCACATCAGCCAACAATGTCCCAACTACACTTTCCTGCTCTTGGTCCATATTCCTCCAAACCTGTCCTATCCATGTACCTGTCTAACCGTCTCTTAAACAATGGGATACTCCCAGCTATTTCCATACGCCCACCACCCTTTGTGTGAATTCCTATTAGATCGTTTCCCCTTCACCTTGAACCTATGTCCCCTGGTCCTGCCCTTGTTCGACGTCCCAAAATACAACACCTCACACTTCTCTGTATTAATTTCCATTAACCATTCCTCCACCCACCTGGCCAATCGATCCAGATCCTGCTGCAATCTTTCACAACTATCTTCACTATCTGCAAAACCACTCACTTTTGTATCATGATGTATTTTAAAGGTAAGACAACAAATTTCACGTGTGATGAAAGGGTTTGTCAGAAAAAGACTGTCCTGCCAATGGGTGATGCTCATCTTAATGAAAGTCTCCTTATATCAGAAGATAGTAACACTGTTGACATTTTGCTTATTGATAAATTTTGACTAGTATCATCCAATCTAAAGACCCGAGTGATTGGATAAAAGGAATGTCACATGAACAATCTGCATACTGTTGCAAGCACAGAATGGGCGATCGTTTCAATGAACAGCAATGCTCAGTCCGTCTTGGTCTACACAATCTCCCAGTTGCCAGGCATTTTAAAGAGGAATGGACTTTTTAGCCTTCCATCACAGTGAGGAATGTGGTGGATGTTTATGTTGACTTTTATGTATTTGTGTGTCTTGTTGCTTTTTTTCCCCCGTATGGCTGTAGGGTAATTCACAAATCACTGCAACTTACGGTACATGTGACAATAAAAGACCTTTGAAAACTTAACCCCTTCCCATTATGACCATCCTGTCCTGGGCCTCCTCCACTGTCAGAGTGAGGCCACGTGCAAATTGGAGAAACAGCTCCTCATATTTCACTTGGGTGGCTTACAAACCAGCAGTATGAATATTGATTTCTCTCTTTCAAGTAACCGCTGCATTCCTTCTCTCTCCACCCCTCCCCTGGTCTAGTCGTTCTGCTAGTTCCACTGTTCGCATCATATCCCTTCGTTATCACCGCTTCCACAGTCAACAATGGACCATTGTAGGCTCCACCTCTCCTTGGTCATTGGTGTCGTCTCCAATTTGTTCTAAACCTTTTCATACCTCTAGTTTCCCTCTCCCCTGACTCTCTGAATAAGAATCTCGATCCGAAATGTTACCCATTCCTTTTCTCCAGTGATGCTCCCTGACCTGCTTGTAACTCCAGCATTTTGTGTCTAATAATGGCCACCATACCAGTTGTTTTTCTAATTGTTTTCTGTGCCTTAATGTTGACTTTCAAATTTATCAATTATACTTAGAGATCTTCTGCAGATAAGTCAAACATACTTTTTCTATTATTGCATAATTATTCTACCCCATCACTTTCTCCATTCTGTAACATTTATTCTAACTTTTGAGTTCCAAGGAAGTTCATTGACCTGAAATGCTAACTACATTTCTACCACAGATGTTTCCTGACCCGCTGAATATTTCAATTTTCTGATTTCAGCTTTCCAGCATTTTTTTTTGTTGCTTTTCTTATACACGTGGAGGATTTATTTTCTGGAGCCTGATCAAAATGAATTGCGTATTGAAATTAAAATAATTAATTTCTAATAAACAAAAGTAATAAAAGAAAACATCGTAGATCAATTATTGTACTCAGTTATAGTTCATACACCATTTATTAACCATATGCAATTTTCTTCTGACCTAATTATTTCTGACATAATTTTCTTCTGACCTAACATGTTCTAGGATGTTACCTTAAAAAAAAAAAATGCACAATTTGAATGGGGTCTTTCTTACCTTCACGAGCAGGTAGACCGTGTTCTTTTTTCTGTTCACACTTGTTACATTCACTGAAGTAAAGGAGTAGGAACATATCCAGTAGCACCCACACCAAAGAGGTGGCCAAAACCACCTTACAATACGCAAACCTTCTCATGGTACTAATACAGATAGTGCAGAATTAAATTCGAGTTGACAACCAGCTGGACAGCACCCCCACAGCACCTGAAGAGACAAAAATATCACAATAGGTGGCTTAACTTTGGATGAATAATTACAGTTTAAATTTAAACAAATTATTCACTTCGAAAAAACACTATCTATCTATATTACTAAAAGTCTGATCTTGACCACGTCCTGGTGTTCTGTATATTGATTTTAGAAAAGACGCAACCACTTACGGCTGTGATTTTTGGACATCTTACTCAGAGTCCCCCTCCGCTGTGCAGGACAAGACGGTTTTTCCCATCAATGAAAAATAAAAAAGTTATTAGTGTTTAAAATATGTTGAGATTCTCTCTCCTGTCAATCATGCCATGAAGGCCACGCCCCTGCTGATGGGAGGGGGGAGGAACTATAAAACCCGGAAGTGTGGGCGTGGCTCAGTCTCTGCAAGATGGAGGAGGGAGAGATCATGATTCGCTGTCTTTAGTGGCCTTACACCATGCTTGAAATGGTATGAAACTGCATTTGAATTTGGTGGCCTTGCACCCTGCTTGAAATGGTATGAAACTGCACTTGAATTTGATGGCCTTGCACCCTGCTTGAAGTGGTAGGAAATTGCACTTGAATTTGGTGGCCTTGCACCCTGCTTGAAATGGAATTTCAACGAATAGCCGTGAGTCAACTGCCAGCCCACTGGCCGTGAGTGAGTGAGCCGCCAGCACAACAGGATTAAATGACTGAGCCGCCAGCCCAAGAATCCATTCGGCCCACAATGTCCATACTAGCCCTCTGGAAACCAGTCCCTTTCAGCCCACAACACCCATACTAGCACTCCAGAAAGCCCCCCCCCCCCCCCCCCTATACTTTTTCATTAAAATATAATTGATTTAGTGTAAACCTAGCACAAGCACACATGGCTGGGGGAAACTGGCTACCAGAAGAAAGATGCAGAGATTTCCAGTATTTAACTTTTTTTTTTGCCATTTTGAGCGAATTTTGAATGTGGTCATTTTCTGTGTTCAGCACACGTTGTAAATGAAAAGTATTTCTCCCCTCTTTCCTTCCTCCCTCTCCCCCCCCCCCCCTCCCCTCTTCCCTCCCCACCCCAAATTTTTTTTTAAAGAACATCCAAGTTGCTGGATGTTCAAGAAAAACCCTTGGTAGCACTGACAGCATTGGCAGTTCGTGATCATAAGGATGAGACCTCCACTAGCTGTCAAAGCCATTGTGTACACAGTAGACTGTTGTTGTCCTCTATGAATGACCAAATTATTAAAATGCTAGGAGCGAGATTTCCAGATGAAAACTGCACCAGAACACATTGGAGCAAAATAAAGTGTCCCAGCAGCAGATAACCAACAATTCTGTGTATCAAAGATCTCCCCCATATTTAATCTAAAGTTACTGGGTAAAAATATCAACAACTATTTAGAATTAATGATCAGTGTATTCCAATCAATAGCATAATTAATCTAAATCTGAATGTTCTCAGTTCTAGAGGATAAATAGTATTTTAACCCCACTAAAGAAATTGGTTTAACTTTTGTTTCATAAGTGCATCATTTTTCACTTTAATTACAACATCCTAACCATAAATAACAGAAAATTGGTGAAAGGTAATCGTTAATGAAATGGCATAGATGGTGGATATTGTAGGTCTGCAGTTAATTTCTGCTTTCATTTCCAAAATCTAATTAAAGATCTAAATTTCATGCATCTTAAACTGTCATTAAAACAAAACAAGGGTCCATCTACTTTGTTTACAGAAAACTAAAAGCTACAGCCGGATTTGCAAAATAGACACTTAACACTTGGAAGTCAAAGAGTTCATTTTCTATTGCAAAGCCTGGATATTCTTCTATAAATATAAAAAATACAAGAGGGAGAAGTAATGATTTGATAGGGAAGTAATGTTCTGTCTCCATTTTGACGGTTCTCAAGGTTCCAAGGAGAATACTGCAGTCCAAAAGGGTCTGGGAAAAGTGATGTTGTCTTTTATATGGTGGAATAATGAGCTGTATTTTATTATATCGAACTATAGTAGTGATTAAGATGCTTCTTTAGAATCTGACATTTTTTCAATTAGCAACAAGAAGGTCATTAGAATGGAGCACAAGCTTAGTAATAGAAAAAAACTTTTAAAATAGGAGGTACATGTGGAGAGGAAAAATATCAAAGTTCTGTTCCACGAGTAAGTGAGCCAAATAGATTTCCCTGGTGTATTTATAGGTCATTACTGTAAGGTCTGGTTTGTGTCTATTTTCTGGGTATCTCGAGAAAGAGTAAAAATGAAGGTGGTGTTAGGAGAATGCATCGCATAAGTTTCTGCTCAGTAAAAATCTACAATTATTATTCAATACTTTGTCTATGTTTGTACTTTTAGATTTGTTCATTTTCCAAAATCTCACATGAAAACCAAAAAATGGGACATGAAATTAAAACGGACATTTATTTTTCCATCATAAAAATTAAATCATTTAGGTTAGGTGTTTTCCCAAAATAGGAGTTCCCAGAAGGGGATGCAATACCCTGGATTTTACAAGTTATGTTTTGAAGTCACAATATCTTTATTTAAAAGACTGTTCTTTATTTGAAAAGATTGTGGTTGGCAATGGCAAAAATAACAATATTAACATTACAATTAAAGAAATGGAATGACTGACTTGCATTCAACCAACTCCCACAAAATTATCAATTGTTTGGATGCTGAAATGGTTGGCCAGATCAACAGGCATATATTTCCAATAATATGTAGTAAACCTCCAATAATATGTAGTAAACCTCCAATAATATGTAGTAAACCTCCAATAATATGTAGTAAACCTCCAATAATCTTATATCGGACTACCATATTGTTCAGAGACTACAATGCTTTGGCAGCTGGGCTCACTTGGTTCTGTCCCGAGCCTCCTTTTGAAGCTCACCATTCTTTTAAACTTGTGGGGTACTTTCACATCCTCTTTCTAAACTCATCATCCAATTAAAAATATTTTACTACATCTTTCTGACCTCCTTGGGAAATCAAGAAAAGCGCTTACTCAAAGTAAATCCACTATTTAAATGAACAAATACCATAAACGTTCATATAATTAGTACTCAACAACCCCCCCCCCCATCAAAATCCACGCATTTCTACGACCAGTATGACTTAGCATATATAACAAACATTTCTGTAATTACCACCACCGATCAGTAAATCAACTTTTTTCCCCTTCTCTCAGAATCCCAGAGCATCACAACTTTTCTACTTGAGGAAAAGTGGAAAGTAGCCGATCTAACATTGACAACCAAAAGCTGATACCGAAAGTAGAGGAGAGAAGATAGATACTAGTCAACTGTGGGTTGAATGAAGAATATGGATTTGGTGAATTCCATGAAATATACAGTAACAAAAGAGATAATTTGGCCTAGAGCTTATTATATTCCATAAGAAGCCTACTGTCATCTTAAGTCACCTCACCTTAGCTTCATGCATTTGTTGAAATTCATTCCAGAAAAGCCTCAGTTGTTTATCTCAATCAGATTCTAATCATCCCAAATTCTCGATTGGAGTTGTATTTAGGGCCTTTAATGGAAACCCATGGGTGCTTGATTACATTTTAACAAAAACAGCAGTAACTACAAATGTAATTCCTTAAATTAGGATGCTGAAATGCTCCACAATTATTCTTAATTTGTCTTATCTACAGTGGTTTATAGCAAATATTGTTTAATAATCTCCAATGTTTTTAAAAAAAATACCATGGATATTCTCTGCTGCATTATTTAATTAATTTCAACTCAAACAATATTCGAACTGTTATGTTTCATTATCTTTTAATACAAGCCTGAAGCCCTTGCTTTTCCTGGTGAAGAGGTGTTATCAGAGTAGTCTGGGTGAGGTGACAAAGTGGAAAGCATTTTGATGGAATGTAAATTAAACAAAATTAAACCATTTTCTCCAAGAAAATTATATGCTGCAAAATAAATTTGCAATGTTTCTTGAAACTTCTCAAGTATCAAGGTCTTTATTGTTAAAGCAGAAACTGGCAATTTATAGGCAATAATGAATGTACAAAATGGAATGGCCAAACCTGTTCCATGGTTGTCAGAGAAACATCAATAAGCAAAGCCTCAATTTTCAATCATCCAATACCTGTTCAGAAATGTTCAACATAATTCCAAAAACAAGAGTAACACCAAGATTCTGCACTTCCAAAGGAGGCATTTTTCAGAGTCTCCAATCATATTTTGAAAATTCAACCTTGTATTTGCTAACCTATTGCGGGTAGTAGAATTGATTTCAATGACTGATTTTGATACAAGTTTCAATACTTCACTGACTACAATACTTTGTAACCACTGAACAATTATTTTCGTAAGAATTGACCAATGTAACAGGACAGAAATACACAGTCTATAGTAGCAGAAGATAGACACAAAAGGCTGCAGTAACTCAGGCAGCATCTCTGGGTGACGTTTCGGGTCAAGACCCTTCTTTAGATGGGGAATAGATCGCATGTTTGATACATGTTTCAGAACTTCACTGGCTACTTTGTAATTGATGAAGCACCAACATGACTGAAATCTGCCACTCCTCAATTTTGGACAGTCTGCACAGCTTTTTTGATATCAAATCGACATAAAGTTCGTTGAAGCTATGACATATTGAAAATCATTATAACCACCCAAGTCAATTTGCATACACGTTACTTTGTGTGAATATATAACTATAATAGTTTAGCTTCTGTGAGAAGGTTTACCAAACTTCTGTTAAAATATTGCAGCCTGGTCATTCCCAATTAAAATAACATGATTACCTCGGTAAACCGGTTGCATCATTGTCAAAAAGAAAGGTATTTTAGCCATTGATATCATAATTCAGAGTCTGAATTAAAATGCTTGCAAAGTTTTCTTCTAATTGCAATTATGTTACTGAACTCAAAGTTCCATGGAATAATAAATAAAAATAAGCAAAATCCCATAAAGAATTAAACGACTAAGCAAGTTTAAATAAAGTATTTTGTTTTATAATATTTCCATTAATGTAGTCTCTCGTAGAATTCCTTCTATCCTGTGCTGTATACCCTATTTCTGCAACAGAAAAGGGGTCTCGACCTGACGTGTCACCTATTCCTTTTCTCCAGAGATGCTGCCTGACCCGCTGACTTATTCCAGTTTTTGTGTGTCTGTCTTCGGTTTAAACCAGCATCTGCAGTTCCTTCCTACACAAGACTAAGATAATGATGTACTTCCCAAGAGAAAAAGAAAATCAGTCTATATTAATTATATTAGCTGAAATGAAGATAATTTAAAGATTCTAACAAAAAAGACAATTTGGATAGATGAAAACAGCAAAATATTTTGTACAAGTATTCAGATAATAGGTGCAGGATGATCATGGCTGATCATCCACAATCAGTAACATGTTCCTGCCTTCTCGCCATATCCCCTGACTATAAGAGCTCTATTTAATGGCCCTGTCCCACTTTACGAGTTCATCCAAGAGTTCTCCCGAGTTTGCCCTGATTCGAACTCAGAGATTTATGATAATGGCTGCTCGTTGGTACTCAGGGCTCTCGTGAACATTTTTCAACATGTTGAAAAATCTTCACGAGTTTTCCCGAGCTTACCGCGTTTCCCGAGTACCTGCCGTTAGCGTTACAAGCCACTAAGAGACGTCTCGAGCTCCGACGTACCTGCTACTTACATTCTACATGCTTCCAGGAGTTTTAATTTTTTTTTAAACTCGGGAGAGCTCTTGAATGAGCTTGTACAGTGGGACAGCCCCATACCTCTCTTGAAAGCATCCA
The DNA here is from genome assembly GCF_010909765.2 of Amblyraja radiata. Lineage (NCBI taxonomy): Eukaryota > Metazoa > Chordata > Chondrichthyes > Rajiformes > Rajidae > Amblyraja > Amblyraja radiata. Next base: position 84,426,505 of record NC_045957.1, read on the forward strand.
GAGAATTGCCTCCACTGCCTTCTGAAGCAGAGAATTCCACAGATTCACAACTCTCTGGGTAAAAATGTGGCCCCTGGTTCTGGATTCTCCCAACATCGGGAGCATGTTTCTTGCCTCTAGCATGTTCAATCCCTTAATAATCTTATATGTTTCAATAAGATCCCCTCACATCCTAAACTCCAGAGTATACAAGCCCAGCCACTTTATTCTATCAACATTTGACAGTCCCGCCATCCCGGGAATTAACCTTGTGAACATACGCTGTACTCCCTCAATAGCAAGAATGTCCTTCCTCAAATTTGGAGACCAAAACTGCACACAATACTCCAGGTGTGGTCTCACTAGGGCCCTGTACAACTGCAGAAGGACCTCTTTGCTCCTGTACTCAACTCCTCTTGTTATGAAGGCCAACATGCCATTAGCTTTCTTCACTGCCTGCTGTACTTGCATGCTTACTTTCAGTAACTGATGAACCAGGACCCCCAGATCTCATCGTATTCTTCATGATAACGCATGCATACTCAAAATGTACTCATTTAAAAACTGCTCCAATGTAAATTAAACCTAAATGCACACCGTTTTAATATCAGTGGGAGCCGTCTCATTCCTCAGATACATTAAAAGAGAAATAGGCGACAATTAGGGTCGAGACCCTTCTTCAGTCTGAAGAATGGTCTTGACTCGAAACATCATCTATTCCTTGTTTCCAGAGATTCTGCCTGACCCGCTGAGTTACTCCAGCATTTTGGGTCCATCTTTGGCATAAACCAGCATCTGCATTTCCTTCCTACTCATTAGTGTTAATTCCATACCACGTAGGAAGAAAATAAATGGGAAGGCGTGAAGTGCAAAACCATAAATGGCTATCTGTAGTTTGTCCTATCTTTAGGCCATAATGTACATTTTAAAATACCCTTACAATGGTTGCATTGACTGTACCACTACTATGTTGACTAAACATGATCTCCAATAAAATAAAAAGAACATACTGAATTAATGTATATGTAATTAGATGGAGGTTGTGCTTCTATGTTAAACAGAGGCAATGTCCACTTCCAACATTTAAATTATACATCCCAAACTACTGTGGAAAATAATAGCATTCTGGTTAAGCCAGTAATCCCCTTTCCAAATGAAGAAAATTAAAGTCATGTGTTAATTAATAGAAAGTAAAAAATGCTAAACTCAATAATGGGTATAATAATACCACAGACTTGATTCAGGCAGAAAGAATCTGTGGAATTAAAACGGATTCAGAAAAATATGAATCAAATATCCAGCTGAGAAGCAGATTTCAAGCTGCCAATTTGACTGCTTCCTGATCCCCTCATCATAATTCTTGCTTTCCGCACCGTTTAGCAATGTTCCACAAGCAGATAACTTTAGTCTGATATTGTTAAACGTGAAACTGGTAATGACCTAAAATCAAAGAAAATTTAAAGTAAAATTTTGAAGAAAAAATGTAAATAATGTTGAAGGCAAGATGCAGGCAAGATCGTTTGTCACCAAGTGCAAATTGGTAACATCAGCTCCCAAATATATATTACTAATCCAATTTCATAACTGAATCAAATTCAGCAAGAGTACATTATTAAAAGTTCATTAAGTACAGCATCAATTGCCATGCATAAGTAGCCAATCACCCCCAGTGGCAATTTTCCAAATGCTTCGTGTTACAGGAACTTTCCAAGTCCACAAAACTCAAGACTGATAACGACTCTGCCTTATTTTTTCCAGAAATAAAACATTTAAATAAATATTACACCGGAGTTATGTTTCAGCACCACGTGTGTAAAAATCATTTTATCTCACTATGCACCAAAAATTAAGTTGGGATATAGAGAACAGCTAACATTAAATCCTCAAGAAAAACTAAACTCCTTCATCCCGGATATCAACGTTATAGGGTAAGACTCTCCTTTACTATTTGTTAGTCTTACATTTATATCGTATACATTTGTAACCCCCACCCCCCAAAAAAATGGTACTGGGTATAAAACTAGACATAACATTCAGGAGCACCGCTACAGCAAGTTTACTCTACCATAATTGGATAAAGGTGATCACGTAGAAGTTTCGATAGGCAAATCAAGCCTGACAATAGAAGTTAAAACCCGGAAACTATGTTGGAAATATGAAATCTCCTCCGCACAACACCTTCAGATGTTGAAATCCATTGCTAAATTTGTGGCCTGCCTGATAATATTGAACTAAAGCGGGGCCGGGGAAAGAGGGCCGGGTCGGATAGTGTGTGTTAGCCAACATCAAATCGTGTTTAAGAAGGAACTGCAGATGCTGGAAAATCGAAGGTAGACAAAAGTGCTGGAGAAACTCAGCGGGTGCAGCAGCATCTATGGAGCGAAGGAAATGGGCAACGTTTCGGGCCGAAACCCTTCTTCAGTCTGATGTGCAACGTTTCGGGCCGAAACCCTTCTTCAGCCCGAAACGTTGCCTATTTCCTTCGCTCCATAGATGCTGCTGCACCCGCTGAGTTTCTCCAGCACTTTTGTCTACCATCAAATCGTGTTATCTTGTTGAGCTTTAAAGATTTTGCTCTAGATCATTCACCGCGCGCAGAAAAAAAATCGTTACTTCATGTATCCAATTTCAAAGGCAGGACACAAGTTGTTGGTCACACAGCAAATCCAATCGACTTTTTAAAGGATTCAAACATCCCGCAATTGTTTCCCACAACTCTGGTATTCAGGTGAAAACCGTAGTATTGCCGGCCCCAGCTTGACACTTACCGTCTCGATAGGTGTGGGTTGGACGGACTGACTTCTCCGCTCCTTCTTTAAAGACACATTTTCACTGAGACCTCACTCCGCACAACAGAGTTCACAGCGACCAAGACCTAATCCCCTTTAAGTCGGCGAGCAGCGCGCTTGCCTTCGTCTTTCAGAGGCCAACGAGGGATCTCTCGGATGGCAATGTCCGTGGCAGGGGCAGCAGGTCAGCCAGGTACTTCGGATCACTCCGCTCGGAGATTACTCTCGGGGGAGAATGAGCTCGACACAGGGAAATGGTGCGAGGAGTGCGAGCACACACCATTCCGCCGTCGGGCTGATCAGCGCCGTGTCATGAGCCGTCCCCGCTCCGTTCGCAGCCCAGCCCAAAGATCTTATAGCGGAGCTCTTTGGCCCAGCCCAGCCCGGCCGTCGCGTGCCGAATGGCGTCGGTTGAGTTAAGCCGCGCGCTCCTTTGTGATGCGTCACCTGCCCCGTGCAGAAGCCGTTACCGTTAGCGCCGGTCCGGCCCGGGCCGCGCGCAGCGCTTCACTCCACTACACTCCACTCCACTCCGCCCGTCAGAGAAAACACAAGCGGCGCCACCCGGAAATGAATCTGCAGCGGCGCGTTCCACGTCATTAGGCAGAGCTGGCGAAGTTTCATCTCTCGATTGCACAATACTTTTTGTTTGCCGGTTGTTCGAGGATTAATTTGGAGAGTTAGAGCTATGCTTTTGAAAAGCCAAATGCTGTTCATTGTCATTTTCTATGTACTTGGCTGTAATAGAGAACGTGAACATTTCATGCTGGGCTTGCAATCACACATCTAACCATGTATCTGGCAATATACATTGTCACAAACAGGACAGCCCTGGCACAAACTAAAGGAGAAGTGGTACAAGATGCCTGTAACCAAAAAAATGTGTTCTTAATTGATGTGTAATGTGCCTGAATCGGACATGGAGAAAAACTTTAATCAATGTACACAGCTTTAAAAAAAACACAAGCAAAAAATAGGACGGAAATTTAAAAAAGTAATTCGCTGACAGGTTAATGACCCGTTTGACTTTCAATCATAAGTTAATGACCGAACAGATTTGCTTGATTAAAAATGGAAACGGGAGATACCAGGACTGGCGTTGAAATAGTTAAAATAGTGAAAGATTTTAATAATAAAGCGTCCACCTATTGTCAGGTTACCTTTCGCGTTATGTAATCGTGAATATATATATTTTTTAATTCTATTTTCGTTTCGTTGCATCTATCATCATTCTCCACTACAATTGCACAATCGCATCACAGTAACTATCTCCAGACCCGACCGACAAGCTCTCGCCGCGCATGCCCACGACGTTCCGCGTGACGCAAGGACGTACCGGTGGCGTTTCCCTGGTTTCACGGTGACGGGAAAAGAATGGCGGCGGCGGCGGCCTCCTCCTCGTCTTCATCCTCGCCTGTACCGGTCGCAGCATCTACTCCTTCCAAGGTTCGTAATAAGAAAAGACCAACAAGCCCGGGAAACAGTGGCAATGCAACCGCGAAAAAGAAGAAACTGGGGCAGGTAATTTCAACGAGTGTTTGGGGTCGATCTTGCGATAGAGCCCAGGCATGTGTACCTGCAGATTGCAGCTGATCGTCCTAACTTCACCGTGGATGCTGGAAAGCCTGAATTAAATGTAGAAAACGCGGGCTACGGTCAGCAGATCAGGTAAAACCTATAGAGAGGGAAATAGTTGATGTATCTATTTTCTTGCATCGGAGCGGAATTAGCAATTAACTCTTTAGGTTTATTATTGTCTAGGTTTATTATTGTCACGTGTACCGAGGTACAGTGAAAAGCTATGTTTTGCATGCAATCCAAGCAGATCCGATATACCATGTAGATACAATCAGTTCAAACTCAACTACAATAGATAGAAAAAAGACGAGGGTACGGATTGCAGAATATAGTTTTCAGCATTGTAGTGCATCAGTTCCTTAGACAAAGTCCACAATGGGGTGCAGGTGAATTGAACAATACCCTAGCTTATGGAAGGACCGTTCAGAAGTCTAATAATGGAGTTGAAGAAGTTGTCCCTGAGTCTGGTGGTGCACGCTTTCAAGCTTCTGTCCTTTAATAGTAGTGTTTTGTCTTCAGTTGTCAATCTCCTTCCTGTACTCCGTCTTGTCATTGTTTGTGATTTGGCTCACCACAATGGTATTGTCTGCAAACTTGAATGAATGAATAAGTTTATGAATGAATTAATACGTTTATTGGCCAAGTATGTACACATTCAAGGAATTTGCCTTGGTGCTCCACTTGCAAGCAACAACATGACATACAGTAAACAATTAAGAATAAAACATTAAACATTAAAACATTAAGAACAAAACACCATAGTTTAAACATGTGAATGAAACAAAATACCAGAGCAAAAGGAGGCTACAGACTTTTGGTTATTGAGTAGAGCTACTACTGCTTGTAGATGAAATTGGAGCTGAATTTGGCTGTACAGTCATAAGTTTAAAGGGAGTGTACAAGGGGACTGAGAACGTAGAACGTAGAGTACAGGTATTGAGAATTATTGTGGAGGAGGTGTTGTCACCTATTTTCGCTGATTGAGGCCTGTGGGTCAGAAAGTTGAGGATCCAGTGGCAGATAGGGCTGCTGTTTCCTTGGTCCAGGAGATTGGATAAGATTGAAGGCAGAAATATAGTCGTTAATAGGAGCCTAATGTAGGAGTCGTTGTGTAGGCCAGGACTGGAGTGAAGAGAACCTTAAATGGGAAAGGTTAGGGACAGAGTTTTGATGAAAAGGCCATTGTCCCATAATGTAACCCCTTGCCCTACTGGTGACCTGAAACGTCATCTGTCCATTTCCTCCTCAGACACTGCCTGATCTGTGAAGTTTCTCCACTTCATGTTTTGCTCAAGATTGCAGCATCAGTATCCCCTTGTGTCTACTTTCTGGAGGTGCTGGCTGGCCTAATAAATATTTACAGGAAATTTCTGTTTGTATAGTATAATTTATATGGTAAATAATATATTTCAATAGTAAAAGTAGAAATTATGGAAACTTTCTGTAGGTTTGTTTGTTTTAATATCAGATTTCCAATTCTTGTGCCTTTACATTATTTGTAATATAAGGATTAAAAATGTTGCTTTGAATAATGTTCTGTTCTGCTTATGTGTTTTGGAAATTCATCCTATTGGTTTTCTATATACAAAATATATTGAATGAAGGGGCTGTAATACTAGCATCTTTGGTGTCCTGACCTTGGGATATCTAATCCAGGAGGATCTTTGCCATATAATTAGTTATATAAATAAAATATAATGGAAAGTAAAGTGCATTTAATCCAAGGCTATGGCTGACCCATTGCATTGGAGAGCATAGGGAATAAGCAAGAGTAAGCAATGGGGCGGGGGGAGGGGGGAGGATGTTGATTGGCAAATGGGTGGAGTGACAAGGTATAGAAATGAAATAGAGATAAAGATATCAGATGACGAGAAGAGAGGTCGGTGAAACATAAAGGGAGGGAGGATACGGATGAGGAAAGAAGAGGAAAATGTAGAGACAGGGAGGGATATCAATTGAAGGGGACAAGATTTATTTTTTTAGGGGGAGAAGTGGTTGGATAGTGGGAGAAAAGGGTTGTCATGGGGGGCAGCACAGGTGTGTGAAGGAGGGTGTCACTTAAAATTGGAGAATTCACTGTTCATATCGTTGGTTTGTAACCAACCAATGATAATGTGCTATGTTCTAATGGGAAAGTAGTGCAGGCTCAAAGGCCCTAATGGCTTACTCCTGCTCCTATTTTTTATTTTTTTAAGGCTGTAGCTAAATAATTGGCCATCATCATTCAGGGAGTAAAAAAGTTGGGATATTATGCTTCTGTTGTACTGCTGTTGGTGGGGGCACATTTGGAACATTGTGTTCAGTTTTAGTTGTCCCATTAAAGGAAGGATGATGTTAAGCTGAAAAGAGTGCAGTGAAGATTTACAAGGATGTTGCCAGGACTTGAGGGCATGAGCCACAGGGAGAGGTTGGGCAGGCTAGTACTTTATTCCTTGGAGTGCAGGAAGATGAGTGGTGATCTTATAGATGTGTATAAGAACATGAGGGAAATACATATTGTAGGTACAGAGCCTTTTACTGAGTAAAAGATAACCCAGAACAAGAGGGCATAAGTTTAAGGTGAATGGGGAAAGATTTAATGGGGTGACTTTTTCACACAGATGGTGGTGAGTATTTGGAACAAGCTGCCAGAGGAGGTCATTGAGGTTGGTGTAACACCATTTAAAATACATTTGGACAGGTTCATGGACATGAAAGGTTTAGAGGGATATGGGCCAAACACAGGCAGGTGGGACGTTTAGTTGATGTCTTCTTGGTTGGCATGGCAAGTTTGGCCAAAGGGCTTATTTTCATTCTGTATGACTGTGAAATCAGATTTTCCTTTTTTCTGCAGAATGTTGTATTGGATACCATTGGTGAAAATAAAAATGTGGCTGCCGATTCTAGTCCAGGACATGGAGAGCCTGCAGTAAAGCCTTTGAAATTTAAGGATCCAAATTTTGTCGTAAGTACTTTTGTCTAGTCAATTAGAGTAAATTTAATTTGTTTTTTAGCCCTTGATTGATTTGGCAACCAGCCACGACCTTCTCTTTCAATCATTCAAAATATAATTTGCATCTTTCAAAAGTTTGATAATTGTCAATAGATTTTGTTTAGTGCGCACTTAGAAGTGTATGAAGCTTTTGGTTAACCCCTCCTCTTTTATGCGACTTCCAAGACTTGGCGCAAAGAAGACAAGAAAATATCAGAAAGAAGACAAGAAAATAATGGCAGGGATAATTCACCTTTCCCCATCAAGTCTGTATTGGCATTCAAGATGACTGTGGCTAATTTAACTCCTTTTTTATGTCATTTTCAAATAGCCCTCAATCCAAAATTTTATCTACCCCATTAATGCCTCCAGTGATCAATGCTGATCAACCCTCTGAAGAAGAGAATTACAGAGATTTGTCTTCCTATGTGATGAGAAAATTCCTATACACCTGATTTTACATGATTTCTCCATTATCATACTATGTATCCTTGTTCAAGACTTTTCCACTAGTGGAAACATCTTAACATCCAACCGCTCGTGCCCTGCTTAGGATCATGTGTTTTAATAAGTTCACTCCCCAATCTTTTACTTTCTAAATAATACAGATCTAAAGGCCTTCAATTCCATGTAATCGACGCACTGTTTAAATATGAAGGACGTTTTTGTGTTCGCCATACTTTTAAATCTTGGTCTTGGTATTTGTTTATTATTATAATGTATTCCGAGATACAATGGATTTGTGACACAATCAGCCATATACAAACACAACAGTACAACAACTGTGCAAGAAATAGCATTGCAGCTACAGGGAAAGTGCAGATAAATAAAAAACATGGAGATAGGTTGGAGATCGGGACTACACCCTTGATTATGACAAATCAGTTCAGTAGTCTGATAACAGCAGGGTAGAAGCTGTTCCTTAATTTGGTGGTACGTGCTGGGCTACATCCACAATTTTCGGCAATTTCGTAGCCAGACCAAGTTGTGGTGAAACCTGGCAGGATGCATCCTTTGGTGCACCTGTTGAAATGAGTAAGAATCATTGAAGACGTGCTGAATTTCTTTGGGCTTCTGAGAAAGTGGAGGTGTTAGTGTGCTTTCTTGACCTAGTGTCAATGTGTTAATACAGGTACACAACCTTTTATCCGAAAGCCTTGGGACCAGACACTTTTCGTAATTCGGAATTTTTCGGCTTTCGGAATGGAAGATTTTTAGCGTAGATTTTAACGGCTGGCTCAGTGGTAGAGTGCTCGGCTCATATCCGCAAGGTCGCGAGTTTGCGCCTCGATCCCGGCAGTTACTCGATCGCGAGTTTGAGTCTTCAATGTAGTTTTTTCTTGCAGAATAGGAGAGAATAGGGAGGGTTAGGCTGGGATCATTCTCTGCGAGATGATCTTAGTGCGGGAGACAAGTGTAGGAGAGGTGTACTGACTGTGTGGGCAGAACTTTGGAAGTGATTGCCCACCATTCTCAAAAGCCGCTGTGTCTCCCTGTCCCTCCAACTCCAGAGGAATCCGCTCCCCGATGGGCCGCTACGGCGACAAGTGGCAGTTCGCCCACAGCCCGAGCTGCGCCACCCCAAGAACAAGACGTACCTTGCACACCATCAGCTTCTGCCCCTACTGCGTGTTCCTCTGGAGTTGGAGCGGGGCTGGGCTGGAGTTGCTGATCTGGGATCTCCGTGCTTGCAGTGGGCCTGGGGGTCGGTGTCCCGATGAGGGGGCGCAGCTCGGGCTGTGGGCGAACTGCCACTTGTCGCCGTAGCGGCCCATCGGGGAGCGACTTCTGGTGGTCCTGACGTCTCTCAGCTCCTGTCCAGGGGGGTGGCCGGAGACGTCAGGACCAACAGGAACCCGCTCCCCGATGGACCGCTACAGCGACAAGTGGCAGTTCGTCCACAGCCCGAGCTGCGCCCCCTCATCCGCAACCCGGGTTCCTCTGGAGTTGGAGCGGGGCTGGGCTAGAGTTGCTGCTGGCTGTGGGTCTCTGGGATATCCGTGCTTGCAGTGGGCCTGGGGGTCGGTGTCCCGTTGGTCCTGACGTCTCCGGTGACTGGCACTGACCTGCTGGCATCGCCGACGTGAAGACAGTGCAAAGCCCCCGCGCCGGTGCAATGGGCGGGGAGCTGGAGAGGGGCGGGAAGGGGTCACACACATGGCCAGGAAGCAGAGGGGTGTAGGTGGGGTGAAACTGAAGGGAGCGACAATCTGCTGCTGCCTGCCCGCTGAGTTAAAAAGTTCCCACGCAAGACTCACGATACACTGTGTATCGTGAATCTACCGTGGGAACTTTTTAACTCAGCGGGCAGGCAGCAGCAGATTGTCAATTATTAACCCTCCCGCGCAATATACCCTCACCTTCTCTTTTATGAATGGGGATTTAGTTCCCCTTTCTTCGAGGACCGACCGGAGGTTCCGCTGTCACCTCTGCGGGCCGCCCTCGGTGAACGTCTTCAAGGACCTTTCTTCAAGGATCGAAAAAATGTCCGCTATTCGGAGTTTTTCGTTATTTGGAATTTTGGATAAAAGGTTGTGCACCTGCAATCTCCATTTCAGCACCATTTATGTTGTTATTGGCATGTATGCCACCCCATTTCCTGAAGTTGATGACGTCCCTTCGTATACTGATATTTTGGGAGAGGTTGTGATAGAGCCATTATAAAACAATACGGAAACAGGGCCTTTGGCCCATTTTGCCAACCAAGATGCCCCATTGACACTACTACGACCGGCTAGCGTTTGACCCATATCCCTCTAAACCTTTCCTGTGCATGTACCTGCAAAAACTCTATCCGTACACCCGTCCAAATCTGTCCTGTTTCAGGTCTTGATGCCATGTTACTAAGCTATCTTATCACCTTCCTATACTCCATCTTCATTTCACTTGCACTTTATGTGCAATGTGGCGAATAAAACCGTATTGTATTGTATCTTCTTGTTTGAGAACCAGCCTACTACAGTGATGTCAACTGCAAACTTGTAAATAGAGTTAGTATTTGCTCTCAGTGTGTATACATCGGGGGTGTAGTAAGTGGCTGAGAATGCATCTTTGTGGAGCACTGGTGTTGAGAAATAATGTGGAAGATATCTTGTCGCCTATCTTCACTGACTGGTCTATGGATTAGGAAATAAATCCAGTTGCAGCAGGCGGTGCTAACTCCTTTGTCCAAGAGTTAGCAGTTGGGTTTCTGTTCAAAATCTTGATATTCCTGAGGTAAAACAAAATCCTTAACTTCCCCCAAATCCTTTTGCCAGTTGATGAAGAAATGTGTAAAGTTACTCTTTAAAAGATAGAATGAAAAATTACATTATTTAAATAGTGAGATTACAAAATTGTGCAGGGGAAAAAAGTGATCTGTGCAAGCAAATGCATGAAAAAAGCAAAACTTACAAATGCAGCAAGTGTTTAGCAAGCTGAATGGAATGTTGGCCATTATTGCAAGGGATATGGAGTTTGAAGGCATTCCTATTATGGGCATTTAGAACGATTACTGAGAGTGTAAGTGTGGAATGACACAAAATAGCCAAATAGCAGAGAGCTGAAAATTGTTTATTTTCAATAGTACAATAAAGATGCGGGTAGCTTGATCGAAGCATTTAAAATTTATCATGGAAAAAAAAAATCAAGCTAGATAAAAGCATGTTCTTCAGGCATTGCACAAAATCTTCAAATCTCTTCAAAGCATCTGCCATTTTATTTGTTGTAGATCTCTTCTGGGGTTTTAACTTCATGTTTTTTTCCCCTTCTTTTGTCAGCTGCTTTTACAGTTAAATAAGATTATCATTGTGTAGGTCTTCAGCATGAGATTCAAGCAAGTCATTGATATCATCCTTATTAATCCCAAGCTGTAGTTGATTATCAAGGGCCACCAATTTCTCCTTCACATCTTGTATCATCTTAGAAATACCTACGAAATCATGACCATACGTTTCTTCCAGACACCATTTGTATTTGCTTACTTTATCTCAACCCAAGCATCTGCAATATTCTTAACTGCATTGTCGAGGGTGTATGATGTTTAGTCCTCCCAGAAAGTCTTGCCTCTGCCCCATTGTCTACTTTAATAGAGCTTAGAACATTAGAAAGTACAGCACAGGAACAAGCCCTTCAGCCCAATAAGTGCACTGAATGTGATGTCAAGATAAACTAATCTCATCTGCCTGTACATGATCCATATCCATCCATTCCCTGCATGAATGTGCCCATCTAAAACCTCTTAAATGCCACCATCATATGTGCCTACACCACCGGCCCCGTAATTGTGTAATTATCCAAATTCAGTAGTCCAAACACAGCCTAACCAAAGTCTTATAGAGCTGTATCATGACTTTCTGACTCTTAAAGCAATCTCAACCAATGAAGACAAATATTCCATTAGCCTTCCTTGCCACTATCAATTTGTGTTATCACTTTAAGGGAGTTGTGGATTGGAGCCCAAGACCCCTTTGTACCACAATGATGTCATGCTATCAACCATAAATCTTCCCTTTGCATTCATCCTCCCAAAATGCAACACCTCACGCTTTTGTGCAAATGTCTTATTAAGGTGCTATGCTTTCGAAGATGCAATTACACTTTGGTCCATTGGCTGGAGAATGTTTGTTGTGTTCAGTGCAAGTACAATATCAATGAAAATCAAGAATGCGGGCATTATCAAGAACCAATTAAAACTTTTAGGATAGTTCTTGGAAGCGCAGCACCTCTCCACCTCGGGAACAAACGTTTCAGAGTTTACAACGTGCCAATATCACCCAAACCATTTTGTTGGACATCCAGAAGCTTGGAAGATATACCTTCCAAATGTCTTTTACAGTATGAGGATTCTCGAAAGGATTTAAAAAAACCCAAAGGTTTGCAATCTCCCACAGCAAACAACAGCATTAGGCTCTCTTTTGCTGCTTTGTGTCCTATCTTTACAATACATGTATGTTCGGGCATACATTTCCAAGATAATCCTGTCTTCCCCACATTGTGCATTTGGTCGGCTCAATAACCCCACCCTCTCCCAAATTATCTGAGCCAAAGCCATCAGGAAATGCACTCGCTGCAGCATGGTCAGCACTTGCTGCTTCCCCTTGCACTTTGACGTTTCTCAAATTAGTCCTTGCTTTAAATTTACTAAACCACCCTCTGCTTGCCACAAGTTCTTCACTTTCATTACCGTGCTTTTTAGTCAAATCTTTGAACAGGCTCATTGCTTGAACAATCATAAGGCTAATGCATATTTTCTGTTGATTTTGATCTCGAGGAAATTTCAAGAATCAAACCACTTAGCTGCTTTATAATGATAGTAGCCTGCATTGGAGCTGATCCTTTAACGAGTTTAAGAATGTGTGCGTCGTACTTTATGATGATACTTGCCATTAGGAACTGACACCCTACACTTTGCCAATTTAGAATGGCGTTGCTCCCTTTGCGGATTGCTTTTGCAAGGCATAGTCATAGCAAAATACTGCAAGAATTATACAGCACAATGTTTGATGCAGCCCAACACACAAGGCGGCTCTGGCACCCATGCGGCACTGTAAATAATCAGATACACTGCTCTCTGTACGGAAACTATCCTGTTGCGTCACAGATACTATCCGATTCACTGAGTTCCTCCAGCCGTTTGTACTGTACTGCTCTCAACACGGCGCTCTCTAGACACCTGGGTGGTAGGAGACTTCAGTTGTTTTCCCATGTTCTCATTTTCCCAGTGCACGTATGAAACTGCAATTTGTAGGAACAAATGTTTGAACATATTTGACTTTGAATATCTGTGCACTTGTGTCTGTGAGATACGCTTAAGGCGGACCATTGTAAACAGTGGATGGCTCGTAGATGGAAAATTCATGCAGTGGGAGAAACGGAAAGCCCTTAACTTTCACTGGAGAGGTAACAGCTGCAGTGGATTTGGGAAAAAAACTGCAATGCTAGTTGGTCTCCTTCCTGCGAGGTTTCAATAAATCAAAAGGAAACTGGAAAAGGAAATGTGAAATACAAATGAAGGGTCGTTGACCTGAAACATTAACTTTGCACAGATGCTGTCAGACCAGCTGTGTATGTCTGGCATTTTGAAATATTGTTTGGGATATGGTTGTCAAACCTTTGTTCCAAAATGCCAATGAGTCTCAAGCCATTTAATTTTGTAGCTGATTTTTTTGATGTTATTTTTCTATATTTTACTTGCTCTATCTTAATCACGCAATCAACTTGTGTTGAGGCTTTCAGGAGCAATTGACTTGAACCCCAAGATTATCTACATCAGTGCTCAAAATTGTCCTGCCATTTACTTTACACCTGTCTCTTACATTTGACCTCTGTAGACGCATCACATAGAAACATAGAAACATAGAAATTAGGTGCAGGAGTAGGCCATTCGGCCCTTCGAGCCTGCACCGCCATTCAATATGATCATGGCTGATCATCCAACTCAGTATCCCGTACCTGCCTTCTCTCCATACCCTCTGATCCCCTTAGCCACAAGGGCCACATCTAACTCCCTCTTAAATATAGCCAATGAACTGGCCTCGACTACCCTCTGTGGCAGGGAGTTCCAGAGATTCACCACTCTCTGTGTGAAAAAAGTTCTTCTCATCTCGGTTTTAAAGGATTTCCCCCTTATCCTTAAGCTGTGACCCCTTGTCCTGGACTTCCCCAACATCGGGAGCAATCTTCCTGCATCTAGCCTGTCCAACCCCTTAAGAATTTTGTAAGTTTCTATAAGATCCCCTCTCAATCTCCTAAATTCTAGAGAGTATAAACCAAGTCTATCCAGTCTTTCTTCATAAGACAGTCCTGACATCCCAGGAATCAGTCTGGTGAACCTTCTCTGCACTCCCTCTATGGCAATAATGTCCTTCCTCAGATTTGGAGACCAAAACTGTACGCAATACTCCAGGTGTGGTCTCACCAAGACCCTGTACAACTGCAGTAGAACCTCCCTGCTCCTATACTCAAATCTTTTTGCTATGAAAGCTAACATACCATTCGCTTTCTTCACTGCCTGCTGCACCTGCATGCCCACTTTCAATGACTGGTGTACCATGACACCCAGGTCTCGCTGCATCTCCCCTTTTCCTAGTCGGCCACCATTTAGATAATAGTCTGCTTTCCCGTTTTTGCCACCAAAATGGATCACCTCACACTTATCCAGATTAAATTGCATCTACTATTTCTCTGCCCAAATTTCCAACTGATCTATATCCGCTGTATTCCTGAACAATCTGCCTTGCAATCCACAGCTCCATCAACTTTCAATTCACCTAGAAACTTTAAAATCAGTCAACCTATGTTTTTATCCATAGAACACAAAATGATGGATTAACTCAGCAATTACATGGATGGACGGTGTTTCACATCACGACCCCTCTTCAGTTTATTTGTATAATACAAATGACAGATACCTACAGAATACCACTGGTCACAGAACTCGGTCAGTAAAGCATCTATATGTCACTGACCCCTGTCTTCAAGCAATTTTGTATCCAATTTATCAACTAACCATAGATTCCATGTGACCTAGTCTTCTATATCAGCCTATAGTGAGGGATCTTGTCAATGGTTTCCTGAAGTCCATGAAGACAATGTCCACTACCCTACCCTCATTAATCACTTCCTCAAAAGAAAATTCAATCAAATATGTAAGACAGGACCAGCCCAACATAAACCCATGCTGCATCTCCCTGATAAGTCCATGCCTGGCAAAATATGAGTAAATCCTATCCATAAGAACCTTCAGTTATTTCCCTACCACTGAAAAATGTACCTGCCTTATTTGTCTCTGTTGGTTTCTTAAACAAAAGAATGAAATTAGTCTACTTGCAATGCCTATGGCAAAAGAAAATACACCGATCACTGTCAAGGCCATGGCAATCTCCTTCCTTGTTTCCCTCAGCATTCTGGGACCGACCCTTTCCCTAGCTACTCCCATATTCCTAACATGTTTATAAGATGTTTTGGAATTCTCCTTAATTCCCGATGTTGGGGGAGTCCAGAACCAAGGGCTACAGTTTAGGAATAAGGGGTAAGCCATTTAGAACGGAGATGAGTAAAAACATTTTCACACAGAGAGTTGTGAGTCTGTGCAATTCTCTGCCTCAGAGGGCGGTGGAGGCTGGTTCTCTGGATACTTTCAAGAGAGAGCTAGATAGACACTCTTAAAGATAGCGGAGTCAAGGAATATGGGGAGAAGGCAGTAACAGGGTACTGATTGTGGATGATCAGCCATGATCACATTGAATGGTTCAGTGTACTCCTGCATCTATTGTCCTTGGAAAGAACATTTCATTGTTCCTTTTAGCCCTTCCAATTTCTTTCCTGCATCCTTTATATTTCTCAAGGGACCTTGACTGGTTTCAACTTCCTAAGCCTTGCATGTGCTTTTACCTTGACTTCTAGCCATCCAGGTTCCCAAACCTTACCATTCTTATCTTACAATCTCACAGGAACATGTTAACCTGAACTCTAATCAATAGCCATTCAAATGATTTTTGCAAATCAGATCTGGATTTGCATTCAAATACCCATCTCCATGTCCTTCCGAATACAGTTGTAATTAGCCTTCCTCCAATTTGGCACTTTGACCTGAGGGCCGGACTTGTCCATTAGTATCTTAAAACCTACGGAGTTTTAGTTATTGTTTCCAAAATGCTCCGATCACCTGGCCAGGATCATTCCCAAGATAAGTTATTGTATGGGCCCCATCCCAAATTAGACTAATAACATATTGCTTCAAGAAACCCTCATGGTTGTACCTAACAAATTCTGTCCCAACTAAGCTCCTGGTACCAAGAGAGCCCCACTCAATATTTGGGAAGTTAAAATTGCCCAGTACAGCAACTGTTTTTACACCTTTCTATGATCCACCTGTATATATTTTCCTCTTGCTCCTGGCAATTTGGAGACCTATAGTATAACCTTGTCATAGTAATTACACCTTTCTTATGTGTGAGTTTTACCAAAGTCCTCTGAATGCAGCTGTAGCATTCCCTTTAATCATTAATGCAACTTCCCTGTCTTTTTGCATCCCTTTCTGTCATGTCTAAAACATTAATACCCAGGAATATTGAGCTGCCAGTCCGACTTCTACAACTAATTCTGAGCTGTATTAAGGCCTGTTAGATTTGGTCACGTTTGTATTTTCAGCACGTATTTAGCAATCTACACCGTTTCATTTGAATGAATTTTCAGTGAAAATTTAGTTATTAGAAAATGCCGCGCTGATTCTATGTGATATTGTTGAGGTTAAAAATCCAAACATTATTTGTTGATTGTATGAACAGGTAGAAATGAGAATTATTTCAAGAATAAGAGCAGTAAATATCTGTTTAATTGCCTGGTACATAGCTTTTGATTTGGTGTCTTCATTTTTAGCACTCTGGCATTGGCGGCGCTGGCGTTGGCAAGAAGAACCGTGTCTGGAAAAATCTGAAACAAATTCTTGCCACCGAGAGAATGTTACCATGGAAAGTAAATGATCCTAACTGTAAGTTGCTTTGACAATTTTTACCATTATATTTTTTTTTTTGAAAGAACCATGGTGAAATCTATGTGTTGCCAATTGTTACTGGTTCAGAAGGTAGACACAAAATGCTGGAGTAGCTCAGCGGGACAGGCAGCATCTCTGGATTACTCCAGCATTTTGTGTCTAAAGTCAAAGTCAAAGTAGCCTTTATTGCCATTCAGACCTTCTATCCAAACCAGCATCTGCAGTTCTTTTCGAGACACGTTACTGGTTCAGATTCTATCAACTAAACATCTGAAATCCCTAATAAATTTCAGTTTATAATTTGGTGTGGACACCAGATTTAATGAAAATAGAACTTGATATTGGTTTATTCATGTCAAGTGTACCAAGATGCACTGAAAAACTTTGTTTTGTGTGCTATCCGATCAGATCATACCATACATGAGTACACAATCGAGCCACACACAAGTATAATAGGTAGTTATAATGAGAAAAATAACCAGTTTGCAGAATATAGTACTGCAGTGTTACAATTACAGAGAAAGTTCAGGTTAAAAACAGTGCAAGGGCTGAAATTATATAGGTTAAAAATTGGGAACACACCTTTTGCTTATGATAGGTCTGTTCAATAGCCTAATATCAGCGAGGAAGAAACTATTTCTGAATCTGATGGCATGTGTTTACAAGCTTTGTACCTTTTGCTCAATGGGAGAGAGGAGATGAATAAACGACCGGGATGGAAGTGGGTCCTTGATTATTTTGGCCATTAGTTCTGAGGTGGCATGAATTGTCGATTTGTAAAAGGTGGAGGATGGGGGACAGGGCGGTGGAGGCTGGTTTGTTTTATGGTCTGAGAGACAACAACAACTTTGCAATTTCTTGGGTACAGCAGTTGCAAAACCAAGTTGTGATACAACCCGATAGATGTTTTGCATATTACATCTATAGAAATTTGTAAGAGTCATTGGCGATGTCCTGAATTTCCTTAGTCTTTTAAGTAAGTAGATAGGTTAGTGTGCATTCTTGGCCAATCTGTCAATATGGTTTGACGAAGAGAAATCATTGGTGATATTTACACAAAGGAATTTGACCCTCAAACAAGTCCACTTGAGAAATAAGAGGTTGTTAAGATATTGACCGTAACAAAATACTTTTGTTGTGATCATGAACCTGGGAATGATAACTTTAATTCGAAAATGCATCCTTTGAAATGGCAAAATGATTTATTCATTATTCCATTATGCCATATTGTTAGAAAATTGAAGAAAGAAAATTATTAAAACCTATATTTTATCAGCAAATTTGGTATCGTTTCTTTGCTTTGAAAGTAACATTTGAAAGTGATTTAACATTTTAAAACAAAATCTCTAACCTGTATTTAATGATCATCATAAGTCAGTTGGACTACTACGTAGCAATTGTGTATTAAAGTCTTAATTGTTCTATGGCCACCAGGGTTTTATGAGTAGTGTTGTTCTTCTGTAGCCATGAAGCCAAAAAGTAAAGTTCTGCATTAATAAAATGATATAAAACCAACCTATTGTGGGAATGGATCATTATTGGAGGCACATGGTATTGGTTTTGATGGTATGGTCAATTTGGTAGGACAGAAAACTGATGGTTTTCCCAGTATTTCACCAGAAAACGAATCTTGTGAAATATTAGTTTCTAAAATATTTTTTTAAACTAAATTTTTTTTTTATTCTCAATTTTCAGATTGCAACATTGATGCTCCACCTTCCTTTAAACCAGCAAAAAAATACTCTGATATTTCAGGACTTCCTGTAAGTATGGAGTACATTATTTGTATTGTATTGAGTTAATTTAATGCAAAAAAATTGATGTTTTATACAGTATTGCTCTAAAGAAGCTTGCCAAACCAAATGCTTCACCATAGTATAATTTGTGGGGTTTAGTGGACAAATTGTCGGATTTACAGCAGAGATCGTATGAGTTGACAGTCTTTTTCCCAGAATTTAAATCTCAAATACTAGAGGGTATAGATTTAAATTGAGATGGGGAAAACATAATGGATATGTGGGTGTCAAACATTTTTGCAGTGGTGGAAACAGATATATTTAAGAGGCATTTAGATGAGCATATGAACTTGCTGAGCTTGACTTGTTCATCACAATGTATTTGTGTAGTGTTTTTCATGATTTGGCATGATGCGAAGCTCTATTCAACCTATGAAATTTACTGAAATATGGAAACACAGCAGCCAATAAACATACAACAAATTTGCACAATAGGAATCTAGTCTGCAGATTTTCTTGCATGGAAATACCATATAACCATATAACAATTACAGCACGGAAACAGGCCATCTCGACCCTTCTAGTCCGTGCCGAACACGTATTCCCCCCCTAGTCCCATATACCTGCGCTCAGACCATAACCCTCCATTCCATTCCCGTCCATATAACTATCCAATTTATTTTTAAATGATAAAAACGAACCTGCCTCCACCACCTTCACTGGAAGCTCATTCCACACAGCCACCACTCTCTGAGTAAAGAAGTTCCCCCTCATGTTACCCCTAAACTTCTGCAATGGCTCTTCATTTTTCCTGCCTAATATATAATTACATATTGCATTTTAAGCAATTTCCCTGGCTGTATGCAATATAGTTTTCTAAATTCTCCAAAATAGAGCCATAGGACAATACAGCATGGAAAAGGGACTTTTAGCCAAACCCATCCATGCCAATCAAGCTGCCTAACTGAGCTGGTTCTGCTTGCCTGTATCCCTCTGAACATTATCTATTCATGTACCTGTCTAAATGAAAATAAAGTAATGTAAATGTTACTGTTATTCAAAAAAAATTCTTATATTTCCAAATTGTTGTTTTTAATCCTTGCATTTAAATACTGCAGCTGCCTTGGTTCACAGTTACCTCTGGATCAATGGTCCAGCCCTCTGGTTTTTAGTTCACTTGATTTTTAGTACCTTTGATTTAGACCTGCATTTGCAGTTCTTTTTCACACAGGGTTTGTAGTGCCCTTGATTAGGAGAATCGTCCACTTTATGCATTGCCAACAGCTTTAGTACATTTTCTGTAGCAAATTTAATACCATCTAATATCACAACTACCTCTTTTTGAACAGGGACATAACACTGGAGTGTATGTTAAAAGACTTGCTACAGTATGCACCATATTGCGCAATTTAAAGCTGAAAAATGCAAAAGCTCCTTACCAATGGGTGGGGGCCGCCCTCCTCCCACACCCTTGCCCCCCCCCCCCCCCCCCTCCCACTCGGTCACTACGCTCCTCAGGCTTGGTCCCTCGCAATTTCTCGCTCCCAACTCTCACCCAGTGTTGGCTGCCCTGATTGCACTGTTTTTTTTGGCAGGCAAACAAGTGACATTCGTCTTCTCTCATAGGTGCTAAATTGTAGACCAAAGCTAAGGTTGACTGCATTTTAGCGGTTGGTGCTGAGATTAGCAGCAAAGAAAAATAAAGTGCTGAATGTTTTGAAGTGACAATGTGATCCAGGCTAAAGAGAAAATGAAGCGGCTACATGATTAAAATCCCAAATGACAGGAGTCAAGAGTGCTTTATTGTCATATCCCAGATAAAAATCCAGCTGTTCAACAATAAAGCCTGGATATGCTGGAAATATTTAACAGGCCAAGGCAATATAGTGATACAGCATGGAAACGGGCTATTCAATTCAACTCGCCCAGGTCGACCACTATGTCCATGTGAGCTTGTCCCATTTGCCTGTGTTTGGCCCACCTCACTCTAAAATTTTCCTATCCATGTACCTGTCCAAATATCTTTCAATGGTTGTAATTGACATCCAAGATGCATTACAACTTGGTTTTTCAACATGTCTGCAGGAAATTTCAGAAATTGTGCATGAACCCAGTCCATCACACAACTCAGCCATTCCCCAACCCCCCCCCCCCCCCCCCCCCCCCCCCCCCCAATGCCTGCCCTCTGACTTAAGTACCTTAACTCTATACCTTAAAAACTCTGGAAATCTACCAACATAATGAAGGACCATTTACACGCTGATTGTCCCCGCTTCTCTCCTTTCTTGTTGGGTAGAAGATACAAATGCTTGAAAGTACATGCTGCCTGATTCAGTGACAGCTTGTTGACTGCTATAATCAGAATAATGAACTGTCCTCATAAACCCTTTGCACCCTTTGAAATGTTCCATTTTTTAAATCTCCATTTCCCTGTTGTTGCAATGCTATACTATATTCTGCACACTGGTATTTTTCCCCTTTGCACTACCTGGTGTACTCGATTGTAGTCGGGTATGGTATGATTTGACTGTATAGCAAGCAAAATGTTATTTATTTTACTTTATAACATGTAATAATAGTAAACCAATGACCAATAGTAACCACTTCCATTGACATTTCATTCCATATGCCACTACCCTCTATGAAAAAGTTGTCCCCTTATGTCCTTTTAATTCTTTCCCCTCTCCCTGGGGAAAAAAAGAGACTGACCATCCACCTCATCTACATAGGTTCCTCATGATTTTGTGTACCTCTGAGGTCCCTCAACCTCTTCCTCTACAGTTAAAACAGAGACAGCCTATCCAGACTCTCCTGATAACATTTGTGAAGAGAAAAACAGAGTTAACAGGGTCAATTGCTTTTCATCAGGGGAATAATTGGGAGAACATTTTAAACTGCAAGGAGGTAGATTGTAGGTGAGATTACAGGACAAAAGAGATGAAAATGCAATGCAAAAGAGTGAATGTTCTTTTTAAATGGAATATTTTATTGTCACATGTGACAAGGCACAGTAAAATTCTTTGCTTGCGTGCCCAAGGTTTGCAAATAGTCGCCACATAAATGGTGCTGACAAAGTTACAAAGTACCCCGCCGGCTCCTCCTTTGTTCTTACCCATCCCCTCCTCCTGTGTTCTGCCCACCTCCCCCTCCCTCATGGCAGTCCCCCCACGCCGGGACCTTCATTGTTTCTTATCCCCACCCCCCCACCATCATAGTGGCCCAAGGCTCCCACCGACCCACGAGGATCTGTCCACCGACCCACGAGGATCTGTCGGTCACAAGGCCCCTCTGCTGCCAAAGTTCCACCCCCGCCGCGAGGCTCCATCGGCCCAGGCTGGTTTTGCTGCCCGGTTTCTCCATGGCTCCCTGTGAGGCCTGTGGGGGAGAGTCGGGCCTACCGGGTGGATTCAGGTCCGCGGCGGGTGAGTCCAGCACACCAGCAGGCGAGTCCTCGGTCTCTACGGGCCCGCGGCTCCCCGTAGCCAATGATAATCATTAAACAAGGAACATTGGCGAAAGGAAAATTGCAGCTCTTGTACAGCTGCAGGTTCTCACAAACCTTATATTTTACTGCCTGCATAAAGAACACACTTAAGACACATGATGCAAGTCAAACAAGCATTGATGCTGCTGATATCCTGGGCAAAAATTGAAGAATGAGACAAAATGAGAGTTACTCCAGTGAGGTGGGAGGAGATGGAATGGGAACATTTGGCAAAGCATAGCCAACGTTAAGGATTCATTCAGAGTACTGGCCAAGAGATAATTTCAGCTGTGTATTTGACAAGATATCTGGGCTGAGTGAATTAACTGATGGAAGACAAAAGAGAAAAATAACTGGTCATTAAATTGTCAGGAATAAAGAAGGTTCTTGATAAAGGTTGAATAATCATCAGGGGAATGTAGCATGCCGGTCAGCCTTGGCACAGAGTAAAGAGCTAGCATTAGAAATCCAAGACACTAAATGACAGATTATTGATTTATTCAAAGTGGATGGAGGAGTGGCTGATGGTTCAACCAAGAGAGTGTTGCGATCAGAGATGCAGGAACAAGATCTACATAATGGACCATGCTAAGGGTACAGCAGAAGGTTGGTAGGAAAAGAGATCTGTGAAGCAGTGATGGCAACCATTTTACGGTGTGAAGCAGAGGGTCGTGGTTGATGTGGACCCCACTTAAGGGGCCCAGAATGGAACAGGAAAGTAAAGCGCAATATAGAAACAGAAATGGCTGTAAATTACGTATGTAATATGACTTGAGCGTGATTGCGCAATAATTTATAGAAGATGTTGGTAAGGCTGCATTTAGAGTATTGTGTTCAGTTCTGGGCACCATGTGAAAGGAAAGATGTCAAGCTGGAAAGGATACAGAGAAGTGTTCAAAAGGGAACTGCAGATGCTGGAATATCGAAGGTACACAAAATTGCTGGAGGAACTCAGCGGGTGCAGCAGCATCTATGGAGCGAAGGAAATAGGCGACGTTTCGGGCCGAAACCCTTCGAAGGGTTTCGGCCCGAAACGTCGCCTATTTCCTTCGCTCCATAGATGCTGCTGCACCCGCTGAGTTCCTCCAGCAATTTTGTGTACCTAAGGATACAGAGAAGATTTACAACAATGTTGCCAGGGCTAGAGGGTCTGAGCTATAGGGAGAAGTTGAATAGGCTGGGACTCTATGCCTTGGAGCTCAGGAGGATGAGGAATGATCTTATTGAGGTGTAGAAAATCATGAGTGGAATAGATCGGGTAGATGTACAGAGTCTCTTGCCCAGAATGGGTGAATCGAGGACTAGAGGGCATACAGTGCATTCAGAAAGTATTCAGACCCCTTCACCTTTTCCGCATTTTGTTACGTTACAGCCTTAGTTAAAAATTGATTAAATTATCTTTCTTTATCATCAATTTACACACAATACCCCAGAAGAAGAAGCGAAAACAGGTGTTTAGAAATTTTTGCAAAGTATTTAAAAAGAAATAACTGAAATATCACATTTACATAAGTATTCAGACCCTTTCCTATGACACTCAAAATTGAGCTTAGTTTCATCCTGTTTCCATTGATTATCCTTGAGATGTTTCTTCAATTTGATTGGATTCTACCAGTGGTAAATTAAATTTATTGAACATAATTTGGAAAGGCACACATCTGTCGATATAAGGTCCCACAGTTGACAGTGCATGTCAGACCATAAACCAAGCCATGAAGATAAAAGACAAAGCCATGTAGACCTCCGAGACATGATTGTGTAAAAACACAGATCTGGGGTAGGGTATAAAACAATTTCTGCAGCATTGCAGGTCCCGAAGAGCATAGTGGCCACCGTCATTCGTAAATGGAAGAACTTTGGAACCACCAGGACTCTTCACAGATTTGGCCTCCCGGCCAAACAGTGCAATCTGGGGAGAAGGGCCTTTGGTCAGGGAGGAGACTAAGAGTTCCTCTGTGGAGATGGGAGAACCTTCCAGAAGAACAGCTATATCTGCAGCACTCCACCAATCAGGCCTTTATGGTAGAGTGGCCAGACGGAAGCCACTCCTCAGTAAAAGGCACATGACAGCCTGTTTGGAGTTTGCCCAAAGGCATGAGAAACAACATTCTCTGGTCTGATGAAACCAAGATTGAACTCTTTGGCCTGATTGCCAAGAGTCACGTCTGGAGGAAACCAGGCACCGGTCATCACCTGGCCAATACCATACCTACGGTGAAGCATGGTGGTGGCAGCATTATGCTGTGGGGATGTTTCAGGATTGAGGGAAAGATGAATGGAACAAAGTACAGAGATCCTTGATGAAAACCTGCTCCAGACCATTCTGGACCTCAGATTGGGGTGGAGGTTCACCTTCCAACAGGACAACGACCGATAGCACACAGCCAAGACAACACAGGTTGTGGCTTTGTGACAAGCCGGTGAATGTCCTTGAGTGGCCCAGCCAGAGCCCAGACTTGAACCCGATCGAACATCTTTGGAGGGGCCTGAAAATAGCTGTGCATCGACGGTCCCCATCCAACCTGACAGAGCTTGAGAGGATTTGCAGATAAGAATGGGAAAAATTACCCAAATACAGGTGTGCCAAGCTTGTAGCGTCATACCCAAGATGACTTGAGGCTGTAATCGCTTCCAAAGGTGCCTCAACAAAGTACTGAGTAAAGGGTCTAAATACTTATGTAAATGTGATATTTCAGTTATTTATTTTTAATTACTTTGCAAAAATTTCTAAACACCTGTTTTTGCTTTTTTATTATGGGTTATTGTGTGTAGATTGATGATAAAAAAAAAGAATTTAATCCATTTTAGAATAAGGCTGTAACGTAACAAAATGTGGAAAAGGTGAAGAGGTCTGAATACTTTCTGAATGCACTGTAGGTTTAAGGTGAAGGGGAAATGATTTATTAGGAATCTGAGGGGTGACTTTTTCACACAAAGGGTGGTGGGTGTATGGAACAAGCTACCAGAGGAGGCTGCTGAGGCAGAGACTATCCCAACATTTAAGAAACAGTTAGACAGGTACATGGATAGGATAGATTTGGAGAAATATGGACCAAGCACGGGCAGGTGGGACGAGTGTAGCTGGGACATATTGGCCAGTGTGGGCAAGTTGGGCAGAAGGGCCTGTTTCCAGTCGGTATCACACTATGACTCGATGACTCTATAATAATTTCATTTGTGTTCTAGCTGAGAGCTATATGGAAAATAATTCTCAAGGCCAGAATAGTTAACATTTACAAACCTACTTGCTAAATTAACTGAGTGCCAAATATTCTATTGGCAACCAAAAAACATTGACACAAGCTCCACTGACACGATGTAGCTGATGCATGCAAGCTACACCACAGATGCTGCCTCCAGTAAAACAAATTCTCATTAAATTCTCATTTTGAAAGGTATCAAGTAAGCACATTTCCAAAAATCAAGACATATTGGCGAAATGAGTAGTCATAGAGTGATATGCAGCATGGAAATGCCCTTCGGCCCAACTTGCCCACACCGATCAACATATCCCAGCTACACTAGTCCCACCTGCCTGCGTTTGGTCCATATCCCTCCAAACCTGTCCTATCCATGCACCTGTCTAACTGTTTCTTAAAAGTTGGGATAGTCCCAGCATCGACTACCTCCTCTGGCAACTTGTTCCATACAACCACTGTATGGAAAAAGTTACCACTCAGATTCCTATTAACTTGTTCATCAGTCAATGAAAGTAAGCATGCAGGTACAGCAGGCAGTGAAGAAAGTGAATGGCATGTTGGCCTTCATAACAAGAGGAGTTGAGTATAGGTCCTTCTGCAGTTGTAAAGGGCCCTTGTGAGACCACACCTGGAGTATTGTGTGCAGTTTTGGTCCCCTAATTTGAGGAAGGACATTCTTGCTATCGAGGGAGTGCAACGTAGGTTTACAAGGTTAATTCCCGAGATGGCAGGATTGTCATATGCTGAGAGAATGGAGCGGCTGGGCTTGTATACTCTGGAATTTAGACGAATGAGTGGGTTATTATTGAAGGATGATTATTGAAACATATATAAGATTATAAAGGGTTTGGACACACTAGAGGCAGGAAACAGGTTATCCACTTTGGTGGCAAGAACAGGAAAGTAGACTATTATCTGAATGGTGGGCGATTAGGAAAAGGGGAGATGCAACGAGACCTGGGTGTCATGGTACACCAGTCATTGAAAGTAGGCAGCAGGCAGTGAAGAAATCGAATGGTATGTTAGCATTCATAGCAAAAGGATTTGAGTATAGAAAATAGGTGCAGGAGTAGGCCATTCGGCCCTTCGAGCCTGCACCGCCATTCAATATGATCATGGCTGATCATCCAACTCGGTATCCTGTACCTGCCTTCTCTCCATATCCCCTGATCCCTTTAGCCACAAGGGCCACATCTAACTCCCTCTTAAATATAGCCAACGAACTGGCCTCAACTACCTTCTGTGTCAGAGAATTCCAGAGATTCACCACACTCTGTGTGAAAAATGTTTTCCTCATCTCGGTCTTAAAAGATTTCCCCCTTATCCTTAAACTGTGACCCCTTGTTCTGGACTTCCCCAACATCGGGAACAATCTTCCTGCATCTAGCCTGTCCAACCCCTTAAGAATTTTGTAAGTTTCTAGAAGATCCCCCCTCAATCTTCTAAATTCTAGCGAGTACAAGCCGAGTCTATCCAGTCTTTCTTCATATGAAAGTCCTGACATGCCAGGAATCAGTCTGGTGAACCTTCTCCATACTCCCTCTATAGCAAGAATGTCTTTCCTCAGATTAGGAGACAAAAACTGTACGCAATACTCCAGGTGTGGTCTCACCAAGACCACACCAACTGCAGTAGAACCTCCCTGCTCCTATACTCAAATCCTTGTGCTATGAATGCTAACATACCATTTGCTTTCACTGCCTGCTGCACCTGCATGCCTACTTTCAATGACTGGTGTACCATGACACCCAGGTCTCGTTGCATCTCCCCTTTTCCTAATCG
The DNA here is from genome assembly GCF_010909765.2 of Amblyraja radiata. Taxonomy (NCBI): domain Eukaryota; kingdom Metazoa; phylum Chordata; class Chondrichthyes; order Rajiformes; family Rajidae; genus Amblyraja; species Amblyraja radiata. The sequence goes on from NC_045957.1 coordinate 84,453,499, forward strand.
GCCACCATTCAGATAATAGTCTACTTTCCTGTTTTTGCCACCAAAGTGGATAACCTCACATTTATCCACATTATACTGCATCTGCCATGCATTTGCCCACTCACCCAGCCTATCCAAGTCACCTTGCAGCCTCCTAGCATCCTCCTCACAGCTAACACTGCCCCCCAGCTTCGTGTCATCTGCAAACTTGGAGACGTTGCATTCAATTCCCTCGTCCAAATCATTAATATATATTGTAAATAGCTGGGGTCCCAGCACTGAGCCTTGCGGTACCCCACTAGTCACTGCCTGCCATTGTGAAAAGGACCCGTTTACTCCTACTCTTTGCTTCCTGTCTGCCAGCCAGTTCTCTATCCACATCAATACTGAACCCCCAATACCGTGTGCTTTAAGTTTGTATACTAATCTCTTATGTGGGACCTTGTCGAAAGCCTTCTGAAAGTCCAGATATAACACATCCACTGGTTCTCCCTTATCCACTCTACTAGTTACATCCTTGAAAAATTCTATAAGATTCGTCAGACATGATTTACCTTTCATAAATCCATGCTGACTTTGCCCAATGATTTCACCACTTTCCAAATGTGCTGCTATCCCATCTTTAATAACCGACTAGCAGTTTCCCCACTACCGATATTAGACTAACTGGTCTGTAATTCCCCGTTTTCTCTCTCCCCCCCTTTTTAAAAAGTGGGGTTACATTAGCTACCCTCCAATCCTCAGGAACTACTCCAGAATCTAAAGAGTTTTGAAAAATTATCACTAATGCATCCACTATTTCTGCGGCTACTTCCTTAAGTACTCTGGGATGCAGCCTATCTGGCCCTGGGGATTTATCAGCCTTTAATCCATATAGGAGCAGGGAGGTTCTACTGCAGTTGTACAGGGCCTTGGTGAGACCACACCTGGAGTATTGCGTACAGTTTTGTCTCCTAATCTGAGGAAAGACATTCTTGCCATAGAGAGAGTACAGAGAAGGTTCACCAGACTGATTCCTGGGACGGCAGGACTTTCATATGAAGAAAGACTGGATAGACTCGGCTTGTACTCGCTAAAATTTAGAAGATTGAGGGGGGATCTTATAGAAACTTACAAAATTCTTAAGGGGTTGGACAGGCTAGATGCAGGAAGATTGTACCCGATGTTGAGGAAGTCCAGAAGAAGGGGTCACAGTTTAAGGATAAGGGGGAAGTCTTTTAGGACCGAGAAGATAAATTTTCACACAGAGTGGTGAATCTGGAATTCTCTGCCACAGAAAGTAGTTGAGGCCAGTTCATTGGCTATATTTAAGAGGGAGTTAGATGTGGCCCTTGTGGCTAGAGGGATCAGGGGGTATGGAGAGAAGGCAGGTACAGGAAACTGAGTTGGATGATCAGCCATGATATTGAATGGCGGTGCAGGCTCGAAAGGCCGAATGGCCTACTCCTGCACCTATTTTCTATGTTTCTATGTAACATATTCCCGATGTTGGGGGAGTCCAGAACCAGGGGCCACAGTTTAAGAATAAGGGGTAAGCCATTCAGAACGGAGATGAAAAAACAATTTTTCACACAGTGAGTTGTGAGCCTGTGGAATTCTCTGCCTCGGAGGGCGGTGGAGGACGGTTCTCTGGATACTTTCAAGAGAGAGCAAGATAGGGCTCTTAAAGATAGAGGAGTCAGGGGATATAGGGAGAAGGCAGGAACGAGCTACTGATTGGAGATGATCAGCCATGATCACATTGAATGACAGTGCTGGCTCGAAGGACCAAATGGCCTACTCCTGCACTTATTGTCTATTGTCTAAATCTTTTCCCCTTCACCCTAAACCTATGTCCATGATTCACCTACTCTGGGTCAGTGAAATGAGTAAAACTTTATAACTTGAGTCATAATGTTGTTAAAACATTTAGGAACCTCTAGTTATTCGATGGGCTGACTGACAGTCTCCTTTGACAAAATCTACAATTCTATTCCATTCTTCAACTTCTGTATGATATTTGTGCACTGTGGTAAATACAATTTCAGTGTAAGGCACTCAACATGTGCTTGATACATTGATTTTCCTTATGCATAGAACACTAAGTACAGCACAGGAACAGGGCCTTCAGCCCACAATGTCTGTGCCAAACATGATGCCAAAATAATCTCATCTCATCTGCCTGATGATCATGATCCATATCCCTCCATTCTCTGCATATCCATATAAGTTTATCTACATCCCGCTGTAAACATTTATATCAGCCTTCTTCACAGTCCGCAACTCCAGCAACCTTTGTGTTGAACTTACTAACTAACTGACCAAATTAAATTTATATCCATGTCATTTATATATATCGCGAACAGCAGAAGTCCCAGCACAGAACCCTGTGGGACTCCACTGGTCATAGACATCCTGTTTAAAGCCCTTCCACCACAGCCATCTTGTTGCGGCAGTGGAAGGGCGTCATTCAGGCTGGATGTTTGTGACCTGTAGAGTGTCCTGGAATATATAAATGTCTTCTGTTATGGTCATGGAGTCAAACAGCATAGAAACAGGCCCTTCGGCCCAACTTACCCACGCCACCTAAAATGCCTCGCTACACTAGTCCCACCTACCATACCTCTTAAAAACTTGGCCCATATCCCTCTAAAACTACCTTATCCATGTATCTGTCCAACTGTCTCTCAAATATTATGATAGTACCTGCAAAATACTATCTGCAAAGATAAAGATAAAGAGATAATTTTATTGATCACATACACACCTAGGTGTAGTGAAATGCTTCTTGCCATGCAGCACATAAAGAAGAATACAAACATAACAATAATAAAGAAATTTAAACATAAAAACATCCCCCCACAATGGTTCCCATTATGAGGGAAGGCACAGTGTCCAGTCCCCATCCCATATCCACCCATAGTCGGGCCTATTGAGGCCTCCACAGTTGCCTTTAAGGAGGCCCGATGTTCCAGGCCGTTCTCGCCGGATGATGGTGCTCCGGCGTCAGGAGAATCCTCTCAGCGGCATGGGAACCCTGGAACGGCCGCTTCCCTCACCGGAGACCGCGGCTTCCGAAGCCAACAAGGCCGCGCCAGTTGGAGCTCCACCACTGGCGATCTCATCGAGAGATCCCAGGCTCCCGGTGTAAAGTTCGGCGCCGCTGGCCGCTCCACAGACCCACAGCTCCGCGATGTTTATCCCGGCGGTCTTCAGCTTACCGGGCTAGGCATCGCCCGCTCCGCTCCGCTCCACGATAGCGCTCCAGCGCTGTGCCGCCTCCGAAGCCGAGGTTCTGGGCGGTCCCCTCAGGAAACACCGCTCCAGGCCCGCTGGTAGGCCGCGAGGACGGGTCGACACTGCAGCCCGGAGAAAAGCTGCCTCTCCGACCAGGTAGGGACCCTGAATGACAGTTTCCCCCTTCCCCCCCCCCCCCTCCCCCCACATAGAAAAGTCTAGACTTCCAGAACAAAAACACTTTAACTAACTAAAAATAAAAACAAGAGATGAAAAAGACGGACAGCTGCTGGCTGGGCAGCCATACACAGGACAGCGCCCCCTGCAAGTATTGCCTTCTGTTAATAAACCAATTCTGAATCAGAACAACCAAGTCACTGTGAATCTTTGCATCTTAACCTTCTGGATCAGCATAGCATGTGGGACTTGCTCAAATGTCTTTAAAAAAAATCCATGTAAAAGGCAAATAAACTGATTTTTTTTTCCTTTCCTTTCCTTGTAGGCCAATTATACAGATCCGCAGAGCAAGCTTCGATTTAGCAGCACAGAGGAGTTTTCATACATCCGAATGCTTCCTTCAGACATTGTGACTGGTTATTTGGCTTTGAGGAAGGCAACTAGCATTGTACCATAAATTATTGCATGGAATTTTGTTTGAAATACCTGATTTGCAATTGAAATACCAATTTGCATCGTGAAAATCAAAACGACCTGCAGATGCTGGAAATTTGCAGTGAGTTGTGACATTTGGAGTTCATTGTTCACAGCTGAAATTTCAAGTAAATTGTTTCGATAACAAAGAGTTTAAGTGAATGAACGACATGAAATTGGAAGAGACTTTAAAACTACAAAAAGCCATACATGGAATACTTGGGAATGTCAAATATGCTGAGTGCATAGCCCATATTTGTATTTTTTGTTGGCAAAACCCACTCAATTTTGGAAACTTCTGACAAGATCTGCAAATAAGAACAATTCCTATGAAAAGTCTATTACATGACCCTGGATCGAAGACATTGGTTGAAGCGAGTTGTCAGCTTTTCCTCATAATGGAGGCTCTGGACCAAAGTTAATGAAGTAGGCTGTGGTAATAAAAATATAAATGCCTAAACATAGTACACTGTAAACAATATGATAAACGAGAGAAAAAAGGAGTAAGAAAAAAATGAAAAATAAAAAATAAAATACAATTTTTTAAAAAATCAGTGCGTATATATACTGTACACACACTCACAAGTACACACACACACACACATACATATATACACATGTGTGTGTGTGTGTGTATATATATATATATATATACACACACATATTTATATATATATATTTATATATCTATATTACTAAAAGTAAGATCTTGACCGCTTTTGACTCAATGCGATGTGATTTCCGAGAGAACGCCGCCACTTACGGAGGTCATTTTTGGCCACCTACCTCAGAGCCCCCCTCCGCCGGACTGGACCAGAGGATTTTTCCCATTGATGAAAAATCAGTGAGATATTAATGTTTTTTTTTTAATTGCCATTCTCTCTGCTGCCCCTGCTGGTGGGAGGGGGGAGGGACTATAAAACCTGGAAGTGGTGTGCCTCACTCTGTCTCTGCAAGATGGAGGAAGTGAGAGGGTCACGTCACTCTGAATAACACTGAGCACATGTCTACTCAACTGTGAGTGCCCTTAATGTGGTTTGAAAATGAAAATATGGTTGGTTTGAAGTAAAAAGGCACTGCAAATGGTTGTTTGGGGGGTAGGGTTGAAGTAAAAAAGGCACTGCAAAGGGGTGCTTGGGGGTTTTGGGTTGAAGTAAAAAGGCACTGCAAAGGGGTGCTTGGGGGTTTTGGGTTGAAGTAAAAAGGCACTGCAAAGGGTTGTTTGGGGGTTTTGGGTTGAAGTAAAAAGGCACTGCAAATGGTTACTTGTCTAAACTTGACAACTTCCTATTTGCCCTATATTGATTTTAGATAAAACGCTACCACTTACTGCTGTGATTTTTGGCCATCTTACTCAGTCCCCCTCCGCTCATCAGGTGCAGAGGGTTCTACCCATCAATGAAAAATAAAAGTGTTATTAGTGTTTAAAAAATGTTGAGAATCTCTCTCCTGTGAATCACGCCATGAAGGCCACACCTTTTCTGGTGGAAGGGGGAGGTATTATAAAACCCGGAAGTGTGGGTGTGGCTCAGTCTCTGCATGATGGGGGAGGGAGAGATCACGGCTGTCTGAGCTGTGAATCAACTGAACACACTGAATGTCTACTGAACTGTGAGTGTGGTGTTTTGTGTGGTATCACCCTGCTTGAAATGGTATAAAACTGCATTTGAATGTGGTGGCCTTGCACCCTCCTTGAAATGGTATGAAACTGCACTTGAATTTGGTGGCCTTGCACCCTGCTTGAAGTGGTTGGAAACTGCACTTGAATTCAGTGGCCTTGCACCCTGCTTGAAGTGGTATGAAACTGCACTTGAATTTGGTGGCCTTGCACCCTGCTTGAAATGGTAGGAAAATGGATTTAAATTTGCCAGTCAACTGCCAGTCCACCAGCCGTGAGTGAGCTGCCAGCACATCAGGCTTGAGGGACTGAGCTGTCACCCCAAGAATCCATTTGGCCCACAATGTCCATACAAGCCCTCTGGAGACCAGTAGTCCCTGCAGCCAACAACACCCATACCAGCGCTCCAGAAAGCCCCCCCCCTCCTCCCCCCTCTCCCCCCCCCCCCTCTCCATCCCCCCCTCCACCCCTCTCTCCACCCCTCCCTCTCTCCCCCTCCTCTCCCTACCCCCCTCCATCTCTTTCTCTGCCCCGGGGAGGGGGTAGAGGGGGAGGGGGTAGAGGCAGCACCTACCCAGGTCGTAGAGCAGCAGACTCCTCACCATGCACTGCGCCCGAGCTAGGCTACGGCCGGCGTGGACCCCAGCGAGGCCCGGAGCGAGCTGAGGACGGTCAAAAGCAGCGGAGGGCCGGTCGATTGTGGCTTCCACGAGGGGAAGCCCACCCGCGTGACAGACGATCGGGTGGGAGAGGCAGAGAGGAGGCCGTCCCGCGTGACCGCCAGGTGTGATCGGCATCACCAGCGAGGAAAAGGCGTCACAATTCCCCGAGTTCCTGCGATCGACGGAGGAATCGCAGGTCTCCATAGACGGCCTCTCCCAGAGGGAGTAATAGCCACCATGATCAACTTTCCATCGCGCTGTCCCGCAACCTCACTCGCGCCCGCGCAGAGATAACGACTGCCGCGGCAATGTTATAGAACTTCAAGGAGCCCTGCGGAGTGCACAGCACGACCTGAGCAGCAGTTTAAAAACGCTAAGTGACAAATTTAAGAAGCCAAGAAGTACAGAAGACAGAACAGGGGTGACGTCACTCGCAGCGCGAGCAGAGGCAAGCAGGCAGAGCCATTGTGATGTCATCAGCGAGACCATCTCGTTTATTTACCAAGTTTGAATTTTTTGAACATTTTCATAAATAACTCGGGAAATAATGCATTCAATTTTCAGATGAGGCGATTTTTGACATCATGGCGTAAATCTCTCGGAATATGTAAAAATTTCACCGTTAGCGCATCTTCTTCAATTCCTAAATTTCTTCAGATGTGATTGTTATATTTCTTCTGAGTTATTTCAAGCTTCTCTGAAGTAATCAAGACTCGGTGTTTTTGTGAAATTGTCCTGCAAATTTAATTTGCCAAACGTGATGATGCTGACGGCCACCTTCCTCCTCCCCAACCTATTTATCATTGGTGGAAAAGTAAACAAAACAACTATATAACCAACCTGTTATACATCAGGTTGGTTATGACTCACCAGATCCTGTTCCTCTGAGAACAAAGCAGCTTCAGCAAAGATCCAGCAATGGACTTAATAGCATACATTGTTAGTTTAAAGAGAGTTGCTCATCAAAATCTAATGATCTTTGTGACAGATTTCCCTTTTATTGCAAAGTTGGTTGATGTCATTTCAGTGGGACCTCTGCAATCCTAGCTGAATAATCAAAGTATTTTCGCTAACTGCAAACTGGAAGGCAATAGCACAATTATTTTTTTTGCTGGTATTTTAAACATTTAGACGAGCCCTAACTAATGATTGAATGCACAAATAAGAATAAGGTAAAATGTTAAATGAATAAATAAAATCCATTATATTCAGGAATATTTGTGAGGGAATTGCTAGTAATAATGGCATTACTAGCTCTGGTTTTGTGTATGAGAGAGCAGCACACTTTTGGAAATATCACAGCATGACCACTCGTTTAATCCCAGATATTTTTATCATTTTAGTTGATTTCCTTTTATTGTAAAACAGAGGAAGACTGAACAGTACTGAAATTTCCTGTCCTTTTTACAGTGCATTGGTAATGTACTGCATACCAATAGCTTTGCAGATGTTAAAATTCTAATAATCAACAATTTGTAGAATAATAAAATTAACAACATAGTTTCCAGTTTGCAGTTTAAAAAATACAATCATCTAGAATGAGAATTGGATGTTTTCTATAGAAAACGTATAATAGGTATGATGGTTTAGCTGTTGACGATGCAGTTCACATCCCAAGGGTTCAAACATGGGTGAACCCAAGGGTTCAGATGGGTGCCATCTGCGTGTAGTTTACACTTTCTTCCTGTGACCTGTGGGTTTACGACTGGTGCTTCAGTTTTACTCCCTTATCTGAAAGACATGCTGCAAATTGTGGATGAAAGTGGTAAGAATCAAAAGGGATGCAAGGGGAAAATTACAGGGCTGTAAGGAGATAGTGAGGAGCAAAGGCACTTGCAGGATTATTTTGCTGGGAGCCAGCCGAATTATAATCCACTTATGTCAGTAAACTGTTGAATCTCAAAGTGCCATTTATCCTGTTCATCTGCCTGAATTGAGCTATGCAACCTATGAAGATCAGATTATTCAAAAAGATCATCATTGAATATCTAATGACATCTATTTTAGGATACTCAAAGAGAACCAGTTCCACACACCAGTAAATTCAAGTGGCTTTCTGCTGCAACTGACAAAGTACAAGATTTGGTAAAATTGGAAGAAAATATTAAGAAGCTATTGTAGTTTGAGATTCAATATTTCAACATTTTATAATTTTATTTCTAAGCTAACACTTTTATTAGTGCATGTATATTTATTTAAAATAAAACTACACTAGAACTGTTCAAAATAAATGATCTGGTCCAGAGGTTTTCCACAATTTGTACTCACAATTCAGTATATTCACAATATTGGGATGTTTATGAATATTGCGAAATTTAAAATTTGGTGCCATTTCAATGAAGATGTGTTGTTAATGGTTTACGTAACATGGATAATAGCAATATATTCTCATGTAGTTACATTTTTAACCACAGCAGGTTAATGGCTTGAACCTAAGATTCTTGCAGATTAAAACATCTGGGGTTTTTTTGCACTCAATCATGTTTTAGTGTTTCATTTTATTAGATACATTGCTGGAATGTTCTGTATCCGACAATATGGCTGATCCAGCATGATCTTAATAGCCTTTTATCATTTCATAGACACAAATTGTATTTGAACAGATGCAGGCATTCGCATGAAAGTTAATGATAACATCAGAGTTGTTATTCTTGGTGAAGTAAGTTTTGAATAGGGAAGGATTTGAATAATTAACAAGAGGGGGGCATTTTAGTTTGTTGTGCTTCGTTCTGATTAATCTCTTGTTACAATTTGCATGTCATAACCCCAAAATTACAGTTACTGCAAACGGATGGCTGAATGATTAATTTCTATGACAGAGCTTTCTCTAGTGCTTTGTATATAGAGCCATAGAGTGATACAGTGTGGAAACAGGCCCTGCGGCCCAACTTGCCCAAACCGGCCAACGTCCCAGCTGCATTAGTCCCACCTGTCTGCATTATCCCTCCAACCTGTCCTATCCATGTACCTGTCTAATTGCTTCATAAATGTTGGGATAGTCCCTGCCTCAACTACCTCATCTAGCAGCTTGTTCCAAACAGCCATCACCCGTTGTGTGAAAACGTTACCCCTCAGATTCCTAATAAATCTTTCCCTCTTCACCTTAAATCTATGTCCTCTAGTCCTTGATTCCCCTACTCTGGGCAAGAGACTACATCAACCCGATCTATTCCTCTCATGGTTTTATACACCTCAATAAGACCATCCCTCATCCTCGTGCACTCCAAGGAATAGAGTCCCAACCTACTCAACCTTTCCCAATAGCTCAGACCCTCTAGTCTTGGCAACATCCTCGTAAATCTTCGCTGTACCCTTTCCAGCTTGAAAACATCTTTCCTATAACATGTTGCCCAGAAATGAACACAATACTCTAAATGCGGCCTCACCAACTTATACAACTACAACATGACCTCCCAATTTCTATACTCAATACTCTGACTGATGAAGGCCAATGTACCAAAAGCCTTTTTGACCACCTTATCTACCTGCGACTCGACCTTCAAGGAACCATGCACCTGCACTCCTAGATCCTTCTGCTCTACACCAATCCCCAGAGCCCTACCATTCACTGCGTAGACCCTGCCCAGGTTAGACTTCCCAAAATGCAACACCTTGCATTTCTCTGTATTCAATTCCATCGACCATTCTTCAGCCCACCTGGCCAATTGATCAAGATCCTGCTGCAATTTTTCACAACCATCTTCACTATCTGCAAAACCACCCACTTTTGAATCATCAGCAAACTTGATGCAGATGACAAACAGTAACAGTCCCAGCACCGAACCCTGAAGGCACGCCACTAGTCACAGGCCTCCAGTCCGAGAAGCAACCTTCCACCATTACCCTTCAGCTATCCATTCAGCTATCTGTCCTTGGATCCCATGAGATCTAACCTTCCAGAGCACCCTAACATGGAGAACCTTTTTGAATGCTTTACTGAAATCCAAGTATAAAACATCTACAGCTCTGCCCTCATCAACTTTTTCCGTCACGTCTTCAAAAAAACACAATCAGATCTGTGCTCACATACAAAACCATGCTGACTATTCCTAATCAGCCCTTGTTCCTTCCAAATGCCTATATATCCTATCCCTCAGAATACACTCCAGTAACTTTCCAACTATAGATGTTAAGCTCACTGGCCTATAGTTCCCAGCATTTTCCCTGCAGCCCTTCTTGAATAGAGGCACAACATTTGTCACCCTCCAGTCTTCTGGCACCTCTCCTGGACGCATGTAAAATTTGCTTTAATCTGTTTTAAAACCCCTGTGTTGGAATACACTGAATATTCTTGGACCATGTTGAACATTCATAAATAAATTACTTACTATCAGTGTAATGTAATTGTCTTAACGGCCTGAGAATTTATGTAATTTATGTACCTTTGAAGTCTTGCTAGTCTTCAAATATAGAATGGTAAATTGTTTGAAGCATCAAAGGGATTTACAATGGTTCCATGATCCTCTATTCTACCTGCAACGTAGTTATTAATTCCTCTTTACAGAATTGTTTACTTGGACTTTAATATTTTTTGTATAATATTTCCTTATTTGCTCTGTCCTTTTTCATTGATATTGTTTGAATGAATAGGTGTTACCTCTTTTAAGATATGCAAGTAACTTGCACGTCATAGCTAAAATTGCATTAAACCATACATCTACAAAGCATACATAATGTAACATGACTACCTGCATGCTTGCAAACCATGAAGAATGGGTAAATGCGAAATGCTTGATTTAAAGAATGTAAATTCAACAAAGTTAGCAGCTTTCCTCCAGAGGTGCTGGGTAGTGAACAATCTTTTTGCACAATCTTATGATGTAAATGTTTTTCCCCAGCTATCTAAGAGAGAGTTAGATAGAGCTCTAGGGGCTAGTGGAATCAAGGGAGAAGGCAGGCACGAAGGGCTGAATGGCCTCCTCATGCACCTATTTTCTATGTTTCTAATAGATTCTCGGTTCTCGCTGATATGATAATGGTGAGTGCTGGTATTGAAAGCTGATATGATAGTGGTGGTTAAGAGGCTGTTTAACAACGCCTGTTTCTGTACTGCACTGTTCCAAGATAGTCATAGAGTCATACAGCTCGGAAATGGGTCCATCAGCCCATGTTGACCAAGATGCGCTATTTACTGTAAACTAATCCCATTTGTCCCGCTGAACCTTTCCTAATCACGTACTTAATAAATGTCTTTTAAATGTTGTCATTGTCAAGTCAAGTCACATTTATTTATGTAGCACATTTAAAAAACAACTCTCATTAGCCAAAGTGCTTTACATTTGTTATAAGAATAGCACAACAAAACAAACTACATACATATATACATGTAGCCCTCACTCAGAGGACGTCAGGAAAGGCTTGGGAGTATAGATAAGTCTTTAGTCTTGACTTAAAAGAGTCGATGGAGGGGGTAGTTCTGATGGGAAAGTGGATGCTGTTCCACAGTCTAGGGGCTGCAACCGCAAAGGCGCGATCGCCCCTGAGCTTATGCCTAGACCGTGGGATATTCAGCAACCCCAAGTCGGCCGATCTGAGGGGCCTGGAGGTGGAGTGGTGGGTGAGAAGACTTTTTATGTAGGTGGGGGCAAGCCCATTGAGGGCTTTGTAGACATGGAGGAGGATCTTGAAGTATATACGGAACCGCACAGGGAGCCAGTGGAGAGAGGCCAGGATCGGGTTGATGTGGTCCCTTTTTCGGGTGCCCGTCAGGAGTCTCGCTGCGGCGTTTTGGACCAGTTGCAGGCGGGACGGGGAAGATTGGCTGATGCCAGTGTAAAGGGAGTTGCAGTAATCTAGGCGGGAGGAGATGAATGTGTGGATGATCTTTTCCAGGTCATCAAACTGGAGGAATTGTTTTATTTTAGCTATCGTCCGAAGCTGAAAGAAGCTAGCTTTTACCACGGCATTGACTTGTTTGTCAAATTTCAGTGCTGCGTCAAATATCACTCCAAGGTTTTTGACGTGAGGTTTGAGTAGTGGGGTAAGGCTTCCAAGGCTGCCTGCTATCATTTTGATTGAGTCCGAGGGGCCGAGAAGGATGACCTCATACTTACTCTCGTTTAGTTGGAGGAAGTTCTGAACCATCCAACACTTTATATCCTTGAGGCAGTGGGTAAGGTTAAACAGATTTGATTGGTTTTTGGGCTTCAGGGGGAGATAGAGTTGGGTATCGTCTGCGTAGCAATGGAAGGAAATGCCGTGCCTTTCAATGACTTGGCCTAAGGGGAGCATATACAGGGAGAAGAGAATGGGGCCAAGGATGGAACCTTGTGGAACCCCACAGCAGAGATTAGCTGGAGGGATTGAGTTGCCTATGTTAGTCGAGAAACTCCTACCTTTGAGGTAGGAGATGAACCAGCTCAGGGCAGTGCCATCAATACCAACCCCATACCGGAGAACGAATTAGGATGGTGTGGTCGACAATATCAAATGCTGCACTGAGATCAAGAAGGAGCAGAATTGCACAGTCACCGGAGTCAACGGTGAGCAATAGGTCATTGTGTACCTTTTGTGTACCATTGTGGACTCTGTGCTATGGCCCTGAAACCTGATTGGAAAGTTTCCAAGATAGTGTTTCGGTGAAGGTTGTATGCCTGGTACTCTTGAATGAAGATAATCTAGTTGTTTAAACAAAAAAATCTATGAATATGCAATTCAACAAAATGATTTTTTAAAAGTGGTTAAAATGATAGGCACAAATAAATATGGGGTTTATTTGATTTAATGCACTTGATAGGAAAGTAAATTGACAGGAATGCAGAAGATACTTTCTAACTAAATAATGGTTATAAAATTATGCGCCAAAGGAACCAAATTTCCCATTTCCACCATTTGTAGGTGACGTCTTTTTCTGGCAACAGAAAATAAGGTGATTACTTTGAACACCAAACTAAGTTTCTACTCCCATGAGAAGTAAAAGTAAGCACATTTTTATTTATTTGCTATATTTTTAAATTAGGCTTATGACCCTCAATATGTTCAATCATATTTTTATATTTCAGAGTATGGGACTTAGTAATGTTACTTCAGTTTAGAGCATTTTAACAGTTTGGGCAAATTGTCTTCGAAGTAACAGAAACCATCTATCTCTTAGTTTAGATTTTGAAATTGGGTTATGGTACCATTTTTTAAATTGCACACATTCCTTTATGTTAAATTTTTCATTAAGTTTGAATTGAACAATTTTGTGTTGCTGATATTGTATTTGTTCATTCCCAGGCTGAGCTTTGGCTCTTTCTTGAACCTGTTGCTTTGGCCCCAGAATGAATCAATTAGACAGGTGGGACTTTTGCATTGCCCAAAACCGGGAGTTTCCATTTTTCAGTCAATGAAAAACAGAATTGATATTTCCTATCCCGATGACTTGCAATAGCTGACGTGAACTATCGCCCCTCCCACAAAAAAGCATGTGTGTGTGCCTACATATGATTAAACTTATGATGTGATTGAACCTATTTTATAATTTTCAGTTTTTTGAGAAAATAATAGTAGTTAGAAGAGATAGTGTTGGACGCAGATTCAATTGTAGTGTTTCAAAAGGGAGCTGTGTGAAAAGACTGAAACCTGCAGGGGTACTGTACGTGGAGAGGTTTCGAGAGTATAGCTGACTCTGGCTGATTTACAGTATGGTATGAACTTGGCAGCGTCCTGTCCTGTACTGTTCAATTATTTTAATTTGTAAAACCACGTCCTGGAACTGTTTGTTTCCTGCTAAGGATTTGTTTCCAGTCTTTTCATATGGTCATATGAAACTTTCACAAACACTAACTTCAAAATTGTATTGAAAAATTGACAGTCGTTCACCAATAGGAAGCTTAAATTATGTAAGTAATTGAAGAACTTTCAGGCTGGAGCAATTTCCAAGGAACTATGGTTATCTGAATTCCCACATGGGCACTTAAGCCAGTCTTATTCCTTTAACATAACTGCTTATCAGCCAAAGGTCAAGATGATGTTCCAGCCCATGAGACCACCATTTAAAAAAAGCATTCAGTGCCATTCAGAACTACAACAGGCTTAATACCAGGACCATATCGTAGTTGCAAGATAATTGGTGGCAAGAAACCATCCAGACAATAACTTGGCCTTTATCAAAAACATTTTGAAGTAGAATTCAGCAAGAGCAAATATCATGCCTTAATACAATACAATACAATTCAATTTATTGTCATTTGGACCCCTTGAGGTCCAAACGAAATGTCGTTTCTGCAGCCATACATTACAAAACAAAAAGACCCGAGACACAACACAGTTTACACAAACATCCTTCACATCGTTGTGATGGAAGGCAAAAAAAACTTATCTCTCCACTGCACTCTCCCCCCCCATGTCAGAGTCAGAGTCAAAGTCAAAGCCCCCGGCTGGCGATGGCGATTGTCCCGCGGCCATTAAAGCCATGCCGGGTGATGCAAGGTCGCGCACCGGGTCTTGGTGTTAGAGCCCCCGGCGTGCGCTCGCAAAGTCCCGCGGCCATTCCAAGCGGCGCGGGGCGATGGTGTAAGGCCCCGCTCCAGGTGCTCTTCAACCCTGCAACTCGGGCGGGGGAAGTCGCCGTTGCGGAAGCCCCGAAAAGCGGTCTCCCAGCAGGGACCCGCGGGCTCCCGGTGTTGCCGTCCGCCAAACCCGCAGTTGCAGCCTCCGAAACTCCGGAGGTCGGGTGGCAGCAGTGCTCAACCACAGCTCCACCCGCTCCGGACTCGGCCAGCCCCGTGACGGTGAGTAGTCGGCAGCTCCGCAGCTGGAACCCCAGGTCGTTCCTGTTAAGTTCTTCACAATGCTTGATATGGTTGAGCATGGGAAATAATTTTAGAAAACACTTAGGCAAATTTACAAAAGGTGTGTGTAGTCACTCATTACCTCTCTTTGCCCACAGTTTGTTTAAATATTGATTCAACATTAATGAACAAACTAAATGTAGCATCTGATGCAATGCAAGATTACTCTGGTGTGCAGTGGCCTGACTAGAAATGTCAATATAATTACAGCACTTTTTTAAAGAGGCCTGAAATGGAGCATAGCAATGAATAAAGATACATCTTTTGCACTTTCCCCAATACTAAGCATTGTATGGTGCTATTTAGGGACGACAGATGGCACAATGGGCTAAGTGATCGGCTGGCAACCGGGAGGTAGCCGGTTCGAATCCCGCTTGGAGTGCATACTGTCGTTGTGTCCTTGGGCAAGACACTTCACCCACCTTTGCCTGTGTGTGAATGTGTGTGAATGTGTGTGAGTGATTGGTGGTGGTCGGAGGGGCCGTAGGCGCAGATTGGCAGCCACGCTTCCGTCAGTCTGCCCCAGGGCAGCTGTGGCTACAGAAGTAGCTTACCACCACCGAGTGTGACTGAGGAGTGAATGAATAATGCGATGTAAAGCGCCTTGAGTATTAGAAAGGCGCTATATAAATCCCATCCATTATTATCATTATTATTATTTATCAATATTAGTCATAATAGAGAATATATTTGGTCTTTTAATATTTGGAAACATATTAATTTACCTTTAAAATAAAATATTTAAATCTGCTTCTCATTAATTCTGTTCATGAATAATGTATTTGGCATTTATTTGTTCTCATGGCCTATTTAAAATGGTCCAAATCCTGGCTGGGTTACTTTGTAATCATATTACACTTTAATTTTTCAGATACCTATCAATAGTGTAAATAATTTACCAAATAAATAGATGGCAATTTTAAAAGAGGCTCTTCTGAAGAAGAATTTCTCATTGTTGTAGAAGCTTAAATTCAATGTAAACAAAAATAAGTTATCTAACGTATGGCACTGTTCACTCATAAAGATCACCATTTTGTGCTTTAGTATCTCTTTCGCTGGAGTTTTCCACTGACTTGTTTACTTTGTGTAGTTATGCTTCAGCTGTGAAAGCTTTCCTGTCAGGAAATGGTTGGAGGTGGCCTTTTGACAGGATTGATGAGCTGATGTGGAACAGGCAGTGTTCTTAGTGTTGTGCAGGAGCAGCGAGTTCCAAATATCTGAAGTTTCACATGATTGATTTTGCAATTTGTGGGTCTGTACCCAACCAGATACATCTTAATTTCATTTGCAATCTACCTCTTTGAACCATTGCCTAAGGCAAGATGTCTTTTGGTGTATTCTCTGTTTGCTTTGTTAATGTGGCCCGTCAACCTTTTAAGACTGATCACCTAAGTTAAAAACTATCTATATGACCCAGTTTTGGAGCCTGCAATCCAGAAGACATTTCATTGTATTGAACATGGACAATTGGAGATTATGGAGGATGAGGGAATTAGATTACAAATGAGTTTAACTGTATAGTGCATAGACTTTGAGGACACTGAGTTTAGTAGAAAGCTGGGCATATGCAAGGAAATGCTTGGCAAATGGACCTTGAGAATGAGCTCAGGCTTAGCATATGGAGAACTTAATGCGCTGGAGCTTCATGCTGTGCATGAAGACTATTATGCCCAACACAGAGCTACTGGTCAGCTGCATGAACCTGACAATGAAAGCCCACCATGATGGAGCTGCTTCTGTTTGCAACTCAAGACACTATTAACGAATAAGGCAAATGGAAAATAAAAAGGGAATGGAGACCAATTAGCCTGACAACTGCAGTAGCAAAAATACTGAACCTATTGTTAAAGAGGTGGTAACAGGACAAAAAGGTAAAATCATTGAACAAGTGAACGTCTGTTTATGAAGGGAAATTTACGTTCATTAAATCTGTCAGAATATTAAGGCTGTGATTAGCGCAATAAATAAAGACCATAATTTCTTCACCTAGAGTGTGGTGAATTCTTACCCAAGAGGGCTGCACAGGCTCAATCACTGATTATATTCGTCAGAGATTGAACGATTTTTATGGGGTATGGTTTAATGCATAAAAGTAGAGTTGCGGTTAAATAACTTATTGAATGGCAGCTTATTGAATCGAAGGGCCGAACGGCTTACCTCTGCTCGGGTCTCCGTTGTCGTTGGGGCCTAGCACCGTGGAGCGGCCTCCAACCTGAACGACCCGGGGGCTCGGGAGACTGCGGAGCTGTGGGACTACTCACCATCGTGGGGCTGGCCGGCCTCGGACCGTGGGGAGCGGTGGTGACTCGCTGCTGCGACTCGACTCCTGGGGCTCGGAGGCTCCAGCAACGCAGCCGCAGGTCCGGTGGACTGGGACATCGGGAGCTCACGGGTCCGGGGGGAGAGAGAGACCGCTTCCCGGAGCTCCCGCAACGCGACTTCTCCAGCCCGTGTCGCGGGGTTGGAACGACCCGGACCGGGACCGTACATCGCCCGGCGCGGCTTCATGGCCGTGCGACTCACCATCGCACGCTGGGGCTCCGACCTTGTACTTTCAGACCGGGAGCGGGGCCGTAAATCGCCCCGCGCGGCCTAAAATGGCCGTGGGACTTATCATCACCCGCCTGGAGCTTGGACATCGGGAGAGAAATTGAGAGCAGGGGAGAGAAAAGACTTTGCCTTCCATCACAGTGGGTTCACTGTGATGGATGTTTGTGTGAACTTAATTGTGTGTATGTCTGTAGGACATTGTTTTTGTTTGTATGGCTGTGGAAACAAAATTTCGTTTGAGTCTCACTGGGGCTCAAATGACAATAAATTTGTATTGTATTGTATTGTATTGTATTACTTGTGTAACTATTATTTCAACTGCAAAGGTCAGTGTTAATGCATCAAAACTTAAATACTGTATTTTCATCTCGCACAGTGAAAATAGTAAGGTGCATTAAGGGATATGGAGATAAAGCTGGAACAGTGTACTGATTTTGGATGATCAGCCATGATCATATTGAATGGCGGTGCTGGCTCGAAGGGCGAATGACCTACTCCTGCACCTATTTTCTATGTTACTATGTTTCTATCCCAGGGAGGGTTGCATTGGCTCTGTGGGTAGGGTGAACTTGTGCCCGGTCACCTACTACCTATTATCTTTGTGCCAGCCAACCAAATCATGAAGGTTATCGAAAACACCCTGAGAGGCATTAGAAAACTGTTGTCAATTACATGAACAAACAATACTAAAATCAGGATACCAAGTCTTTGAATATCCTTCCATCAGGCACGTGCCGTGAACAATTACTCAGGGTAGGCAGTCAGTCGGCTTTTAAAAAAAATTAAACTGCGCATGCGCAGATTGTTCGCTCCGTAAAAATAAAAAATAAAAATAAAAACAGTAACAATTCAATTTCCCCAAGGCTTCCTAGTCTCCTTTATTCTTAATTACGGAAAGGGGGGGGGGGGGGGGTTGGGGGGGAAGGGTGATGGCAGATGAAGAGATGGTGGGAAAAACGGGAGCACAGGGAAAAGTTGAATTCATCTAATTGAATGACAACACTTGTTCAAGGGACCAATTGGGGGGAGAGTTCCTTTCACAGCGTGTCAGTCTGTGCCAGGGATAAAGTTGCGGGAGGGCAGGAGTGTTGAGAAGGAGGGGGTCGGGGATAATGGCAGTCACTCACTCACTCACCGCTGCTGCCGCGCTCCGGGCACGGAGCCACCACATTGTAGCCGGGGATAGAAGCAGCTCGAGTAGCTGCGAGCGGCTGCCGGGACCCGACAGCAGAACCGGCCACCACTTCAGTGCCTTCTGCCGGCCCGCTCACCTCTGGCAGTGCTCTCCGTCTGAACACCTTTCACCTGCTGCTCGCCGACTTCGCTCATGTTAGCCTCTTCAGCAAATCCTTAAATTCCCACAGCCGAGTAACCTCAATCGCGCTGTCGGAATTTAAGGATTTGCGGGAAGAGGCTGACATGAGTGAGGCCAGCGAGCGGCAGGAGAGAGGTTTTTAGACTGAGAGCTGCCAGAGGTGAGCGGGGGCCGGGAGAAGGCGCTGAGGTGGCGGCTGGTTCCGCTGTCCGGCCCGGCGGCCGCTCGCAGCCACCCGAACTACTTCTCCCCCCCACCCCGCCCCGCCCCGGCCACAATGCGGTGGCTCCGTGCAAGGAGTGTCGCAAGTGGCTTGATTCCGACCCCCTCCTTCACAACATTCGTGCCCTCCCTGCAACTTTACCCCGGGCCAGACTCCCGAAACGCTGTGAAAGGAGCTCTTCCCCCCCCCCCCCCCTCCACCACCCACCCCGGCAAATACGGTATTTAAAAACATAAAGCACCAAGAAATGTACTTACCACATCATTGGTACACGAACTTCATTCTTCTCTCTGTTTCCCAAGATACACTTAAAATAATGACAATCCATATTTGAAAACCCCGCCAAGAAACTAGCGCTGTGCATGCATAGGAGGCTGCTGCGCCTGCGCAATGCTGCAAAGGCAGAATTTCTGCTGCCTTCAGCCCCACTTGAAATTGACAGCTTGAGCCAGCGCTGACGGAACAGACCTTCAAGGCTTACAGGTGCTGCAGTTGAAAGGCATGGAGAATTATGCCTACCAAAGAGATCGATCTCTTAGGTAGGCATTATTCTCCCATGCCTTTACTATTTATATTTAGTAATTACCATTTTATAATTTTATTCAGGGTAGGCAGTGCCTACCTTACCTACCCTGACGGCACGTGCCTGCCTTCCATCCATGACATAATGCCGTAACTTCTCCACACAATCAATTCGGTAGCTTCCATGACACTTGTGCTTCATATTGCATTTCACAAATATAAAAAGATAGTTCCAATTAATTTATTCTTCCCATTAGATTAGATAGTAATATTTTTCTGTGGTGTTCTTTCACAAGTTTATGTTTTTAGTCACTTCAGATACTGAACACCTCTGTCCTTGTCCATTTTTAAGCAAGGTTTATGTCGACTTTTGTCAAGTTTATGTTTTTGTCTAATTACTTTGTTCACCTGTCTGAACTTTTATGGCTCATTTTATTTCCTGTCAGTTCAATGGTTTCCCAGGTCCTTCATCCCTTAGTCACTTTTGATTCAGATATCGGTGATATTCCTTATTCATCATCACATCATATCCTTGACACAACAACCTCAATTCAGATGACATGTCCATAATGCACATAATATTTATTCTGTTCTTAGCACAATTGTCAATATCAGCTCACTGAGTTTTTCCATGTCTTCTGGAAAAGCTGAGATTTTATTTGTTTTGTTATTTCAAAAATATTTCTTCATTCAATCCTCACCACTCCTCCCGTTTTAATGCAAACACAAATTCCCACCACCAGAATCCTCACTTTCTTCGTTTTTATCAGCTTTTTTTATCTTCGTGCCAAGATCCATTAAGTAAACTTTTTGTAAAGTTTCCATCTCACTGCTGAAAGCTATAATGATGGTCTTCAATTGACTTTCGTTCTGGCTGCCTTTTAACCATTAGCTTGATATCTGAAGTTAAATCACGTACAACAGAACCAATTACAGATGAAAGGATTTAATTGGCATAGAGTGTTTGGGGAAACCTGCCTAAATGTAATTTTCTGATTGAAATTACCTAATGTGCAAAATGGTTGTGCACTCAATAGTACAAAATAAAAACAGAAAATGCTGGAAACACACCGCAGGTCAGGCAGTGTCTGGGGAAAACATAGAAAATAGGTGCAGGAGTAGGCCATTCGGCCCTTCGAGCCTGCACCGCCATTCGATATGATCATGGCTGATCATCCAACTCGGTATCCCATCCCTGCCTTCTCTCCATACCCCCTGATCCCTTTAGCCACAAGGGCCACATCTAACTCCCTCTTAAATATAGCCAATGAACTGGCCTCAACTACCTTCTGTGGCAGAGAATTCCACAGATTCACCACTCTCTGTGTAAAAAATGATTTTCTCATCTCAGTCCTAAAAGACTTCCCTCTTATCCTTAAACTGTGACCCCTTGTTCTGGAAAGAAAGACATTTCGGGTCAAAGACCCATCACCAGAATTTCAGCCTGAATCATTAATCCTGTTTCCCTTTCCATAGAAGCTGTCCAACTTGCTGAGTAGTTTCAGTTTCACGTTTCCAGCATGCTAGTTTTTGATTGTCAACCACAGCATTATTCTGTTTATTAATTGCTACAAACAATTCGTCAAACAAGAAAACAATGAACGAGTGCTTTAAAAGCTTTGAAGGAAATACCTTTTGTTGCCCCAAAAATGATAGGGTCAACTAAATGATGAGATGAGGAAAACATTTTTCACACAGAGAGTGGTGAATCTCTAGAATTCTCTGCCACAGAAGGTAGTTGAGGCCAGTTCATTGGCTATATTTAAGAGGGAGTTAGATGTGGCCCTTGTGGCTAAAGGGATCAGGGGGTATGGAGAGAAGGCAGATACAGGATACCGAGTTGGATGATCAGCCATGATCATATTGAATGGCGGTGCGGGCTCGAAGGGCCGAATGGCCTACTCCTGCACCTATTTTCTATGTTTCTATGATGGTCATCAGTGGAGTAACACTACTTGCTGGGATCTTAAGGTTATAAAGCTATACAGCAAGTATACAGAACTTTTGAACCACCTTGTGCATGCTGACCAAGTTGGCAAACCTGGTTAGTCTCATTTGCCTGCAGTAAGCCCATTTTCCTCTAAACCCTTTCTATCCATTTATCTGTCCAAATAGCTTTTGCAAGTCATACTTGTATGTGCTTCTATTTTAAAGAGTGTCCCTTTTAAATCTCTCCCCTCTCACCTTAAGCTTATGCCCTCTAGTTTTAAGCTCCCCTACACTGGGGAAAAAAGACCATAAGCGTTCACTTTATCTATCCCCCTCATGATCATCTACACCCCAACAAGGTCATCTCAGCCTCCTCCACTCGAGAGAAAGATCCCAGCCTATTTGCCTCTCCCAATAAGTCATCCCTGCAAGTCCAGGTAAAATCTTGGTGAATCTCTTCTGCATTCTTTCCAACTTAATGGCATCCTTCCTATAGCCATGCGGCCAGAAGTGCACACTCCAAGTGTGGTCTTGCCAACGGCTTGTACAGCTGCATCATGATGTCCCAACCTTTATTCTACCCTTCCCAATGAAGGCGAGTGAGCCAAACATCATCTTCACCACAATAACCTGCCACTTGCAGGGGGCCATGCACCTGTACTCCCAGATCCCTCTGGTTTACAACACTCTCCAGGGCTCTACCATTTACTGTGCAAGTCCTATCCTGTTCTAACATACCAAAGCACACCTCGCACTTGTCAGTTAAATTCCATTTGACATTAATTGACCCACCTTCCTAACTGATCTAGATCCTGTTGTAAACTTGGATATCCTTCCTCACACTATACCACAAATGTTGGCGTCATCTGTAAATTTACTACCTAACTGCATTGTCATCTAAATCATTAACATACATCAGAAAAGTGGACCTAGCACAAACTCCTGTGACATTCCACTGGCCACCAGCCTCCAATCGGAAAAACAGCACTCCACCATTACCCTTGGACTCCTTCGTCCAAACCAATTTTGAATCCAATTACCTAGCTCACCTTGGATTCCATGTAATCGAATCGCCCGAAGTAGCCTATCAATGGCCAGTCTAGGCTAAATAGATAATGTCCACTGCCCTGCTATCATCAATCCATTTGGTGACCTCCCAAATCTGTCAGGTTTGTGAGGCATGATTTCTCATGCATTATCCATGTTGACTTCACCCTAATCAGTGTGTGACTATCAAACGCTGTTAGATCTTGTTCCTAAAAACCTCCTCCCAACAACTTTCCCATCATTTACATCAGGTTTACCAACCTGGCTTGTCCTTGCTGCCCTTCTTAAATAACAGTACACCTGTGGCTAAAGATGATGCAAATAAATCTTGAAGAAAGCTACTCACAAAAACATTGTGGTTTGACTCCTTTTTCTGAGTTCCATTGCTATTGGGTTTCATTTCAAAGGGATCTCCAATGACTGGCAGATATGAAGTCACTAGCTGGTTGAGTAGTCAATTACATGAACAGCCTTTCAGACATCAATTGAGAGGCACACTGGCACAGCAGACAGCATCGCAATCTCTCAATTCCAACAATCTCATCCTAACCTCCAATGCTGTGAATGTGAAGTTAAGCCCTTTCTCTCTGTAACTGCATTGTTTTCCCCAAGTACAACTGTTTCCTGCTGCAACCCAAAGACATGCTGACGGAAGTAAATTACCCCTGGTATTCAAAGCTAGGAGGTCGACCAGTGGGGCGTTGGAGGCGATGTCAGAGAGAATAGGTTACAAGGAAATAAAAGGAATCAGGATTGGTAGATTGGTCTGAGAGTTGGCATGGACTCTGGCTGAACGGCTTCCCATATTGGAAGGTAATATGATTGGATGCACATTTTAATTAAAATGCAGAGTAAAGGAAGTATTGAAACATAATTGTGTGATCGGGTAGAAATTGAAATTTCAAACTTTCTGAAATGACTTCTTGCAAATGTTTAATTATCTTCTAATCTTTATTGTTAGGCGCTTCCCCCCCCTGGTGAATGCTATGTACTTACTTCTCTGTTTCTATCCCAAGTACAGGCCTCGTGGCTGTGAGTCTGGAATCGAGGGGTTAAAGGCTCCTGTACCCGATTGGCCCAGCTGCGTCAGGTGACGGGTGACTCATCTGAAGTATAAAGACCAGAGCTTCCCAGAATTCCTTCTCTTCGTCGTGGACTCTGACTGATGAGCAGGCTGTTGGTGGGGGCCGAGGCAGCCTGACCACATGGCATAGAACTTTGTGTATTTTCACCATTCCGTGTTATCAGATATTGTATTGGGACGGATAAGGGCTGACCTTAGAGTTTTCGTGTATTTTGGTTTCAGGGTTGTATCTCTTTGGGCAGGTTTTGGAATCTCCGGTTCGACGGCCCATGGTGTGGCTGGCTGGAGCATTGTTAAATTGTTTGTCGGTTTATCCATATCCCTGACTGGGTTGTTTAAATCAGGTTTGAGTTTTGTGTTCCAATGAATCATTAAAACTGTTTTTTGAACCTGAACCTGGTTTTTGACTTGTGTTACGTGGCTCTGAAGTACTTGCATTCGGGAGTCGTAACATTTATACACAAAGTTTCTTTAAGAATCAGAGAGTTTGCTAAAGGGCCTGTCCCACTTTCACGACCTAATTCATAACCTCTGCCGAGTTTGCCCTTGACTCATACTCGCAGCATGGTCGTCACGAGGTCGTAGGTAGGTCGTAGCAGGCCGTGATGCTGGTCGTAGGTACTTGTGGCATCAAGTAGGTCGGGGCGTTTTTCTAGCATGATGAAAAATGTCCACGAGTAAAAAAGGTCGTGAATTAGGTCGTGAAAGTGGGACAGGCCCTTAAGCGGTAATTGTGCCTTAAAAGGCACATTGAGAATTTGTGCAGTAATGTGTGACATTATCAGGTTATTTTAAAAAAAACCTTGTAAATACCTGAAATCCTTGTCACTTTTGTTTGATTGCCTCAACATAGCGCAATCTGCTGAGGAGGCTTGAATCACTGAAGGAAATGGGGGCATCTTTGCTGAAACAATTCATTTGTTGATAGTAATAATTATTGTGAGTTGCATGCATATTAGTCAATAATCAGTATTTTCTTGTCTTTGCCAGACAAATCCGAGCCATTGTCACTTTAATTCACTACATTGTGACTTTTAAAATGCCTGGATAAAGTGGAATGGCTGCTTGTGAAATACAACATGTTTTTTTATTGTTGGGTAGGTATAAGGAGGTTGTCCTTGGGGCATTCTACCTTAATCAGCCAGGTTAACAACAAGCATCTTGTGACATTTTCCTCTCTTGATAATTGGCCTGTACATGTTTTCCTAATTCATATGGGCTTGATGTGAATGTGAGTCTAATCTTTAGCATATAGTCTCTTTGTTTTTGTGAAACCTGTTTCAACAAATCCAATTCAATGACCGTTTGCACACATATCTACAAATCTAAATCTTGCAAGTATTTGGGGATTTGAATATAAATCATATTTTGGCATTGTGCTGCATTCTGTTTGGCAATTTTTTATATTTCATGACAACATAGAAAGCTGTTCTGACCACACAACTATGCTGGCTCATTCTCCCATTATTTTTCTGTAACGTTTTTCTCTTGTATGCCTTTCACTGCTCCCTTGATTTTCTTATTACTCACCTATACCGCTGTCAATTTACAGAAGCCAACTAACCTATTGGCGAGTCTTTGAGATGATGGGTGGAACCCCATGTGGTCATCAGTGGGGATGATCAGCCATGGTCACATTGAGAACATGAAAAGTCCACACAGGCAACTTTGGAGGTCACCTTCGATGATGCTGTGATCACACTGATTTTAAATATGAACTTTGAAGAACTGATGGCAGTTAACATTAAAAAAAATGTATGAACTGTTTATATTTTAACAGTTAATGAGCTGAGATGAGTGTCAGTTGTACACGCTGAAAGCAGTTACAGAAGAGCGGGACTTTTAGAAGAGGCCAGTCAATTACTGAGACCCCACAGTTAAGTGCTGTTTGGACAGTGAGTGTGAGGCTTTGGCATAGATGGTGACAGTGAGATAATATAAAGTCTAGTTTTCTGTTCACCACTAAACGTCCCGTGGTCTAGTGCCGTAAAGGTGATAGTTAGGGCTGTCGTATGCACCTCCTGCAGGATGTGGGAACTCAGGGAGACTTCCGGTGTCCCTGAGGACTACACCTGTGCGAGGTGCTTCCAGATGCAGCTCCTTCCAGTGTTAGGGAACTGGAGCACCTACTGGATGACCTCAAAGTTATCCGAGAGACGGAGGTCACAGATAGAAGTGACAGTGAGGTGGTCACGCCTAGGATAGGGTCAGAAAGTAGATAGGTGACCACCAGGCAAAGGAAAAAACACAGAATACTGTAGTTCCCTGTGGCCATTCCTCTCGACAACAGGTATGCCTCTTTGGATAGTGTTGGAGAGGATGTGTATCAGGGGAGGGCAGCAGCAGTCATGTCAGTGGCATCGAAGCTGGTTTTGAGGTACAGTGGGGAAGGGTGATGTCTGGCAGCGTGACATTGATAGGAGACCCGTTAGGAGTGCAGACAGATCCTGTGGCAGCAAAGGAGACTCCGGGATGGTGTGTTGCCTCCTTGTAGCGATGTTACAATACTCACCTTCAGCGGCGCTGCAGTTCTGCCACTGGCCGTGTGCGCGACTTAGGCGCCTTTGAGGGGGGGAGCGGGATTAAAATGCCGTTTTGTACTGCCTATCGGAGGCGGACTTCCTCAGGCTGCTAGCTGCTGACGAAAAATCGATCCGACTCCCGTTCACGCTATATATTTTTTTTTAAATCGCTGGACAAGTTAATATTTGGATTAAAATAAAAAGCGAACGCCCTCAACGCCTACAACGTGACGGATCGCAAGAACGGGACGAAACAAAGTGTAAGTCGTATATTTTACATATAATCTTGCTTTTTGGGATGGCTTTAATCTAATTTTACGTTGAGAAAATGTTATTTGGGCCCCATACGAACCGTATGGTTATCTGATGAGATAAATTGCAGACTTGATTTTTTAAATCTCAAAATGTTGTAACATTGCTACTCCTTGGTAGCAGAGTCCAGGATTTTTCAGAGCAGCTGCATGACATTCTCAAGAGGGAGGGAGAGCATCCAGAAGCACATATTGGCACAAATTACGAGTAGGAAAAAAGATCAAGTCCTGCAAAATGAATATAGGGACGTAGCAAAAGATGAAAAACTAGGACCTCCAGAGTAGTGATTTCCAGATTACTCCTGGTGCCATGAGCTGGTGACGGTAGCAACAAAATGTTATGACAGGTGAATGCAGAGCTGAGGAGTTGGTGCAGGGGGCAGGGATTTTGATTTATAAACCATTTGGATCTCTTTTGGGGCAGAGATGACCTGAACAAGGGAGACGAGTCACACCTAAACTGGAGGTGAATCAATATCCTGGCTGGCAGGTATGCTAATGTTACATGGCCTAGTTTAATGTAGATTGGCAGAGGGGTGGGATCCAATGCTGGACAGATGAAGGAGGAATTGGTATAGTAGGTGATGAAAGAAAGTTCAATGAACAAGATAGGCGGGAGTGAGGAAGGACTCACGCCTGCACAATCATAGTGTTATACAGCATGGAAACAGACCCATTGGCCTGACCAAGATGCCCCATCTACACTAGTCCCACGTGCTTCATTTGGCCCATATCCCTCTAAAACATTTCTATCCATATATCTTTTACATGTTGTTATACTTGCCTCAACTACCTTCCCTGGCAGCTCGTTCCCTATATCCACAATGCTCTGTGAGAAAGAATTGCCCCTCAGGTTCCTATTAAATCTTTCCTCTCACACCTTAAACCTATATTCTCTGGTTTTCGATTCTCTTATTCTGGGTAAGAGACTATATCCACCCTGTCTATTCCTCTCATGATCTTATACACCTCTAAAAGATCAGTCCTCAGCTTCCTGCGCTCCAAGGAATAAAGTCCTAGCATGCTTCACCTCTCCCTATAGCTCAGGCCCTCGAGTCCTGGCAACATCCTTGTAAATCTTCTCTGCGCTCTTCCAGCCCAACGGATTCCTTCCTGTAGCATAGCGACCAAAAGTGAATACAATTGTGCGGTCTCACCAATGTTTTGTACAATTATAACATAGCACCCCAATTTCTATATGCCTAGGAAGGACTGTTGGATTGAGGTTACATGGGTGGAGCTGAGAAATAAAAAGGGGATGATCACCTTGTTGCGAGTGTAAATAGTCAATGCGAATTAGAAGAACAAATATGCTAGGATATTGCATGCAGCTGCAAAACTAATAGGGTTGTCAGTGGGGAATTTTAACTCTCAATATAGACCTGGACTGCCATAGGCTTAAATGGGGTGAAATTTGTTAAATATTTTCAGGAAAGTTTCCTCGGGCAACGTGGAGAGGGACTGACTAGGGAGAGGGCATAGCTTGATCTACTCTTAGGAAATTGGGAAGGGCAAGTGACTGAAGTGTCTGTGAATGAGGCTTTTGCGACCAGCGACCACTGTTTTATTAGTTTTAAAAAGTTAAAACTCTGTATTGGGGGAGGCCAACTTTGAGAAAGGAACTTGCATTGTTTGTTTGCAGGCAATGGAATGTCCGGAAAGTGGTATGTTTTAAAATGATGTGATGACAAGAGTATACAATGCAGATTGGTGCAGTGTTGTATTTTCGGAAGTCAATCCAAGCAGAACCTTGACAGTGAATGACCTGGAGAGGGTTCTAGAGGGATCTAGGCATGCAGGTACAAAGTCCCTTGAAAGTGGCGTTACAGATAGATTGGGTAGTCAAGAGACTTTTGATATAGTGGGCTTCATCAATCATGGTAATGAGTATAGAAATTGGGGTGCTATGTTATAATTGTACAAAACATTGGTGAGACCGCACAATTGTATTCACTTTTGGTCGCTATGCTACAGGAAGGAATCCGTTGGGCTGGAAGAGCGCAGAGAAGATTTACAAGGATGTTGCCAGGACTCGAGGGCCTGAGCTATAGGGAGAGGTGAAGCATGCTAGGACTTTATTCCTTGGAGCGCAGGAAGCTGAGGACTGATCTTTTAGAGGTGTATAAGATCATGAGAGGAATAGACAGGGTGGATATAGTCTCTTACCCAGAATAAGAGAATCGAAAACCAGAGAATATAGGTTTAAGGTGTGAGAGGAAAGATTTAATAGGAACCTGAGGGGCAATTCTTTCTCACAGAGCATTGTGGATATAGGGAACGAGCTGCCAGGGAAGGTAGTTGAGGCAAGTATAACAACATGTAAAAGATATATGGATAGAAATGTTTTAGAGGGATATGGGCCAAATGAAGCACGTGGGACTAGTGTAGATGGGGCATCTTGGTCAGGCCAATGGGTCTGTTTCCATGCTGTATAACACTATGATTGTGCAGGCGTCAAATGAAATGGGAGTGATTAGAATTGGGGAATTATCTAAAATATTACACTGGCTGAATTCTAAAATAAATTAGCTTAGTTCTGAACATTTTTTAGACCTCTAATCAGTTCTGTAGAAGCACAAAGCATCGTTGTTGATGAAATAATCATATCCACTGTCTGGAGTGAAGGCTATTTCATGATTGTTTCTTCTGATCAGCTTTAATTTAACGTTTCTCCAACTTGGTTCAAGCAAAATGTAATAACAGACAATGGGCACATTTATAAGATGCTGCTCAAACACAGTGAAGATTGTGGATAAAAACTCAGCACTTGAATTCTTGCCCAATATCCTCCAAGCGGAACCTGGGAGTCTCTGGGCTGCATTTATGAGCATCAAACATTGCACTATTCAGCTTTCAAATGAACATTTATTTACCTCTTGAACATTCCCCCTGCATCGCTTTTCCACCTCAGATGTTGTGACACTTTTGTCCGAGATTCATAGAGCACAGACATAGGCCATGGCCCACCATGTTCCATGCTGACCATTTAATCTAATCACATTTACCAGCATTTAGTCCATTGACTTATATGCCAAGATGATTGAAGTGTTGTCCTACTGAACACCTATACCTACCCATACTGTTCTCCTTCCATGCCACACACAATTGACATAGTAACTATTTTACAAACCTTTCCAAAATCTTGGCTTTGCCCCCCCCCCCACCCCACCCCCATCTATCAAGCCCTCACTTTCCACAGCAGCCAAATGGCTCATTTATCACCATTTAAAAACCTCAAGCTTTATTATATTCATTATATTTCTGCAAACGTTCTGCTCAGTCTCTCCCCTAAAATATCTTGCATTTTTTCCCCGTTTAGTTTATTATTGTCACATGTACTGAGTACAGTGAAAAGCTTTGTTGCATGCTATCCAGTCAAAGAAAAGACTATACATGATTACAATGAAGCCGTCCACACTGTACAGATAAAGGGTATAACATTTATCAAATCAAATTCCTTGTATGTCGCAAAACATACTTGGCAAATAAAGTATTATGATTATGATTAGTGCAAGATAAGGTCTGACAAAGGTAACTCAAAGGTCTCTGATGATGTGGTAGATGGTTTCACTTGATCAAAGGAGCTTATTTTAAATGCAGTTAGTTGTGAATCACTTTGTGGATCTTTTGTGTCTGAAAGTTGGCTGGCTGCCAGACCCCACCCTCAGCTGCTGCACCTGTGACATTTCCTCAATTACTGAATGTCACAGGTGCCATTTGTGTTTGTGTGAGAAATGTTGCTAAATCTGCTTACGTGTTGCCTTTGTAAGGGAGATGAATATCAAAATTGTGGCCTCGTGACGATGTCAAGTCAAATTTTAGTCGTCACTTGCACATAAAGCGCAGTGAAATGAATTTGCCAGCAGCGGTAGAATAAAAAAAGAACACACAATACACAATAAAAATTTAACACAAACATCCACCACAGCGTTCATCACTGTGGTGGAAGGCACAAAATTTGGTCAGTCCTCCTCCATTTTCCCCCGTGGCCAGGACCACAGTCGCCGCTGCGGGCGTCCAGATGTACAGGCAAGGTAAGTCCAGGTAAGTCCTGAATCGGTGCCTCCCCACCAGAGACCGCGGCTTCAAGATGGTGTAGGCCGCAGGCCGGCGGTCGCAGATCTAAAGTCCCCACCGCAGCCAGAAGCACCGCAGACCGCAGGACCGGCGGTCGGAGCTCCTCTCCAGGGATCACCGGCGAGGGATCCCGCTCTGGATGTTAAGTCCCCGCCGCGCTCGCGGTAGAAGTAGGCCGCGGGCCGGCGGTCGGAGCTCTTCTTCTCCGAGGTCCCCAACGAGGGATCCCAGGCTCCGGACGCCGCACCAGTTGGAGCTCCGCAGACCGCGTGTCAGCAAACGGAGCGCTCCCCTCCGGCGACCCCCAGCGAGGGCTCGCCCGTTCCGCGACGAAAGAGTCCTCGCTGCGCCCGCGGCTGAAGCCCCGGGCGCATCTCCGGGAAAGGCCGCACCGATCCTCGATGTTAGGCCACGAGGGAGGCGATGTGGAAAAAGTCACCTCTCTGTGGAGGAGGCGATCGAAGCGGTTTCCTCCCTTACCTCCCACACACCACCCCCCACACAAGACACACAGAAAAAAATTAAAAACACACATTGAGACACACTAAAAAAAACCTAACACGCTGCTGGCAAGGCTGCCGGCTCGCAGCGCCCTCACCGACCTGCCAGGCACTTATAAAATGGACCAGCAATCTTAATGTTTTACGTAGACCATGAATTTGATGAATTGATTTTTTATAATCTTGGGTTATTTGCCTCATGACAATTGTACAGTGGCGCAGTCCGTATGATGTTTGTATGTTCTCCCCGTGACCGCGTGGGTTTTTTCTGAGATCTTCAGTTACCTCCCACACTACAAAGACATACAAGTTTGTTGGTTAGTTGGCTTGGTATAAGTGTCAAAATTGTCCCTAGTGTGTGTATGATTGTGTTAATGTGCAGGGATTGCTGGTCGGTGCCGACTCGGTGGGCCGAAGGACCTGTTTCTCTAAACTAAAACAGCATATCTGAATAGAATTTGTACCATGGGCCGCGGGTGTTGGAGAGCCGGGGCTGAGGGAGGGATGGTGCGGCGGGGAGCCAGGGCTGGCGAGTGTTTGCCGGGCTGGCGAGTGTTTGCGGGGCTGGCGAGTCGCTCGCTGCATTTCCGGCCATGGAGCAGCCTCAGTGCAAGTCCCGGGCCGTCGGAGGCGTTGCCCCACTGCCGTGAGAGTCTTTGTGCCAAAGTGACAGAGACTCTCAAAGGGAGGGGGAGAGAGAGAAGAAAGAGAGGGGGAGAGGGAGAGAGAGTTAGGGGAAAGAGAGGGGAAAGAGAGGGGAGGGGGGGAGAGAGAGACAAGAGGGGGGAGAGTGGAGGGGAAAGAGAGAGGGGGAGAGAGAGAGGAGAGGAAGAGGGGGGAGAGAGGAAAGGGGAGAGAGAGAGGGGGAGAGTGAGGGGGATAGAGGCAGGGCTGCCAACTCTCATGCATTGAGTGTGAGAATCACGCATTTCGCAAAATTCTCATGCTGATCACAAATTTCTCATGCTCATATCAACTGCCACGGGTGTTGGAAGCAGAAGCAGCGGCGGGGTCAGATGCGGACGGGGAGCGGAGCTGGCGAGTGTTTGCCGGGCTGGAGAGTCGCTCACTGCAGCTCTGGCCATGGAGCAGCCTCAGTGCAAGAGTCCCGGGCCGTCTGAAGCGTTGCGCCGCTGCCGTGAGAGTCTCTATAACAAATTCGCCCAGGTGACCGGCATGGATCAGGCTGCGGCTTGGTGCATCCTGGAGGACAACCAGTGGCTGCTGGAAGTAAGTACCAAGCACTGGGTAGAAACGATGGAAGATAGTGGACTTCAAATGGGGGTGGTTGCATCCTGCTTGCCTGCTAGATTTTCACTTACTGTAACTGCAGGAAAAATGTTCCCGATGTTGGGGGAGTTCAGAACCAGGGGTCACAGTTTAAGAATAAAGGGTAGGCCAGTTAGGACTAAGATGAGGACAAACTTTCTTCACGCAGAGAGTTGTGAATCTGTGGAATTCTCTGCCACAGAAGGCAGTGCAGGCCAATTCACTGGATGTTTTCAAGAGTTACATTTAGTTCTCGGGGTTAACGAAATTAAGGGCTATATTTAAGAGGGAGTTAGATATGGCCCTTGTGGCTAAAGGGATCAGGGGGTATGGAGAGAAGGCAGGTACAGGATACTGAGTTGGATGATCAGCCATGATCATATTGAATGGAGGTGCAGGCTCGAAGGGCCGAATGGCCTACTCCTGCACCTATTTCTATGTTTCTATATGGGGGTAAAAAACAGGAAAGAGGTACTGATTTTAGATGAATAGCCATGATCATATTGAATGGCAGTGCTGGCTCAAAGGGCCGAATGGCCTATTCCTGCACCTGTTTTCTATGTTTCTATGCTCAAGTATATGGCAATAAAACTCGATCACTTGATTTTGAAGCATTCATGCATGGTGGAGGTATAATGTAGTCATAGAGTGATAGTGTGAAACCAGGCCCTTCGGTGCAACTTGCCCACACCCGCCAACATGTCCCAGCTACGCTACCTGCTTTTGGTCCATGCCTCCAAACCTGTCGTATCCATGTTTCAGTCTAACTGTTTCTTGAATGTTGAGACGGTCCCTGCCTCAACTACCTCCTCTGGCAGCTTGATCCATACACCCACCACCCTTTGTGTGGGAAAAGTTACTCCTTCAAAAGTTACCTCTTAAAAATACTTCATACAAAAAACATTGAAATCATACTTCTACAATGCACTAAAACATGATTTGAATACATCAAATTTCAAAAGGTCCCTAGCCTGGGAGGGGGGACACCGCAATTCCACACCCTCTCCCCACTCGGTTGCTCCACTCCCTCACCAGGCTCAGCCTCCCCACTTTCAAAAACGCTCCACGGCCCCATGGTTCTGATGGAAAACACTGCCAGATGTGAGCGGGGAACTGAGGCCAGTTGTCCGTGATGTCTGGATCCCAATGCTTAGCGCTTCATGTTTTGAAGTTGGCTAATGTTATTGATTTGGAATTAACCTGATTTGTAATTAGTTGACAAAACTTTAATTTATTCATCCAGAACATCCAGGGGGATGGGATAAGTGTAATATTAAAATGACATGCAAGGTGTCAGGCTGTCTGTCACAACATACTGCCCCGTTAACACATTATTTCCTTCAGTTAAATATTGGGAAGGTAGCACTATTCTCATTTGCCACTCAACTGTTGTTTGGTTACCTCACTGACTATTTCTAAACGCCCCCCTCCCCAATTCCTTTGACAGGTTGAATAGAAATGTCCCAAATCTCGTTGTTTTATTAATTGAACACGTAGATGAACATCCTCAAGGCATGTAATCAAATGGAAACTGATTCAGATGCGATATTTAAGAGCTTGTTCAAAGAAGGGGCATATTTTAAAAGAGTGACAGAGATACTTACAGGGGAATGTGTGAGGAGATTATTATTTGTCTTTAGTTTTAGCTTGAACTAGGACATCTGAAGATTCAGTTTAATATAGTCATTGTGCTGATACTGACCCCAACCAACCACGTAATGAATATCATCCATATTACTTTTACTTTTATGATGCCATTTAAACTTCACTTGGATTTCAATCACTTCAATGTAAAAGTAATTGGGAATGGGGAGCATTGGAACAAAAAATTGCCATCGGTACATATTAACTGTAATATAATAATGTATGCATGTTGGTAGGTGCAATCAAAACAAAGATCTTTTTAGCATTGTTATGTTATGAATACCGCAGAAAATATGTTGTACTCTCAAGATCACATTTAATAGAATAATATTGCTTAAATATATAGATATTGGACTTTGCATTTCAGAAAAGCCCCAGCTGAGAGGAAGACAGCAAAATACTGAAAATATTCGTATGAAAATGACTTCAGGACAGTTTGTTAGGAAACTGAAAGAAATGGTAACAGAATACTTATACAGCTGAGTATAACTTTATGGATGAGAAATTGTGTTCAACCAATTGATGACTTCTTTGACAAAGTAACTAGCATGTTAGATAACAAGGAAGCCAATGGATGGAGCAAATTTTGTTATATATAATTTGGTCTGTGAAGTGCCCCATAAAAGATGACTGCATTAGATAAGCATCTGTGGACTTGAACATAATGGTTTAAGTCCAGGGGGTCAGATATGAGGCTTTATGTGTGGGCCAGATATATTGTCAGTGCAGAGGGGCTAGGAGCAAGGCCAAGTGTGCATCCAGAGTCAAGGTCTGGAATAGTACTAGGTGTGCAGTCAAAGCTGGGACCAGGTGTAATGCTGGATTCAGGGTCAGGAATGAGAGAAGGTATGCAACTGGAGTCGGGGTCAGGAGTAGTACCAGGTGTGCCGTGAGACCCAGGTTGGTCCACATGGGCCAAGTTTTTGATTATAATCTGATTTCCATACTTGAATATACTAAGATCATTCATGTGCTTCACGTGTTGATCAGAGCCTGGCTCTACTGTGGAATGTAATTAGGAATGTAATTTAGTCTAACCTTATTCATAGCTAATCCAATTTAAAGCATATATATTGCATTCAAGTTTAAGTTAAAAATCGCGCTACAGTATGCACCATATTGCACAATTCTGGGGGACGCCCTCCTCCCACACCCTGGCCCCCCCCCCCCCCCCCCCTCGGTCGCTACACTCTCTCAGACTTGGTCTCTCGCAATTTCTCACTCCCAATTCTCACCCAATGTTGGCAGCCCTGCAAATGTGTTGAAAAAGTAAACATAATTTGCAGTCAGGTTTGAGAAATAGGGAAGTGCATAGATTGCACAGTTCAGAATCAGAGAACTGCCTTCGTCCAATTTTAAAATAAAAATATATTTAATAGGTTTATATATTAACCTTTAAAATATATTTTAAGGGCTAAAAATACAACTTTACAGTAATTATGCTTTTAAAATATTTGTCATTTCTGTAAGTATAAATAATCATCTCAGCAGTGACCCAGGACTGAAGATTTTCTTTCACTGCAGCCTCATCAGGCACTTTGAAATCCACAGGACCATTAGGGAACACAACACGTGTAGCAGGAAACGCCTGATGGGGAGGTAGTTTGTGAAATGGTGTTATCGTCATCTGTCTGCCTGCCTGGTAATCTCTTCACGTAATATAGCTTTTGTATTTCCGGTGGCGCTGGTGCTAGCTGCCTCCATCTTCAGTGCGATCTTGAAGTGCGATTTTTGTGTTTTTTTAATGTCTTTATTTGGGGGAAGAGGGTACGGTAAGGGGGAATACCGTCCTTCAGTCGCTTCCTGGAGAGGATGCGACTATTATTCGAGTCGCATCCTCGCCGCCACCCCCCCCTCCCCCCTCCCCCTCAGCGGCCTACCTACTGGATTGGCGCGGCCTTCCTGCCGGGACCGACCAGAGCTCTAGCAGCAGCAGCGGTGCAGCGTTGGATTCATCGCGGGCAGGCGATGCCTAACCGGGGATCGCCGTTTGGAGTGCTGGGCCTGCTGCACCGACATCGCGGAGCTCCCAACGCGGACGGCGCTGATCAACATCGCGTAGTCCTGCGACTCCGCCCGGCTCGGCCTGTGGACTCGGGAGCCGCGGACTCCAGTGGGAGGTAGCTGAACTGGAGGTCCGGGCCGCTGAGGATGTTCTCCGCCGGGGTTCGGCGTCGGTGTCCCATCATCCCGGCGTGAGGGCCTGAGCATTGGGCCACCCATGGTGGCGACTGCGGGTGCTCGGGAGGCCCCGACCATGGGTGAACATCTGGGAGGATCGGCGGGGAGGCTGGCTGGACAATGGTACCTTCCTCAACTTTGGTGCCACTGTGTTGTGTTATGGTTATGTTGTGTCGTGGACTTCTGTGTTTGTGCTTTTGTTTTATTTAATATGTTTTATTTATTTATCTTTTATGATACTTGACTGTAAGGAAAATTCATTTAGTTGTCTCTAATATGAGATAATGACAATAAATTGAATACAATACAATACTTAGACTGAAAAGGCTGTTTTATTTGTCTGGTGTTGTGCATGCAAATAATGTGGCCTGCCCGATACAGCTGACTGTGGAACCATATTGTTTAGTGTCAGGTGTGACGTCTTGATATACGGCCTTTTTCCCAACCAACCACATGTGCTGTTGTATTGAAGAGTAAATTTCTTCACTGTCATGAGAGGTGGTTTCTGAGGTAGGAGAAGTGGCTCATTTACTTGGATCTTACCATGAATTTTTGTAGAAGGGCTGGGTTGCAGAGCTGATGCTGGTAGGTGCGGTTGGTAAATGGACCTGTAAATTGCAGAAGTTGAATCCTCATTCAGAGGATTCCCCCTACTGACAACCATGAGTCATGGCAGGGTCCTCCTCTACTAATTCCTCCCGGTGGTTGAAGAGATATTTCTTGAATCAGTGTGTGGATTCCAGCTATTGTGATAACTTGATGGAATTTTTCACCAGCCTCACCAAAGCTTTTGACTGCATCAATCGGGAGAGTCTATTGAGCAGTCCTCAAAATTGGACTCCCCATGGCACTGTCTTTATGTTTGCTTCATGACGCCATACAAACATAGAAAATAGGTGCAGGAGTAGGCCATTCGGCCCTTCGAGCCTGCACCGCCATTCAATATGATCATGGCTGATCATCCAACTCAGTATCCTGTACCTGCCTTCTCTCCATACCCCCTGATCCCTTTAGCCACAACGGCCACATCTAACTCCCTCTTAAAAATAGCCACGATTCAAGCCACAATTCAAACTAGTGGGTCACAAACAGAACCAATATGAGTGAAGATTTGTGTCAAACAAGGCTGGCCTGATGCTTTTGTTTCTGATAAATCTTCATGTAAGCTCCAGTGTATTGCAACACAGTGTAATGGAAGAAACATGGAAGAGTGAAACAAACTTTCCCAGTATGACCTCTGTTATGTGAAGAGATTACCAGGTACGCAGACAGCAGATGGGGAACACTATCTCAGACAACTTCCCCATCAGGCATCTCCTGCTGCATCTGTGGGGATGAGAGTAATGGGAGAAACATGGTTGAATGTGACGAAGGGTCCTGACGTTTTGTCTTCTATCCATGTTCTCCAGAGATACTACCTGACCGGCTGGGTTACTCCAGCACTTTGTGTCTTTTTTGTTTTTGCAACTAGTGGGGAACTGTTTACTCTACCATGACTACTATCTAGAACCTCATTGGTTCTGCTACAGTGTGCAAGGGAAGATTACGTTAGTGCCTTCGGAGGCAGATTCCAATCAGTAATTTCTTTACTGAAATATGCATGATGTCTGGTAGTCGTTGGCAATAGTCCTATGCTTGAACCATTTATTTAAATACACTGAGGGATGGTACAAAAATAGGTACTATTTGTACAAAAGGATGAATGATTTTAGTTGTAGACTATTATTTGTTTAATCCTGATGTTGAAGGTTATGGTTTAATTACAATGGCCTCGGTGATAAAAGCATAAATGATCTCACTTTACCAATATGTTTACATTTCAAGGACAAGACTGTATTCCTATGCCACAATACCAAATAACAGGAGTCTTGTTCAAATTAAGGAATTGGACAAAACATCCTAAAGGTAATGTCATAATTATTAAAATTGTTTCTGAAACTTAAATTATTAAAATGGAAAATAATTCATCAGATTAACTGTGAATTGCTGCTTTGGATATTTTCCAGCACCAGCCTTTTCACAAAATAGTCTGGTTGTCTTGTTTCAGGATTAATACCAGTCTCTAAAAGCTGGGGTTCATCAAAACAATTTATCATAATGTCAAGTAATTCCATTACTTGCTAAAATAAAAGATTGTTAGCACAAGGCAAGAACAAATGTGCCAGTTAAACTACAATATTTAATAAAAAGCATGTAAATGATTGGAATTGTGTTGGAAAAGTGCAAAGCTTTGACTTTAAAAAATGATGGCATGAATTGTACTGACAAGGTTGGTATTTATTCCATTTATAACTTGAAAATTAATATAGAATATCAAACAGTACAGCATGGGACCAGGCCCTTGGCATCATGTTCGGCTTGAATGTTGTAGGCCTAAGTTAAACAAATCTCCTCTGCCTGACGTGATCCATATCCTACAAATCAATGTGCTATCTAAAAGCCTCTTAAATGCCAATGTCGTATTTGCCTTCATCACCATCCCTAGCAGTGTGTTCCAGGTACACAAAAAATCTCGTCACGCATATTTCCGTTAAACTTTACCTCTCTCACCTTGAAGCTATGCCCTCCAGACTTTGATATTTCCACTCTGGGAAAAATATTCTGACTGTTTATTTTATATACTTCTATACGGTATCTCCTCAGTCCCTCATGCTCCAGAAAAATCAATACAAGTTTTCAGGATTCCCCAGCTGTGATTACCACAGGACTACCATTCAAAGAACTTGTGGAAAAAAAACGCCGTATTTCACCCTCAGCCTTCTTACAGAAGCCTCAGCACTTACCCTACAACTCAACACACAGCCTCTCCCACATGGTAGCTCCACTGTGCCCTTGTTTCTTATTTACTGCTGTGCTGTTCAGTGAGCCAAACAATGGTTCTTTTTAACATTGTCCTGCCCCTGCTCTTTTCTGCCTCTGGGCTGGAAACTGACCATCTCAGCAACTGTTTTTAAACGGTCTCATCACTGCTCTTCTCCCAGGCTGGAAACTAACTTTAAAACTAACAAGTCATCTTCAATTCCCCGAAGTCATTCCAATGTTGATTCTCTCACTGCATATTAGGTTAGGAAATTCTGTGATTATCATGAAAAAATGGATGCGTCACTCAGCCCTGTCTATCACCTCAAAACAGTGTCAAAGTATTGCAGAGATTATAAAGTAGTAACAAGGAAATGCTGATGCTGGTTTACCAAGGAAATGTTAGGGTAACTCAACGGGTTAAGCAGTATCCCTGGAGAACATGCAATGTGTTGTTTCGGGTCGACTGAAGAAGGGTCTCATCCTGAAACATCACTATATACGTTCTCCAGGGATGCTGCCTGAATTACTATCTTTCCAGCATTTCTTTCCAAAGATTATAAAGGTCCTTCAAAAATACTGTCCAAGCCACTTAAATATACTCAAACTTAAAAAATTACATTTATGCTTTGTTTTTATATCTATTCAGTTAGACAGGTTTCAGATAGTCAAGTTGGCAAATAAGATAATTGAACAACAGTTTTGTTTTCTGTATAATAATGTTTAAGGGCATTAAAACAATGCTAAATCTGTACTCTAAATTTTACAACAAATACATTCCACAGGTTTGGACCAAGCAAAAATCAGCATCGATACTGTCTTTCTTTTGTCTGTCTGTCTTTTTTTATTTTTGTC
Organism: Amblyraja radiata; assembly: GCF_010909765.2. Taxonomy (NCBI): domain Eukaryota; kingdom Metazoa; phylum Chordata; class Chondrichthyes; order Rajiformes; family Rajidae; genus Amblyraja; species Amblyraja radiata. Next base: position 84,493,227 of record NC_045957.1, read on the forward strand.
TTGTTAAATGTATGTCTTGAGTTAGTTTTTATTATTATTTTTAGCTGTGTATATGTGGGGGGTGGTGGGGGGGCTGTGGGGAAACCATTTAAATCTCTTCCCTGTGCGGGGACCCGACTATTCCCTGTCGGGTCTCGGATGTCGTTGGGCCTAACATCGTGGAGCCGGCGGCGACCTCCGCCGGGACTAACCTGAGGGCTCCAGTTGCAGAGCCTGTGGAACGGACATCGCGGAGCTGGCCAACTTCGGAGCGGGAAGAGCTGTGGTGGTGCGCGGCTGCGACCCGACTTTTGGAGTTCGGAGGCACCGGCCACAGACCCTGTGGACGGGAACATTGGGAGCTCGCAGGTCCCTGGTGGGAGACCGCTTTTCCGAGCTCCGCAACGGCGACTTCTCCTGCTGGAATCGCGGGTTTAAGGACATGGAGCCGGGGCCTAACATCGCCCGGCATGGCTTAAACGGCCTAGGGACTTACCATCGCCCGCCGGGGGCTTTAACATCGGAGCCCCAGTTCGCCTCGACACTGCAGTTGGACTGCTGGACCACGGGAGAAGGAACAAAGGGAAGAGATAAAGACTTTGCCTTCCATCACAGTGAGGAGATGTTGGAGACTCACTGTGATGGATGTTTATGTAAACTGTGTTAAGTGTGGGTCTTGGATTGTTTTGTAATGTTAAAAAAAACTGTAGAAATGATATTTCGTTCAAACCTAGGTTTGAATGACAATAAATTTGCATTCTATTCTATACACATTTGAGTTGATATTTTGCACACTCATGGAATTCCTCAACAAGGATCCATTTACAGCTTTTATTTTATTTTGTATGTAGTTGTATTTAGTGTGCACGAGGGAATCTGTAAACAGATACGACAATTTACCTGAATAAAAACATTCAAAAGTTTCCAAGTACTTTTTCTTGACAGATTGCATACTATACAAGTCTTCATTAGAAGTTGGAACCATTTGGCAATCAATAAAATCGCCAGTATAAATGAGTTTATTTGCCTGTATCCTAACTACAGCATTTCAGAAGCAGTTGATAGTGATTGAAATTACAAAAAAAAAAAGAACCCTGTAGATTTTATGCAGCCAGATTAGGGTTATTAAAGCAAACAGAAAATAAGTGACTAACATATCTAAAATTAATTTTTTCCCGTTTCATAAGTATACAGTTCCGTGTAATTTTCTCAATACAGCTTGTAACCATTAAGTACCCTGTAAGATGTCAACATTTATTAATTTAATTCATATCAGAATAATCAGATTCTCAGCTAAACATTTTCCTATTTTTATTCCCTCAGGATTAAAACTTTACAGGCAAAAAAACTGGCAATAGTCTGCATTCCGTTGTAACATTTAACTAACCATTTATAAATATATTTTGCTTTTTTTTTGCTGGTTAATTTTATCTCCTCCCATTCAATAGCCTCAAATTTAGTCTTTTGAAAATGAAACTCATGTCAGTGCATATTTTATCATCTGTACCTCCACTGAAGTGCTGGAATTGCAATTGAAATGAATAAGCATTCACACCCATTATTATCCTATTTAGCTGGCTAGAATATATTTGTTGGCTCTTTTCCAAATTCAAGGAAATGTGAATTCAAACTTTAAAGCTATAAATATTTAAATCAATGTACACTGAAAAAAATTTGAAGAGGGTAGCAGATATATATTCTGTTCCTTATCCCTCCATTGATCGGTTTTAATTTCTGGCGCTATTGAGGTCAGTGTGCCAACCAACCATTAATCATCCATTTACTGCAGATTCTACCGCTCATAGAAACATAGAAAATAGGTGCAGGAGTAGGCCATTCGCCCCTTCGAGCCTGCACCGCCTCATTTTCTCACATGGGGCAATTTAGTGGCAAATTAACGTACAAGCCCACATGATCACAGAGACAGACAGCATCGGTAGTCAAAATTGAACCTGGCCGTTCAAGTTGTGCCATGGAGTGTACAGCAAAAGCACAAGGGCAAATCCCATCTATAATGCCAATCTCAAAGTGCAGCCAAAATACCACAATATTACCATCTCTTTCTTCTGTGTATCTTAGTTACCACCATTACTTACACCATCCCACTCACTTAAATTTACAATTACATAATAATGCAAATTAGATAATCTTAGCTTGAACTGAAGCACAACATAATCTCAGAACAACAGGAAGCATCCAACCCAGGAGTGGATATTTAAGGGAATTAATTCAAAATATCTCAAAAGAGAATGATTGAGTAAACATCATACTCAATTGTCCATTATTCAAGCGTTCCTCTAACACATAAATGTTGGCAGTTCATTTTTTGGAGGAGAAGGGTATTAGCTACATAGTTTCAAGGCTAAATCAGGCTACCTGCCAATACATCAAACCTTTATAAGCATTCATGGAAGAAACTAAACAAACTAGTACACTATGTTTACAATACATTAGCATCCTGTATAATATTCTATTTTTAAAATCACTCAAGATTGTGAGCAATTGCAACAAGCCCTTAGAAAGTATTAAAAGATAAAATAAAATAGCATTTCAACCTTTCTTGATATCAAAACTAGCAAGAGAACTGCAACGGTTAATTGTTTGGGTGAAAACTTAAGTTCAGGAGTTCCAAACTTTAACTCTGGACTGCATCCTTGCGAGTTACATTCACGTGCAAAGTAATGGAAAGGTAAATTCCTTATGCCCACCTAAGTGTGAATAATACATTGTTCTGTATATTGCAGCTAATGCGATATTCATCTTTGGAGCGCATAGGAAGGCCACAACTGTGTGATCTCAGTGCAGGAAAGCGATAGATAGACGAGCCCATGCTCCTCTCCGTAATAAAGAAACACAATCGGTCACTCAGTGGCAGGCTTAACTTCCTCAGTACTATCAGCAAAAGGCCTGAAATGTAAACAAACAAATAATTATCAACTAGAAAATGGACTTGCCAACATTGCCTAGCTGTTATTTTGAAAGTATCTTTACACATACAATTAAAAAAATATATTTTTTAATCAAAGTAAGCAATTCCAAAATGTCAATTATTTACAAAGCTATATAATTTGGTAAAAAGATAGAAGAGTTACAAGAGACTGGAGATGCTGGAATCCGAGAGCAAGAAAGAACTCAGTGGGCCAGGCAGCACCAGAGGAAGGAAACGGACATGCACATTCAGGTCAGGACCCTTCATTTGGACTAAGAGTATAGGGGAGACAGAGAGGTGTGGATTCATGTGAGGGGTGATTGGTTAACATAGTACAGCACAGCCCCTTCAGCCCACAATGTTCATGCTGAACATTATGCCGTTAAACTAATCTCCTCTGCCTGCATCTAGTCAGGTAGGGGAGGGAAGGGTGGAGATAGCGACAAAGACTGGGAAGGTCTGTGGAGACAGTAAAAGGATCATGGAATCTGATGAGTGGAACTGAATAAATGAGGGATGTCAGGTAGATAGGAATAGCAGGATAGAGAACCCTGTGGGAGGAATGTGTGGGTGATGAGATAGCAGAAAGTAGTTAGATAAGAGTTGGAGAATTTAAAAAGGGATTGTGCAAGACTTGGGTAGATCATAAGGAGGGAGAAAGAGACAAAGGGGGAGTGGTTTACCTGGAACTGGAGATGTAATATCATGCTACTGTGCTGTAAACTATCCAGGCGGGTTATGAGGTGCAGATGCTCCAGTTTGAGCTGCATCTCACCTGGGTAGTGGAGGAGGCTGAAGATAGACGTGTCTGTGGAAGGGAATTAAAATAGCTTGCACTCTATGCTCTATGTGATCCTGGCAAACAAACTGCAGTTGCTTGACAAAGTGGTCACTTAATCTGTGCTTGGTCCCACAATACTGCACCATAGTGTATAAAAACACAGTGTCCTGGAGTAACTCAGCAGGCCAGACAGCATCTCTGGAGAACATGGATAGATGCCTTTTGGGGTCGGGTATATTTTAGGCTGAAAATATTCAATGCAGTATATAAATTTTTCGCACTGTTTTGGATTGACTCTAATCTTGCGCCATTCTGTTGTTTTGCATTCGTCACTGTATTGATGTATCAATTATGTACGCTGAGCTATGAACTTCATGCGAATCGGGAATGTCATTGCACCCTTGTATAAAGTAACAAATAGAAGTGGAGAACAGGGCTGAAATGATGGAGAGGAGGCAGGGTACGAAGGATGGTACATTTGGATGACGTGATGATAGTGCGGCAACTGTAATTCTTGAAAGGGCAAAAGGAGAAGAAAATAGTTTGATTCCAGCGATCTGCAATATATTGAATATCCATGAAACATATTGAGTGTAACTTGTAACTTGTCTTAATCCAGTTAATATGCCAAACCATTAAATCCACGTCCACAATAGACCTATGCTGGATCATCTTCTTACTGGCTATATATGACAAGCACAGCAGGTCATGGATTCATGACAAGGTCGTTTGGAAAGTGGAGTTTTTAATCAGGACATTGGTTATCACTAGAAAAGTATATACTTGGATGCATTTAGATTTTCCAAACTAAATTCGTGCACAAAGAGCTATACTGGAAAAATAGCTTTCACTTTAAGTTAAGACTGGATTACAACAACAATATATTGTTTAAGAAGGAACTGCAGATGCTGGAAAATCGAAGGCACACAAAAATGCTGGAGAAACTCAGCGGGTGCAGCAGCATTTATGGAGCGAAGGAAATAGGCAACGTTTCGGGTCTGAAGAAGGGTTTTGGCCCGAAACTTTGCCTATTTCCTTCGCTCCATAGATGCTGCTGCACCCACTGAGTTTCTCCAGCATTTTTGTGTGCCTGCAACAACAATATAATTGGATAATGTTCAGAATCATCTTTAATGGGAACTGTTGCTGTACCTTTTTGCTAAGGTTTAGATGTAGGCCTGATAAGACACCCATTTTACTCACCATTACCCCTTTGTTCTAATGGATGTAGCACGCAGGACCCAAGCAAAGAACAATTTTAAATCTTATAGAAAATTAGTGCCCCTTATCTCACATTGAAATCAATTTAACCCCGGACACAACATTCAAATCAAGAATTTAAAATAAATTGTTAAATACTTATGAAATTTAAGCAACAATACTTAATAAATCTCCTTAAAATTCAAGTCTATTAAAATAGATGTATGGGATATTTTTATGGACACAGCTTAGAGAGAAGCCATGGGATCAATTGAACTTACCGATGTATTTGCAATGGCCAAGGAGTCTGGGAAGGAGTTGGTAAGCCAGTTGAAGGACTCATCAACATAGCAGTGTATATGTTGGAGGCAACTACAAGGATGCACAACAGTATAGGTCCAATGATTGCACCTTCTAGGCCAAGGTAGTAAGCTCCCCCTGCTACCGCCAAGCCAGTGAGATACGGATGACCACCCCTGTGGGAACAACCAAAGATACCATTTTAAGAGATTAAAATGCTAACACTTTAGTTTTAATGAAACATTTTAGCTTTTTTTTAAATCTCAGTGATGGGAAGGTGGAAACAGGACTCTGATGAGTTGAGAAGAAGGGTGTGAACAAAAGCCTCAGTAAGTTTGAACAGAGAGTGGGAAGTAGAACCATGCGAGTCAAATGTCAGCCCATTAATATTTCTGAAAAAAATTGGATCATAATTTTAATGTGTTCTTTAAATAATATGTCACCCCCTTACTTTTCAAGTTCAAGTTACATTTATTGTCACATGCACCAATTGGCACAGTGAGATTTGAGTTACCATACAGTAGCAATGTTACAAAATTTTGAGATTTTAAAAATCAAATCTGCAATTTATCCCATCAGATAAAGCATAAAAAGTTTAATTTGACACCTAATTCACTTTCATATCTTCAGTATTAAAAAAGTTATGGCCATTTTCATACTCGCATCTTGTTCCCTATTGCTTTTCCATTGACTTAACACAAAAGCTGTGATCGAGGACAGTCAAAAGCCCATAACTTTCTTAAAAATTAGGAGAACTGAAAGAAATTTTCAGTTATTATTGATTGAAGCATTCTGAAACAAATAGAAAGTCGGAACAATTTTTCTGCAGCAGCTGGCAGGCCGAGAAAATATATCTCGGACAGGCAGGAGAAAACGGCATTTTAATCCCACCCCCCCCAAAGGCGCCAAAGCCGCGCACACGGCCAGTGGCAGAACTGCAACGCCGCTGAAGGTAAGTATTGTAACATACCTACATACAGCCATGTGAATAAAAAGAACACAATACACAACAGAATTTAACATGAACATCCCACACAGCGGAATCAACGTTTCCCACTGGGAGGGAAGGCAATAAATTTCAGTCATCTTCCTCTTTGTTCACCTGTGGTCGGGGCCTTTGAGCCCTCCGCAGTTGCCGCTACGGGCGGCGCGTTGTTCACGCCGGGATGATCGGAGCTCCGGCATCGGAACGGAAGAACACTCTCAGCGGCTTGGAGTTTCCGGATTGGCCACTTCTTATCGGAGACCGTGGCTTCCGAAGTCCACAGGCCAAGCTGGGCGGCGATTCAACACTGGCGACCCTCGGCAAAGGATCCCAGGACTCCGCGATGTTAGAGTCAGCGCCGCCCGCAGCTGGAAGCTCCGCAAACCACAGCTCCACGATGTTAAAGCAGCAGGCCCAACACTCCGGAGCTTCAACAGGCGATCCCCGGTAAGGCATCGTCCCGCTCCGCGATGGAATTCAGTGCTGCTTCGCTGTTGAAGCTCTGGCCGGTCTCGGCAGGAAAGGCCGCGCTAATCCACATGGTAGGCCGCAAGGGGGGGGGGGCGAAGATATGACTCAGAGAAAAGTCACATCTCTGACCAGGTAATGACTGGGAAACGGTTTCCTCTCTTCCCCTCTCCCTTCAAGAGGTCCCCCCTCAACCTTCTAAACTCCAGCAAGTACAGACCTAGTGCTGTCAAAAGCTCATCATATGCTAACCCACTTATTCCTCGTAATTCCTAATAATTCACGTAAACATCCTCTGGACCCTCTCCAGAGCCAGTACATACTTCCTCAGATATAGGGCCCAAATTTGCTCACAGTACTCCAAATGCAGCTTGACCAGCACCTTATAGAGCCTCAACATTACACCTCTTAGCCTTGCATAAGCATTCTTGGAAGGATGTAATGAATTTGGCGATCTGAATTTGGCAAACAGGCAAGGTCAAATACAATAAATGGCAGAATATTGAGAAATGTAGCAGGAAAGAAAGACCCTGTGTTGGTGTCCACAGATCCTTTAAGGACCAGATGAGTAAAAATCATACTTTCACTTATTAGCAGAAGCATTGAATAAACGTGCAGAAATGTTACGCTTAAATTACCCGAAGAGCTCTATCTAACCTTTGTTTAAATTAATCCAGTGAATTGGCCTCCACTGCCTTCTGTGGCAGAGAATTCAACAAATTCACAACTCTATGGGCGAAAAAGTTTTTTCTCATCTCAGTTTTAAATGACCTCCCCTTTATCCTTGGACTGAGGCCCATGGTTCTGCACTCCCCCAACATTGGGAACATTTTTCCTGCATCTAGCTTGTCCAGTCCTTTTTATAATGTTATATGTTTCTATAAGATGCCCTCTCATCCTTCTAAACTCCAGTGAATACAAGCCCAGTCTTTCCAATCTTTCCTCGTATGATAGTTCCGCCATCCCGGAGATTAACCTCATGAACCTAGGCTGCACTTCCTCAATAGCAAGGATGTCCTTCCTCAAATTAGGAGACCAAAACTGCACATAATACTCCAGATGTGGTCTCTGTGACCAGGGCCCTGTACAACTGCCGAAGGACCTCTTTACTACTATACTCAAATCCTCTCGTTACGAAGGCTAACATGCCATTAGCCTTCTTCACTGCCTGCTGTACCTGCACATTTACTTTCAGTGACTGGTGTACAAGGACACGCAGGTCCTGTTGCCCTTCCCTTTTTTATAATCTGACACCATTGAGATAACAATTTGCCTCCTTGTTCCTGCCGCCAATGTGGATAACCTCACATTTATCTACATTATACTGCATCTGTCATGCATCTGCCCACTCACTCAACCTGTCCAAGTCACCCAGTAACCTCCTAGCATCCTCTTCGTAGTTCAGACTGCCACCTAGCTTTGTGTCATCTGCAAATTTCCTAGTGCTACTTTGAATTCCATCATCTAAATCATTAACATATATTGTAAATAGTTGCGGCCCCATCATCGAGCCTTGCGGCACTCCACTCGCCACCGCCTGCCATTCTGACAGGGACCCGTTTATTCCTACTCTTTGTTTCCTGTCTGCCAACCAATTCTCTATCCACAGCAATACCCTACCTCCAATACCATGTGCGCTAATTTTGCCCACTAATTTGTGTGGGACCTTATCAAAGGCTTTCTAAAAGTCCAGATACACTACATCCACTGGCTCTCCTTCATCCATCATATCCTCACAAAATTCCAGGAAGATTAGACATGCAGGTTTTCCCCTTCATAAATCCATGCTGACTTGGACCAATCGTTTTAGATGCATAGTCCTTTATTTAACAAGAAGGATACATCCTTTTACCTACATCTCATTTTGAATGAAGAACGCCCAGAAAAACAGATGTGGTAACCAATAATAGTTCTTCAGAAATCTGTTACAATGCAACACCATTTTTGTGTCTTACAATTTCAAAATGTCACAACTCTTTTAACACTCACCCAGAAATATCAGAATAAATGGCTGTGTCCACAAAGTAGGTTGGCAGCAAATGGCAAACGAGGAGCAGGATGGCCATTAGGTTCTCTCCTTGTGTCAGCCAGAGATCTATCACTGCAGGCATTGCAGCCCAATAAGTTCCCAGAAACGGGACTGCCCCAAGAGTAGCTGCGAGTGCTGACAAAAAAGAAAACTTTTTTTTTAAAAACAGAATAAAATCAACTTTCCCACTTCAAGTTGTAATCAAATGTGATCCATATCCCAAGGTTGATTATCACAATTCGTTGCAAAAGTGAAAAACGATAGATACCCAAGGCTATAAGTAGTGAAAGCCTTTTTAACAGCAGACACTATTTTGAATGTTACAGATGTTTTAAAACGTACACTGCTACTGGTGCAGATGGTATGTCTCTACACAGGATTTGCAAAATGGACATCAATATGTTAATTAAAATGTATTCTTCTTGGGTTCAATGTGGCGAAATTCCAGCTGGTGATAAGAACAACTTCCACACTCACACTACAAAGGGGGGGGGGGAGGGGGAAAGAGGGCAGGGGTCACCAGCAGACCCACAGTAGCTAGCAAATCCATCCTGCCGATCTACCAAACAGTTGTTCATATGTACGGCGGTACAGAGGTATTATCTGGGGATGACCTGTACTTTTCTAAGTTACCAACCTTTTGTGTTTAATGCATCCAAATTTAACCCCAAAATCACATTTCTAGAACTTATAGACATAGCACAATCTTTTTCTTATAAACATAATCCATGTAACCTCCCTATTACAACCATCAGAATATTAGAAATTCATCTCCATGTAATTCATAAATCTCAGCCCGTTACTTAGTAAAATTTGATCTTATGAAATTTATGTAGAAAAAAAGACAATTTATTTTTCTTTCAATGCACTTACCTTGGTACATGTGCATATGAACTGCAAATAATAATAATAATACATTTTATTTATGGACGCCTTTCAAGAATCTCAAGGACACCTTACAAAATTTAGCAAATAGAGTAAAAACATGTAAGCGGAATGAAATAAATAGTAAAGACATCACCAGTACACAAATTAAAGACAGAATTCAATCCAAAGACAAAAATCAAAAACACAATATGAAGAGAGAGCAGCGGCAGCTAAAGCGCGCCAGCGTACACTCTCCCTTCCGGCAGCCATCTTGGACACAGAATAAAATAATCATTTACACACAAAAAAACATCCCCCCACAATGGTTACCACTGTGGGGAAGGCACAATGTCCAGTCCCCATCCCCAGTTCTCCCATAGTCAGGCCTATTGAGGCCTCCACAGTTGCCTCTACGGAGGCCCGATGTTCCTGGCCGTTCTCGCCGGGTGGTGTTGCTCCGGTGTCGGGAGAGTCCTCACAGCGGCTGGGACGGCTGGAACGGCCGAATCCCTACCGGAGTCCGTGGCATTCCGAAGCCGATAGGGCCGCGTCGGTTGGTGCTCCGAGGCTCCCGATGTTAAAGTCGGCGCCGCCGCCCGCGGCTGGCCGCTCCACAGTCCCGCAGCTCGACGGTGTTGATCACGGCGGTCTCAGCATACCGGAGCTCCAGCGCGGCGACCCAGGCAAGGCATCGCCCGCTCCGCTCCGCGATAGCGCTCCAGTGCTGTGCCGCCACCGAAGCTGAAGGTGCTGGGCGGCCCCCGCCAGGAAAACGCCACTCCACTCCCGCTGGAAGGCCGCAAGGACGGGTCGACTGTGCAGCCCGGGGAAAAAGCTGCCTCACCGACCAGGTAGGGACCTAGAAAATAGTTTCCCCCTCCCCCCCCACATAAAAAAAAGTCAAATTCCCCAACAAACATAGGACAAAATTCACTAAAAACTAATTTTAAAAAAGTGAATTGAATGGACAGCGGCTGTTCCCCAGGATGGCTCCTCCTCTGATGCCCCCCCCCCAAACATGGTAGTTGTTAGTTCAAATAATGAAATATGTATCCATTCTGGTAACATTCTTGTAATTAGACATGTTTCATTCAAGGTGGGTAGTTCCATTGGTTGGCAGGCAGGTTTTTTTCTAAACACCCTTTTACTCCTTAATAACTTTCAGTTGTTTTTTAGCTTCATAGGTTGCCCGCAACCTATTTCAATTTCGTAACATCTCAATGTGGTATTTCTAAACAGACAAATCAGTCAAGGCGAAGTAATTGATATTTCCCATCTCTCCCACATTGCTCAAATTCCAACTAAACTGAAAATACCAGTCACAAAAAGATTGTACTCATTCTAAGGAGTATTAATTTTTGTTTTGTTTTAAAATAAAACAATCCTGTGGCACATACAAATAATGTTATTACATTTGTCGGAGTCCACTAAAATTATTCTTACTATTCTTTGGCCCAGCCCTAACACTTGGAGCTGTTATTTTATAAAATAATTATTTACAAACGCATATCCAAGCATGTGAAAAACTACTGCAGAACTACAAACAGCCCACAAAATCGTAATTTTCAAAACTATGAAAAAACAAGCATACCTGATGGAATGAAGACAATATTGATTCCAAATACAGTATGAGTCAACCAAGTGTAAAGCCCATAAAAGGCAGCCATCTTGAGGGAAGCATCAAACACACCACTGTAGATGATATAGGATTATACATTTATTTTGCTCAAAGTCAAATGAAGAAAGTAATTAAAATGTAATTCATAAACCTGTGTGATAACAATGTAAACACAAATGTCATACTTCTTTTATACATTTCTAAATAGTTTTCAAAAACGACTATACCAGACAAATAGAATAATAGACTAGCAAGTTAATATTTCCCAGTTAGTATTGAGAAGCTTTAGCTTGAAGTCCTGTATATTACAATCCGGTATAAAGTGTCCATCTTGGAGACCTATTGCAATTCTCTTTACTTGCATGTTGATGGCAGTTTCCAATATACAGCGATTAAAGCCTGACAACTTGCTTGTAAAACAGCTCCCTTCAATGGATTGTATATGTATGTGCCACATACACATGTGATTGTTTGTATGTACCGCATTAAACATATTTAAAGTGTGGTGATTTAGTTCCCATTACCCTACATTAGTTGTGATGATTGCACTGCCTGGATAAAATCAACGTCAAGTGTCATTTATAATTTTTTATTGCCAAATTTATTTTGTTTTGAACATTTATATTATTAAAAAATGAGTGTTAAATCAATTGACCTTTGCATGCACTAATTTTCGTCTAACAGTATCATCTGCATGGGCTTAATTGGCAAAACTTAATTTGCTTGCTACCATTCTTTCATTACTTATGCACATTAGCCTGCATCTGCAGATGGTGTTGGGTGTATAGTCAGAAGTATATTCATACTTTATTTTTATGAATACATCAAATAAAGTTTGAAAATAGATACTGAAAAGCAATACTTAACTAAAAATGCAATAGACATTTTTACACATCATTATAATGAAAGTTGACCATAAACAACAAAAATCACACAGCAAAAAAAAAAAAATGTAATTAGGAGGGCAGAAGTCAAAGAGCTGCAGAAAAGCTAGTTAAAGAAACCACACACTTTTATATTGACTAAATCCAAGAAATAAAGGTTTGCTTCTTCCATCCACCCAAATCCTCATAATGTTACTGGAAAACATAACTGCACTGTCCCCTTAGGTATTGGAAATGTGCTGTATTAAATATAAAATTTGGGTTGACCCCATTTTGCCCATCATAGGAAGATAAAAGAAAATCTCTAAATTTGTAAATTTAACAAAAAGAAACTGACAATTGTTCCAAACTGAGTTTTTCTAAAAGGGCTGTTAGTCTGTAAAAAGAGTGAAAATTTATTAGGTTACTAAACATATGTGTCAATGATTGCAAAAGAGAAGTTAAGGCATGTAAAGCCAAGTTCTCATCTGTACAGTATCATTTCATACAATAGAAGACAAGGTGCAGTAATTCTGACAACCAATACTGATATATCAAATCGTAGATGAACTGTCACCTAATGAGAGCTATAAAAAAAGATCCATGCGAAACAAAATTATTAACTGCACTTTCAAATTGCGAACATTAATGTGCAATACCAAAGGTGTTTGCAGATGCACAGAATGCATGTCATATTGCATGGGGATGGATAGAAACGTGGCTTCATGGAAGGAAACAGAGGGTGACGGTGGAAGGTACACAAAACTGCTGGAGAAACTCAGCGGGTGAAGCAGCTCTATGGAGCGAAGGAAATAGGTGACGTTTCGGGCCGAAACCCTTCTTCAGACTGATAGGGGGTGGGGGGGGGGGAGAAGGAAGGAAAAAGGGAGGAGGAGGAGCCCGAGGGCGGGGGGATGGGAGGAGACAGCTCGAGGGTTAAGGAAGGGGAGGAGACAGCAAGGGCTAGCAAAATTGGGAGAATTCAATGTTCATGCCCTCTGGACGCAGCCTACCCAGGCGGAATATGAGGTGCTGTTCCTCCAATTTCCGGTGTTGCTCACTCTGGCAATGGAGGAGACCCAGGACAGGGAGGTCGGATTGGGAATGGGAGAGGGAGTTGAAGTGCTGAGCCACCGGGAGTTCAGGTAGGTTCTTGCGGACTGAGCGGAGGTGTTCGGCGAAACGATCGCCCAACCTCCGCTTAGTCTCACCGATGTAAATCAGCTGGCATCTAGAGCAGCGGATACAGTAGATGAGTTTGGAGGAGATACAGGTGAACCTTTGTCGCACCTGGAACGACTGCTTGGGTCCTTGAATGGTGTCGATGGGGGAGGTAAAGGGACAGGTGTTGCATTTCTTGCGGTTGCAGCGGAAAGTGCCAGGGGAGGGGGTGGTACGGGAGGGAAGGGAAGAATTGACAAGGGAGTTGCGGATGGAGTGATGGTGGAAGGTTGCTTCTCGGACTGGAGGCCTGTAACTAGTGGTGTGTATCAGGGTTCAGTGCTGGGCATGTCAGTGTTGTTATCTATATCAATGATTGTGGTGGAAGATTGGAACCTTCACGTGGTCCGCCCTGTTTTGACAAATGCAATCAACGCGGCATACACAATCAAATAAGATCAAATAGAACAAGTTGTCCAACAATTTTAGGCTGTGCACGCCAAGAAGAAGATATCAATGATTTGGATGAGAACATACTGGCAAGATGAGCAAATTTGCAGATTATACAAAAGTGAGTGGTTTTGCAGATAGTGAAGATGGTTGTGAAAAATTGCAGCAGGATCTTGGCTAAGTGGGCTGAGGAATGGTTAATGGAATTTAATTCAGAAAAATGTCAGGTGTTACATTTTGGGAAGTCTAACATGGGCAAGACCTACACAGTGAATGGTAGGGCTTTGAGCAGTATTGTAGAGCAGAGGAATCTAAGAGTGCAGGCTCATAGCTCCCTGAAGCACCAGAATCCTTGAATCTGTTGTACTATTCAATAAAATGATAGCTAATCTGATTTTTGCCTCGGCCACTTTTTTTGCCTGATCCCCATAATCCTCAACTTCCCTGCAGTCCAAATATATCTCTTAACCTTGATAGGGTCACGTATGGCTCTTCCATGGTACTGAGTGCAGAGCATTCCAAAGCTTTACAACCCTCAGAAATCCATCTATATCTTAATCTTAAATGGACAACTAAAAATGGACAACCAAAAAAACAGAAATGCTCAAAATTAGCAAGTTAATCAGGTAATGTAGAAAGAGAAACAGTCAATGTTTTGGGTCTGTGATCCTTCATTATAACTCAATCTCAAATGGACAGTCCCTTATTCTGAAATACATATTGACACCCAGATCCAAATTACCTCACAAGAGATATCTTCTCACCATTTACCCTGTTACTTGCACAGAATCTTATTTCAATGAGGTCACCTCTAAACTCTAATTATCCAATCTCCTCTAATGTTCCATGTAAGATATTCCTCCATCATCTCAGAATTAAACATAATGAATGCTCCCATTCAAATATATCTCTTCTTAAATAACATGACCAAAGTTGTACACACGAATCTAGGTATTAACATCCAGCAATAAGGAGGAACATTTTATTAATTGTCCCAATTACATGCTGAATCTTCATGTTAACTTTGCATTTCCAACACAACGATACCTAGGTCACTCCTTGAAGCAAGTTGAACAACTTTCTGTTTTCACCTATATTTCCCCACATTATACTCAATTTGCCAAAGATACTCCCAGTTATTTATATCACTTTGCAAACTCTTTTTAGCCTCCACACAACTTTCTTTCTCACATTTATAACCTTAGTAAATGTTGTCACAATATACTTGTTATTTTAGATTATAAATTATTTAATGCCCTGACACTAATCCTTATTGCACCCCACTATTTTGTGGAGAAATATGCCACTAGCACTTGACCTGACATGATAATAAAACCAGTACTGATATTCCAAAGATCACTAGATGACCTAACACTTGCCTCAAAGCTTTATATCCTTAGTAAATCTCAAATGGACCAGACTGATTCCTGGGATGGCAGGACTTTCATATGAAGAAAGACTGGATAGACTCGGCTTGTACTCGCTAGAATTTAGAAGATTGAGGGGGGATCTTATAGAAACTTACAAAATTCTTAAGGGGTTGGACAGGCTAGATGCAGGAAGATTGTTCCCGATGTTGGGGAAGTCCAGAACAAGGGGTCACAGTTTAAGGATAAGGGGGAAGTCTTTTAGGACCGAGATGAGAAAAACATTTTTTACACAGAGTGGTGAATCTGTGGAATTCTCTGCCACAGAGGTAATTGAGGCCAGTTCATTGGCTATATTTAAGAGGGAGTTAGATGTGGCCCTTGTGGCTAAAGGGATTAGGGGGTATGGAGAGAAGGCAGGTACAGGATACCGAGTTGGATGATCAGCCATGATCATAGTGAATGGCGGTGCAGATTTGAAGGGCCGAATGGCCTACTCCTGCACCTAATTTCTATGTTTCTATGTTTATCCCACATGGTCAGAAACTCTTATGTAGGGCACTATATTTGTATTTATCATGCAAAGGAATTTAATCTTAAATCTAAATTAAACCTAAAACCTAGTTCTTGAGCTTACACTCTGGAGATGGCAATATATTGCTGAGGTGAGGGTAGTGTTTGGGAAAAAGGGATTGTCTGCCAAGCACAAAACAGAGCTTATTAAAAATGCATGATGCATAATGTTTCTTGATTCTGGTACTTCTGAATTTACAATTATACATCACCAGTTAAACATTGATATGGAATATGGAGTCAATTCAAAGAGCAAACTATTTTTGAAAAGAAACTGACATTTGCTGATGGGATGAAAATGTTGATCAGAAGTGATTTAAATTTAAAGAACAATTATGTGAATCTTAACAAAATGGATCTCAAAACACTAATTGAGCAATGAGCATTTATCTATTGCCACAAGATGCAGTCACACCAGTGTGCATGCACTCACATGAAAGTATCACACACATCATGCTGCACGGAGGCTCTCACAACATGCAACTTGGTAGTGTGCAATGCCTCCACTAGAGCAGGCAGAATGGGTACTCTAGGTGAAGAATGAGGTGGGCTTGATCTTTTCAGCCCAAGATACAAAACTACATGCTTATTGACAAGGAAAGGATAAGTCAAATGAATTCACATGCTCATGCAATAAATTTAATACTTGACATTGGTTCTATTACAAAAATAATTTCAACAAAGCACACACAACATACTGCTCACAATGTCACAGGATATGCAGTTACACAAATTATCTGAAAATGGCTTTATCAATATTTAAATATTGTTAAGCAATTGTGATGTCATTACTCCAAGGTCAAGAGAAAACAAATGAAATATTGAATGCTGCCAGACAGGATTGTTAGTTTGTTACAATTTAATAGTTAGAAAAATGGCAGTCTGGCCAATGAAGCCTTTAAAAGGATGAGGTTAATAATTAGGCTTGCTTACCGTATAGCTTCTTCAACAGACTGCCCCACGATGTTGAAGGAAGTGCCTGCCTGGGAAAGTGGTGTCAGACCAATTACCCACTTCACTGGTTTGTAGCATTCATCATTTGAACTTATGAGATAGAAGAGTGTGGTCAAGAAAATGACCTGCAGGGTGGGAATTGTGGGGCAAGGGAGGAAAAAAGAAAATCAGAACTGAACCTTGTGGGGGCATTAAATAAAACATTCCCTAAATTAGGTTCAAATTAAAATCAGGGGAATGGGAAATGAGAGATATAGACAGTGATGTAGAGAGAGATAGTTCTATATCTCTTTACCTCACTGTCTATCTCTCGTTTCCCTTTCCTGACTAATCTGAAGGGTTTCGACCCGAAACATCACCCATTCCTTCTCGCCAGAGATTCTGCCTTTCCCGCTGAGTTACTCCGGTGTTTTGTGCCTATCAATGAGACAATATGCTCTCTGCTGTACACCTGTAGAAGTTCAAGAGATTATTTGTAGACAAACCAAAACTCCTCAATCTTCTAAGGAAGTAGAGGCAAGATGGGCTTTATCAAAATGTGCATCAAAATGCTGTCCAGGACAGATGTTTAGAGGTATTTAAAGTTTTTGACTCCACCACCATTCCGACAATGAAGATAGGTTTGTGGATCACGATAAAATAGGCCGAAGTCAGCATGGCTTTGTGAAGGGGAGGCCTTGCTTGACAAATTTCCTGGAATTCTTTGAAGATGGTTATATGGTTATATAGTTATGTAAATAGCAGTACAGACAAAGGAGAGTCAGTGGTTGTTGTTTACTTAGATTTTCAGAAAGCTTTTGATAAGGTGCCACACGTGATGCTAATAAGGAAGATGAGATGTCATGGTACCAAAGGACAGATACTAGCATGGATAGCAGGTTGGCTGGATGGCAGAAGACAAAGTGTGGCAATAAAGGGGACTTTTTCTGGTTGGCTGCCAGTGACTAGTGGAGTTCTGCACGGGTCGGTGCTGGGGTTGCTACTCTTCACATCGTATATTAATGATTTGGACGAGGGGATTGAAGGCTTGGTGGCCAAGTTTGCGGATGATACGTAAATAGGTGGAGGGGCAGGTAATGTAGAGAAAGCAGGGACTCTGCTGAAGGACTTGGATGGGTTAGGAGAGTGGGCATAGAAGTGGCAGAGAGAATATAGTGCAGCAAAGTGTGGAGTCATGCATTTTGGTAGTAGGAATAATGGTGTAGACTATTTTCAAAATGGGGAGAGAATCCAGAAATCGGAGGTGCAAAGGGACTTGGGAGTGTTGGTGCAGGATTCCCAAAAAGTTAATCTGCAAGTTGAATCGGTAGCAAAGAAAGCAAACTCAATGCTAGCATTCATTTCAAGTTGGCTTGTATACAAAAACGGGGATGTAATGCTGAAGCTCTATAAGACGCTGGTAAAGACATTTTGGAATATTGTGAACAGGAAGGATGTGCTAGCTCTGGAGAGGGTCCAGAGGTTTACAGGAATGATTGCAGGAATGAGTAAGTTAACCTATGATGAGCGTTTGTCGGCATTGGGCGTGTACTCACTGGGGTTTGGAAGAATAATAATAATAATAATAAATTTTATTTAATGGGCGCCTTTCATACATCTCAAGGACACCTTACATAGTAATCGGAATAAAAACATATAATCGGAATAAAACAAGTAATTAAAGACATCACAGTGACACAAATTAAAAACAGAATTCAATCCAAAAACAGAAAATCAAAAACACAGTGTGAAAAGAGAGCAGCGGCAGCCAAAGCGCGCCAGCGTCCACTCTCTCTTCACGGCAGCCATCTTGGACACAGACCTACAGGACTACAATTAGACAAAAAAATCATCCCCCCACAGTGGATAGCACTGTGGAGGAAGGCACAATGTCCAGTCCCCACCCCATGTTTACCCCAAAGTCAGGCCTATTGAGGCCACCGCAATTGCCTCTACGGAGGCCCGATGTCCCTGGCCGTTCTCACCGGGTGGTCTTGCCCCGGCGTCGGGAGAGTCCTTTCGGCGGCTGGGCCACTTGGAACGGCCGCTTCTTGGTTGGAGCCCGCGGCTGCCGAAGCCGACAAGGCCGCGCCGGTTTGGCGCTCCCAGGCTCCAGATGAAAAAGTCAGCGCCCGCTCTCCGCACTGCCGCCTTGCCGCCTCTACGCACGCCGTCTCTCCGCACGCCGTCTCTCCGCTCCGCAAACCCGCAGCCCGGAGATGTTGCTCACGGCGGTCCAGCTCGCCAGAGCTCCAGAATGAGGGGGGACCTCATTGAAACATACAGAACAGTGAAAGGCTTGGATAGAGTGGATGTGGAAAGGATGTTTCCACTAGTGGGAGAGTCTAGGACTAGACAATAGACAATATACAATAGGTACAGGAGTAGGCCATTTGCCCCTTCGAGCCAGCGCCTCCATTTAATGTGATCTTGGCTGATCATCCCCAATCAGTACCCCTTTCCTGCTTTTTCCCCATATCCCCTGACGCTGCTATTTTTAAGAGCCCTATCTAGCTCTCTCTTGAAAGCATCCAGAGAACCTGCCTCCACCACCCTCTGAGGCAGAGAATTCCACAGACTAGAGGTCATAGCCTCAGAATTAAAGGATGTTCTTTTAGGAACGAGGAGGAGAAATTTCTTTAGTCAGAGGGTGGTGAATCTGTGGAATTCTTTGCCATAGACGGTTGTGGAAGCCAAGTCAGTGGATATTTTTAAGGCAGAGATAGATAGATTTTTGATTAGTACAGGTGTCAGAGGTTATGGGGAGAAGGCAGAAGAATGGGGTTGGGAGGGAGAGATAGATCAGCCATGATTGAATGGTAGAGTAGACTTGATGGGCCGAATGGCCTAATTCTACTCATATCACTTATGACCTTATGAGCCTCGACCTTCCTCTTCCAAAGACAACAATCGTCGGCGAAGTTGAAGATTGAGTTGAAACCATGTCCGGATACAGTTATGCGTATAGAGTGAGTAGAGCAGGGGACCAAGCATGCAGCCCTGAGGTGCACTTGTGATGATGGTTATTGAAGAGGAATGCCGCTGCCAATCCATGCAGATTGTGGTCTGTTGATGAGGAAGGTGGGATGTGTAGAGACCCAGTTCAATGAGCTTAGTAACCAGTTTGGAGGGGATACTGGTGTTGAATGCTGAGCTGTAGTCTATGAACAACATCCTGACGTGTGTTTTTATTGTCCAAGTGATCCAGTACAGACTGGGCGTGAGAGCCACTGAGATAGCAGCCTTCATTGACCTGTTGTGGCAGTAGGCAAATTGTAGTGGGTCTAGGTTCTAGTTGAGGTAGGAATTAATATGTACCATATATGCACCATAACCAACCTCTCAAAGCACCATCACCACAGACCTTAGTACACGGTAGTCACTGGAGTATGTCACCTTACTCTTCTTGGGCACTGATATTATTGATGCAGGTGGGAACCTCAGACCACCCGAGTGGAAGATGTCCACAAAAACTCCAGTTGGTCTGTATCAGTTTTAAGAACACAACCATCAAGTCCAGAAGCTTTCCGACGTTCCACCCTCCTGAAGGATCTTCTGACATTTGCCTCTGTGACTGTAATACCATCAGGGGCAATGGGGACCCTATCAAAGCATGCGTAGAACACATTGAGTTAGTCTGGGATTCATGCTTCGCGGTCGCACGAGCTGCCCCCTCGTTGTGTCACTAGGAAGTGATGGCGTGCAAGACCTGCCGCAGCTGTTGAATTTCTGCATCATTCTCCAGTTTAGAGCGAAAATCCCTTTTAGCCATTTTGATGGCCTTATCATGGTCATGCAGGAATTTTCTTTTGCCCTTCCTCACAAGACACTAGGAGAATTCCAACCGAAATATCATAGTTGTTATAAATACCTCAATGCTTTGTCCCAGAAATATCCCCAAATTTCCTCCGGTTGGTGTTTCTCAGGGGTGAAAAAAGTGGAAGGTCAGAAAGGGATACAAGAATCAATGGTTTTCCATGGGAATTTTTTTTAAGCAATGTGACTAAAAACTAAACGGGATTTTTTTTTAAAGCATAAAAATGTTTTCAAAATGTAAAGAATGTAAATAATAAACTTAAAGTAAATTGGAGTAGATGTGTTTAAAATATTAAGTCAAGTTTATTGTCACTTGCACAAGTACAGTGAGGCACAGGTGCAATGAAAAACCTTGCTTGCTGTTCAAAGGCAGGTAGACTCAGACAAACGCACAAATTATACACAAATTCCACGTAAACAACACATAACATTCTGAAATAAAGACCATAAAACAAGACATTAGACACAAGACAAGCAAAACCATAATTAGAAAAAAGTCAAAACATATTCTTGATTACTTTTATCAAAAACCTATAGCACTCATTATATCCACGTCATCACAGAACAGTAATTCTGCACATGAAACATGTATCTATATTTTAAATATGGTCCATGAGGAGAAACAACATTTTTGTGCACTAAACTAGATTTACAGCATACAGAAAAATGTAAAAAAAGGGAAGACTGAAAATGGAAATTAATTTGTGCATTTACTTAGTTTATTCTTAATCACGCCTCCTGTAAGACACTGCTAATTAAAACTGAATCTTATGGAACTGACGGAAAATAATTAACCTGGTGAGGAAATTGCTAAGTGGCAGGAGCAGGAAATGCATGGTCTGGGAAGGTACAATGTGACAGATGGCATTCTTTATAGGGTCTGGATCAGGGTAAAATCTAATGCCAATATTGATAAATGACTTCTGTAATGGGATAGAGCGCTATAAATCCAAGTTTGCTGATGACATGGATAATACAGGTAATCATAAGATTGTTGCCGCTGGACACAAACTAGAAAGGATAGAGCACTTTCTAAACAATGTAAAGTTAGAAACAAGAAGTCCAGAGATATGGGGATAGTATGCTGATATTTATATGTTATGTGTAGGAAGGAACTGCAGATGGTGGTTTAAACCGAAGATAGATACAAAAGGCTGGAGTAACTCAGTGGGACAGACAGCATCTCTGGAGAGAAGGAATGGGTGACTTTCGGGTCGAGAATCTTCTTCCTTAATGTTATGTTATGCCAAACAAATAGAGCATTGGAAGTACTTCAGAGCATCAAACCGTAGGAAGGATACATGTCCTTGGAAAAAGTGCAGCATAGATTTATCAGGATACCTGGATACTAACGATTAAGTAACAATAAGACATTTCACCCATTATATTTGCATTTCTAAGAATGGGGAAAGTTAAGACCTTAAGATCTTGTTGAAGTATTCAAGAACGGAAAGAAAGATGACCAGAAACTTTATTTTTTCTGGTAGCTAATGTGCTAAGGACTAAGCAGCATAGGCTTGAGATTGGAAACTTCTCTTTCAGAAGTAGAACATTGGAGAACATTTACCACCCTATCCTAGTAATAATAAATAAATAAATGGCACAGGGAACTGTAATAAACAAAAAGAGCATAAATAAACCAGGGGGTTGGTTGTAAATGTATCATAGTCATATGAAAAAAAGCATCGCCCTCACAGCACCCATGTTATTGGGCATTCTTTCCCAATCTTATGAAATTGTGATACTATTTCAATGTTCTGCACATCGCAGCAAAATCAAGCACAGAATTGAAAGTTTGTGAATATTAAAAACTGAAAATATAGTTTACTATTACTTTTCTGTGATATATAAGAAACATATACAATTTTATTTATTCTAATATTATTGTGTCATAAACAGATCTTCATTAATTTACTCACCAAAGAAAGAATGAAGTTGAGAAGTGCTGTGCCACTGTGAAACAGAACCGTCAGCAATGTGGTGGCAGTTGTGAACAATAAACTCGCATTTCGGCTCATCACAATCCAGAGAGACTCCAATATCTAAAAAACGCAAAGATACAAGGTGAGAAATATTTGGTTCATTTCCCTTTATCTCAAACAATTCAATTGATCTCAAATGGCACCAACAGAATTACCGGCAGACTTCCACACAATTGACTGGGCATAGACTATCTATACGTAACTAAACTCTGATCTTGTCCTCTTCCGGTTTGCAGGGTTTTTCTATTTGTACAAAAATGGTGCGCGACAGCGCTACGATTTTTAGCCAGCTAACTCACCCTTCTCCTGTCCTGTGAGTGCACCAAGTTGCGTTACGATCAGTAGTATATTGTAAAAGTTATTAAAAAGCGTTAAAAAACGGGCATGCATAGATTGCTGTCGGGACAGCGGACGCGGCTGCACTGATTGGCCGCGTCCGCTGTCCTTCAGCGGCGGCGCCCGCCTCGCCCGGCGTTGCACGGAAGCGGCCGCTACCCAGCATCCGCGGCCCAGCTTCCCCGTGGCCTGGATTCCCCAGCTTCCCCATGGCCCAACAGCAACAGCCGTCGCGGCCCACGGCCCCGCAGCTGCTGCATCGGCATGCAAGGAAGGAAAGGAGCGGCAACCTCGAGATCCTGGGGAGGTGAGGAGGGAGGGTGGGTGTGTTGGGGGACCAGGCCATCCGTGTGACAGCGTCCCACTTAGTCTAGTTTAATGATAACAGATGTTGAGGACATTTTTGGGGGACATTTAGTCTAAAAGATTTAAATCAGCATGTCAATCAGAACAAGTTTCCCCATCAGAGGCCTGACCCAAACGTCGCCTTTCCATTCCCTCCACAGCTTGACCTGCGGAGTTCTTCCAGCGCATTGTGTTTTACTCAGGTTTCCTTGTTATTCCTTTTGTATAACTATCTACTTATATAGAAAAGATTCAAATAACTGTGAGGGTTATCTTAAATGACATTAAAGTAGTAAAATATGGGCGGCACAGTTTCAATTGGTAGAGTTGCTGCTTCAATGCCAGAGATCCGGTTCAATCCCGACTTTGGGTGCTGTCTGTGTGGAATTTGCACGTTTCCCCTGTGACTGCACGGGTGCTCCACTTTCCTCCTACCAACTCTAAGTAAACCCAGAGTCATTCCTCCGCCTCCTTTGACCAGCTCTGTGCAGCCTTCACCACTGGGGGTGCGCTCTTCAGTCACTGCCTATATGCAGGAAGAAGCAGCACAACCAAGTGATCAGATTTCCAACAGTAAGGGTGAGGGATGGAATGATCGGCATCTTTGATAGTGGAATAGCAGTGGTCGAAGGTGTTTGTTTATCCAAATAGGTTCAGAATTGTTATATCCTGTCCTGTTGTGCTGCTAGCAAAATGTCACCAGAGTGGCATGATAAAAACAGGTACTATTTTGGAAAAAAGGTTTTTTTTTTTGTACACCTGTGATAGACAGCAATATTTCATACTGTTTGTGTTTTAGTTTGTTTTAGGACCTATTGTCAGCATGAGAGATATGCTACACAGGTCTAAGAAATGACATTTTTTCCATTGCTTCCAACCTTGGAGCACTGCCTGGGAAGAAAAATATAAAATTGCCAAACACAGCAAGTAATATTTTAATGGAGCAATTAGCAGAAAATGCACTTCAATTTCCAACAATTTGTTGTTATTTTGTAAATTTGTTGTAAATTCACAAATTTACAAAATTATAATTGTTTAAACCGCCTATTTGTTAAAATAATTCACAGAAAATGCTATAAAAAGTTTGCCTCCAACAAACACCAGAAGAGGCAATCAAACTTGCTGACAGATAACAAATAGATTCAACTGTAGCTCATGGTACAGAACCATACCAAAAGTCGACAAAATCATGCAGCACGGAAACAGGCCATTCAGTCCACCATGGGCATGTCAATCAGTGGAAACCTATATACGTTAATCACATCTTTCAGAACCTGTTACGCATCCTTCTGTGATCACTAAATACTGTTAAACACAACCTTCCCAGGTACCTTCCTCGGTAGCCACAAGAAGAGGTACAGGTACTCTATACCTCTTCCCTCGACTCTGTCCAGGGACCACAATAGACCTTTCAGGTTAGGCAGATGTTCACTCATCCCTTCCCACCCAAACCAGCAGTATGATGTTGATTTCTTAAACTTCAATTAAGCCTTGTATCCCCTTCTCTCTCCATCCCTCCCCCACCCAAGTCAAGTCAAGTCACTTTTATTTATTTATTTAACACCCGTCATTGTACTAGCTCTAAAACAGTCTTGTTGAGTCTCATTGTGTGTAACTTGTTTTGACCTAGCCCACAGCTAACAATGGCCTGTTTCCTTTATCATAGTTACTTTTTACATATCTTTCATTCATTCATTCTATATCTCTCTATATCACCGTCTATATCTCTCATTTCCCTTTTCCCTGACTCTCAGTCTGTAGCAGTTCTCAACCCGAAACGTCACCTATTCCTTTTCTCCAGAGATGCTGTCTGACCCGCTGAGTTACTGCAGCTTTTTGTGTCTATCTTTGATTTAAACCAGCATCTGCAGTTCCTTCCTACACACTGCTTAACTGTCAAGACTCTGTTTCCACAAATCTCTCAGAAAGTACAAGAGGCAGTCACCACTAACTGGCTGAATCCCCTCAAAGATCCCCTAATTCTCTCACTCTAAATCTATTTTTTTCTAATATCATCTGTCTCTGATGTGAGGAAATGCAGCATTCAGAAGAGGCGATTGAAGTCAAATCAGCAGATGTTTTTCATTATTCTACTAGCACCTTTTGGTCCTATCTCTGTACAGCTTGATCTCCAATTTGAATATTCAACCATGAAGAAGGGAGATCTTCTATTGATGCAATGTCTTCTGCCACAAAATCATAAGGCAGGTCGTTCCTAGGTATCAAATAAGCAGGTCATGTTTCGAAGCATTTCTTGTTTTTGTGCATAAAAATATTAAGGCACACTTATTAACTGGAAGTCAAATTATTTCCATTCAATTACAATGGAAACACAGAAGCAAAACCAGACAAAATCTGAGAACAAGATAATTGGAAATTTGAAGGTCAAAATAAAATGCATTGCAGTTAAAATCAGATTATGTATTTGAACGGCAAACAGTTCAAATACAAGTGTACAGTTAATGGCAAGACCCTTAACGGCTTTGAAGTGCAGAGGGACCTTGGAGTCCAAGTTAGATACAAAATGCTGGAGCGACTCAGCTGGTCAGGCAGCATCAGTGGAGAAAAGGAATAGTCGACGTTTCGAGTTGAGACCCTTCTTCAGACTGAATCAGGGGAGAGGTATGAAAAGGTACAGAACAACCATAAGGCAAGTCATTCCTAGGTATCTGATAAGTAGGTCATGCTTCAAAAGCAATTCTTGTTTTCCTGCATTAAAATATTAAGATACATTTACTAACTGGAACCTCTTCTCGATAACTGCCTCTTTGTAAGTATGTCAAAGAATCCATGTTCCAGGCTATCTCCGAACTCTATCTCCGCTACATTGAGGACTGCATCGGAGCTACCACCTGTACCCACGCAGATCTCATGGACTTCATTAACTTCACTACCAATTTCTATTCTGCACTCTAATTCACTTGCACCATCTCTGACACCTCCCTCCCCTTTCATGATTTAATCGTCTCCATTACAGGAGATAAACTATCAACTGATGTCTATTACAAACCTATTGATTCCCACACCAATCTAGACTACACTTCTTCCCATCCTGCCTCCTACAAAGACATTCCCTACTAAATCTTCCGTCTCCGCTGCATCTGTGCTCAAGATGAGATGTCATCATTCTTTAGGGAACAGGGGTTCCTCTTATCTTTGGAAAGAACTGCAGATACTGGTTTAAATAGAAGGTAGACACAAAATGCTGGAGTAACAGCAGGACAGGCAGCATCTCTGAAGAGAAGGAATGGGTGACATTTCGGGTTGAGACACTTCTTCAGGCTGAAGTTACCCGCTGAGTTACTCCAGCATTTTGTGTCTACCTCCCTCTCATCTTTCATAGATGAGGCCCTCGCACGTGTGTCCACGGTATCCCGTAGATCCCCTCGTGTTCCCCCTCCTCCCAGTCGCAACAGGGACAGAGATCTCCTGGTCCTCACCTTACCACATCAGCCGTATATAATTTCCCGACACTTTTTCCACCTCCAACGGGATTCCACCACCATGTCTTCTGATCTCCACCCCTTTCTGCTTTCCGCAGTGACCTATCCCTCCACAACTTCCTGGTTTACTCATCCCTTCCCATCCAAACCACCCCCTCCACAGTTACTTTGGATAGATTTGGATTGTTTTCTATGGAATGTTGGAAGTTCTGTAAGATCACCCCTCAGCCTCCTGTGCTTTAAGTAATAAATTACTAACCTGCCCAACCTTTCCTTTAACTGGCCCTTGAGCATTGGCAACATCCTCATAAATCTTCTCTGAACCCTTTGGGCTTAATGAAATACTTCCTATAACTGGGTGACTAAAACTGAACATAGTACTCCAACACCAACATATTGTACAACAGTAACATAATGTCCCAACTTATGTATTCAACACACTGACTGACGAATGCCAATGTACCAAAAGCATTTTTTACCATCCTATCTACCCATGATGCCACTTTGAGAACTATATAACTGATCCCTATATCCCATTGGTCTACAACACTCCTCAGGGCTCTACCAATCGCTGTCCTGCCCTGGTTTGACTTCCCAAAATGCAACACCTCACATATATTTGCATTAAACTCCTCGATTGATCAAGATCCTACTCTAATTCTTGATAACCATCATTACCATCTACATTAGTGTCATCTGCACAATTAATAATCTTGCCTTGTACATTCTCATCTAAATCGTTAATATAAACCACAAAGAGCATCAATCCCAGATGCACACCGTTAGTTACACCTTCCACCTCCACCCTCTGCCTCCTTCCATTAAGTCAATTCTGAACTGAGTAATCTCTTCTTGGATCCCATGTGATCTAACCTTCCATAGCCGCATACCATCTGGAACCTTAATCACCTTGCTAAAGAACATATAGACGTCTGTGGCCTGCCTTCATCAACCTTTGAGTTTACGAGTTATGAGTTAAGTTTTTGGTTACTTCTTCATAAGACGTCATCAATTTCGTAAGACACGACATCCCTTGTCCAAAGCCATGCTGCCTATTCCTAATCAGCCCCTGTGAGAGAGAGAGACGCACGCACGCACACACACATATAATATATATATATAAACACTCTCCAATAACTTGCCTACCACAGATCTTAGGCTCGCTGGTCTATAGTTCCCAGGTTTCCTTGCAGCCCTTCTTAAGTAGGAGGCACTATGTTAGCCACCTTCCAGTCACCTGACCCCTCACCCGTGTCTAATGATGATTCATGTTTCTCAACTATGGTCCTGCAATTTCCTATCTAGCTTATCCTCAGATATATCTGATCAGGCATAGGAAATTTATCTATTGATATATATATTAATATTGATCTATTATTAATATCACGTGCAATATTGGAATTCGCAAAAGGAATGTTGCAAAAAAAGGGGAATAGATGCAATGGAAAAGTATGAGCTGTGCAAATATATTTGTGGAATGCTCAAAAGGCTGTGTTTTTTGCAGATTGCTGACAAATATATCAATGCAAACTTATGGCTGTCAAATTATAATGAAATAATGCAAACTCAATTCCCTTCAGTACTTTTCCATTATTTCCCCTCATCATTTATTGTCTATAAAAGAAAATGTCTATTTCATGCAAAATGTAATTATCTGGATTTAGTTTTATAGCATTCCAGATTCTAACAATCTCCTTAGAGGCAAGATTATTTGCACCAATTAAAATGTGCCCAATATATTACCCACATTTAAAATGTTGCAATAAATCACAGTTACAACTGTACTGTTAAAGAGTAGAATATCAATAAATTAAAAAAATAATTTTAATGATGCTTAATGCATTTTAATAGTCTAAATTGAATCAGCCGTTAATCTAATGCACAGCAATTAATTTTTCAACATTGGCAGTCAGCAAATTCAGAGGGTCTAGCTTAGATAACTATCAAAGTATTTAACTGGCTATTTTGGTGCTCCACCCCAGTCTGAGGTCCTGAACGCTCTGGAGCAGGTTTTCATCAAGGATCTCTCTGTACTTGGCTCCATTCTTCTTTCCCTCGATCCTGACTCGTCTCCCAGTTCCTGCCGCTGAAAAACATCCCCACAGCATGATGCTGCCACTGATGAAGCTGAATTTTAGTTAAAAATATAAGAAGATATTAAATTGGCTTCTGGGCTAGCTTACAGCTTATATTTAGTCTCAAATTAGGCTTGCCTCAGGTTGCGGGTGTGTGGGATAATAAATCCTATAACATTGTCTCCCAAGTGAGGAAGTGACAGAGAAAGAAACAGCTAGTCACATCTTTGAAGTAAGATGCCATAAACCAAATGGCCTATGTTTATGAAGGACCAAATGACAGAGAGGAAGTAGCGAAAGAGCTAGGGTGATCTCTGTGAAGATAAAATGTCGTAAACCAAATGGCCAATGTTATCTTGTACTATGTAAACAAAAGGCCTTTGATGTGATGCATTCTGTGGAAACCTTTTCCTGTACCTCTGACCATGACTAATGTCTGTGAAATGTGCTAAGGGGACAAAAAAAAACTATTTAAGGCAATGTAATTCTGTTGTTCAGTGTGGTGGACGGAGGACGGTCAAGTGTCTGTAATGGTCACTTGACTGGAGTTCTCCCTCCCTTCCATCGGCCGATGTTAAGTAAAGTTTTGAACTGGTCTACCAAACAGTTTGTGTGGTGTCTGTTTATTAAGAAGCGAACCTGGTTTAGTAGTTAAGAAAGTAGCTTTTTCATTGGCGTAGTTATGCAGGCCTCGCTGGGACCACATCAACAGCTGACTGTGCAAGAGATTGCAGAGGTTGCCGGGATTGGAAGGGAGATAACTGAGCTCTATCGGCCCCCTTGTAAGACCGACTCCCTAGAAACTCCCGGGAACATCTGTGATCCTTCATCAGACATTGAATTGGTTCCCTGCCGAGGTTCTTAGAAACAGACAAAGGTAAGACCAGTTGGGCTTTATATGTTTTTTTTAAGAAGGGATTGTGTATGAATTTTTAAGACAGCATTGTGCATGTATTTTTAAGAAGGACTTGAGCGGTTTCTCTTTCTATCTCTCTTTGTTTTCTGTTTTTCTCTCTCTCTACTAAGGGCTCATCGGCCTCATTGAGACATCCGTGATTTGTCGGGTTGAATGGGGGTTGAGGTGTGCGTCTGGCTTATTGAGACATCTGAAGAGTTGTCGGATTCAGAAATAAGTGGCGTTGTATATTAAAGATTTAAGAAGTCTGCCAGGTTGAGAAACAGGGGTCCCGGTTAGTGGGTCTGCTTCGTTGAGACACTTGGGTCGTATATTAAAGGGTTAAAAAGTCAGCCAAATTGAGAAACTGGGGTCTCGAGTAGCGAGTCGGCCTGGTTGATATATTTGGAACAATTAGTCAGCCAAATTGAGAAACTGGGGTCTCATTAGCGGGTCAGCCTAGTTGATATATTTGGAACGATTCGGAATTAAGAAGTCTGTTTTCTCTTTCTCTCTCTTTCTATCTATCTATGGGGAATGCTCTGGATAACAGTCCAACATATATGTTATTTGAATCCTAAGTATAATAAGAAATTTAGAATGTTAAGTTACAAGTTGACCAAACGGTTAGGGGATGAAGCCTGGCCAGTAGGGGGAACATAGAATGTAGAGACATTTATATGGGAAAGGAAGGCAGGAAAGAAATGGAAGAAAGGAATTAAAACATGGGAAGCAGAAGCAGTGAAGAAGCATGAGGAGAGTATAGAGTTTGAAGTTGGATGGATGCTGTATGTATGAAGGGTATAGAGTTAAGAAACAAGGATAGCACTCGGAAAGGATGGAACGTATTGCAACTAGAATGCCAGTGGGCAGAGGAACAAGAGGAAATAATTAAAAGACAGACAGGAGGTGAGAAACAGGTGATGGTTAGTACAAAATAAACCCAGTACTGGTAAATCCTCTGGAGGAGACTTCATGTCTGGCACGACGACCCTATTTGGTAATGAAGATGAGGAGTTAGATAATTTTGGGAGATGTCCACATGTCCATTTATGCCCTACCAGTAGCAATGGCATCTTTACCTGGGACAGTTCCGTCAGTAACATCCCTATACCTTGAAGTTCTGACCTTACAAAGCTCCCCAGGATTGGGAGCACGGGAATGCCTTTCTGTGCTTAATTTGTTTAACGCATTGATGCTACCAGAACAGCTGGTCATTGTTAAATGTACTGCACACACTGGTGCTGGGGACCCTATAGCAAAAGGCAATAGGTTGCTGATAGTGTATCCAAACAATGCAGCCTGTACATCCAAATGCATAGTGACAGCACGTAAACAGATGCTAGCAAATAGAACGGTCCTGCCAAACATGAAGGAGGTATGTACATTACAGAGGGACGCCTCTCATATATAAAAATAACTATGGAAACAAGAGGGCTGTGCCATTGATTCAGCACACCCCGCTTGGACAAGTTGGTGTATTCGATACATTTTTACTCGTCTTACCCATGCTGGTAAGGAGGGAATGATAGGATAACAAAGGAAATGTGGTGGCAGGCCTCTGAATGTAAAATTTGCCAACAAAGTAATCCAGGCAAAGCAACTAAGATACCTTCAGCGGTGACGCCAATGCCATCACGATCGTTTGAATGCATACAGATTGATTTTATTGAAATGCCAAGGGCCCAGTGTTATAAATATTGCTTAGTGATTTTAGATTTATTTAGCAGGTGGAGTGAAGCTCTACCAACCACTAATAATACTGCTGAAACTATGGTAACATTGTTGTTAAGAGAAGTTATTCCCAGGTTTGGCCTACCTAATGTCATAAGCTCAGACAATGGTCCTCATTTTAACCACTATTAATAAGGAAATATGTGCACACTGTAATATTCGACAGCAATTTCACTGTATACACCACCAACAGGCATCTGGGATGGTGGAAAGAGTCAATGGGGATTGCAAAACAAAATTACCCCGGAGGTAAATCCTTTTTCTGACAGGCAACTATGTTATAAAAAAAATTGGGGATAAAGGAAAATTTGATGGAGAAATGAGGATAAGGTAGGGAGACTGAAAGGTCACGGGGAGTCTGACTAATCATGATCTGGATCAATGTCCAATTAGGGTTAGGTAACCAGGATTTTGGTAAACAGAAATCTTGTCAGAAAAAGGGAAAGTAAATTACAAAGAGACGTCTTTGAAGATGAAATATTATATACTGCTGGTAAAACAATGTTTTTGTATATGTACTGCTTGTAAAACAATGTTTTTTATGTGGAATGTGTGAAATTCAAAGCAATGAGAAAAGTTGTGTGTCACTTTAAGAAGTTTGTCCTTTAAAATGCAAATAGACAGTTTATGGTGTGCTCCGTTAAGAAACAGGCATGGATGGGGGGCGGAGCTATACTCGAATGATAAAATGTGTTGGTTGATTATAAATCTTTTGAACCAAGTTTAAAAAAGAATCATCCCGATTAAAGTGTTAAATGAGATTGGAAATGTCAAAATTACAGAGAAAAAGAAAATGTATTATTGATTACTGATTCTGAGTGAGTTCTTTTGGGAAAGATTGTTTTGATATGATAACAGAGGTTGTCTTTTAAAAAGCAAATGAAGCAAGATTACTGTTTTCAAGCAAACAAAAAGATTTTGAAGCATGGGCTGTTTGAGGGAAATGATGGTAGATGAAAAATTGTCTTATGACTTACAAAAGGGGGTTTGAGGGAACTCACAATGAGGGATAAAAGGTGAGAAGATAGAGTAGATTGGGGAAGAGAACATATTTGGAGAATTGAATATTTAGGTGGAGAGAGCCTCTTCGGATATAATCGAATTAAAGAATAAATTCAAAGGGAAGTGTTAAGAAGGAACTGAGATACTGGAGGATCAAAGGAAGACAAAAGTGCTGGAGAAACTCAGCTGGGAACAAGTTTTACAACTTTTTATTGATACAGGAAAAGCCACTTACAGGCCCTGGGCAATTAACTAATTATGTATGGACGGCAATTAACCCATGTCTTGCCAGATCTACATTCCCAGCTTGGAGGAGATTTTGCTGGAAACCAGTGACCAAGGCCATAAAAGCTATACGATGATGGTGCTGGGACAAGAAGAATTGAGATTGTGTTGCAAAGAACAACCAAGTGTTGCTAACAACATGAACTGCTGTAAAGATTGAAGATCATCGTCGCTGGATACATTTGATTGACTGTGAACAGTTTGTGGAAACAAGGACGATGGGCTATTGATGCTCCCTTTATTCTGGGGTGGCCCAGCCCACATGGACTGAACTTTCTTCAGACTGGCAAGCTTGCGGACTAACCCACATTTAAAGGATGGTACACACCTCCTTTTAAACAAGATTGAAGTCAAACATGACAAGCGCAGCAAAGATAACCTGACTACAGACAGTAAGAGGTCTGCAAAGGCCAGTTAAATCTACCTGTTTTTGCCACAACCAAGGCACTGGTGTATTTTTAGGAAACAGTATATTTGTGACAGGCATTGTTATGTTGCAAATGCAGTGCCACACAAGAGAAGCATGAACCAGTTACACCAGCACACGGGGAATTCCAAGCGAAGCCGAATAAAGGCTGAGCAATTTTAATGATCCTTTTCCTGTCCTATGGTAGTATCTTAGTGTCACGTCCGGGGGAGGTTGGTGGCCATTTAAAATGTTTGGAGGGACTTGTGGAACGATTGTCCACTATGAAATGATTGTGTTACTAGTGTACTATTAATTTGTCCGATGAGATGCTTATGGTCTTTCGTATGTACGCAGCAAGGACTGTAGTTGTTATCAAAATTTTGATAAAAGGATGGAATGATGAAGCTGAATTTTATTTAAAAATATAAGAAGATATTAAATTGGCTTCTGGGCTAGCTTACAGCTTATATTTAGTCTCAAATTAGGCTTGCCTCAGGTTGCGGGTGTGTGGGATAATAAATCCTATAACATTGTCTCCCAAGTGAGGAAGTGACAGAGAAAGAAACAGCTAGTCACATCTTTGAAGTAAGATGCCATAAACCAAATGGCCTATGTTTATGAAGGACCAAATGACAGAGCGGAAGCAGCGAAAGAGCTAGGGTGATCTCTGTGAAGATAAAATGTCGTAAACCAAATGGCCAATGTTATCTTGTACTATGTAAACAAAAGGCCTTTGATGTGATGCATTCTGTGGAAACCTTTTCCTGTACCTCTGACCATGACTAATGTCTGTGAAATGTGCTAAGGGGACAAAAAAACCCTATTTAAGGCAATGTAATTCTGTTGTTCAGTGTGGTGGACGGAGGACGGTCAAGTGTCTGTAATGGTCACTTGACTGGAGTTCTCCCTCCCTTCCATCGGCCGATGCTAAGTAAAGTTTTGAACTGGTCTACCAAACAGTTTGTGTGGTGTCTGTTTATTAAGAAGCGAACCTGGTTTAGTAGTTAAGAAAGTAGCTTTTTCACCACCACCATGCTTCACTGCAGGTATGGTATTAGTCAGGTGATGAGCGGTGCCTGGTTTCCTCCAGACGTGATGTCTGGAGGAACTCTTTAGCATTCAGGCCAAAGAGTTCAATCTTGGTTTCATCAGACCAGAGAATCTTGTTTCTCATGTATTTTGACAAACTCCAAGCCGGCTGTCATGTGCCTTTTACTGAGGAGTGGCTTCCGTCTGGCCACTCTACCATAAAGGCCTGATTGGTGGAGTACTGCAGATATAGTTGTCGTTCTGGAAGGTTCTCCCATCTTCACAGAGGAACTCCACTAGGGCCGCCGCATTGAAGGCAGCCTCTGCCTAGTGTGTTCGTTTTTTCTATCTTTTTTTAAATTTTAGTTTGTCTTAACAGTATGTTTTGGAGGGTTATTTAGTTTTTCTATGTGGGGGAGGGGGGTAGGGTCGGGGGGAACCGTTTCCCAGTCACTTCCTGGCGAGGATGCGACTATTCTCCGAGTCGCGTTCTCGCCTCCCTCCTCGCAGCCTACCAACTGGATTGGCGGGGACCGGACCAGAGCTTCAGCAGCGGCAGCGCAGCGCTGGATTCACCGCGGAGTGGGCGATGCCTACCTGGATCGCCGTTTGAAGCTCTGGAGCGTTGGGCCGGCAGCATCAACATCGCGGAGCTGTGGTTCGTAGAGCTCCCAGCGCGGGCCGCGCTGACTTCAAAATTGCAGAGTCCTGGGATCACTTTGCCAAGACCTGCCAGCGTGAATCTCCGGCCAGCGCGGCCTGTGGACTCCGGGAGCCGCGGACTCCGGTAGGAAGTGGCCGATTCGGAGGTCCAAGCCGCTGAGATTGTCCTCCCGTTCCGACGTCGGAGTTCCATCATCCCAGCAAGCAGGCCTGAGCTGCGGGTCGCCTGTAACGGAGACTGCGGAGGGCTCGGGAGGCCCCGACCACGGGTGAGCATGAAGAACATCAGAGGAAGAGGACTGACTTTGGTGCCTTCCCTAACAGTGGGAAACTTTGTTTCTGCTGTGTGGGGATGTTTTATGTTGGAGTCTATCATGTGTGTGTTCTTTTTTTATTTGTATGGCTGTATTGTGACCACACATTTCACTGTACCAACCGGTACATGTGACAAATAAATGTATCTTGTATCTTGGAGCTCTGTCAGAGTGGCCATCGGGTTCTTGGTCACCTCCCTGACCAAGGCCCTTCTCCCACGATTGCACAGTTTGGCCGGGCCGCCTGCTCTATGAAGAGTCCTGGTGGTTCCAAAGCTCTTGCATTTAAGAATGACAGAGGCCACTGTGCCCTTGGTGACCTGCAATGCTGCAGAAATTGTTTTATACCCTTCCCCAGATCTGTGTCTCGACACAATCCTGTCTCGGAGGTCGACAGCCAATTCCTGCATTTTCATGGCTTGGTTTTTGCTCTGACATGCACTGTCAACTGTGGGTCCTTATGTAGACAGGTGTGTGCCTTTCCAAATCATGTCCAATCAATTTAATTTACCACTGGTGGACTCCAATCAAGTTGTCGAAACATCTCAAGGATAATCAATGGAAACAGGATGCACCTCTCAATTTGGAGTGTCATAGCAAAGGGTCTGAATATTTATGTAAATGTGATATTTCAGTTATTTCTTTTTAATTACTTTGCAAACATTTCTAAACACCTGTTTTCACTTTTTTATTGGGTATTGTGTGTAGATTGATGATTAAAAAAAATGAATGTAATCCATTTTAGAATAAGTCTATAACGTAACAAAATGTGGAAAAAGTGAAGGGGTCTGAATACTTTCTGAATGCACTGTAGATCAGCCATGATTGAATGGTGTAGACGATGGCCGAATGGCCTAATTCTGCTTCTATTATTTATGATTTTACAGCGCCAGAGACCCGGGATCAATCCCGACTACGGATGCTTGTCTGTACGTAGTTTGTACATTCCCCCCGTGAACTGCGGTTTCCTCCCACACTCCAAAGACATACGGGTTTGCAGGTTGATTGGCTTGGTAAAATTGTAAATTGTCCCTAGTGCGTGTCGGGTAGTGTTAATGTGTGGATCGCTGGTCGGCACAGACTCGGTGGGCCGAAGAGCCTGTTTCCGCGCTGTATCTCTAAACCAAACACCTCCCCACCACTCAACATCTTGGGGATGATGCCAACATCGTTGCATTGCCGAGGACTCAAACAGTTTGGGAAAGAAGCTCTAGTCACAAGATTTGCAACAGTAAGCCACTGATCACCAAATTTGGTGGTTTAATTATCCTCATCATTAACATCTATGACAAAATGTTTTAACATTTGTTTTTATACTAAGTTTGAATAACAGCCTGGAAAGTGCAGATTTACAGAAGCATCTACAGTGTAGTTGCTGCTGAGTGCCCCCCATCCCCCCTGGACTGTCTCCCTCGGATGGTCACGTCACACAGCTTATTTATTTATTTTACTTTTCTTTTACATCGGTTGGAAGCTGCATACTAAATCTCGTTGCACTGATGTGCAATGACAATAAAATATATTATTATTATTATTAATCCCTTAAGCACCACGATGTAAAAAAAAATCTATAGCACAAGTCAACCTATAGCTAACTGCTGCACCCTACTGGCACTACTGTCATCAAATGTGAAACAAAACAAATTTGAAATGCAATACCAGTATGGGAGATTCTTCAGTTAAGTAAAAATCAGCCTTTATTGCCAAATTTGAAATATAGTTTTTTATCTTTCATTTTTTTAATGGCAAAAACAAGGGGGAACTTGAATATGATGGAAAAAAATGCAATGCTGACGGGTAACTTCAGAGAAAATCAGTTTGTACTCTGTGTAACGCTAAAACCCAACAGGAGTGGGCGAGTTAACTGAAGGTAAACTGGGGTCATCAAAAAAAAAACCTGGCTCAGGAATTACCAAAAAAAGGGTCACCAATGACCCAAAACATAACTGTGGCTACAGAGCTTTCCCCTAATTACAAGTGTGTCTGGTGTACAATAGCATATTCTTCACCCACCTGGATAAGAACTGCTCTGATAACACTTAGCAAGTCTTTATACCTTTGGAAGTTCAATATGCACAAGGATAAAAAATGTTTAATTATATATTAGCATACCATTAAAATTAATGTAGTCACAACATAATTGATCGCATCGCTGAAAGCCACAACTTAAATTGCCCTGATCTAAACTGATGACACCATTACCTCCATGCAGTTGTGACACAACACACTGACTTGGAAATTTATCACCGATCTTTCATTATCACTGCCTTAACATACTGGAACATCCTACTTATTTCTTAGCACAGCTTTTTCCACATTAACTGCTGCAGACCAAGGTCTATCCACATAACCAAAGTGCCTCTTCATTGTAATCATTTTAGCAAATCTCTTCTACACCTTCATAAAAGGCTTTATATATCATTCTAAGATTTGATTCCCAGAAATGAACACAATATTACAGCTGTGACAAAACCAGTGACTTATAGGTGTTGGTCATGACTTTGCAGTGCTATCGTACTCCACGCTTCTATTTTTAAAGCAAGGTTCCTGCATGCTTTTTTCAAAAACGATTTTCTCAATGTCACTTTCTCAATGCTGTGTCACTTTCAAGGAGTACAGGGAGTAAAGAAGGGGGCTGAGAACACATCCTTGTGGAGCACCAGTGTTCAGAATTATCATAGAGGGTGATTTGTCCACCTCACTATGTGAATCCTCACTAATTGGGGTTGATCGTTAATCAAATTATCCGAGCCGGAGTCTCATTATTAACAGACAAAGACACAGAGGGTGGTGGGTACATGGAATGAGTGCCAGAGGAAGTGGCTAAGGTAGTGGCTAGGAAAGGTTTAGTGAGAGGTCCGACTCAGGTCTCCCAGTAAAGGGCCCCCGGCCACGCCCAGGCATCTTGAACAGCATGGAAGAATTGGGTCAAAGCTCCTGTTTCCAATATGTATGACTCTATCTGACCTACCATCAATCTGACACATTGGACACAATGTCTATTTAGCCAACTGTCCAAACGTCTGGAAATATATGGTAGAAACATAGAAAATAGGTGCGGGTGCAGGCCATTTGGCCCTTTGAGCCAGCACCGCCATTCAATATGATCATGATTGATCATCCAAAATCAGTATCACGTTCCTGCTTTTTCCCCATATCTCTTAATTCATTTAGCCCCAAGAGCTAAATCTAACTCCCTCTTGAAACCATCCAGTGAATTGGCCTCCACTGCCTTCTGTGGCAGAGAATTCCACAGATTCACAACTCTCTGGGTGAAAACATTGTTCGTCATCTCAGTCCTAAATGTCCTACCCCCTTATTCATAAACTGTGATCCCTGGTTCTGGACTCCCCCACCATCGGGAAAATTTTTCCTGCATCTAGCCTGTCCAATCCTATAATTATTTTATATGTTTCTATAAGATCCCCTCATCCTCCTAAATTCCAGTGAATACAAGCCCAGTCAATCCATTCTTTCATCATATGTCAGTCCCGCCATCCCGGGAATTGACCTGGTAACAACTTACAGACATTTAACTAAACTGTTAAAAATCCTCAAGTAGAGCTAATAGGACTTGATGTTTCAATCCATGTAGTAAGTCGGCACACTTGATATTGGCAGCGGGATTGGAGTGGTGAAAGGTAGGGTAGGTACGTCATCAAGGGTCATCAGGTGGGCACCCTCCTTCTTTGACGTTTCATTGATAAGCCCACAACGTCTCCAGAGGGCTCAACGGTGAAACCTGGTGTCCCAGTTACACCCCCCTCAGTTCCATACCCTCCTATCTTCATCTTGCAGCCCATTTGTTGTCTTTCCTTTTAATCCAAAGCCAAATGCTGCTTTTTTATGATGAATTTGACAATGATGATTGCTTGTTGGCGGAAACGACCCCTCACCCCCATTTTCATCAATAGATTGGTCGTAGATGTAGCAACAAATCCCCTGCATGCCACATCCATTTTCCAATCCCCAGCAGGCCGCAGAATGCTTGTATACTGTGATGTTAACTGGTGCCCTGGAAGTTGGCCTGATGGTACAAATGTTGTGAAGTGGACATTTCCTGCCGATGTATGAGGGGAAGCATTTGTGGTAGTTCACCTCTGTTCCAGGATTGATGTCGGCTGTCTGAGAACTTGGTTATACTGCCAAGTGTAATGAGGCGAGGCTCATAGTGCATCCTGTTAAAATGTGCCTTAGTGATGCAGGTGCTTGGCAAAGGGAGCAAGCAGGGTCTTCTCCGAACCACTGCTTCGGGTTCTGGGGTGAGGGTATAACGTCATAAGTGGCTCTGATGACAAAACTGAGCCAAGATCCCTCCATTTGATAGATGTCACGCCAGCAGTTTCCTCTTTTCCAGGCTCTCCCAGTTAGTCCATTGGCCCTGCTTGGCCATTGAGACGGCCTTGGCGTCGTTCTGCCTGCTCCCGTCTTCTCACCTCCTCCACCACGAGCTGTCTATTCTGCACTGATGTTGCCTTATGTCATTGAGGAGCTTTTGGGACGAACCCGAGCCCGGCTCTCCCGTGTTAGACTTGGCCAACCACATCCCTGAAATGAAGAGCAGACTTAGCACTCTGAACGGCTTCAGATGGGGCCCACTTCCTCCCCGTTGCCACACGGGGGGCTGCTGTTCGAATAACAGTATCTTCAGATTCAGTGAGGTTCATGACCAACCTTGCTTTAGTGCATTTGAACTCTTCCACAAGTCCTGCAATGGGTAATTTAAATTTGCCACTCCCGTACAGTCCGATAGGACTTAAGCATCGTGGAAGTCCAAGCAACTTTCACATGTGTGCCGATCATTCTTTCCAGCTTTTCCACTTTGTTGTTCGGGATTTCATACACATTTAATGGCCACATGATTCTTGGTAGTATGCCAAACTGGAAGCACCACAGCTTGAGTTTTCCTGGTAGCAAGGTCTTGTTGATGTGAGCTATGTGCGTGATGGTATCCTTTTTGAGTTGTTCAAACTGCTCGGGGTCCTTGAGCTTTGCATCATACCAACGGCCTAAGCTCTTCACTGGCATTTCTGAAACAGTTGGAAAAGTTATTCCGTCAATATGAAATCTTTGATCCTTGACCCTTTGATCCTTGACTTGACCTTTGACAATGGATGTTTTGATGAAGTTTTGCCAGAAGTCTTTGGTGCAGAGGAAAGTTGTTGTTCGTGTTGTTATATCGTCCATAAAGGCTCGTATAGGTGGCAATCACTGACCCTGCTGTAGCCATTTCCCTCCCACAACCCATTTTGATGCTCTGATAATGAGCTCCATTGCCATAGTGAAGGTCAATGGGGAGATGGTGCACCCTCCATGATGCCTACTTCCAGTGGTTGTCACGCTGTGGTAAAGTCTGATATTGTGAGACAAAATTGCAGATCCTGGAAGTAGTTTTTTAATAGATTTGTTATTGTTGCAGACACCTGAAAGAATTCAAAAACAGTCCACAATAGCGAATGAGGAACTGATCCATAGGCGTTGGCCAGGTCGAGGAACAAGACATGCCGATTATTTTGTTCTTTCTTAGCAGTCTGGATTCGATGCCATATGACGCTGGTATGTTCAAGGCTTCCTGAGAAGCCTGCTATGCCAGCCTTTTTTTTTCTTTCTTTTTTTAAATTTTTGTTAGAAATACAATAAGTACCTAATACTTGTTGACATATTACATTTCATATACAACTTCTTATTTTTTAATTTAATAATAAAGCTGGAATATGGAAGAAGAGAGTAGAAAAGAAGAGATTGACATAAGTGGTTCGTGAGATAGAAAGATAGGCCGAAAGAAGAAAAAAGAAAGAAGAAGAAGTAGAAGGAGAAAGAGAAAGAGAAAGAGACAAGGAAAAAAAAAAGGAAAAAAAAGGAAAAAGGAGATTGAAAGCTATATACCTAATTTTATGTTCCAGGCCACCCGTCACCTGATTCTGAACCATTTTATTTCTATGGTTGTGTTGCACCATGTGCTTGTAAGAAGTTGATAAAAGGAGACCAAATCAATAATATTGGTCTGCTTTACCTGCGAGGAGTCGCATTTCTTCCAGATATGCCGTTTCCGACATATTTGAAATCCACATTTTGAGCGTTGGTGTTGGCGCATTTTATTCAAAAATTTAAGTATGAATTTTTTTGCCGTTATTAAACCATAATTAAGTAGAGATTTTAAACGTATTTAGCTTATTGCCATCTTCCATTGATCCAAAGATAATCGTTTCTGTATTAGGTTCAAGTCTTCTATTAAATAATTTAATCAAAAATTTCATTCCAAAATTTGTAAAGTTTTATACAGGAGACAAAAGAGTGCGTTATAGTGGCATTCTCAGAAGCATTTATCACAGATGGGAGAGATGTTTGGGTAGATTTTATCCAGTCTTGTTTTTGAATAGTATAATCTATGTAAAATTTTAAATTGAATTAAATTATGTTTTGCATTAATCGAACATTTATGTATAGATCAGGTATTTTTCCCATGTTTCTTTCGAAATTTTTATCTGTAATTCTCGTTCCCAATCTGCTCTGATTGCCTCTGTCAATGGTGATTCTATATTTAAAATTATATTATATAAGTATGATATTAAATTGCATGAATCTGCCTTAATATTCATTGCTTCATCTAATAAATCTAGAGTTAGAATTTGATATCCTTGTATATGTTTTTTCAAATAATCTCTAATTTGAAGGTATTTAAAGTATTGGTTATTTTTCAAATTGTATTTTAATTGTAATTGTTGAAATGATAAAAAAATTCCCATTTCATACAAGTCTCCAATCCTTTTAATTCCTAATCTTTCCCAATAGGTATATGTTTTGTCAGTGAGAGATGGTTTAAATGAGGGATTATTTACTATTGGAGATAAAAGCGATAAGTTTCTTAATTTCAAAGTTAGTTTTATTTGTTTCCAAATTCGAATTGTATTGTGGATAATTGGGTTCTTCTTATATATTGTGTTATTTAATTTTATCGGGGAGAAGAGGATCGCTCCTATATTAAAAGGAGAGCAATCCTCTTTCTCCATTCTTATCCATTCTACCTGTTGGGCAGAGCTGTCCAACCAAAAAATTATGTTTTTCATATGTACTGCCCAGTAATAGTATAAAAAGTTCGGAAGTGTCAGTCCCCCAGATTCTTTAGGTTTACACAGGTGTTTTCTTTGGATTCTGTGCGATCTGTAGTCCCATATGAAGTTTGTAATATTGGAATCTAATTTTTTAAATACATTTTTTGGTAAGTATATTGGTAATGATTGAAATAGATATACTATTTGTGGTAGAAAAATCATTTTTATAGCATTTATTCTACCTATTAAAGACATGGGTAGGGTTATGCCAGCCTTTTGGATTGACGGATCAATTAAATGGTTTTGTTTCAGATACTTTGTAAGTCTTTTCACCAACACACCGAAAAAGATCTTGCCATCTATGTTAAGAAGGTTTATTTGCCGAAACTGTTCGATGGTGAACACAT
This sequence comes from Amblyraja radiata, assembly GCF_010909765.2. Classification (NCBI taxonomy): domain Eukaryota; kingdom Metazoa; phylum Chordata; class Chondrichthyes; order Rajiformes; family Rajidae; genus Amblyraja; species Amblyraja radiata. The sequence continues at coordinate 84,535,517 of NC_045957.1, forward strand.
TTTTTTCTTTTGGGATCAGCACTCTTTGCTGGGCTTTGGGGATAACTTGCTTTTCCCACGCAACCCTCATGTTCCTCCGGAGGAATTTCAGAACATCCGGGCATTCTTGTAGACACAATACGGAACACCATTAAGGCCTGGATCAGAGGCCGTTCTTGCCTTCCTCACTACTTCTTTTACCTCACTCAGCTTGTGAGGGCTGATGTCAAATTGATGTTGTGGGGGTGAGATTGGTGAGATATCAGCGGGGACAAGTATCGGTTCATCTTTTAGCTCATAAGTATGGATGGTTCTGATGAGTGCTTCAACCTCCTTTTTTTGACGCTTTCAGGCATCCACTTTTCTCTTTTGTGAAAATGCCTTTCATAAACTTAAGGGGGTCTTTGTAGGTCTGTTCTTGCTTTTTCCTTCTTTTTGCATTGTTTCTTTAAATTCTCCACTCTGCGCATTCGAGGGCCTCTGTCTTAGGTCCTCTTGAAGGAGGTTGATGCCCTCGCCATCTTCTGCTGTTGCCTTTTTCCACAACTTTCTCAGGCCTCTTCTTTCTTTAACAAGTCGTTGGATTTCCTGGAGACGACGGGGCTTGGGGGAGGTGAAGGAGGCCTATCTTTCCTGTTGAGTTGTTCCTTCCCTCCAAATTTCTCCTTTCCATAGCTATAGACTAGATCACCCATCTTCTCCAACTTCTTTTCTGCTGATCCCTGGATTCCACTTAAGATTAAGCTCACATCTGCATTGATGATTTCCCACTCCTTGCTGTTAAACTTTGGCCATTTCACCAACGGCTTACGTCCTTGCATGTTCTCCACTTTATGTTGTGCCTGGTTGTGTCTTGGACTTCTTCCACATCCCGGAGGGTGCTGATGCTCTGCGAACTGTGGATTTCTTCCTGCCGCTGAGTTTCATCTAACTGATTTGACCTTCCTCTTGACAGAATCTGGCCTATGCGGGATCCTGGGTTGGAGATTTTCAAGCATTTCTTCTGTCCCTGATTAATTTTAAGACCATGAGTTGATGTTAATTTAGTCCAGCCACACTTACAGGTCTGTAGAACGTGTCCAGCTGCTCGTTTTTCAAGAGTTTTGCCACTTACTTGATTCAATGTCGTGTCCTTTCCAAGGTTTGTTACCGGATGGTCAGTCGATGAGTCATCTCGCAGACTCTGGGGGTATTCTTCTCTTTGAACTTTTTATAGCCAAGTGAGGGTGGCTCTTGTGCCCTAACAAGGTGACAGAGCCTGCTGTTATGGGTAGCTAACCCATAACAGCCCCGTTGGGGTATATTTCCTCCTGTCAGCTCTCTCCAAGCTGTCACATGGTCTTTCCCTTGTCGTCATCTGCAATTTCACAGCAGTCACTGGTTTTTCTTCCAGAAGATCAGTAGAGCTAATAGGACTTAATGTTTCAATCCCTGTAGTAAGTCAGCACTCTTGATATTGGCACTGGGATTGGAGTGGTGAAAGGTAGGGTAGTTACGTACAAACAACATTACTCCTAAAAAGAGAACTTAAGAAACTGCTGGTTGTACATCTATAATATCATTTATTGTTTTGTCCATGACAGTGAAATAATACTGGAACTAGAGAAGTCAAAAAAGAATGGAGTCTGGGACAACCCTGACAATGTCATCATACTCTCAAGACAAAGGAGGAGCTCCATTGTAATTTGCTGCACTGATCTCCAATTGCCATCTTTTTGACACCTCCTTATACCTTCCTCTAGTCCATGACCATTAACTAACACCAAATTAGCATCTCATAGACCGCTGCAGATCTCACCACATCAAGAGATCTTCCCTCCACCACCCTGAATCTCAACATGCTGCAACTCCACAGTGCCTGCTTATTTTTTAAACTCAAGATCCATAAATAGTACTGCCCTGTTTGCCTGCTCATTCCTCACTGAACGTATATCTTCATGCCTGGATTTCTCCCTCTTTCCCCTTGTCTAGTTCTTTCTCACTTATATCCAGGGCACTTCTCATGCCCATCACCATTTCGATACCTTCCTAACTGGTCTCATCTTTACCATGGACCTCAATCTCGATACACCTCTATCCTTCAACAGGACTCTCTTTCTTTCAAACACATTCTCCCAAGCAACATAAATTCTAAATTTCAACAACTAAACAATGAGGAAACTCGCACTTGGAGACCTTAAATGTAAACTGTTCATCCCAGAAATCTGAAGTTCTTTCACTGGTGTTCAAATCTCCAAAGATATTCTGAGAGATAAAATCAGAAGCTCCCACTGCTTTGCAACAGCATCCTCACCAGCAGTTCAAGTTATTCATCCTCATGATCTAAGAACAACACCTCATTAATTAACACCAGGTTAGCATCTCATAGGCCGCTGCAGATCTCACCACATCAAGAGATCTTCCCTCCACAGCATACAACCAGAAATTTTTTTTAAAATCCCTCTCTTCAAGCTTGGTGTTGGCAGAGTGATCAGAAAGGCAAGGACACAATTTTAAGCAATTAGAATGCATGATACTCACAGAAAGAAAGGTCTCAATGTTCTCATGAATAAAGGCGACAACGTCCTGCCAGTCTAACATGTCTCCCAGCCAACTATTCTGCCGATTGATCGTGAATTTGTGCCCTTTATGTCTTCCAGAATGAGTTACGTTCTAAGTAGAGAAACAATATAAAAATAAATTGTCAAAACAGGTAACGCATGTAATTTTTTGAAAATGAATTAGCAACATTTACATCTATGTATGGATCTCGCAAATACGTGGCAAATTAATACGTGAAGAATTAGTTAACTGGACTATCCAAGGGTGGGTCAGAGACACCTGGGAGGGGGAAAAGGCTCAGAGAACAGATAGAGAAGCTCTGCAAAAGGAGGCAGGATGCCCACTGGAAATGGTAAAGACGGATAAGAAAAAGTGACTAAGGAGATGAGCAGTAAAGATCCTAAGAATAAGCAGTAGGAATATCCCAAGGATAATTATTAGGTCAGAATTTTTTTAAAGTAGTAGGTAGGAATATTCCATGAAACAAAGAGAAGGCAGTGGAAGGGATTGAGACTATGACAGAGCAAAAGAGGAGAAAGACAGTGATCACAGGTGTGGCTTTTGTTTTATTATATTTCATCAACTGTATTTAAAAGTACTTAGAAGTAATTACAACATATAAATTTTCAGTTTTCAACACTCACCTTTACAAACCAATTTTGATATAACCTATCCCAAAGCTCTAAGACTTGCTTCTCTATAATTGTGGTGTTGTTCATCTTGTCTCCTAACATCTTATGAAGCTAAACAAAATACAAAAATGCTTATCAGCATATAATCAATTTTTATATCAAATACGAGTAGAGGCAGGGTTACTCCAGAGAACTGTCCATAAGCAATTTCTCTACGTCAGAAACGTCTATTTTCTATAGGTGCCCATATCACATCACTCGTTGTACACATGCTATAATTCTTTCATTTCATTGAATAATTACCTTACTAGCCATAATTAAGCTACTGGAATATATACTGATTCCAGTCATTAATGAATACCATGAAATATTTAATTATTATTATTGCAGGACCTCCACTGATTTTCCGGCACCCTTGGTTCCAGTGCCTTTATGGATTATCCGTTTTGCCGGCCCAAGAGGTCACGGCCTCCGAGGGAAGTCCAAAGGCACCGGAATGGTCCGCTGACGCAGCAGAGGGCTGAGGTACCAGCACGCAAAGTCGACTAAGGGAGTACATCTGCTGGCTCCGGTAGGGCCAATTCCAGAGCCCTGGCTAGAGGTGGCAAAAATGATCCGCTGATCAGAGCAGAAGTCCCAATGTGGTTGAGATTGACCACGTTACTGGGCATAGGCGCCACATTTTCAAGGGGACTTCCGAGGGGGATTTCAAGTGCGCTTTCATAATTTTGCCCGGATTAAAGGTGGCGGAAAATCGGCGGTGGACCTGCACTAGCTTGACAAATGGTATGAAAATATAAACAATTCTTATATATATCATACATATACCATTCTTTATCTTGTAGATAGACCTCAAGGCAACACAAAACATAACAGGAGAATTTAGCTAAAGTTGGAATTTTGTAAAGCAGTTCATTTGTAACCGACAGATCCCGTGTAAAGAATTTAAACATTAGCCTAAACTTTCATAAAGCATCTAAATGCATGTCCCCCCTCCCCCTCAATGTCAAGGAAAAGGTGAAGGGTTCAAACAATTAAAAACATATTATGGGGGGGGGAGGGGGGGGAAAGAGGGGAAATAATGGATAAATAATGAAACAAAGGGAGATAAGTAAAGCCCCAAAATCTGATGTTTCCTCAGTTTAGAGAGATGCTACGCATTGCATAATAACCTTGCATAAATTAAAATCCGAAACCTCATCCATTGAGTTATGTCAAAGTATTTAGAATCTGAAACAGAATCTGTTTATTTTCCCACAGATGTTGATTAACTTGCTGCGTGTTACTAGCGTTTTCTATTTTTATTTAAATTTCCAGCATCTGCACCTCACCCATCATGACTGATTTATTCACTCTTCCCAAAATAAAGGATTTCTGAAGTCCGTAGGTGAAAGAAAGAACTTCCAATTCCTGATTATCCTTTCACCAAGTTTCCATACATCTTTAAATATTTTCCATTTACAAAAATTTAGCATAAAAAGTTTCACATTTAAAGCTATTTACATTGTTTTTTTCCTCCAGCCATGTCATCAATCAGATAACTGTACTTAAATAAAGCCACCTTTCTAGACCGCATGGAAGATACTGCTCTGAAACCAGAAGCCAATTTGTACTAAGATTAGTGATTGTGCCTTGGATTAACGTTCAAGAAAAAGCCGGGATCAATGAGGGTCGGAAGCAGTCAATTATCCTATCCTTCCAGTCGACTATTCAATCTTTAATGTTGATTGAATACATCGTGATTGGACTAAAATGAGAGAGGAAAGCTTGGTATATAATTCAAGACCTTCAGCCTTAATACTTTATATTTTTGTTGTTTATGTAACTTTAGGATAGATTATACAGTGCCCTCCATAATGTTTGGGACAAAGACCCATCATTTATATATTTGCTTCTGTACACCACAATTTGAGATTTGTAATCGAAAACAATCACATGTGGTTAAAGTGCATATTGTCAGATTTTAATAAAGGCCAATGACTGCTTGAAGTCTGCGATTCATGGACATCACCAGTTGCTGGGTAACTTCTCTGGTAATGCTCTGCCAGGCCTGTATTGCTGCCATCTTAAGCTTATGCTTGTTTTGGGGGCCAGTCCCTTTCAGTTTTTCCTTCAGCATATAAAAGGCATGCTCAATTCGGTTCAGATTGGGTGATTGACTTGGCCACTCAAGATTGACCATTTTATTTAGCTTTGAAAAACTCCTTTGTTGCTTTGGTAGTATGTTGGGGTGGGAGATTGCAACCTTCACGTGGTCCGCCCTGTTTCAACGAATGCAATCAACCTGGCGTGCACAATCAAATAAGATCAAATAGAACAAGTTGTCCTACAACTTTAGGATGTGCACGCCATACGCAAGAAGAGGAAGCAGTATGTTTGGGATCATTGTCTTGCTGTAGAACCGCCGGCCAATTACTTTTGAGGCATTTGTTTGAACTTGAGCAGATAGGAAGTGTCTATACATTTCAGAATTCATTATGCTATTACCATCAGCAGTTGTATTGTTAATGAAGATAAGTGAGCCAGTACCTTCAGCAGCCATACATGCCCAGGCCATAACACCCCCACCTCCGTGTTTCACAGATGAGGTAGTATGCTTTGGATCTTGGGCAGTTCCTTCTCTTCTCCATACTTTGCTCTTGCCATCACTGTGATATGTTAATCTTCGTCTCATCTGTCCACAACATTTTTCCATAACTGTGGTTCTTCTTTTAAGTACTTGGCAAACTGTAACCTGGCCATCCTATTTTTGCGGCTAACCAGTGGTTTGCATCTTGCAGTGTAGCCTCTGTATTTCTATTTATAAAGTCTTCTGCAGACAGTGGTCTTTGACAAATCTACACCTGACTCCTGAAGATTGTTTCTGGTCTGTTAACAGGGGGGTTTTTCTTTACTATAGAGAAAATACTTCTGATATGATATCAGCTGTGGAGGTCTTCCTTGGCCTGCCAGTCCCTTTGTGATTAGTAAGCTCACCAGTGCTCTCTTTCTTCGTAATGATGTTCCAAACAGTCGATTTTGGTAAGCCTAATTTGGCTGAGGCTCTAACAGTTTTATTCTTGTTTCTCAGTCTCATAATGGCTTCTGTGATTTTAATTGGCACAATGTTGATCCTCATGTTGATAAACAGAAATAAAAGTTTCCAAAGGTGATGGAAAGACTGGACGAAAGACTAGGTGCTGAGAGCTCTCTAATACCTGTATTAAGGAGGCAATTAAACACACCTGAGCAATTACAAACGCCCGTGAAGCCATGTGTCCTAAACATTGGTGCCCTGAAATGGGGGGGGACTATGTATAAACACAGCTGTAATTTCTACATGGTGAAACCAAAATGTATAAAAATACCCTTTAATAAAAATCTGACAATGTGCACTTTAACCACATGTGATTTTTTTTCTATTACAAATCTCGAATTGTGGAGTACAGAGGCAAATAAATAAATGATGGGTCTTTGTCCCAAACATTATGGAGGGCATTGTAGCAAGGAAGCAGGCCCTTCAGCCCAGCAAGTTCATGTCAACCATCAACCACCTATTTTATATTAACCCTACATTATTTCCATTGCTTTCATTCTCCCCACATGCTCATCAACTCCATCAGATTCTATTACTCACCTATACACTATTGGCAATTTACAGTAGCCAATTAACCTACCAACATGCACTCCTGAGAATGAGGTGGTGTGGGGTGGACACTGGAGCCCTCAGATGAAACCAAAGTTGTATATCAGACCGTTATTCTGACTGAAGAAACAGTAGTCGTTAGTTTATTTATCCATTTGTTTGCAGACAAAAGTCAATAAAACAGGTATACCATTGATATTTATGGCCAAAGGAGGCCACAGTTAAGACAAATAGGTGGCCTAGATGTTTGCTCTGCTCTTCCCCACCTCTAAAATTCTAATCCGTTTGGAATCATCATTGACAATAAAGACAATCAAATAATTTGATATAACTCAATTTTTACTTTTGTTTCTCCTTTTTGGGGAATGTGAAGAATGATAAAGGTGCATAGTAACATGAAATTCGAAGAAAATAAAGCTTACTGCAATACTATTCAAGAACTTCATATGGTTATTTATGATTGTACTCCTCAACAGGTTAAGGTTACCTACAGTACTGCTCTTAAACTGTTCAACGGCTTCCTCTACACCAAATGATCAAAAGTTAAATATCCGTGGTAGGAATCCAAGCTAATACCACTGAGGAATGCTGTTTGTGACAATATTTGATGAAATTAAGCACACATAAAATTCAGATATAAGGAATCAGAATTGCACCTTGTGTGTTATCCACTCTCTCCCATACTGGTACACATTGTTAGCGGCAGAATTTAGTGCCTTCTGTATCACCTGGGCCTCAGGTAGCCAGCTGAAACAAATGAAGGTATCAAAAAGTGACATTAAAATTTTAGAACACTCTTAATACACAAAAATAAAATCACATCACTCAGTGTTGCACACATCCATCAATATTAGCAATTCTAAGGTTCATTATATAATCATATATTATATATCGATTGACCAAATACAAGAAAATTATATAAAGTCAGATGATATCAAGCAAGTTTTAATAGTTAAAAGTTATTTGTTAAAATTACCATCACATCTTACTTTATTTGGGAAATGTGCTCTCAACATCTCCAATATCTCAAAAATTTTAATTAAAATGCATCTCTTCGCCACATTTTCAGGCTTTTCATGACTTTCAACAGTTAATTCTCCGCCTTTACCTTCTCGAACCAAACTCTTCATTCCTCATTCCCTATATTATTGTGTTTCAATAACGTTCATGTTGCAAAAGCGTTCCAATCGGAGTCAAATCTACACTCTAGTCAAAATCCAACCTGATTGTAAGATTTAATAACTTTCTCACTTTGCAGCTAATGCCTCTTATAGATGCTTAGATCCTTTTTTATTGCCAATAGGCTATTTTCTTGCATCTCTAAAGCATTATAGTACCTTGTACTAAATGTCTATTTTGTTTTCACAATTTAATAACATTTATCAATCATAATTCTTCCTTTGAAGACTAGTGCTACTTATTTACTGAACAAATGGCAGTTTCACACCGAGTTAGAAACTTCAGACATCTTTTTAGTTTAGTTTAGAGGTACAGCGCGGAAACAGGCCCTTCAGCCCACCGGGTTCGCGCCGACCAGCAATCCCCGCACATTAACACCATCCTACACCCACTAGCGACAATTTTTACATTTACCAAGCCAATTAACCTACAAACATGTACGTCTTTGGAGTGTGGGAGGAAACCAAAGATTTTGGAGAAAACCCACGCAGGTCACTGGGAGAACGTACAAACTCCGTACAGACAGCACCCGTAGTCGGGATCGAACCCGGGTCTCTGGCGCAGCATTCGCTGTAAGACAACAGCTCTACTCTGCACCATGTTGCTAACAAAGATAATGAAAATTGCAGGCCAATTTGTCGCCCAAATGTTTACCACATTTGTCACTCTGCACCTGTGGCAGAATTCCAAAATACAATCTTCTTATGTTTAAGACTATGACAATTTCTTCCCTCACTGACCCGAGAATCATAATTTGCTCCTGGAGCTTTCATCTTCCTTCAGCTCAACCAACTTGCCAACACGTTATATTTTAGAGACCTTGATAAATTATAAACCCCATCTGTATCTAGGATTATGCTGATGGAATGGAGAGACAGGAAATACACAATTATAAATAACTAAAAAGTGTGTTTGATTTTGTTGTTATTGATTTTATTGCTTACTTTGCCCATTCTGGATGGTTAGCAACAGTCTCATTTATCAGATTGCTGGTGACTTTGATCATGTGAACACTTTCTTCATGAACCTGCAAAAGTATAGTGACTTTCAGAGCCAGGGAGTAAATAAAACAAAAATTCAAGATTCTAAAATTAATTGCTATTTACATTTTCTTATAAATGAAGCCATGACCAAATTTGTATTTATTCACTTTGATCACATTTAATGAAAACACTGCCTTAAATTTGATATCTATTTGTTATTGGTATAAACAATTGGTGCTTTCGAGAGTCATTTAAAGTTGAATTCTACTGGCAGATAAAGGTCTTAACATGACCTGGAAACTTGTGAAGAAACCCGTTGCTTAAGATTAAGTTAAAAACACTAGGAAAATTAGGAAGAAGAAATCTCTTTTGTGCATGTAAAACAAAAGGGTTAAATTGGGAAGAATATGTCAATGCTTATTTAAACAGAAGGTAAAGAGCCATGATAAGACAGCATTAACCTGAGAGACCTAATGGATTATTGGTTTTTCTTTTAGTAAACAGAAACTTGGCAGGACATCACATTGAATATGCCATGTGGGAATCTACAAAACTTCTGGCATGCTGGACACTCACAGGTGCAATAAATATCTTCTTCTGAAAGAGCTCAAGTTCTAGATTTTGGCTCCCAAGCAGCAGCTAGTATTCAAACAGTGCATCCACAAGGTTGAGTGCCATAGGCAAAGCACATTTCTAGAGGTGGTCATCCCAAAGGAGGCAAAGACAGAACGGGTGACCACTAGATAGTTGATGTAGATGAAGTAATACAGGAGTTCTGTATTTCTAACTGGAATTCTGCTTTGAATACTGTGAGGGATATTCTACTCCTTCGGGTGTATAGATAGAACCAGGGCCACAATACCATGGATGGAGATGGAAGGTTGGGGAAAAGTATTGGAAGAGTCATGAAGGTGATTTGCAAAACAATGAACTGTTCCCTGTTTGACTCCCTGATCCAGTCTTCATTAACACATCCATTTTCATATGACTTTGCCATACGACTGTGGAAGATGCAACACTTAAATTTATACCTTTTCCCCCCCATCAACTTTCCAAGGAGAGATGTCTCACAAACACAGTTTCAAGCAGATAACCTTTGATACTAGAAGCATTCACAAATGATCCCTTGGTTGTTAACAGGAGATGCACATTAGAAGTCTGGATATCTTACTAAATTTGCCCGTTACCCTTGAATGTACTATTAAAATACTTCTCCAAATAAACTCACATTATTATCATAAGCTGTTCTTTGCAGATGAAATAAAATGAACATTTGATGTGATAAAATATTAAAAGCACTGCTTAGGGACAAGACAACATCTGACATCATGTGCCATTGGGAACATTTCAGATTGACAGCCTGAATGCTCAGTTATTGAGTACATTCAAAGTGGGGTCAATAGAATTATTGGCTAAGAGAATTAAGGGATGGAAGAATTCAAATGGGAGACCACATTCAAAACACATCATCTTCAATCTAATTAATTTTTGTGAATTTAACAAAGATGCAGAATAAATTCAACTGGCCAAATGGCCTACTTCTACTATTTCTTACGTTTTCAAGAATTATAGTGGATTGCAAAGCAAGGTTTAGCCAAAGCCTGAAGGGATTTAGACAAAAGGTTGAACATTTTAAGATAGATTGGTTGATAGCCTGATAATCGAGATCAGAGGGATAAAGGCTGGTGGATCAAGATGATGAGGGATTGGATAGTTTTGGGAGCGCTGTTGTTGAAGGATGAATATAGGTTTAAGACAGTATTGGAATAGTTGAGTCAGCAGGTAACAGAATCATAGATCAGGGTTTCATCAGCAAATGACTAAGGTAAGTTATTGGTCAATCTTATGATTGGTTTACTAATTTGATTATGATAGGCAAAATGTGGAAAAATAACTGGTAAACCAATCATAAGAGAGCTTGCCTTGGTCACTTCCTGTGAATTACTTATCCAGGCTGGAGATTTTGGAAGTTGATCTTTTAAATATTGAGACATACATTAAGATCCAGGATTTCTACCACTACTGTGGATAAAGAAAGAAACAATATTAGAGGAAGAGTTTATATACTTTAGTACAAAAAGGTAGAATGTATATTCAGAATGCTATATAAATAAGGAATAGATGACCAAACTTGTCTTTATTGCACATCCCCTTCTGGATTTACCAAATGCCCCCACCCACTTGGCAATTTGGTTTACATTGTAATCCCTTAAATGGCAATTATCATCTGTTTACACTTTATTCCGATCATTGGTTTAATCAATCACATGATCAACCGTCCAACCACCCTTGCCCTGCAATCTTATGTCCTTTCCCGGTCCCAGCAGCCTCTCTTCTTCACAAGTAAACACGGCTAATAAATTCCGATTGCGCAATTTATTTTGCATAACTACAAGATTTATCTTGCACGCCCTCAAGATACATGTGCCACAGTTTAGAAATCTGAGATTTGAAGAATACAATGTTTCCCAAGTATTTTTGACAAAGTGCATGTATCTTTACCTTTGCAGTTAAGAGTAGAGCCAAGAGTAATGTTCCCATAACCAGTAAAAAGATGATAAAAATGCTGATCAGTTTATCCAATGATTTCTCGAGGCAAAAAAGAATCTGAAAGAAAAGACAAAGTAATATGATCGGTGACTATTGAGAAACAATTTAAATACTGTTTTTAAAACATGCAGAAACTTGTGCTATAACTATGCAATTTATGTTTGTAGATCATGTAATGAATTGTACAGCCTAAACTCACTATTCCTCTCGGAAATAGATAATGATCAGGGAAAGAGCCAATTTTGGATAAAATTTGATGATAACTTTAACAAATGTCGGGCGGCAGTGACACAGCTGATAGAGTGCCAGAGACCCGGATTCAATCCTGACTTCGGGTGCTGTTTGTGTCGAGTTTGCATGTTCCCTGTGATTGTGTGAGTTTCCTCCAGGTTCGTCGATTTTCTCTCACAACCCAAAGACATGCAGGTTTGTAAATTAATTAGCCTCTCTAAAAATTGCCCCCAGTGTGTAGACAGTGGATGAGAAAATGAGGTGACATAGAACAAGTGTGAATGAGAGATCAATGGTCAGCATGCACTTGGTGGGCCGAAGTGCCTTTTTCCATGCTGTATTTCTAAGCTAAACTAAATGACTAACAAAGCAATGACCTTTGATAGTGATCTTGGGGAAACCAGGCTGATGAAAACAAAATCACACACAAGCTACATATTATACACAAAATCTGTCCTCCATAAAAGGAAAAAAAGACAGTGCTGGAGTAACCAATAATAACTCGGCAGGTAAGGCAGCATTTGTGGAGAACATGGATTGGTGATGTTTTGAGCCGGGACCTATCTTCTGACTGATTGAGGTGGGGAGTGAAGAAAGCTGGAAGAGAGGAGGGGCACTAGCCTAGCAAGAAATAGGTGGATACAGGTTAAGGGAGTTTTCTTGATTGGCAGATGGTTGGACAAAGGCCAGAGATTAAAAGGCGAAATATGTAAGATAAAGATTGAAGTGTTGCAAATTGTGAAGCCAGCGGAAGGAATGTCTTTGGAAGGGGAGAGGAGAAGGGAGGGATTTTGTTAATTACCTAAAATTGGTTAATTCAATATCACTGACTGGACGACCACAGTATGTCAGGCTACAGAACTGTGTCTCGCACATGGTAGTGAACAACACAGGGGCCCCATAGGGAACGGTCCTCTCTCCCTTCCTGTTCACCATCTACACCTTGGACTTCAGATACAACTCGGTCTCCTGCCACCCCAGAAATTTTTGGATGACTCTGCAATTGTGGGCTGCATCAGTGAGGGGACCCCTGTCCCCTGTCTCCATCAAGGGTGTGGATGTGCAGTTTACCAAGGAGTACAAGTACCTTGGAGTTTACCTGGACAGTAAACTGGACTGGTCCAGGAACACTGAGGCACTGTATAAGAAGGGACAGAGCAGTCTGCACTTTCTGAGGAGGCTCCACTCTTTCAACATCTGCCGTAAGATGCTGCAGATGTTCTATCAATTGGTGGTGGCCAGTGCCATCTTAGAAACATAGAAACATAGAAAATAGGTGCAGGAGTAGGCCATTCGGCCCTTCGATCCTGCACCGCCATTCAATATGATCATGGCTGATCATCCAACTCAGTATCCTGTACCTGCCTTCTCTCCATACCCCCTGATCCCTTTAGCCACAAGGGCCACATCTAACTCCCTCTTAAATATAGCCAATGAACTGGCCTCAACTACCTTCTGCGGGAGAGAATTCCACAGATTCACCACTCTCTGTGTGAAAAAAGTTTTCCTCATCTCGGTCCTAAAAGATTTCCCCTTTATCCTTAAACTGTGACCCCTTGTTCTGGACTTCCCCAACATCGGGAACAATCTTCCTGCATCTAGCCTGTCCAACCCCTTAAGAATTTTGTACGTTTCTATAAGATCCCCCCTCAATCTTCTAAATTCTAGCGAGTACAAACCGAGTCTATCCAGTCTTTCTTCATATGAAAGTCCTGACATCCCAGGAATCTTCTTCGCTGTCGTGTGCTGGGGTAGCAAGGTGAAGGCCACGAACGCCAACAGAATTAAGAAGCTCATCAGGAAGGCTGGCTCCGTCCTGGGGGTGGAGTTGGATTCATTGGAGATGGTCTTGGAGGGGAGGATGCTTATCAAACTGCGGAGCATCTTGGACAATACAGCTCACCCCCTCCATGACACACTGGGAAACCTGACGAGCACCTTCAACAAAAGACTGGTTCCACCAAGATGCAGCACCGAATGCCACAGGAGATCCCTTTTCCCTGTGGCTATCAAACTATACAACTCCCCCTTCTGTCATGGTGTAGACTGACACTCTTCCCCCACCCCCCTCACCCTCCTATCTTTGCACATCCCCAATCCTCGTCACTTTAATTTCATGTTTCATGTGTCTTGTTGTGTTTTTATGACTGTTGTAAGACCAATTTCCCTCCTGGGATAAATAAAGTTGTATCGTATCGTATTCATACTGTTGGGTTGTAAGCTACGCAAGCGGAATATGAGGTGCGGCTCCTTCAGTTTGTGTGTGGCCTCACTCGGGCAAGACAAAAAGATAATTTAGGCCGGGAATGCAAAGGGGAGTTCAAATGCTTAGCAACTGGGAGATCCAATAAGCCTTGGTGGACTGAGTGCGTGTTTGGTGAGATGGTCACCGAGTTTACGCTTGGTCTCGCCGATGCCAAATTGAGAATCCCGGATATAGTAGCTGAGGTTAGAGGAGGTGTTACTTTTAACAAGTGCTCTTCCATCCGACATACATATCAAGTATATTAACCAAATGAGTGGATATATTTGCCTTAATGTATTCTAGGATTGTACAACTATGTATCTCCTATATGTAAATGATTCTGAGGCATAAACTAATTTGAGATATATTTTTCATAAAACACCATAATCGACAGTTTCACTTGCTTTTCAAATAGCACAGGTTTCGTCGTGTTGAATCAGTCAGTATCATAAATAAAACAAACTATCACTATTTAAGGCTGCTAGAATGTAAGGGACAAATGTCAACAATTAACAGTTAAAGGAAGTAGAACATTCATGCACATCAGCAATGCAAGCAGAAAGTAAAAATTTAAAATCTAAAGTACATGAAAATAGTCAAATCTATTTCCCTAGCATGGCAACTGTTATTTATTTGAAATAAATCACTGACTCAGTACAGTTCAAATGTGTACTCAACTGATAAAATAGAATACATTACATCCCAGCAAAATTTGCTGAAGTTACATTAGATAAGCATTTAACAGTTAGAGATAAATGTTAGTATGTTAATATTTGCCCTTCTTGTAGGCAACTAGCCCTTTAATAGCAAGTAACAATTTTCTGGAAGTGCTGCTGGATGCATCTGATCTTAAACATTTGCCCAAAAATCTAACAGGAAATACTTATGACTTGATAGAAGAACAATGAGAATATTTTTAAACTGTTCCAACACAAGGATGGGAAAAAATCATGAACAAAGGTGTATCAGTCAAAGTCTTGAACCACTTCTAGCTTAAAACACCTTAAAAAGGCTGTATCATCAAAGACCCATTCACTCTGACCATGCGCTCATTAGGAAGAAGATTGATAAGAGTCTGTAAACTGTGACCACAAGGTTCAAGAATAGCTTCTCCCAACAACCATCAGACATTTGAATACTATAGAACACTAACCTCAACTATGAACTTCTATGGTTGCACTAAGGACTTCAGATATTTTTCACTAATATTGTGGTTATTAATTTATTGAATTTGAATTCATTATATTATCTATTGGTATTACATTTACAGGCCTGTTATGCTGCTGCACCTAAGAATTTCATTGTTCCATTTTTCTTACATATGACAATTAAACACTCTTGACATTAATTTCAGACATTCTAAATTTTTCTTTGGTAGAAATATATATATATTAAACCTCCCATGATTTAAATCAAGACAATCTCTTGAAATGTACTTGGAAACATTGCTGCAAACAATGAAAAAGTACTTGAGTCCAATAAAAATTTCAAATTACACAATCCATGCTTAAATCAATGAGCGAACAAATTGAAGCAGCAAGCGTTGAATCTGATACAGCAGCCTACTAGTTACCTGCTTATTAAGCCAATGCCACAGCTTTTGGAAGAAGAACAAATTGGAGAGTTACTGATTAAAACAATTCACATTACAAAAGACAATTAAGGCAGTTTAGGTCAATGAAAATCTTACCTATTCAACTTGCACAAAAGTATTTTTTGTAATCACTGCAGAAAGGAGTATTAACCAAGACCAGGCAAGTAGCTCATATAACAAACTAAATTCTGTATGGAGATAATCAGGACAGGTGAGCCCTGTATCTTTCCCATTTCTTTCACATGATATAAACATAATACTTGGGGGGGAAAAAGTGGGAGAAGTGATAATCGTCTTTGGTTGCTAAATGTTTCTGGTTAATCCCTTGACATTCAATTCTATTGATATCTGCTACTGCAGAGAATGGAATGGAAAAAGTAATCATGAGTCCAACCTCTGGCTAATACTCTTGCTTCCAGTTAACACTTGCAATCAAAGAATGGCTTCTTCCCAAAGGTGGGAATAAAGGAATAGCAACATGCAGTTTGTCTTTTACTATCCCAGTAGTCACATGGTTATAAGAGTTGTAGATAATCCCAGTCAATCAATTTCTAACAAACCTAGACAAGAAGCAAGTAAATCCCAGGTTCAAACCCACTGTTCATTTCAAACATGTTTGCCTTATATCCACTTAGTTTGACTTGGTAAAGATGTTACCTTGGACTAATGGGAAAACATTTTGGTCTAAGAAATTTACTACACTCACGAAAATGTACCTGTTAAAAAGAGATGTACTTGTCAGGTTATGATTTTAGATTGTAGTAACAGTCATGATAACTTGACAAACAAAAATGTAGGAAGATTAATGGCAAGCTTTGTGATGTGGCTGAACCAATAGGTCACTATGAACGGAACTGCAGCAACCTACATTAGTTAAATTCCTTTGCTGGTATGATACTCATGGAGAGAAACTGAAGTGCCTGCAATTGCACCTGATTCTGAAAATCAGAGGTGTGACAAATACAAACACAAAGAAAATAGAGGAAATACATAGGTTGAGACAAGTAACTAATGAATAGAGAAAGTTAGTTAATGTGGAAAAATGCACAGCAATTGAACTAAGGAAGGGAAGAAAAGTAGTAGCATCATCTAAATGGTACTAGGTTACAGGAATTCTTGGTCCTCCAAAATATTCCAAATGGAATTTAAACTGGAGGTGGTGAAGGGAGGGCTTAAGCCAGAAAGGGTTATTGGGAAGAAAGAGCTACTTTAAATTTAGTTGCATCTGGTTGGGTAACTATAGTTGGGTGGAGATTATTCCATGCTTTAATTGTGCGGGGGAAGAACAAATTGCTGTATACATCTGTCTTTGGGCTCACAAATTGGATCGAATGCCCTCGTCTGCTCCTAATTGGTTTGGGTTTGGTGTAGGTCTTGTAGTCTATGTCGAGCTGACCATTTAACATTTTGTAAAAACAGGTCAAACAGTGAGCTTCACGTCTGTCTTGGAGAGGGTTACAGTTTAAAAAAAAAATCAGGAAAGAGTAATTAGCGTATATATCTGAACAAGGCACAGATTTAATCATATTTAGACATTTTCTGTTTATGATATTGGGTGGCATACTATGGTAAAAATATTCACATTTAGAAACAGCACGGGCAACAGCAACTGAGTTCCTTCTTCCCGACAGTTCCTTCTTAAACACTTTGTCTACTCAGTTCCTTCTTTTTTTTTCTGTTTATTTTATTAGAAGTTAATACAGTACAAAACAATACAGTGGTACCTAATTTTAGTGCCAACTATGTCATAACGTAATACATTCTATGTACAACCTCTAGTTTTATGTTTTTGAAAAGGAAGTAAAAAAAACAAAAAATAGAAAGAAGAAAAAGAGGAAAAATAGATAGTAGAAAATAGAAAAACGTGAAGTGTGTAGTATATAAGAAAAGAAAAAGTAGAAAGTAGAAATAGGAGAAAAAGACCCTTAAAAAAGAAATTTTCAAATCTTTGTTCGGAGATGTAAATCTATCCACGACCTGACCTGAAATCAGTAATCTTTACGGTACTGTTGCATCACATGATTCCAAAAAGTCGATGAAAGGGGACCAACTCCTTAAGAATTGGTCATATTTATCTATTAGGCGGAGTCTCATTTCTTCAAGGTGTGCTATGTCCGTCATATTCGTAATCCACATTTTAATAGTTGGTATAGCTGTATTTTTCCAAAATTTAAGTATCAAATTCTTTCCAATTATTAACCCATAATTAAAGAATATTTTTTGGTCTCAGTTCCTTCTTAAACACTTTGTCTACTCAGTTCCTTCTTAAGCAACTGAGTAACTACTTGGTTTAAGTTATCCAAGCACTGTGCAGATTAAAAATCAAAAGTTTGTTCACTTTACAGAAAAGGAGGCTTAAGGAAGATGTCAATAAACTGAACCTAGAAAATATGCCATCATGACATAAACTTGAAACCAGGGGAGGAAGCGCAAGTTCATTAAAAAAGGAAAATGAGTCTAGCTCAAAGTTAATTAATTTCATTGATTTTCAATTATGAACAATATGGAGGCTGTATAGGAGGTTTTGAGAGACCTGAATGGATCTTCAAGTTAATGGATAACAGAAGGTCAGTAATTATTGAGATAATCCAGGTGAAAGCATAATTTAAGCTAATAATACACAGAAAATAAAGATCTAATATACATCCACATATTGAACTTAGAATGCGCACGTGTGCAAGAACATCCTGCGAACGGCTACATTGACTCATCAACAAATGCCCTTCAATAGATATTTTGAATGTTGGAAAGAGAAATCAGAGACAAATATTTAAGCAGAAGTCATTAATTCTTGGCGATAACAGAATGGTCGATATACAATCCTATATGCTTTCATCAAAATAGGCTAATTTTGCAAAGTACAAGGTAGATTTTGGAGAATTAAGCTCAAAATTAGTTATGGATGTTAATAAAAAGTTTATTTTAAAGCTATCAATTCTTACTTTAATAAACAATAGAAAGATAAAACTGGGAAGCATATGCCAAACTAAAGTAAACTCTGAAATGCTCACATTATAGTAATTCATATAACCATTTAATTATTGTTCACCAGAGCCTTATATAGATCTTTTACTTTAAAATTAATTTGATTTTGAACCATTTAGACATGATTAAAATCACTTGCAGGTAGAATTGGCATTAATTTAGATGGTTTAAACCAATCAGGAATTTAGTTCTTGTGCTTAAGTGATTTCCTCAAGAGCAGTAACAGAAACTTCCTACTTGTTCTGGTCAGCCAGGCAAACAGGTTTACAAGCTAAAATATTCTTGTTAGAAGAATACGTTGTGCAAAACGTACCTTACTATCAGCTTTTAGAACAATTCTTCCAAGTCCTCGTATAGGTCCTGGAGCGAGAGCATCTTGTCTGTCTTTAGCAAAGGATGACAGAATCTTCCAATAACTATTAATGTGTCTCTCCGCAAAGTTAATCAATCCAAAATGTAGGATCAATTTCTTAAGCCCCCAAACTATTTTTAAAAAATGAGAAAACACCATAAACATTACAATGAACATGATAAACAGTATCCAACAATGTCAGTTTTTTTAAATATACAAATAGTCTTCTATTTCAATCATAACTGCAATTATAAGGGCAACTGGAGTAAGGAAGCCTGGATGACGAGAAAAATTAAGGCTATGGTCAGTGGAAGCATGGCCCAGGTATAGGCAGTCAAGATCATGTGTATCCCTAGAGAATTTAGGGGTCTATGGAGCATATTTAAGGAGGAAATTAGGAGGCCAAATGGGGGCAAGAGATAGCTCTGGCAGATAAGATTAAGGAGAATACAAATATATTTTATGTACATTAAGTGAAAGGTTGCTAGAGAGAGACTAGGACCCCACGGAAACCAGAGGTCATTATGTGAGGAACCACATGAGATGAGCTATGTCTTCAATTTCTCATGAAGACTGGGGAACCTAGGAAATAGAATAGAAATAAGTTGAGGACAGCCTGTATTGTGGCTGAACATCCTAAGGTGCATTAAAGTAGATTAATCCTCAGGACCTGATCAGATATAGAAAATGACATCATTGGAAGCTAGAGAAGAAATTGCAGAAGCCCTGACGGACAGAAATTGCAGAAGCCCTGACAATCATTGTTAGACACGGGTGAGGTGCTGGATAACTGGAGGGTAGTTAATGTTATGCCTCTATTTAAGAAGGGCGACAAGGATAAAGCTGGGAACTAGATACCAGTGAGCCTAACATCTGTGGTAAGTAAGTTAATTACTGGAGGGGATTCTAAAGGATAACATGTATATGCATTTGGATAGACAGAGGCCGATTAGGGATAGTTATCATAGTAGGCTATGACAGGAATTGGAAGGCCAATGTATTCCGAAGGTGGCAGTCGGCAGTCTTTACATAGGAAACAATGGAAGTTTATCTTTGAGTTAATAGCAAAGAGCAATCAATTGAGCTGGATCTGAAACAACTGTGAAATTGATGTGATGATCATAGACTTTTTACTAATTAAATAGAGAAAAATGGGGCTTATCTAGGATGGTTGAAAAGACGGCATGGAAGAATCAAGAAGCTGAAGTAGAGCTAACTGTCACCAGCATTCATATATAATCCATCCCTTTGACTTTGAATGATGTTGATAAAACACAATATAGATGTGTGATAAGTGTGATAGATGAATATACACCTCCTTGATTGATTCTAGAGATAAAGGTACATGACCAATACAAGGAACATATCGTATGATACAAATAGCTAAAACTGGAAAAAAGCAAGGAAAATCATGCCTTGCTGGACGTGAGGTACACAAAGTGAAAGGTAGTCAGTCAGATTAAAGAGTACATTTGCAAGAAGAGAGAATTAAAGTGTGACAGTTAAACTCTTCAAGAATGACTTTTTTTGGCTGTGATTCATAGTTGAGCAGATGGGCAGATTTGGATGTGATAATTTATTCAAGAACAGGAAAGGGAGGCCAGAAATGGGATAAAAATAGAGAATGAGAGAAATGTAAAAAAAGATAACTGACTGACAGCTTTATCGATACCGTCCTCTCTGCAAAGATGCTATGTGACTTTCTTCTCTAGCATTTCCTGTTTATTTGCAAGATCTGCTGTATTTTAAGGTTATAAAATGATGTAGTGATACTAGTGATAGTAAAATGATCATTCTGGCCAGCACTTTGCTCAAATGAACTGAGTCAGAAATCTCCCAAAAAAACTACACACAGTTCGAGATCTTCCAATACTTTTCATGGATTTGCAGACAATGAAGATCACATCCTTGTCCTGTGTGATAATCTGAATCTGCAACGAAGATCTGGAATGATTTTCTCAGCAAGGATAAATCATATCCTTTGGGGAATACAGCAAATTATTATTTTTTCCTGGTGCAGAAAAGCAGGCAATTACTCAACAATTTCCATAGTCCATCTTTTTCCTTCAAGGGAAGTGGAGGTTTGGGTATTTTGGGGGTATTTTTTAAGCAAAGATTGACAAGTTCTAGATTAATAAGGGTGTCAAATGTTATGGCAAGAGAATGGGGTTGAGAGGGTAAGATAGTTCAGCCATCATTGAATGGTGGAGTAAACTTGATGGGCTGATGGCCTAATTCTGCTTCTATGACTTAAGACTGTAACAATGTTGGCCTTTCTCGAGTGTACTAGCATCTTCTCTTTATACCAGATTCTGTACCAGTTCTTTTCCTTTAATTTTGTACACCAGCTGGTAAGTCTGGTGCAGCAGCCTTATTGTTCTCAGATTGCATGATGGTGCCTAACGTTTACATGGACAAATGGCGGGGGGGGTGGGGGGCATTAAATAATTAGCAAGAGGCTCTCTATCAAAGCATTGGGGGATGGATCCTGACTGGTATATGTCACAGTGTCTCAATATCCTTCAATCAGGCCTTGTTTCGCTTAAGTTTGGGGTGCTGTTTTAGCTAAGGAAATTGGACTACAAGTGGAACTTGTAACCAGAAAATGGTATGTGCCATGTTTAGAGGTTCTTTTGCAGTTGTATAGGGCTCTGGTAAGACCACATCTGGAGTATTGTGTACAGTTTTGGTCCCCTAATTTGAGGAAAGACATCCTTATGATTGAGGCAGTGCAGCGTAGGTTCACGAGATTGATCCCTGGGATGGCGGGACTGTCATATGAGGAAAGATTGAAAAGACTAGGCTTGTATTCACTGGAGTTTAGAAGGATGAAGGGGATCTTATAGAAACATATAAAATTATAAAAGGACTGGACAAGCTAGATGCAGGAAAAATGTTCCCAATGTTGGGCAAGTCCAGAACCAGGGGCCACAGTCTTAGAATTAAGGGGAGGCCATTTAAGACAGGTGAGAAAACACTTTTTCACCCAGAGAGTTGTGAATTTGTGGAATTCCCAGCCGCAGAGGGCAGTGGAGGCAAAAATTACTGGATGGATTTAAGAGAGAGTTAGATAGAGGTCTAGGGGGCTAGTGGAATCAAGGGATATGGGGAGAAGGCAGGCACGGGTTATTGATTGGGGACGATCAGCCATGATCACAATAAATGGCGGTGCTGGCTTGAAGGGTCGAATGGCCTCCTCCTGCACCTATTTTCTATGTTTCTATCAGTGAAAGTAATCTTCTTAACACGTAATAGCATTACAGAGAGTTTCCACAATACCATTCAGGTGCTCTAGCTAACAATCTAACATCAACCAGTTACCTGGGAGCACACCTAATTTAATTTCAAGAACAACTTAAAATTCCAACAACATTTCATGTTGAATTGTCACTGTCTCGAGAAAAGGGGATTCTATGATGCAGGAGCCTGGAGAACAAAGTACATTACCGATGGTAGAGTGAAGAAAAGGTGTTCAGAAAGTCAAATTAGAAAAAATAACGGAGACATCATGTGAAATATATTACCAGCCACCGGTACCGGGAGCAGCTCCAATATCCAAAGATTCAGCCAGATCTGCACAACACCAATTGCCCAAACAAGCATCACAAAATAGATGGCACTTGTTTTCTTCTTTTTTGCAAATGACACAGTTCCAGGTCTTGGTATTCCTAATGGAGTGTACATAGTTGAAGATGTGGAGGAAGAAGAGCTCAAGTCTCTAGATTCAACAGACCCTAGAGAGCAAGAAAATATATTATTGCTTGATTGAATTGGCAATCGGAATACCAAAAATGCCTAAAATATAACTACTGAAGCATAGCATGAAAATAACTAAATCAAGAAAAACGTTTGTCAAATTTGCAATTTCCAAATGTGTGAAGAACATTTTGCCGTGAATAGATGAAATTGCCAGATGTCAGATGCCCCCCCCCCACCCCCACACTCCTCAATCCCCAACCTCCCTTCCCTGCACCTCATTTCTCATTCACACATAATTTCTCCTCTCCCCCTTCCACCTATATTCTTTCCTCTAGTTTCTCACTTCTTCTATACTTATTTCACACCTTTTGTCTTTTCATCTCTGGCCTTTGTTCAATCATCTGCCTATCAAAAACCACCTCACCTGTATCACTCAACAGTCTTTGTCCTGCCTCTGCTCTCTTCCAGCTTTCTGCCCCACCCAACTCATCAGAATCAGTCTGAAGGGTGAAAACATTTGGGGAACCGAATTGGAAAACATTTGGGGAACCGAATACGACTAGTTTATAGAAGCTTATAAAAAGACACAGCAAAACAAATTTGAACACAATGTGATGAACACTAATTTTTGGCAGTTGGGCCAGGCAAATTGGAATAAAAGTAAATGAGTAATGCTAGGCCTTTAAGTGGACGACAGTTAAGTTAAATACTAAATACATTCCCAGGAGAGAGAAGTTTTTTACTGCAGTTCCTTGGATCAATTGATGCATCCCCACAAACGTTCATCTTATCCAAACATACAAATATTGAGAGATATGCTAACCATTGAAAGTGACAAAAAAAACTACCTGCTCTAATGAATGTCATTAAACAATAGTTATTACAAGTTAAAGCGCTAAATTGTTGCAAAGCCAACTTTAATGGTATTAGACAGGAACGTACAAAAGTTGTTTGGACCAGGTGGCTTGCAGTCACATGGATGTCCAGAAAGTGGGATGCTTTTTCAAGGTATGCATGTTCTTGTTTGAGTGAAATACAAGGCAAGAACACAGGATGAGGAGAGAAATTGTGGCTCAAGTTAGGAAAAAGGAGGTCTGGATCAGCTATGGGCCGCTGGGATCAAGGGTATTGTTGAAGGATTATTGGTGATGGAGGGGCATACTTAAAAAGGAAATCAGAAGTGCAAAAATAGGGAATGAGACAGCTTTGGCAAATAGGATTAAGGAGAATCCAAAGAGATTTTCTAAGTATATTAAGAATAATAAGGTAAATTGAGAGAGAAAACAAACCCGCAGAAACCATGGTGGTCATCTCTGTGTGGAGCTGCAGAAGATGGACAAGGTCCTCAATGAATATCTCTCTTTTTTTACCAATGAAGATTAGGAAACAAGGGAAAATTAATGGAGATTAATTTGAGGACAATTTGTATTACAGTCGAGGGGTTGTTAGACACCCTAAGGCATATGAAGGTAGATAAACCTGCTCGTTCTGATCAGATGCAAGGGCACTGTAGGAAGCTAAAGATATTACAGAAGTCTTGGCTGAGATAGACGAATCATTGTTAGTCATGGTGATGTGCTAAAAGACCAGAGAGTGGCTAATTTTATGTCAGTATTTAAGATAGGCGGCAAAAAAATAAACCTGGGAAATACAGACCAGTAAGACTTACATATCTGGTAGGAAAGTTACTGAAGAGGATTCTGAAGAATAAGATATACATACAAATGTAAAGATAAGGGGTTGATTTGGGAAAGTCAGCATGGTTTTGTGTGTGGGAGATGGTGTCTCACAAATTCAATTCAGTTTTTTGAAGAACCAAGAAGGTTGATAGGGGAAGGCCGCAGATGTAGTCTATATGGACTTTAGCAAAACCTTTGATAATGTTCCGCATGGTAGGCTAGTCTGGAATATTAGATCGCCTGGGATCTAGGGAGAGCAAGCAGCCTGGATACAGAATTGACTTCATGGTAGGAAGTAGAGGGTGGTCATGGAAGGTTGTTTCTTGGATTGTGACTAGTTGTCTGCCTCAGGGATCGGTGCTGGGCCCATTGCCATTCAGGCGAGAGGGCCTGAAACATCGGGCCTCCACTGCGGCGACGGCCTCAAATAGGCCCCGACCACGGGTGAACATAGTGGAAGAGGATTGAACTTTTTACTGCCTTCCCTCACAGTGGAAAATGTTAATTCTGCTGCGGGGGGACGTTCATGTTCAATTCTATAGTATGTTGTGTCTTTTCTTTTTTATTTTGTATGGATGTATGGAAACCCAATTTCTTCTATGTACAGCACTTTGGTTTCAACGCGTTGATTTAAATGTGCTATATAAATTAAAATTACTTACTTACTTACTATTGCTGTTTGTCATCTTTATCAATGATTCAGATGAGAATGTACAAGGCATATTTGCAGTGACACAAAAATAGATGGTTTCATTGACAGTGAAGATGATTATCAAGAATTACAGCAGGATCATGATCATATGGGCAAGTGAGCCGAGGAATGGCACATGGAGTATAATTCAGATAAGTGTGAGGTGCGGAATTTTGGTAAGGCAAACCAGGACAGGATCTTCATAATGAATGGTATGCCCCTAAGGAGTATTGAAATACAATTGAGGATCTTGGAATACAAGTACATAGTTCCTTGAAAGTGACATCATAAATAGATGGGGTATTGAAGGTGGCTTTTGGCCGGCTAACTTTCATCATTCAGGTTACCGAGTATAGAGGTTAGAACATTACATTATATTTGTACAAGACGTTGGTGAGGACTCATATAGAATATTGTGTTCAGTCTAGGTCACCAAAGCATAGGAAAGTTGTCATTAAGCTGTAAAGAGCACAGAGAAAATTTATGAGGATATTGCCAAGAATAGATAGAGTGAATGCACATAATCTTTTTTTAAGGTTAAATGAATCAAGAACTAGAGGAAATGAGTTAGAGGCGAGAGAGAAAAGTGTTTGTGGGGCAATTTTTTCATACAGAGGGTGGTGGGCATATGGAGGACGGTAGAGGAAGTTGTTGAGGCAGTCAAAATAACCTTTAAAAGACATTTAGGAAAGAACTGCAGATGGTGGTTTAAATCGAAGGTAGACACAAAATGCTGGAGTAACTCAGCGGGACTGGTAGCATCTCTGGAGAGAAGGAGTGGGTGACATTTTGGGTCAAGACACTTCTTCAGACTGATGTAAGTCTGATCAGTCTGAAGAAGGGTCTCGACCCGAAAAGTCACCCATTCCTTCTCTCCAGAGATGCTGCCTGTCTCGCTGAGTTACTTCAGCATTTTGTGTCTACCTTTAAGAGATATTTGAACAGGTACATGGATAGGAAAGGTTTAGAAACTTATGGGCCAAAAGGAAGAACGGGACTTACTTGGATGGGGAAGAAATTATGCTGCAACTTGTCGCATTTTCTTTCTACATTTCAAACATGCCGAGTATAGTTAATCACCTGATACTTTTGCTGGATGGTCCTCTTGAGACGAGAATCCTGTCATGGATACTGTCATATTGATGGTACTTGAAACAATTTGAAACATCCGACCAAACAGCTCAAAACCTGCATGACAAAAGGAACAAATCAGAAGCCAACCTGAACATAACACATCATTGGAAACAAGACTGAGTACATTCTGCAAGTTATGAAAGAAAATCAACAACTGTAGCTATCTGTGCACTTACAGGCCATAGAGAGACTGATGTAAAATTTAGGACGCTAAGCAATTTTCTATCTGTGTGTAGATTTTCAAAATAAACAAAGAATAAAATTACACCCTATCTTCGCATTCTGATTCTATTCTTAAAAACATCAGAGATCATCTTAATGGTCTGGATGTCACTGCTACGAGGGCCACCATCAATAATCACATCCCTCATTCCATACTCCCCAGAGTTTACATCAGCTGAATCTAGAAAGCCAGTTTATAGGTTGGATGGTCCTGTCATCAACTAGGAGTCCTGTGTAGCAGCTGGTTCTCCACCAATACACGAGGAATAGAGGTAGCAGTGTGGAATTAACCATGAAATTCCACTTGATGCGTCACAGCCTGGTATGGCAACTGTTCTGCCCAAGACCGCAAGAAATTGCAGAAAGCTGTGAACACAAGCAAATCAAATCCCCCCCCCCCCCCCCCCCCATCAACTACATTTACACCATGCTGCCTTGAGAAAGCATCCAACGTAATCAACGAACGCTCACACCCCAGTCATTCTATCTTCACAAACCTGAACAACATCCATTAAAAACGTATGAAAATGTTAAGTCACATGAGTTAGTTAAAATAAGACCATATGAAGAATAGAATAAAAGCAATTGCTGGATACAATTGACAGGGTTGGAAACATTTGTGAAAAGAGTAAACCTTTCACGTCACTCATCCCTCTTTAGAATATTCTGATTAAAGATTAGCAGCCAAAAATATTTACTCGTTTCTCTCTCCACAGATGCTACCTGATCTGCTGAATACAAACAGAATTTCTGGGGTTTCTTATATGTCAGATATCCAGCATCTTTTTGTTTTGCTCTTTAATACCCAAGAAAAGAAAAAGCTGGAGTAACTCAGCGGGATAGGCAGCATCGCTGGAGAGAAGGATTGGATTACGTTTTGGGTTGAGACCCTTCTTCAGAATGAAGTCACGGGAAAGGAGTGATATGGAAGATCAGCGGGTGCAGCAGCATCTATGGAGCAAAGGAAATAGGTGACGTTTCGGGCCGAAACCCTTCTTCAGACTGATGGGGGGTGGGGGGGAGAAGGAAGGAAAAAGGGAGGAGGAGGAGCCCGAGGGCGGGGGGATGGGAGGAGACAGCTCGAGGGTTAAGGAAGGGGAGGAGACAGCAAGGGCTAGCAAAATTGGGAGAATTCAATATTCATGCCATCCGGACGCAAGCAACCCAGGCGGAATATGAGGTGCTGTTCCTCCAATTTCCGGTGTTGCTCACTCTGGCTATGGAGGAGACCCAGGACAGAGAGGTCGGATTGGGAATGGGAGGGGAAGTTGAAGTGCTGAGCCACCTCAGGTAGGTTCAGGTAGGTTATTGCGGACTGAGCGGAGGTGTTCGGCGAAACGATCGCCCAACCTCCGCTTAGTCTCACCGATGTTATTGCGGACTGAGCGGAGGTGTTCGGCGAAACGATCGCCCAACCTCCGCTTAGTCTCACCGATGTAAATCATTACATCGGTGAGACTAAGCGGAGGTTGGGCGATCATTTCGCCGAACACCTCCGCTCAGTCCGCAATAACCTACCTGAACTCCCGGTGGCTCAGCACTTCAACTCCCCCTTCCATTCCCAATCCGACCTCTCTGTCCTGGGTCTCCTCCATTGCCAGAGTGAGCAACACCGGAAATTGGAGGAACAGCACCTCATATTCCGCCTGGGTTGCTTGCGTCCGGATGGCATGAACATTGAATTCTCCCAATTTTGCTAGCACTTGCTGTCTCCTCCCCTTCCTTAACCTTCGAGCTGTCTCCTCCCATCCCCCCGCCCTCGGGCTCCTCCTCCTCCCTTTTTCCTTCCTTCTTCCCCCCACCCCCCATCAGTCTGACGAAGGGTTTCGGCCCGAAACGTCACCTATTTCCTTCGCTCCATAGATGCTGCTGCACCCGCTGAGTTTCTCCAGCATTTTTGTGTACCTTCGATCTTCCAGCATCTGCAGTTCCTTCTTGAACACGTGATATGGAAGATGATGTAGAGAGATAAAGATTAGAGGTCGACATTTCTTCCTCGGCCACTGAATCATCCAATTTCCCGGAGCAAGTCCTCACACTTAACGACTCCTTATATCGACTCCACCCACTTCCTCCAAGTCCAAGGCGTAGCTATGGGCACCCTCATGGGTCCCAGCTATGGCTGCCTCTTTTTAGGGTACCTTGAACAATCCCTGTTCCAGGCATACACTGGCCCCATCCACAAACTCTATCTCTATTACATTGACAACTGCATCGGTGCTACCTCCTGCACCCATGCAGAACTCATGGACTTCATCAACTTCACCACAAATTTCCATCCTGCACTCAAATTTACTTGGCCCATCCACCTCCCTCCTCTTTCTTGATATCACAGTCTCCATCACAGGAAATAGACTATCGACTGACGTCTATTACAAACCCATAAACTCCCACAACTATTTCGACTACACTTCTTCCCACAAAGAACCTATCCACTAATCCCAATTAGAGAAGTCAATGGTCATACCGCTGGGGTGTAAACTGCCCAAGCGAAATATGAGGTGCTGCTCCTCCATTTACGGTGGTCCTCTCTCTGGCCATGGAGGAGGCCCAGGACAAAAAGGTCGGATTCGGAATGGGAGGGGGAGTTGAAGTGCTGAGCCACCGGGAAATCAGGTAGGTTAATGCGAACTGAGCGGAGGTGTTGGGCGAAGCGATCGCCAAGCCTACGCCTGGTCTCACCGATGTAGAGCAGCTGACAGCTAGAGCAGCGGATGCAATAGATCAGGTTGGAGGAGGTACAGGTGAACCTCTGCCACACCTGGAAAGACAGTTTGGCTTTTTGAATGGAGTCAAGGGGGGAGGTAAATCGAGAAGTGTAGCATTTTCTGCGGTTGCAAGGGAAAGTGCCAGAAGAGGGGGCGGTATGGGTGGGAAGGGACGAATTGACTAGGGAGTTACAGAGGGAAAGAATTGTGTTTTTAAAACATCTGGGTCACAGATTTACTAAATTGCATTTTTATTTGATGACAACTCTTGATACTTATTCAATACATAATAGAGAACTTCACAAATAAAAATGCAATTTAACTTATTCATTTATGGAAAATCAATCATCCAGATATTTTGTTCATCATGAGCAAAACTACCATTCCAAATAAAGAACAGTACATCCTTTGATCCATCACCAGCAAAGCTATGGAACATACAATTATATTAATACACAAAACAAAAAGGCGGCACAGTGACGCATCTGGTTGAGCTGCTACCATCCAGCGCCAGAGACCCAAGTTCCATTTTATTTCGGAGTCACGTGAGTGATTCCGTGAAGAAGCCCCGCCAGTTCGCATGCGCGTCATATCGTCGTTCGCATGGCGAAGCACCGGACTGGCAGGGCATCGCTCCTGCCGGCGGTAAGTTTAAAACCTACAGGTAAGTTTTTATTACTTACCAGGTTTGATTTTCGTGCAGGAACCTCTCTTCACAGAGGTATCCTGCTAGATTTGTGGCGAAGTCTGGCGAGTGAACCGGCTATGGGCTGTGGGTAGACCCCGGTTCCGACCGCGGAAGCGGATAGTCAGCTGATGTCGGGTTTGCGGTACCAGCCACTGACAAAGCGGTCAGTGGTTTCCAGCCTGCTGTGGTTCCCGGGGACGGACAAATCAAGCAGGAAGGAGGTATCACCGCCAGAGTCGCTGACAGTGCAGTCAGCGGCTCACAGACATATCGTCGGTCGCAGTGGTCCCAGGCATGGGGTGGAATCACTGATATATCGATCAGCCCTATTGAACTCGGACAAGTCGGGCTGCAAGGATCCCCCTCCAGTAATAAAAATGTATTTGGAGGGATTCTGTTGTCATTTTAACCCTTCACAGGTGAAGCTCCACACCACAAAATTGAATTTGGACATGCATTCCCCGAGCTGAGGACACCATGCCGGGTTAGGTCACCTCAAACACCGGATCTGTAATAGCGCGGGCCTGGGTCAGGGCTGCTTAATGTCTCCCTGTTGGAGGGGAGACCATCACGGGTCAGTATACTGCTGATGCCAAATCTGTCACAGCGCTGGCCTACGGGAGAGCCTGCGCCAGCAGCGCCTAGGACAGGGCTGCTTAATGTGTGACAGCGCGGGCCTGTAGGAGAGGCCGTGCCAGCAGCGCCTGGGACAGGGCTGCTTAATGTCTCCCTGTTGGAGGGGGAGACCATCACGGGTCAGTGTACTGCTGACGCCGAATTTATCACAGCGCCGGCCTACAGGAGAGCCCGCGCCAGCAGCGCCTGGGACAGGGCTGCTTAATGTGTGACAGCGCGGGCCTGTAGGAGAGGCCGTGCAGCAGCGCCTGGGACAGGGCTGCTTCATGTCTCCCTCTTGGAGGAGGAGAGCATGCCGGTTCAGTGTAATTCTGACGCCGAGTCTGAGGGTATAGCCGTGGAGCATACGTCGAGGGATGAAGGGCACGTGTCAGAGGTACCATTTCCTGACAACAAAGTTTGCCATCCCAACAGAATGTTCCATCCTGGTATAGGTCCATTGGAAGGGCCATATCAGCGCAGTCATCCTCAGGGGCCTGCGGCAGCACCTGTTTTAGGGCTGCCGACGAATTGCCCTCTCTGAAGAGGGGAGTGCGAAAGGTCAGATGTAACTGACTCCAGATTCTAAAGATGTCGGTGGAACATACTGGAGCACATGCATGCCGGCAGTGAACAGCGCTATCAGGGGGATATGAGAGCCAGCCGCCGAATCATCTGTTCAGGTAAGGCCTATTCAACAGGAAAAACCTGGCGGACGAAGCAAAAGCTGTTGGACCAATCAAGGCCAACGGCGGGCAAAGCTTCACCGTTTCAGCGACAACGCACCCCATGCCTTCATCGGCGGTAAGCGGTTCACTGAAGCTGGTGACAGCATGACAGCTGGGCACAGGTTCCACACACCCTACCAGTCCTACTCAACAAGGTGGGTCTGGCACTTCCGAAACATAGGTAAGTGGACCACTCACGTTGGTAATATTTACACTTGTTTGTACAGCACACAAAGGATAAAGGCATTGTCATCTGCTTAGAGGCATTAGCCATGTAAAACTGCAATACTAGCATTCCAAGCAAGTTTGGAATTAGGGCCAGTATTGTCGTTTTCAAGACAGGCTCGGAAATCGGGCCAGAGTTATCGTGCGAAGCACCCATGGAATGATGGCAGGAGTGGCCTGTTTATTATGAAAAATGGAGAATGTCGTTTAACTCGCATATGAACTTTCGAATAGGAAACTTCTTTACTGACTACAACGGATTCATAAGGGTCTCAAAGATCCATTCTATGCAGTTCCCATTACAGAGATCATCGGAGGCACTGGACATTATCAAAAGGCAATGATAATTGTACTAATAACAGTAAAACATTGCAAAATGGGATAAACTATTTCCCCAGGTTATTTAACTAATTAATAAAATCGGTGTTTGGACTCAGAGTTCGAAAACACTTGTTATGTCTTGTCTGGATATTCTAACGCTGTATTCTGTTAAAAATCACCTGTTTCAGTCTCAAATTATATTTGAGAAATTGGGTTCATCCATCCAGTTAATTTTAAGTTGTTACCAAATAGACTTGTTGATCATTGGGATTTACCTTTAACTATTAATTAGCTTATGACTCCGCCTTGTGGCACGAGATTGGAGTTAATAGAAACCTGTTATAAAGCTGAATTCTATTCATCAAGAGTAATTGGCAATATAGTAGCTGTGATTCAGCTGTGCAAGTCAGGGAACTGACATAGTGCAAAGTAGCAACCTCTCAAATGACATGTAGGTCATTGTTAACAGGCTTATGCTATGACCAGCTGATGCTACCTAAGCACATGGCAATCAAGCAAAAGTATCCTGTAATATTTACCTAATTTCCTTTGCCACTGGTGTATCATCAAGTTCAGATTCATGACAACACAGAATAAGTGTTGGATCACAAAGTATTTATGAAAGTATGGTTCAATGGAACACCGAATATCGACATGTTGGTTCATGCTTTTTCACTGATTGCAAAAATATGTGGCATAACAGTGGTGAGAGATACATTCTCGTTACAAGAAGGAGGAATATTCTTTTATGTCTTCCTCCATTTTGCCTCATCAGTCGGGTCCTGAAATAAAGTCAGCAAGATCTCGCTTTAGTTTCCGTACTGTCTGACTGGCTATGCAGCCATGCTTCCCACTTCCATCAGGCATAATAATACAACCATATACGGTTATTCTAAAAAACGAAAACTTTGCTGGTTCAAACTGTGGTTCAGGAAACCAGCCTCTGCATAATAAAACAATTATTGGCTTACGCATTCTGAATGGACTGCCTTACGGCTCAGATTGTCACATCAATCCATGGTTGTGCTCACTGCAGAGTGCAGGGATAGCACCAAAAAAGCAGTACATTTCCTATTGAGGAGATCGGATCCCATATGTTTTATTATTTGTTATTATTTATTTATTTTTATTTTTATGATACTGCCTGTAAGGGAAATTCATTTCGTTGTCTCTAACTGAGACAATGACAATAAATTTGAATACAATACAAATTTGAATACAATACAAGTGGTTTGTTTAATGTTAATGTTACATTTAATACGGTACAGATTACTGACGTCTTCCAGTTCATGCTTAAATGGTCTTTTGACAATAATTCAGTTATAGGCCACTAATTGTGCCCAACGTGCCTTCCCATCATATTAGCTGCAGCAAACGGGACCCGCTCTGTCGGGTTTCAACCCCGGATATCGAGTTTGTAAAAGATATCTTTAACACAAGTTTTCCCAGTACAAGTATAGGCAGTATTGGATATTGACAGTGTGTTAACAGTACTTCACCAGGGGGCTCCAGCTACATCCTTAGTCATATTTCGGCATACCCCACGGACTCACGTCTCTGTGTACGGGCACATTTACTATATTATATCAAGGCCACCAGAACCCTAAGAGGTGTGGAATCAGCATTGTTTATTAGCCACAAACAAGGTGGCTGAAGCAGGTTCTGGTTTATGCGGGTATTAACACTACCAATTTGACATCTCATTCCACCAGGGCGGCATCAACGCCAGCGGCCTGGGCAATGGACGTTCCCATCGACCATCTCCTCGCGGCTGCAGGATGGTCAAGTAAATAATTTTTATTTTTTTTACCATAGGCCGATTGCCCACCCAGGGCTATTTGCCCATTCTGTTTTGCGTTCAATTTTAGCCTCCCCTGAGATAGATGGGTTGCTATTGATTTATTTATTAACGTAAACCATTAATACGTTTAAATCAATGTCATGGTTAATGCATTGTTGATTACTCACTCATCCTGAGTCAATCGATGCAGTGAGAAGCCGGGATTTGAATACGGCATGAAATCACAGAGCTTTGAACTCTTCACGGAATCACTCACGTGACTCCGAAATAAAATAGTAAGATTAAACGAGAACTTACCAGTTTGAAGTTTGATCTTTATTTTATGAGGAGTTGCGTTGGTGATTACTTGCCCTCCACTCCCAACCCTCTCTCACAAAGGTCATTTGGTAGTTCTCAAGTTTCTGATCTTACTATGTTATTTCAATTACTGTTACCTGTGATTTCATACCGCTGCTTTGTAGATTGACGGGCATGCGAACTGGCGAGGCTTCTTCGCGTAATCACCAACGCAACTCCTCATAAAATAAAGATAAAACTTCAAACTGGTAAGTTCTCTTTTAATCTTACTATTCTGACCTCGGGTGAAGCCTGTGTGCAGTTTATACATTCTCCCTGTTACCACGTGGGCTTCTTCCCACATCCCAAAGACTTGCAAGTTTGTAAGTTAATTGGCTTTGCGATGGCTTTGCCGTTAAGTGCCTGCAATTGTGATGGGACTGGATATGAAAGTGGGCCTGTTCTCATGCTGTATCTCTAAACTAAACTAGAAATAAGCTCAGTATTGGTTAACAACCTTAATTACGTATTTTAACGCATATATAATGGTTACTTATAAATTTAAATAAAAGCCATTTTGCATAACATGGTGTTTAAGAGCATCAACTCACCAATGCCATTTCCTGTCCCTTCCTGAAATGCCCCCATTACCAGTAGGATGACAATCACCACAAAAACTGGAATTCGCCAAGCTCCAGCAATTGATGCTGCAAGAAAAAATTATTAATAAATAAACTTGAACATTCACTATGGATTCAAGAATATAGGCTTTCATTATGTAAATCCTACAAGACTAATTAAAATATCAGTAGAAAATCTGGGAAGGATGTGAAACAAGATAACAAATTTAATTAGAATTGGGAATACACTTCTTGTGAGTACAATTACATTAGTCTCTGGAAAATATGCCCAGTCTTTGGGCTCATGTTCTAAACTACTGCAATGATTTAGAAACAATAATGTTTGTTAAGTTTACGGAATTTTTTTAAATAGATACAGCAGTTGAGGTCAAGGAAATATACTGTGAAACCAAAGAATAATAAATAAGCAATATTGAAAGTACGTTGTTTGAAATATATAGAAAATGACATTTAAAATATCATGATTATTTATAAAAAAGCATAATGTGTCACGGTACATCACACCTCAATTAAGGACAAATGTGAAGTGATGGATAGTATTTGAATTTGACTTGCGCTACAGAATGTTGCTGTAGAGCTGTGATGAAGCACATAGTTAAAATGTGCAAAACAAAAAGGCAAATGGTACTTTTATTATTGAGTTTTTATCTTTACTTTTATCTTTATTTTTATATTGTTTTTAACTATTTGTAACTTAATCCATAAGTATAATTCAAGAAATGCTAACAGATCAATGCACAATAGATTTCATCATAAAGTTAATTCTGACAAGATGACATTTATCCTACAATACTTAAACATTTCTGAGGTACAGGTACACCACCAATTTTCCGGCATCTGGTGGTCCGGCATCTCCTTTAATCAGGACAAAATTACCAGAGTGCACTTGAAATTCCCCCTGGAAGTCCCCCCTGAAAATGTGGCAGCGATCTCGACCTCATCGGGTCTTCCGTACCAATCGGCCTTCTACGGCTGGGGGTCTAGAATTCCGGCCCACAAGAGTAGATAGATCAGTTCCCATAACCAACTTCTGCAGCCGATTGGCAGGTTAAATTTGCTCCCTGCGGTTGGAACTCTTGCACAATCTTCTTTCAGAGATGAAAAAGATTAATAATTCTTCCCATTTTCCCCATCATTCACACTCAAGAATTACTTGGTTAAACTTGGATTGAGATTGAAGGAGTCTCCACTTGTAAATTTTAAGAATTAAAAATCCTTACCCAAGTAAAAAAGAAGCACTATCCAAACTGGAACAGAGATTCTTTTGAGAAAACGTTCGGTTTTCGTATTCCACTTAAATGAAACTGCCAATACATATCCAACCACAAGAGTCCAGACCTGCATCATGTTGAAAACAATTAATTGTTTGATCTACTTCATTAACATAGCTCAATACAGTCAAAACCAACATTACAGCACCATAACAAAAATTAACTTAATGAATCAAGAAAACTTCAGGAGAGAGAGGGGGGAGAGGGGGGGGGGGGGAGAGAGGGGGGGAGAGAGAGGGGGGGGGGAGAGAGAGGGGGGGGGAGAGAGAGAGGGGGGAGAGAGAGGGGGGGAGAGAGAGGGGGGGAGAGAGAGGGGGGGAGAGAGAGAGAGAGGGGGGGAGAGAGAGGGGGGGAGAGAGAGGGGGGGGGGGAGAGAGAGGGGGTGGAGAGAGACCGGGGTAGAGAGAGGGGGTTAGAGAGAGGGGGGTAGTGAGAGATAGAGGGGGGGAGAGAGAGGGGGGTAGATAGAGGGGGAGGGAGAGAGAGCGGGGGGGAGAGAGGGGGGGAGAGAGAGAGAGCGGGGGGGAGAGAGGGGGGGAGAGAGAGAGGGGGGGAGAGAGGGGGGGGGAGAGAGGGGGGGGGAGAGAGGGGGGGGGGAGGGGAGAGAGAGGGGGGGAGATAGGGGAGAGATAGGCGGGGAGAGAGAAAGAAGGAGAGGTAGAGAGGTGGGGAGAGAGAGAGGGAGCGGGGGGGGCGGAGAGGGGGGAGGAGAGAGGGGGGGAGGAGAGAGGGGGGGGGGGGAGAGAGAGGGGGTGAGAGTCTGATTCCCGAACGTTCCAGTTGGCGGCTCCCGGCTGCAGGCTTCAGGGCCCCGAGTACAGGGGAGGGGGGGGGGAAGGGGGAGTGGTCGGGCAGGTGACGTCACTCGCAGCGTGGAACGCACGAAAAACCGGGGGAGGGGGTAGAGTGGTCAGAGGGTGACGTCACTCGCAGCGTGTGGAATACAGTGCGAGCAGAGCCATTGTGACGTGCCCATCTCGTTTATTTTCAAACATTCGTGAACATTTTCATAAATAACTCAAGAAATAAAGCTCGAAATTTTCAGCTAAGTCGATTTTTGACTTCACCGGATCAAACTCTACAAGAATATGTTGACTTTTTATGGTTAGGGCGTCGTGTTTTCGAGCAGTATGATTATACACACACACATCCAAGATCAGAGTTTTATAAGTATAAAGATAGTGGCCAATGATTATTTGAATACACCTGCAAAGACTGATAAGGCACCTATACGTAACACAAAATACTTACTTTTCAATACAGCTAAAAGTTCAGAGCAATAAAACCATTGCTAAATATAGAAATTGTTCATATCTCTACCAGTCAAATGAAAAAAAAATAAAATTCAATAAATTGTGACATTATTATTGATGAAAAACCAAAAAGAAAATGTGAAAAAAACATTTACTATTGATATAACTACATGCAGTCAGAGTATGAAGATTCTATTACAATCTTCATAGTGAAAATGCTCACATTATCCCAATATTCAAAGGTAGATGAAATGAAAATTGTACGTTAATATCTCTCTCTTTCTCCAACCAAGCCAAGTAAACCTCAGCTTACAGCTCTATTCTTTTGTTTTGCCTTCTCACCAACGGGCTAACCACCATCCTCCACCTGTTTCACCATTGAGTTCTTCTTCGGCCACACTTTGCCAGGAACCTACCCCTCAATCTGATTGCCATGGGTGATCCTGCTAGGAGCATAATACCAGATGGTTTAGCTCTTGGTATCTTGGGCACATGCATGCTTCCCCACCACAACAAGATGGCAACATAGAAACATAGAAAATAGGTGCAGGAGTAGGCCATTCGGCCCTTCGAGCCTGCACAGCCATTCGATATGATCATGGCTGATTATCCAACTCGGTATCCCATCCCTGCCTTCTCTCCATACCCCCTGATCCCTTTAGCCACAAGGGCCACATCTAACTTAAATATAGCCAATGTACTGGCCTCAACTACCTTCTGTGGCAGAGAATTCCACAGATTCACCACTCTCTGTGTAAAAAATGTTTTTCTCATCTCGGTCCTAAAAGACTTCCCTCTTATCCTTAAACTGTGACCCCTAGTTCTGGACTTCCCCAACATCGGGAATAATCTTCCTGCATCTAGCCTGTCCCACCTTGGGGAAGAAGCCTCTGCACTGTTCTAAGTCCCTGAATGTAATCGCTTCATCATTGATCAACATTTCAATTGGTTGCACAATATCCTGCTTGTATATTTATCTATATTTATTATCGTTCCTTAATAACTAGGGCATGTTATGTAATACTTGCTTTTTTTCCCATTTGCAACATTCTGACTCTTCTCAAATTATTCTTCCATGTGACACCGCTACTTCCTTTGCACGTTCGACTGCGTTTTATTTGTTGCTCATGTTCCCTTACAACAAATAAACTTTGGCAGAACACCTTCATTGATTGCATTAGTGTGAATTTTCAACCGCAATCTTCCTGTTTTCAGTCTTACATATTAATAGAATGAAGCTTGAACAACATCTCATTTTACAAAAAGGTGTGTTACAAACTCCTGAACTCAACCTTGAATTTAAAAGTTTCACATTAAGATTCTGAAATACCCAGTGAGCCCACCTCTAAATTCATTTTCTGTTTCTTTCCTCATTTCATTTCCATCCACTTTTGCCATGCACTGTCTTTTGCTTTTTTAATCTCTCCTACCTTTATCCTTTCACAGGCCTTGCTTGGCATTCCTTTCTCCAAACTCATTTCTCTGTAGTTATTTGTTTAACACTAATTCATTTTGAACTTTCTCCAATTCAGATGAAAGTTCATTGACCTGAAATATTAACTCCAGGTCTACAGATGCTGTCTTACCTGCTGATTATTTCCAACATTTTCAGCTTTCCAGCATCTGTAGAATTCTGTATTTGTGCTGTACAATGTAGGATTGTATTCCCTGAAATTTAGAAGGAACAATTTGAAAAAGGTTTTCAAAATATTAAGGGAATTAATGGGCTATAAAGACAAATGATACCCGCTGATAGCAGAATCAACTACAGGGGACTCTTTCAATTCAAATATTCAAGCAAGGCCTACAGAAGTCCATTTAGAAAAATCTGCTACACACCTAAAAGATGATTGATGCTTCAAAATAACAAGTGCAAAAAACAACTATTTTAAATATGTTGATAGATTTTTGTTAACCAAGATACTTGCAGATATAGGAAAGTAGCGGGTATATGACGTGCATCAAAAATAATTAATATCTCAGTAAATGATAGTCAAAACACATGGAGTCAAATGATTTTTCCTAAGTTATGAGCATCCAACTTATGGACAACAAATGGGAGACTGAGCCATGCAGAACTGGGTAAACTGAGCACAGTGGTGCAGGGGTAGAGTTGATGCCTTACAGCACCAAAGACCTGGGTTTGATCCTACAGA
Source organism: Amblyraja radiata (assembly GCF_010909765.2). Taxonomy (NCBI): domain Eukaryota; kingdom Metazoa; phylum Chordata; class Chondrichthyes; order Rajiformes; family Rajidae; genus Amblyraja; species Amblyraja radiata. The sequence goes on from NC_045957.1 coordinate 84,574,521, forward strand.
TGCTGTCTGTACAGAGTTTGTACATTCTCCCTGTGAGTTTTCTCCAGGTGCTCCAGTTTCCTCCCATATTCCAAAGATGTGCAGGTTTGTAAGTTAATTGACTTCTGTAAATTGCCCCCAAGGTGTAGGATAGAACTGGTGTATGGGTGATCATTGGTCAGCATGGAATCGGTGGGTCAAAGGGCCTGTATCACTGAACTAAACTGAGCAGACTCACTCGCCGAGTCATTTTCAGCCAGAAGCAGCTCTTCCCTACCATGCTTGCTCTCCTGTCACAGCCGTCTCTGCGATCCTCTCCCACACATGATTTTCCTCATTTCCGACTGACAAATAGTTTGGGCTACAAATAGTTCTCTGGAAGGAAACCTTGTAGTAACAAGGGGACTGCTTTTACCTGTTTTTATTTTTACAATACATCAAATTTTATTATTAGGTTAATTACCAAAGTAGAGTCCATAATATGATCTCTGTAAAAGGTGTGGTAGCTAGATAGCCCAAATGTGTTCTTATTCCCATTTCTATCCTATTTATTTTACCTCTAATGGTTTGTTATATGCAGTTTCAACAAGTAGCACCTCACAAAGATCATCGTTGAAAACCATTTGTAAATTTTCTATTTTCTGTATTTTATGCACATTTTCAATTTTGTTTAGATTAAATTATCTTTTCATTTTTCAAGAATACAGTACAAACTGGTGGCAGTAGCATTATATGATTTTAAGCACTTAAAAGTCAAGACACCTTGCAACATTTATGTTCTACAGGGGACAAACACTAGAATATATTCATAAACATTTATTAAAGAGTTTTTCATATCTGCTGAAACAGTCAGATATTGCTTCTGGCACAATATAAACTTCTCTAAAATTGATCTTATATTTAAATGTCTTCTAAAGCAGGATCAGGAGTAAGAATTAGTTGATTCTACTGCAATTTTGTGTGTTCTGAGGTAACGACCAAGGCTAATGTGAGACCCACAGATTCTTCAACAAATGGGGCAGACAGATGGGCGAGGAGATACATATATTTTGCCATTTACATATGGCTTCTATGTGCACCTAATTTATTGATTTTAAATTCTCAATCTGAATGAATCAGAGTCGAAGACCACAGAAAGAGGGTCTTGGGCCTACCAAGTCAATGCCGACTGTTGCACCTATCTACACTAATTTCCGTGTTTTAAGTCTATGACCTTCCATGCCTTGGCAACTGTCGAGCTGATCATATTGAATGGCGGTGCTGGCTCCACCACTTATTTTCCTGCACCTATTTTCTATGCTATGATAGCATCAGAAAGCATTTGATAAGGTCCCACATAGGAGATTAGTGGGCAAATTAGGGCACATGGTATTGGGGGTAGAGTGCAGACATGGATAGAGAAGTGGTTGGCAGACAGGAAACAAAGAGTAAGGATTAACAGGTCCCTTTCAGAATGGCAGGCAGTGACTAGTGGGGTACCGCAAGGATCGGTGCTGGGACCGCAGCTATTTACAATCTACATCAATGATTTGGATGAACGGATTCAAAGTAACATTAGCAAATTTGCAGATGACACAAAGCTGGATGGCAGTGTGAATTGTGAGGAGGATGCTATGAGAATGCAGGGTGACTTGGACAGGTTGGGGGATTGGGCCGATGCATGGCAGATGAAGTTTAATGCGGATAAATGTGAGGTTATCCACTTTGGTAGCAAAAACAGGAAGGCAGATTGAGGAAGTATTATAATAATAGAACCGCTCGGATAGTGACTTTTATATAAGCTAGGTAATTTGCAAAAGAAAAGCTTAAGGTTTTTCTAACTAAATAAAGTACAATGAAACATACACACAGGGAAAGATGAATCAAAACATGGAGACCTGAACCTAAACCTGCATATCTTAGTTTATTGCTTTGGGGCAATTATAACACTGGAGGAAATTGTATTTGATAGGACTTTGTGTTGAAGAATGGATAGCTGAATAGGGGCCTCTTCTTAGGCCAGAGGTCAACTGCTCTTTCTCTATGGCTCAGTACTCGGCCCCCTCCTCTTCATCATCTACATCCTCCCCTTTGGTCAGATGCTCCGCCACTTCAACCTGGACTTCCACTGTTACGCCGATGACACCCAGATCTACCTCGGCACCAAATCCCCCCACAACCCCCCCCCCTCTCCCATATCAACTCCTGTTTGTCAGCTATAAAAACCTGGATGCAACATAACTTCCTCAAACTCAACAGCGATAAGACAGAATTCCTCCTCATAGGCTCCAAAGCCACACTCAGCAAAATCAATAACCCCACTCTCACCATCGACGGCACCACTGTCTCCCCATCTCCCAAGGCCCGCAACCTTGGCGTGATCTTTGATTCCACCCTCTCCCTTGAGCCTCACATCCGCCATGTCATTAAAACCTCCTTCTTTCATCTCCGCAACATCATCAAACTCAGACCCTCTCTCACACCTCCCGCTGCTGAAAGACTCATCCATGCCTTCATCTCCTCCCGACTGGACTATTGCAACTCACTTCTCCTTGGCATCAGCTCCACCTACATCAACCGACTCCAACTGGTCCAAAACGCAGCCGCCCGACTCATCACCCACACCAAATCCTGGCATCACATCACTCCAGTCCTCAAACAACTTCACTGGCTTCCCATCTCCCACCGGATCACCTACAAAATCCTGATCCTCACCTACAAAGCCCTCCACCATCTGGCCCCCCCCATATCTCACTGACCTCCTCTCCCCCTACCAACCCTCACGGTCCCTCAGATCCACATCAGCCGGTCTCCTCTCCATCCACAAGTCCAACCTCCGCAGTTTTGGGGACAGAGCCTTCTCCAGGGCAGCTCCCAGGCTCTGGAACTCCCTCCCCCAACTGATCCGCAATTCCGTGTCCCTCACCATCTTCCAGTCCCGCCTCAAGACCCATCTCTTCACCTCTGCCTATCCTTAGCCCCACGTCCCCCTCCCTTTTCATCTGTGCACTAATTGCCTCATATTGTGTTTTGAATTGTATTCTGTCTTTACTTTGTGTACTAGTCATGTCTCTACTATTTATTTCATTCCCCTTACATGATTTTCCTCTACCTGCTAAATTTTTGTACGGTGTCCTTGAGACTCTTGAAAGGCACCCATAAATAAAATTTATTATTATTATTATGGCACATTCTTAAGCTGTGAGGGTTATGCTGAGTTTGAGACAGAATTCAAGGCTGAGAGATAATAGACCCTGTAGTTAGTCTTGGCTATGTTAAATTATAATGAGGTTGTGAAAAGGGATGGATGATTGGAGAGGAAGAGAATTAGATTGATGGATATGTTTATAGGAAGTCGAAGAGATATAATTCTGATGTAATGGTTTGAGTTGTAAATCTCCCTTGTACATGAGATTGGAAATCTAGCTTCCAGATAGCAGGAAAGGGGCTACAAATTAGAATTGAGTTGTATCCTTGCACCAAACATTTATTAATTAAGTTGACAGATTTACGACCCATGTATACTTAGGTTGGGAGATGTGTAGGTGTTTTTAACTTAGAAACTGTAATTCAGCAAACTCATATAATTAATGTTTTAAATACATATGTAATAGTATTGTAAAATGTGTAAAATTGTAGTGAAGCAATTTATGAAATGTATTGCCTTAGTAGGAATGTAAACATTAGACTTATAGAATGTTTAGATTTATAGAAATATCTTTCTTCTTGGTATGGAAAGTGTGTATGACTTGTGTGACCATTGTATTACATATGTATCTTATATTTTGAGGAGTGGTCCTTGATAATGGAGCCTACTGGAGTTTTGCTGTGTTGAAATAAAATAAGCAAAGTTATACCACAGGCAAACAAAGGTTGTGAGGCCAGGGAAGGGGGATCATGTGACTGATGTTGTAAATCACCAGAAGGACTCAGATGATTGGTTACTGGCTTGTCATACCCTCTGTATCTGAAATGTCTAATACCTATATACATGACTTGCGTTCGATCAAAGTTACTCCTCTCTGGACCTGCCCCAGAGCATCAGCTCTGTGTTGGAAGGTTCAGAGACTAGTCTCAGCTGAATAAAGAGTCGATTTCAACAGCTACAAGTGTTTGAGTCAAGTTGACTTTAGATTGACAAAAGAACTAAGTTTAACAGATCTAAATGGCATCAAGTTGGGAAAAGGGGAAGTACAACGGGATCTGGAGTCCTTGTTCATCAGTCTATGAAAGTAAGCATGCAGGTACAGCAGGCAGTGAAGAAAGCGAATGGTATGTTGGTCTTTATAACAAGAGGAATCGAATATAGGAGCAGAGGTCCTTCTGCAGTTGTACAGAGCCCTAGTGAGACCACGTGGAGTATTGTGTGCAGTTTTGGTCCCCTAATTTGAGGAAGGACATTTTTGCTATTGAGGGAGTGCAGCGTAGGTTTACAAGGTTAATTCCCGGGATGGCGGGACTGTCATATGCTGAGAGAATGGAGCAGCTGGGCTTGTACACTCTGGAGTTTGGAAGGATGAGAGGAGATCTCATTGAAACATATAAGATTGTTAAGGGATTGGACACACTTGAGGCAGGAAACATGTTCCCGATGTTGGGGGAGTCCAGAACCAGGGGCCACAGTTTAAGAATAAGGAGTAAGCCATTGAGAACGGAGACGAGGAAACCATTTTTCTCACAGAGAGTGGTGAGTCTGTGGAATTCTCTGCCTCAGAGGGCGGTGGAGGCAGGTTCTCTGGATGCTTTCAAGAGAGAGCTAGATGGGGCTCTTAAAATTAGCGGAGTCGGGGATATGGGGAAAAGCCAGGAACGGGATACTGATTGGGGATGATCAGCCATGATCACATTGAATGGCGGTGCTGGCTCAAAGGGCCGAATGGCCTACTCCTGCACATATTGTCTATTGATAGTAGAATTAGGCCATTCGGCCTATCAAGTCTACTCCACCATTCAATCATGGCTGACCTATCTCTCCCTCCTAACCCCATTCTCCTGCCTTCTCCCCATAACCTTTGACACCAGTACTAATCAAGAATCTATCTATATCTGCCTTAAATATATCCACTGACTTTGCCTCCACAGCCTTCTGTGGCATAGAATTCCACAGATTCACCACCCTCTGATTAAATAAATTCCTCATCTCCTTCCTAAAAGATCATCCTTTATTTCTGAGGCTATGACCTATAGTCCTAAACACTCCCACTAGTGGAAACATCCTCTCCACATACACTCTATCCAAGGCTGTCAATATTCTATGTCATGAGTATATTAGCCTCAACTATTACTTCAAGCTTCACATTCCATATTCCAATCATACTACCCTATTAATGTATTTCATAATGTTATAGACCTATACAAGGACACCCCCTCAAATTCCTGTTCCAGGGAAAAGAAACTCAGCATATCCAGTATCCAGACTAATAAATGTGGTGCTCTAATCCAGGCATCATGGTGGTGAAACTCATTTGCACCCTTTTAGGTGAATCTTTTAGGACTGAGATGAGAAAAACATTTTTCACAAAAGGTTTCTCAACAGTTTTTTGTAGTATCAGGTGTGCTTAATAACATACCAAAGGTCTACCACAGTCAGACTACTGGAAAGGTCTAATTTTCTAGATTGCGTCCAAGATGGCCACCAAATCCTTAAAATACCCATTATTCCTTCATTATTCATCAGATAAATAATTTTGGTGCCTAACCCCATGTTTTGGGGACTTTGAATTCAATTAGCATATTTAAATTAAAGTAAAGTGAGTACATAATTGTGAAATCCAAGATTGCTGACCAATATGGCCACCAAGCTATAAAAATGCCCATTACTACGTCATCATTCATCATAGACAAGTAATTTTGGTGTCTAACCACATGTTTTGGGAACCTAGGAATCCAATCAGAACAGTCATCAAATATATTGTAAGTCCCCCATCGTATCCCCCTTCCTCCACCCCTACCAAGGGGGCTCTGAACACATTCTTCTCCCCCCTGACAATTTCTTCCCATGACAGAGTTTTGAACAGTGTCTGTTTTATTAATCGAGCTTGGACCTTAGAATAATCTGGCATGCAAAAAAGACTGTAACTACATCTTCAATGCTGGCCTGAGGGAGGACACTGGTGTTAGTTCAATTATCCTCCTAGTGAGACTGGGGACTTTCACAAACACATAACAATTATATATTTCCAGTACATTGAAGCATTTATCTAGGCGGCCTAGCTCGGGGATTCTTGAATCCCCGAGCTGAATCCCCGAGCTAGGTCGCGAGTTTGCGCCTCGATCCTGGCAGTTACTCGGTCGCGAGTTTGTGTCTTCAATGTAGTTTTTTCTTGCAGAATAAATGTTTGTATGAAATGCAGTGTAGGAGAGGTGTACTGACTGTGTGGGCAGAACTTTGGAAGTGATTGCCCACCAGTCTAAAAAGCCGCTGTGTCTCCCTGTCCCTGGGATAGCAGGGGGCGATCAAACAGCGCAATACCCCCCTCCCCCTCCAACTCCAGAGGAATCCGCTCCCCGATGGGCCGCTACGACGACAAGTGGCAGTTTGCCCACAGCCCGAGCTGCGCCCCCTCATCCGCCACCCCAAGAACAAGACGTACCTTGCACACCATCAGCTTCTTCCCCTACGTGTTCCTCTGGAGTTGGAGCGGGGCTGGGCTGGAGTTGCTGCTGGCTGTGGGTCTCTGGGATCTCCGTGCTTGCAGTGGGCCTGGGGGTCGGTGTCCCGTTGGTCCTGACGTCTCCGGCCACCCCCCTGGACTGGATCTGAGACTGGAAACTGTACCGCCCTTGCCCCCTCCCTCTGCAACTGCAAACAACCCTACTCTCCTGCAAGGGCGGTACAGTTCCCGGAGGATGGCAGGTGGCCGGAGACGTCAGGACCAACAGGAACCCGCTCCCTGATGGGCCCCTACGACGGCCCGAGCTGCGCCCCGTCATCCGCAACCCAGGTTCCTCTGTAGTTGGAACCAAAGATCTTTGGTTGGAACGGGGCTGGGCTGCTGCTGGCTGTGGGTCTCTGGGATCTCCGTGCTTGCAGTGGGCCTGGGGGTCGGTGTCCCGATGAGGGGGCGCAGCTCGGGGAACGGCTTCTGGTGGTCCTGACGTCTCCGGCCAGTTTGCAGTTTTCCTCTGTAGTTGGAGCGGGGCTGGGCTGGGCTGCTGTTGGCTGTGGGTCTCTGGGATCTCCTTGCTTGCGCTTGAAAACGTTCACCGAGGGCGGCCCGCAGAGGTGACAGCGGAACCTCCGGTCGGTCCTCGAAGAAAGGGGAACTAAATCCCCATTCATAAAAGAGAAGGTGAGGGTATATTGCGCGGGAAGGTTAATAATTGACAATATGCTGCTGCCTGCCCGCTGAGTTAAAAAGTTCCCACGGTAGACTCACGAAACACTGTGTATCATGAGTCTACCGTGGGAACTTTTTAACTCAGCGGGCAGGCAGCAGCATATTGTCAATTATTAACCTTCCCGCGCAATATACCCTCACCTTCTCTTTTATGAATGGGGATTTAGTTCCCCTTTCTTCGAGGACCGACCGGAGGTTCCGCTGTCACCTCTGCGGGCCGCCCTCGGTGAACGTTTTCAAGGACCTTTCTTCAAGGACCGAAAAAATGGCCGCTATTCGGAGGTTTTCGTTATTTGGATCTTCGGATAAAAGGTTGTGCACCTGTATAGGTAATCTAGTCCCACAGCACAGAAAAAGCAATTCTTCACTGACCCTCAACCTACACTAAACCCCTTTCAGTTTACCCAGAATCCATCAACTATCTCCCGACCTCTCACAGATTTTACCTTTCACCCAAACACTAGTCGCAACCTACCAAACCACTTGCCTTCGTGATATGGGAGGAAATCAGAGGACACACAAGAAAACCATGTGGTCATGGGAAATATGTGCAAACTCCACACAGAAAACATCAGTCAAAATTATCCCCGTGTCACAGAGCCATGAGGAAGCAGCTCTGCTAGCTAAACCACTGTGCTATGATTAGGATGACAGAGATAATTTCTTCCCCTTTGTGCCAAGTCCTACGTCTTCATCTTCAATTACCTTTTTCCTCAATACCAAAGAGCATATTGGCATACAAAGGCAATAATATTTTATCATCAATATCAGTCTTTAGTGAGAGGTGGCCCCAAGATTCAAGAACTGGTTCACAAATTCTAGGGTTATGCCATGAAAAGTTATGGCTGGAGGGCAGCATTCCACATGGGAACAAATCAATGATCTCTGACTTGCAGATATTTCTTTTTCTCTCCTCTCTTCCCTGTGCCCCACCATGCTTCGCATTTCATGCCTTTTCCTGTGTAATATCCTTTGTCTTCTTCCCATCTCAGTCTTTGTTCACCTTTCTATGAACAAAATCCCACTCATCTGTGTCCACTTGTCAATTGCCTGGCTTTGTCCCACTCCCACCACTCTATCAGTTTTCTTCCTCTTCCATAGTACAGTCAGTCTAAAAAAGGGTTCTGTCCAGAAACGTCACTTATTCATGTTCTCAAGAGATGCTGCCTGACCTGCTGCGTTCCTCAAGCACCTTGTGTCTTTTTTTGTTAGCCAACAACTGCAGTTCTTTGTGTCTGCATGTAACAGCAACTATTTCTGACATCAGAGCACAAACAGCGTATGTGATTTTATGAAATGTCAAAATACACTTTTCAGAAATTTGAAAATAAATCCACAGGCCATTTTAGTAACCCTTAAATAAACCAATAAAATTAACAGCATTGCTGAATCTAGTAACCGGAAAGAAACCCATAAGAGATAGATGAAAAAAAGCACAGGAGAACATAGACAATAAAAGTTTCAATTACATCTATAATAAACTTCAAGAATGTAAGACTAAGATCAAATATTAAAGTATGAGAAAAATATTTTTTTCAAGGATGATAAAAGTGGTTGAGGAAAATAATTAGAAACAATCTTGACAAAAAGTCAGTGGGAAACAATTAAAATAACTGAACTAAATCAAAGAACATAAAGGGCTCTGCATGCACAACATAAAACTAGAAATACCATAGGACTATGTAAAAATCTCAAGGAAAGACAAACGTTTTAAATAAATACTTTACCTTCGTTTTACCAGGGAGATGTCAAAGTAGGATATGGCAGAGAGAAGAAATCAAAATAGATATAAACACATTTAAGAAAGGGTGGCAGATAATTTATCAATTGAGAAAGAAAATAACATAGATAAAACACAAAACATGACACAAGCCAGAAGGGGGTTTTGCTGAAGGAACATGAACAGGTATGGCCCAAATTAAAAAGTATGTTCAAAGGAACAATAATCTCTGAATTATTATTCAATCCACATGCACGATTTTGGTGATTCCGCATGTCGACGAATGCTCTATTAAACTAGTACACGCATATGGCTGAGAGCATACCGACTGGTTGCCTGGCTCTCCAACTCAATTGCACAGGAGCAAAAGAGATTGCAGAGCGACAGACATTATCTACAACATGAACTCACCTCCCCACCAAAGGGATCTTTCGGAGGCACTGCCTCAAAAAGGCTGGCAATATCAAATATCCATACCAGCATGGCAACACTCTAATTTCTCTCTTACCATACAAGAGGGACAGGAGCCTGCAAACCATAACCATGGTTCAAGAACAGCTTCTTCCCAACAATCGTCAGACTAATGAATACTGTAGAACATTAACCTTAGCAACTATTAACATCTATGGTCAATGTAAAATAGAATTTCACTGTATCTTGGTATATGTGATAATAAAAGAACAATTGAACCATTGCTCATCACAAAGTAACAAAGTTGCCTTCAGGTTCCTATTATAACTTGTCCATCTCACATTCAACCTATGTCCTCTGGTTCTTGATTCTCCTACTCTGGGTAAAAGACTACACATTCACCCAATGTTTTCCTCCATGATCTTATACACCTCTATACGATCTCATCTTCCTGCACTCCAAGGAATAAAGTCCTAGCCTGTCCAACCTTTCCCTATAGCTCAGACCCTCAGGTCATGGCAACATACTCGTGAATTTTAGATCACCTACGATCCAGGGAGAGCAAGCTCATTGGCTAGAGAGTTGGGTTCATGGAAGGAAGCAGAAGGTGATGATGGAGCCCTGTGATTAGTAGTGTACCTCAGGCATCAGTGTTGGGTCCATTGCTGCTTGTGTTTTTAACAACAATTTGAATGAGAATGTACAAGGCAGGATTAGTAAGTTTGCAGATGCCATTAAAGTGGCTCGTATTATAGATAGTGGAGATGGTTATCAAAGATTACAGCAGGATTTTGATTATTTGGGCAACTGAGCCAAGGAATGGTTAATGGAGTTTAATACAGATGTGCGAGGTGTTGCATTTTGGTGTCAAACCAGGCAGGACTTGGTACAACATGGCATCACAGGTAGATATGGTGGTCAAAAAGGCTTTTGCACATTGGCCTTCATCAGTTAGGGTATTGAGTAAAGAAGTTGGGAAGTTATGTTACAGTTGTACAAGGTGTTGGTGAGGCCACATTTGGAATATTGTGTTCAGTTTTGGTCACCCTGCTATAGGAAAGACCTGTGGAAACTTCCATCCTATAGCAGGGTGACCAAAACTGAACACAATACTCCAAATGCAGCCTCACCAAATTCCTGTACAACTGTAACATAACATCCCAACTTATATACTCAACTTTGACGAATGACCATGTACCAAAAGCCTTCTTGACCACCCTATCAACCTGTGATGCCACTTTCAAGGAACAATGTACCTGCACTTCTAGATCCCTTTGCTCTACAACAATCTCTGGAGCCCTTCCATTTATTGTGAAGGTCCTGCACTCATTTGACTACCCCAAATTGCTATGCTTCGCACTTATCTGCATTAACCCATAAAGCATTTCTCAGTCCATTTGCCCAAATGATCAAGATCCTCCCGTCATATTTGATGACCATCCTGCTGTAATTTTTGGTAACCAGAGTGACCAAAACTGAACACAGTACTCTAAGCTTGGAGGTCTGTAGGGCTTGCTTCCATGCTGTATGACAAAACACCTTGTCTAATTTCTCTGACAGTTCCTTAGTGCCCAACATAATTGCCCCCGTCTCATTTTGTAAGGAACCCACATTACCTTTAGTGAACATTTTCCTTTTTATATATCATTAGAGGACTTCACAGTCCTTGTGTTTCTCATTTTCAAGATTCCATTTCCTGATCATGCATTGATCTTACTTTGCTGAATTCATCAAGCTAATGCTCTTTTTAGCAATATATACATATAACTCTGATCTTGGATGTGTATTTATTTGTGTGTGTGTTTGTGTGTAATCACATCTTCGCGAAAAAACAACGTGGTAACGGTAACATTTTTACATACTTTTTTCCGGTAGAGAATTTTCTCCTGGAGTCCAAAATCGCCTTATCTGAAAAAGTCATGCTTTATTTCTTGAGTTATTAATGAAAATGTTCAAAAATCGGACAAAACTTTGAAATAAAAACGATTGTCTTTCACTGATGACGTCACAATGGGTCTGCGTGCCCTTCTTCCTCGCGCTGCGAGTGACGTCACGCTCCCACCTCTCCCTCCCCCCCCCCCCAATCCCTCCCTCCTCCCCCCCATTATTCAAAAGACACAGAAAGAACAAGCAAGTCGAGCCTTGGAATGAAGCCGCCGAACTCGCAGTCCCTTGGATGACGCTCCCTACCCGCTCCCCCTCTCCCCCCCCCCCTCCTCTTACTCCTCTTCCTCCTCTCCCCCCTCCTCCTCTCCCCCCCTCCTCCTCCTCTCCCCCCGTTATTCAAAAGACGCAGAAAGAACGAGCAAGTCGGGCCCTGGAATGAAGCCACCGAACGCAGTCCTTTGGTTGACGCCCACTCCCCGCTCCTCCTCTCCCCCCTCATCCAACCCCCTCTTCTCCCCCTCTGTCTCTGCCCCTCTCCCTCTGCCCCTCTCTCTGTGTCTCTGCCCCTCTCTCTCTATCCCTCTCTCAGTCTCTGCCCCTCTCTCTCTGTCTCTGCCCCTCTCTCTGTCCCTCTCTCTCTCTCTCTGTCTCGGCACCTCTCTCTCTGTCCCTCTCTCTCTGTCTCTGCCCTCTCTCTCTCTACCCCCCCTCCCTCTCCCGACGCGCCTGCGACTTGGGGGCTATGCGTGAGTGGATAGGGTGGCGATGGGGTAAAAGGAGCGAATGAATAATATTAATATAATATCAAGGGGGTGGTTTGTGTGTGTGTGTGTGTGACGCCGCAGGCCGTCCCCCCTGGACCGTCTGCCACTCCCCAGTACGGAACGGAGTAGCGCCAACCCCAACTCAACTCCGCCTGCCCCGCCGGGCCAGCCGACAGCTGGAGCTAGTGCCTCCCCCCCCCCGCCCCGGCTGCAAGTCCAGGGCCGCGACCACTGCAAGCCTGCACCCCGGCTACTGGCCAACCCGGCTGGAATCCTCATTGGTAGAACTGGTGTGCCCAACTGCAACTGCAGGGACTTAGTTAGTGCTCACTCTCAGCGTACGTGTGTCTAACTGTATCTACCAATAAAGATCACTTTGTTCTCAAATGTGTGTCTTGCTATAATAGACACAAAAGGCTGGAGTAACTCAGTGGGTCAAGAAAAATGTTGGAAAAAATGAACATGTGATATTTCAGGTCAGGACTCTTCTTCAGACTGATTGTAGTAGGGAGAGGGAAGGGAAAAATTGTAAGTGAAGAAAATAACTGGACAAATCAGGGTCAGCAACATGTGACCTCAGGCCGGGTGGTTCCCTGATAGGCTGATTGTTGGCTCGAGCCGGTGTGATCCCTAGAGGGATAGAAACATAGAAAATAGGTGCAGGAGTGGGCCATTCGGCCCTTTGAGCCTGCACCGCCATTCAATATGATCATGGCTGATCAACCAACTTAGTATCCTGTACCTGCTTTCTTTCCATACCCCCTGATCCCTTTAGCCACAAGGGCCACTTCTAACTCCCTCTTAAATATAGCCAATAAACTGGCTATATTTAGCTCAACTACATTCTGTGGCAGAGAATTCCAGAGATTCACCACTGTGTAAAAAATGTTTTTCTCATCTCAGTCCTAAAAGTTTTCCTCTTTATCCTTAAACTGTGACCCCTTGTTCTGGACTTCCCCAACATTGGGAACAATCTTCCTGTATCTAGCCTGTCCAACCCCTTAAGAACTTTGTAAGTTTCTATAAGATCCCCCCTCAATCTTCTAAATTCTAGGATACATCGCTGTGAACAGTGGAACTGGCTAACCGACTTTTTTTGGGGGGGGGGGGGGGGGTGGGGGGGGGGGGGGGGGGGGGGGGTGCGGGCAAGGGAGGGAAGAGAGAAGGAAGGGAAGAGAGAAGGGAGGGACACGTTTGTAGAAGTTACCCAAAATTAGCGAATTCAACGTACATACTGCTAGTTTCTAAACTACCCAAGCAAAATATGAGGCGCTGTTCTTCCATGCTAATCTGATGCCATAAGCGTAGGCCATTCAATCAAGATTCTATACTGGATCTCAGAGCAATCCACATATTCTCATTCACCCATTTTGCCCATCATACATTCACTTTCACATACACATATCTTACACTCCCACCCATCTATACCAGGACCAGAAATTGGAGCATGTGGAGAAAACCACGGGGTTAGAAGAGAATATCAAACTCCACTTTGACCCAAAATATACCTACACATCTGGAGCGGTGTGGCTGTGCCACAGTGCTGCCATCCATGCTCAAGATGTTCGCCCAGGAGAGGACATTAACTTTAGATCACTCATCCTGCTGGTGGATTTGGAGGATTTTGCAGAAATGTCAATGGTGGTACCTCTCCAACATTTTCTGATGCTTGCAGGTGGTGATCCATAACTTTAAAGGCATTTGTGTCAGGGTTAACCATCTAAAGACTGAAGGTGATGACAAATTTGACAATCCATTTCTGACCTATTGAGAGATGACTCCCCAAATATGAAAAGTACACTTGATTCCAAAATCTTTATTGTTGGAGGCGGTGAAATACAGCAGTTGACACACAACTTTTGTTTTGGAGTCACAGAGTGAAACAGCACAGAAACAGGCCTTTTGGTACATCTTTCCCATGCTGGTCAAGTTGGCATTCTGGGCTAGTCCTATTTGTCTGTATTTGGCCCGTAGCCTCTATACCCTTCCTTTTCATTTATCTGCCCAAATACCTTTTTAAAAATTGTAATTTTATCCACATATAGCTTCAAATGAGTCATTCCAGACATATTCTACCCTCTGAGGAAAATATTTTCTTCTAAGGTCTACCTTAAATCATTCCCTCTCACCCTAAGCCTATGCTGTCAAGATTTAGAATACCGAGATCCTTAATTTATGGCTCATTTACTTATTTGCTTCATGGAATCAGTCAATGGTGATTTGGAGCTGACCCTCTGGACATGTGCACAAGTATTGTATGCATGCTGTAGCTTAATGCCCAAGTTGAGTCTATTCGTGGTGTACTGCTATTGATTGATTGGCATGTTTACAGATACATGGTGACAATTTTGTTGTATGCGCTATTCAGGCATAGCACACCATACACACACACATCAGGTAGTGCAAAAGACATAAAAGAGAGCATAATATAGTAACATAGAGACATAGTGTTACAGATATAGAGAAAGTACAGATAAAAAAAGTGCAAGGGCCACAACAAGATAGATTGGGAGATCAGGCCCTCTGGATGCTTGCAGTTTCTGACTCGGATAAACAAGGACTCAATTCCTTCTTCCAGTTTCTACATTTCTAACAAATTTGCTCCAATGCTGTGACTTTTAACACAAAACCTTTTTTATGCTTATTTATTTATTTAACTGCAGCTTGCCAACCACGGTATCTTATTATTTCCAGTACCTCTACTCTCACCCCATTTTCTCCTGGGCACAGCAAGAATGAGGCATCCCTGTTCCTCATTTACAATTTCCATAGCCTTCAACAAAATTACACCAGGCGCACCTTTCCCTCTCAGCATTCTGATGGGCTCCTGTACATTGACGAGACCAAACGTGGTCTCGGTACCGATTCGCCGATTTATGTTAGGTCTGTCGAGGCCTACGGAATCCCCCAATTACCAACCATTTCAACTCCCCTTCCTACACTGACCTTTCTGTCCTGATCCTCCTTCATTGCCAGAGTGGGACCACATGCAAATTGGAGGAACAGCACCTCATATTTTGTTTGGTTAGCTTACATAGAAGCGGAGATCGACACAAAATGCTGGAGTAACTCAGCGGTACAGTAGCATCTCTTGAGAGAAGGAATGGGTGACATTTCGGGTCAATAGACAATAGGTGCAGGAGTAGGCCATTTGGCCCTTCGAGCCAGCACCGCCATTCACTGTGATCATGGCTGTTCATCCACATTCAGTACCCCGTTCCTGCCTTCTCACCATATCCCCCGGCTCCGCTATCTTTAAGAGCTCTGTCTAACTCTCTCTTGAAAGCATCCAGAGAATTGGCCTCCACTGCCTTCCGAGGCAGAGAATTCCACAGATACACTACTCACTGGGTTAAAAAGTTTTTCCTCATCTCCGCTCTAAATGGCCTACCCCTTATTCTTAAACGGCGACCCCTAGTTCTGGAGTCCCCCAACATCGAGAACATGTTTCCTGCCTCTATAACATAATCGTATTTTAATAAGATATCCTCTCATCCTTCTAAATTTCAGAGTATACAAGCCCAGCCACTCCATTCTATCAACATATGACAGTCCCCCCATCCCGGGAATTAACCTCATAAGCACTCCCTCAATGGCAAGAATGTCCTTCCTCAAATTTGGTGACCAAAACTGCACACAATACTCCAGGTGTGATCTCACTAGGGCCCTGTACAACTGCAGAAGGACCTCTTTGCTCCGATACTCAACTCTTGTCATGAAGGCCAACATGCCATTAGCTTTCTTAACTGCCTGCTGTACCTGCATGCTTACTTTCAGTGAGTGATGGACGAGGACCTCCAGATCCCTTTGTACTAGCCCTTTTCCCAACGATACCATTCAGATAATAATTTGCCATCCTGCTTTTTCACCAAAGTGGATAACCTCACATTTATCCACATTAAAATGCATCTGCCATGCATCCGTCCACTCACCCAACCTGTCCAAGTCACCCTGCATTCTCATAGCATCCTCCTCACAGTTCACACTGCCACCCAGCTTTGTGTCATCTGCAAATTTGCTGATGTTACTTTGAATCCCTTCATCTAAATCATTGATGTATATTGTAAATAGCTGCGGTCCCAACTGAGCCTTGCCGTACCCCACTAATCACTCACTGCCTGCCATTCTGAATGGGACCCGTTAATCCTGACTCTTTGTTTCCTGTCTGTCAACCAATTTTTTATCCATGTCAGTACCCCACCCCCAATACCATGTGCCCCAATTTTGCCCACATTTCCTATGTGGGACTTTATCAATTGCTTTCTGAACGTCCAGGTACAATACATCCGCTGGCTCTCTCTTGTCCATTTTCCTAGTTACATCCTCAAAAAATTCCAAAAGATTAGTCAAGCATGATTTTCCCTTTGTCGAGACACTTCTTCAGACATTCCAGCGATATGAACATTGAATCCTCTAATTTTTAAGTAACTTCTACCTACACTCCCCTCCCCCCTTCCTCCACCCTATTCGATGAACCAATTCAGCGTATTTTATCCCTTTGAGATCACACCTTTCCTAGCCAACAATGAGCCAGGGCACCACCCTGACCAAGATTATTTCTGGCCAGCCCCAATTTTCTGGCCAGTCTTTTCTCGCCTCCAGCACTTCACTGCCCCCCCCCTTCCCCTTTCACCCCCCCCCCCCATCCTCTCCCTTTCTCTCCCCTCCCCTTTCTGCCCCCCCTCCTCTCCCCTTTCTGTCCCCCTCACCCCTTTCTGCCCCCCTCCTCTCCCCTTTCTGCCCCCACTTCTCTCCCGTTTTTGCCCCCCCCCTCTCCCCTTTTTCTCACCCTCCACTCCTTTTCTCCTCCCCCCCCCTCCTCCCCCCTCTGCCCTCCCCCCCTCCCATCCTCTCCCCTTCCCCCCTCTCTCCTCCCCCCCTCCTCCTCACCTTCCCCCCCATCCTCTCCCCTTTCCCCCTCCTCTCCCTTCCCCCCTCTCCCCTTTCTCCCCCCTCTCCTCTCCCCTTGCCCCCCCTTTCATTCTGAAGAAGGGTGCTGACCCAAGATGTCACCTATCCTTTTTCTCCAGAGATGCTGCTTGACCGCTGAGTTACTCCAGCACCTGGTGTCCATCTTTGGTATAAACCAACATCTACAGTTTTTTGTTTCCACATTATGAAGGGACTGCTCTCTTCACAATTATCTTCTCCAATAACCACTACCTTCTCACAGCACTGTCCCCTGCATCTGTATCTCCTGCTCATTTACCTTGTTCCTTCCCAACAACCACATCTGGTCTTTCAACCAGGGCAATAATCTATTTATAATTCTTCCAATGTAATGCATGACATTTGATGTAAAACGTAGAGGGGGGTTGCACGTAACGTCACAGGGTCATAGGGCTTGACACACAAAGCTGTTCAATCCATCTGGAGGACATTGCAGCTTCCGGTATATGTTGTTAATACACAAAATGTGCACATTCCTACCTGTTAAAAACCGCCAAAATGTTGAATTTTTGCGCTGTAAAAAATTGTGGAAGTCGGGGTAAGCGTGAGAGACATGTACCCAACTTCAGAATTCCAAAAGTGAAGTGAAATGAAGGTAAACAGAAGCCAGTGCTGAAGGGACAATAACAGCTAGAGTGCTTGGCGAACATTGGGAATATCCGTGCAGATATCGGAATTGAAAATATTGGGAATTATCGCGTTTGCTCACTGCATTCCACCAACAGTAAGGCATTATTTGTGTTTTTTCTTGATTCCTTTGGTATCTAAAAAGTCTCAGAAGTGATAAATCTGTCTGTAAATTTTGCTTCAGAGGCGTTTTCTTTTTGTATGTAAAAACACACTTGAGAACCATGGGCGATTTTAAAATTTTACAGCCAGATTTATCACTTCTGAAACTTTTTAGATGCCAAAGGAATCAAGAAAAAACACAAATAATGCCTTACTGTTGGTGAAATGCAGTGAGCGAACGGCCAATGTTCGCCAAGCTCTTTAGCTGTTGTTGTCCCTTCAGCTCTTGCTTCTATCTACCATCACTTCTCCTCACTTTTGGAATGAAGTAGGCTAAATGTCTCTCACACTTATCCCGATTTCCATAATTATTTACAGCGCAAAAATTTACAATTTCGGCGCGTTTTAACGGGCCCGCTACGCTGGAAACAATGGTAAGTGCTTACCTGCAGTGCATCACGTGTACTCCATTTGGCGTAGCATAGTAACAGTATGGGTCATGGGTTGTGACCCGACTGCCGTGAAACCTCCCTATTCCAATCAACTTTTTGCATTTCGTGTTCATCGATCTCCTCGACCAAAGATCTTGTAGTGGAGCAAGATGGCCTACTCCTACAAAAAACACGTAGTACGGTCATGGGCAGATTCATGGGTATTTATAGGACCCATTTCAGTAACCAGCTTCGGCCATCTAGCTTCCGCCCAAAGATAGGATCTTTGCTTCCGCCTCCGCTCTCGTATCTTCACTTTGACCATGCCGTCCACATCTACTAGTGTTGCGTACTGCTCTGCTGTAAATTGTTCCAATCGCCAATGTAGGCGACCCGACTTGTTCCCCATTAAGGAGGAAAGGTAAGAGAACATTTATTACTTCTGTGGCATATTGAAATTTGTATTTAGCCTGTTCAATCTCTCACTGCAGTTAGATCATTGAGCTCAGATAGTCGAGTCCTCATGGCAACATCCTTGTAAAAATATTCTCCTCAAGAGCATTTTCTTTCTACCTCCGTGTTATTTAATGCAGAATAAGAACATATTGACTCTGTTTTGTACTGATAATTTTATTAAGTCTGCCCGAACTTTCACTATAGTTCAGATCTTAGAGCTGGGTGCTCCCCATTGTTTCAGATACAGTCGAGGCCTCATGACAACATCCTTGCACTGAGAATTTTATTAAGTCTGCCCGAACTCTCACTATAGTTCAGATCTTAGAGCTGGGTGCTCCCCTTTGTCTCAGATACAGTCGAGGCCTCAATAGACAATAGGTGCAGGAGTAGGCCAGTTGGCCCTTCGAGCCAGCACCACCGTTCAATGTGATCATGGCTGATCATCCCCAATCAGTACCCCGTTCCTGCCTTCTCCCCATATCCCGACTCCGCTATTTTTAAGAGCCCTATCTAGCTCTCTCTTGAAAGCATCCAGAGAACCTGCCTCCACCGCCCTCTGAGGCAGAGAATTCCACAGACTCACCACTCTCTGTGAGAAAAAATGTTTTCTCGTCTCCGTTCTAAATGGCTTACTCCTTATTCTTAAACTGTGGCCCCTGGTTCTGGACTCCCCTAACATCAGGAACATGTTTCCTGCCTCTAGTGTGTCCAAGCACGTAACAGTCTTATATGTTTCAATAAGATCTCCTCTCATCCTTCTAAATTCCAGAGTATACAAGCCCAGCTGCTCCATTACCAGCATGCTTACTTTCATAGACTGATGTACAAAAAACCCCAGATCCCGTTGTACTACCCCTTTTGCCAACTTGACGCCATTTAGATAGTGCAGGAGTACTAGTTGCCTCATGGCAACATCCTTGTAAAAATCTTCTCAAGAGCATTTTATTTCTACCTCTCTGTTATTTAATGCAGAATAAGAACATATTGACTGCATGATATTTTCTGCAATTTCAGACGTCGACAGTGTGTCCAGAATACTCGCCGACATGATCTCCTACACCGAACTGCGGAGTATTTGTCAAATAACTGCCGTCTTATGTACATTGTGTGAAATTGTGATTTGTTAGCTGCGCAAAACAATGCAAATGGCGATTTATTTATTATTGTATCGATGTTGGACGTTTGCTCTTTGGAGTAAGCAGGGGTGGGGCTATCATTATGTTACATACGTTGAATTGTACATCACTTTCACTGGTTAGCTGATATGCTGAACACTGCAACCCTGTATATGTCACGCACAGAATAACGTGAATTATGTAAATCTTACTATGCATGTCAGAAATAAAGTGTTAACCATGTTAATGGATTTATATTATGAATTATTTAAAATTGAGTGGGTTGGTGCAATATTTGTGCCATATGCTACTAATGTGTCGTTATCAGATATTCAGTGTTAAAAAGAGAAATAAATCACAATAAAAGCGAAAAGATGTTCCTTCCACAACGTGCGGGGAGTCTGGCCCGGATCAGCACGGCTGAGACACCAAAGTGAAGTTGCGGGGAGGTTTACAATGTTTTTTTATTTAATGTTGTCCCTTGTCTAGTCTGAAATAAAGTTCATCATTGGATATAAAAATCGGAAGAAATGTAAATGTGTGTGTTATATTATTATATACATCTATATCACATTCATGTATGTGTGTTCTTTCCAGCACAATCTAATCAGTTGTATGCTCGCTGAATAAAACCATCCTTAAGTTATACATCATTTGTAAATCTTGCTTAAACAAATTTAATTTTGCGAAATACTTAATTTAGATAACCTCACCATTAGACAGATCTCATTCCACTCTCTGGCTATTGGGAAGACCAGACCCATTTTATCGTTGAGAAACAACTCCATAGACACAAAAACATTAAGTAACACTCCAGGGCTAGAGCAACTGGAATCTTCATATTGCTATAGGGGGGTTGCACGTAAGGTCACTGGGTCATAGGGCTTGACGCACGGAGCCGCTCAATCCATCTGGATGACATCCGTAACTTCCGGTATATGTTATTAATGCAAGAAACACGTACTTTCCTACCTGTTAAAAACCGCCAAAATGTTGAATTTTTGCACTGTTGGGGTAAGTGTGAGAGACATGTACCCAACTTCAGAATTCCAAAAAGTGAAGCGAAATGAAGGTAAAGAGAAGCGAGAGCTGAAGGTACAACAACAGCTAAAGTGCTTGGTGAACATTGGCTGTGCAGATGTCAGAATTAAAAATAGTGGAAATTATCTCGTTTGCTCACTGCATTTCATCAACAGTGAGGCATTATTTGTGTTTTTTCTTGATTCCTTTGGTATCTAAAAAGTCTCAGAAGTGATCAATCTGGCTGTAAATTTTGCTTCAGAAGCGTTTTCTTTTTGTATGTAAAAACACACTTGAGAACCATGAGCGATTTAAAAAATTTACAGCCAGATTTATCACTTCTGAAACTTTTTAGATGCCAAAGGAATCAAGAAAAAACACAAATAATGCCTTAGTTGATGAAATGCAGTGAGCAAACGGCCAATGTTCGCCAAGCACTCTGGCTGTTGTTGGCCCTTCAGCTCTCGCTTCTACCTACCGTCATTTCTACTCACTTTTGGAATTCTGAAGTAGGCTAAATGTCTCTCACGCGTATCCCGATTTCCATAATTATTTACAGCGCAAAAATTTACAATTTCGGCGAGTTTTAACGGGCCCGCTACGCTGGAAACAATGGTGAGTGTTTACCTGCAGTTCATCGCGTGTACTCCATTTGGAGTACCGTAGCAAGAGCACGGGTCATGGGTCGTGACCCGACTGCCGTGAAACCTCCCTATTATTTTCCCAAATACTGCAGTTGTGAACAGTGTGATTAGATGAATGAATTACAGAGTGCAAGTGTAATACAAAATCAACTCAAACACAGCATATGAGCCATTTAAAAAAATGATTTAAAAAACATTAAAAAAGAAAATTACCAGAGTCAAAATTTAAAAACATTTTATTCTTTAACGAGAATTAACAGAATTATGAATCTAACCCTATATCACACACACAAACTGTTCCCCCGCAACGTTGATTACACTGCGAGGAGTCGGTTGGGGTCGGGTAGGTTCCGGTTACTACAAAATCAACTCAAACACAGCTTATGAGCCATTAAAAAGAAATGATTTAAAAAAATCATCGACAACGGAGAATCAAATGATTGGGTGACAACTTTGGGAAGCACCTACAATCTTTCTCCAAAAGGTAACCCAGTTATTGTTGTTATCTGCCACTTCAAGATTCATAACAATCAAGTAAGACTCCAGAAACAACAAATCTACACTATTCAAACCATTGTTAACAGTAACGGAAGCTCTTCGATTACAAGACATCCCGATATCCATTTGAAAGTTTTGATGAAATAAGAATTTTCCCAACTTACCCACAAGGTATTAAAATACTCCAGTCCCAATGAGATCAGCCGTCCGGTGTTGATGAGCAGCAACTGCAATCCGACCCAGCTGCTGAAGCAGTACATGAGATAGAGAATAGGCGCGCCGGTTGCCAACAGGAGCAGTATCTTGCGATTCAACAACACTTGATTGCTTAACGCTTCCACCCCTCGGTTGACGAAGAAAATAGGCAACATGAGGGTCCCTAAAACGATGGGCGTGCGGGAATCCTCGAGGCCATTCAGCCACTTTCTCACCAGGCTAGTGAGGGTGGTCTTGAAAGGATGAAGGAAGGTGCCACAGAGTACGGCCCAGAGCAACGGACGCAGAAACGCCTCCAGGATAAAGTAAACCAGCACTGCTGCACCGCAAGAGATGGCCACAAATATCAGCGCGCCCGTGTTATAAAACGCCTGTTTAATGTTCTTGTCGAACTTTAGCGGCAGCAGTTGCTGCACTCCTTGCTGGACGCGGTCGGTGAAGAGGTTGACACTCGTTGATCTCACCAGCAGAGGTTTGCCCGCTGCCGCTGCCGCTGCCTCCGCCATGTCTGCCATTGCTGGGTGGCGGGTGGCAAAGCGCGCCGGGAATTGTAGTTTATACCCGCTCGTGTCAGGTTGCAAAGGGCGGGATGGGAATTTGAACTACGATTCCCGGTAGTCGGTGCGGGCAGAGTCGCAGTCACACGCGATGAAGATTAGATTAGATTAGATTAGATTTCCTTTATTGTCATTCAGACCTTTCGGTCTGAACGAAATGCTGTTGCCTGCAGCCATACATGTAATAATAACAACACACAATAAACACAAATTAACATGCACCACAGTGAGTTCACCAAACACCTCCTCACTGTGATGGAGGCAAAAATCTTAGAGTTACTGCCTCTTCCCTCCTCTTCTCCCTCTGCGCCGAGGCGATACCCCACCGGGCGATGGTATCAGTTCAAGCTCCGCGGCCCGGGGGTGGTCGAAGCTGCCGCCCTCCAGTCCAGCGGACGCAGCTGTTGCAACGGGAGCTCCGGAAAACAGGCACCAGCCTGTGACCTGCGAGCTCCCGACGTTGTCATCCACTGGCCGTTCCGTTAACGATTCAAATTAGGAATGTGGGAACAACCGACAGATCGGGCAGCATCTCTGGAAAGGGAAAGTGACAGGGCTGGCAACATTGGGTGAGAGTTGGGAGTGAGAAATGGCGAGAGAGCGTAGCGACCGAGGGGGTGTCCCCCTCCCATAGGTACGGAACTTTTGCATCAGCTTGAAATGCAGTTGTACAGGGTCTTGGTGAGACCACACCTGGAGTATTGTGTACAGTTTTGGTCTCCAAATCTGAGGAAGGACATTATTGCCATAGAGGGAGTGCAGAGAAGGTTCACCAGACTGATTCCTGTGATGTCAGGACTTTCATATGAAGAAAGACTGGATAGACTCGGCTTGTACTCGTTAGAATTTAGGAGATTGAGGGGGGATCTTATAGAAACGTACAAAATTCTTAAGGGGTTGGTCAGGCTAGATGCAGGAAGATTGTTCCCGATGTTCCCGATACTAAGATAGGTGGTGGTGTGGATAATGAAGTAGATTTTCAAAGTCTACAGAGAGATTTAGGCCAGTTGGAAGAGTGGGCTGAAAGATGGCAGATGGAGTTTAATGCTGATAAGTGTGAGGTGCTACATCTTGGCAGGACAAATCAAAATAGGACGTGCATGGTAAATGGTAGTGAATTGAGGAATGCAGTTGAGCAGAGGGATCTAGAAATAACTGTGCATAGTTCCCTGAAAGTGGAATCTCATGTAGATAGGGTGGTAAAGAAAGCTTTTGGTGTGCTGGCCTTTATAAATCAGAGCATTGAGTATAGAAGTTGGGATGTAATGTTAAAATTGTACAAGGCATTGGTGAGGTCAATTCTGGAGTATGGTGTACAATTTTGGTCGCCTAATTATAGGAAGGATGTCAACAAAATAGAGAGAGTACAGAGGAGATTTACCAGAATGTTGCCTGGGTTTCAGCAACTAAGTTACAGAGAAAGGTTGAGCAAGTTAGGTCTTTATTCTTTGGAGCGCAGAAGGTTAAGGGGGGACTTGATAGAGGTCTTTAAAATGATGAGAGGGATAGACAGAGTTGACGTGGATAAGCTTTTCCCACTGAGAGTAGGGAAGATTCAAACAAGAGGACATGACTTGAGAATTAAGGGACAGAAGTTTAGGGGTAACATGAGGGGGAACTTCTTTACTCAAGAGAGTGGTAGCTGTGTGGAATGAGCTTCCAGTGAAGGTGGTGGAGGCAGGTTCGATTTTATCATTTAAAAATAAATTGGATAGTTATATGGACGGGAATGGAATGGAGAGTTATGGTCTGAGTGCAGGTAGATGGGACTAGGGGAGAATACGTGTTTGGCACAGACTAGAAGGGCCGAGATGGCCTGTTTCCGTGCTGTAATTGTTATATGGTTATGTTGGGGAAGTCCAGAACAAGGGGTCACAGTTTAAGGATAGAGGGGAAATCCTTTTAGACCGAGATGAGAAAAAAAAAATTCACACAGAGAGTGGTGAATCTCTGGAACTCTCTGCCACAGAAGGTAGTTGAGGCCAGTTCATTGGCTATATTTAATAGGGAGTTAGATGTGGCCCTTGTGGCTAAAGGGATCAGGGGGTATGGAGAGAAGGCAGGTACGGGATATTGAGTTGGATGATCAGCCATGATCATATTGAATGGCGGTGCAGGCTCGAAGGGCCGAATGGCCTACTCCTGCACCTATTTTCTATGTATCTATGTAAATTGTGCAATATGGTGCATACTGTAGTGAGTCTTTTAATTTACACTTGAATGCAATATATATGCTTTACATTGGATTAGCTATGAATAAGGTTAGACTAAATTACATTCCTAATTACATTCCACAGTAGAGCCATCTTCATCCTTTTAAGATCAACAGGTGCAGCACATGAATGATAGTGTATTCATGTATGGAAATCAGGTTATAATCAAACACTTGGCCCGTTGACCAACCTGGGTCTCACTCCACACCTGGTACTACTCCTGGCCCTGACTCCAGTTGCATACCTTCTCTCATTCCTGTCCCTGAGTCCAGCCTTACACTTGGACCCCTAGTCTACCCTGATCTTACCTGCTTACGTTCCCAGTGCTGAACCCACCCCTGGTACCAGCTTTGACTGCACACCTAGTACTATTCCAGACCTTGACTCTGGATGCAAACTTGGCCTTGCTCCTAACCACTTTGCACTGACCCATACATTAAAAACCCATATCTGAACCCCTGGACTTAAACTTTTATGTTCAAGTCCACAGGTGATTATCTAATGCAGTAATCCTTTATAGGGCACTTCACAGACCAAATTATGGATAACAAAATTTGCCACATTCATTGGCTTCCTTGTTATCTAACATGCTAGTTACTTTGTCATCAATTGGTTGAACACAATTTATCATCCATAAAATTATACTCACTCAGCAGTATAAGTATTTTGTTACCATTTCTTTCATTTTCGTAACAAACTGTCCTGAAGTCATTTTCACCCGCAATATTTTCAGTATTTTGCTGTCTTCCTCTCAGCTGGGACTTTTCCGAAATGCAAAGTCCAGTAATTATATATTTAAGCAATATTATTCTATTAAATGTGTTCTTGAGAGTACATAATATTTTCTGTGGTAGTCATAACACAACAATGATAAAAAGATCTTTGTTTTGATTACACCTACCAACATGCATACATTATTGCATTACAGTTAATATGTAACAAGGGCAAATCTTTGTTCCAATGCTCCCCATTCCCAATTACTGCTACACTGAAGTGATTGAAACCCCAAGTGAAGTTTAAATGGCATCATAAAAGTAAAACCTCTGGAATGGATGATATTCATTACGTGGTTGGTTGGGGTCAGTATCAGCACAATTACTATATTAAACTTTGAATCTTCAGATGTCCTGGTTCAAGCTAAAACTAAAGACAAATAATAATCTCCTCACACATTCCCCTGCAAGTATCTCTGTCACTCTTATCGCATCTGAATCGGTTTCCATCTGAGGATGTTCATCTATGTGTTCAATTAATAAAACAATGAGATTGGGGACATTTCTATTCAACCTGTCAAAGGAATTGTGGGGGAGGGGGGGGTTAGAAATAGTCAGTGAGGTAAACAAACATAATAATTGAGTGGCAAATGACAATAGTGCTACCTTCCCAATATTTAACTGAAGGAAATAATGGGTTATCAGGGCTGTATGTTGTGACAGACAGCCTGACACCTTGCATGTCATTTTAATATTACACTTATCCCATCCCCCTGGATATTCCGGATTAATAAATTGAGGTTTTGTCAACTAATTACAAATCAGGGTAATTACAAATCAATAACATTAGCCAACTCCGAAACATGAAGCGCTGAGCATTGGGATCCAGACATCACGGACAACTGCCCTCAGTTCCCCGTTCACATCTGGCAGTGTTCTCCGTCTGAACCAGGGGCTGCGGAGCGTTTTTGAAAGTGGGGAGGCTGAGCGATCACTGATCGCTGGCCTTGTGGGTACCCGGTGAGGGAGTGGAGCAACCGAGTGGGGAGAGAGGGTGTGGAAGTAGGGTGTCCCCCCTCCCAGGGTAGGGACGTTTTGAAATTTGATGTATTAAAATCATGTTTTAGTGCATTGTAGAAGTATGATTTCAATGTTTTTTGTATGAAGTATTTTTAAGAGGTAACTTTTTAAGGGGTAACTTTTTCCACACAAAGGGTGGTGGGTGTATGGAACAAGCTGCCAGAGGAGGTAGTTGAGGCAGGGACCAACCCAACATTTAAGAAACAGAATGATACATGGATACGACAGGTTTGGTATGGACCAAAAGCAGGAAGCGTAGCTGGGACACGTTGGCGGGTGTGGGCAAGTTGCACCGAAGGGCCTGTTTTCACATTGTATCGTTCTATGACTACATTATACCTCCACCTTGCATGGACGCTTCAAAATCAAGTGATCGAGTTTTATTGCCATATACTCAAGCATAGAAACATAGAAAATAGGTGCAGGAATAGGCCATCGGCCCTTCGAGCCAGCATTGCCATTCAATATGATCATGGCTATTCATCTAAAATCAGTACCTCTCTCCTGTTTTTTCCCATATCCCTTGATTTTGTGAGCCCCAAGAACTAAATATAACTCTTGAAAACATCCAGTGAATTGGCCTGCACTGCCTTCGGTGGCAGAGAATTCCACAGATTCACAACTCTGCGTGAAGAAAGTTTGTCCTCATCTCAGTCATAACTGCCTTACCCTTTATTCTTGAACTGTGACCCCTGGTTCTGAACTCCGCCAACATCGGGAACATTTTTCTGCAGTTACAGTAAGTGAAAATCTAGCAGGCAAGCAGGATGCTTTCTCCAACCACCCCCATTTGAAGTCCACTATCTTCCACCGATTCTACCCAGTGCTTGGTACTTGGCACTTACTTCCAGCAGCCACTGGTTGTCCTCCAGGATGCACCGAGCCGCAGCCTGATCCATGCCGGTCACCTGGGCAAATTTGGCACAGAGACTCTCACGGCAGCGGCGCAATGCTTCCGACGCCTCCGATGGCCCGGGACTCTTGCACTGAGGCTGCTCCATGGCCGGAGCTGCAGTGAGCGACTCGCCAGCCCTGCTCCCCGTCAGCATCTGTCCCCGCCGCTGCTTCTGCTTCCAACACCCATGGCCCATGCAGTTGATATGAGTTTTGACATTTTCGTTGATCACATAATTTCTCACGACAGAGCATGAGAAAGTTGTGATCAGCGTGAGAATTTGGCGGAATGTGTGATTTTCACGGTCAATGCATGGGAGTTGGCAGCCCTGCCTCTCTATCTCCCTCCTCTCTCTCTCCCCCTCTCTCTGTCCTCCTCGCTCTCTCTCTCCCTCCCCTCTCTCTCCACCTCTTTCGCTCCCCTCTCTCTCCCTCCCACCTCACTCTCCTCCCTCTCTCTTCCGCTCTCTCTCCTTTCACCCCCCCTCACCCTCTCTCTCCCCTCTGTCTCTCCCTCACCCCCCTCTCTCTCCCGTCTCCCCCTCTCTCTCTCTCCCCTTCCCTCCTCTCTCCCCCTCTACTCTAACCCCTCCCTCTCTACCTATCCCTCTCCTCCCCCTCTCTCTTCCTCCTCTCTCTCCCCTCCCACCTCACTCACTCTCCCCCTCTCCTCTCAGCCCTCTCCTCTCTCGTCTCCCCCCTCCCCTCTCTCTCTCCCTCTTCCCCCTAACTGTCTCTTCCTCCCCTCCTCTTCCCCTGTCTCTCCCTCTTTCCCTCTCTCTCTCTCTCGCTCTCTCTCCATCTCTCGCTCATCTCTCTCTCCTCATCTCTCTCTCTCTCTCTGCTCTCCTCGTCTCTCCTCTCTCTCTCGTCTCTCCTCTCTCTCTCTTCTCTCTCGTCTCTCTCTCTCTCTCTCTCTCTCTCTCTCTCTCTCTCTCTCTTCTATCTCTCCCCCTCTCCTCTCTCTTCCCCCTCTCCCTCTCTCGCTCCCACTCTCTCTCTTTCTCCCTCCGTCTCTATCTCCCCCTCTCGCTCCACACTCTCTCCCCGCTCTCTCTCTCACCCTCTCCCCCATGTCTCCCTCCCACCTCACTCTCACCCTTGCTCTCTCTCCCCTCTCTCTTTCGCCTCTGTCTCTATCTCCTCTTTCTCTTTGCCCCCCCTCTCTCTTTCCCCCTCTTCCCCCTCTTTTACCACCCCTCTCTCTTCCCCCTCTCGCTCCCATTCTCTCCTACCCTCTCTCCTCCCTCTCCACCCCCTCTCTTCCCTTTCTTCCCCCCTCTCTCCCTCCCCCTCTCTCTCACCCCCTCTATCTCTTCCCCCCCTCTCCCACCTCACTCTCCCCTCTCTCTCCCTATCTCTCTCCCCTACCTCTCTCTCCCTCCTCTCTCTCTTCTCTCTCCTCATTCTCTACCCCTCTGTCTCTCTCCTCTCACCCCCTCTCTCTCTCCCCGTCTCCTTCCCCTCTCTCCCTCCGCCTCCTTTTGAGAGTCTCTGTCCCTTCGGCACAGAGACTCTCATGGCAGTGGCGCAACGCTTCCGACACCTCCGACGGCCTGGGACTCTTGCACTGCTCCATGGCCGGAGCTGCGGCGAGCGACTCGCCAGCCCCGCAAACATTCGCCAGCCCGGCAAACATTCGCCAGCCCCGGCTCCCGCATCTGACATCGCCGCTGGTTCTGCTTCCATCCCTCCCTCAGCCCCGGCTCTCCAACACCCGCAGCCCATGCAGTTTATCTGAGTTTTGACATTTTTGTTGATCACAGAATTTCTCACGACAGAGCGTGAGAAATTTGTGATCAGCGTGAGAGCTTGAGAATTTGTTCAAATGCGTGATTCTCATGCTCAAAGGGAGAGAGTCGGCAGCCCTGAAGAGAGATAACGTGTCAGCTCGTTCTAGAGCTTTTCATTGTCCGTGCAAGATCGCGAAGCTTATTGAGAATAAATGTACTTTAGATACGTTTAATTCGATAAATGTCTCTTTCTGCAGTTAGATGCAACCGGTCAGCATGCTCTCTACTGTGCACCTGTGGAAGATAGACAAACCAACTCTCTGTAATCTTCTCAGGAAGTAGAGGCGTTCATGTGCTTTCTTAATAATTGCATCTGTGTTCTCGGACCAGGAAAGATCTTCAGAGATGTGCACGCCCAGGAATTTGAAGGTCTTGACCCTTTCAACCATTGACCCGTTGATATAAACGGGACTGTGGGTCCCCATCCTACTCCTTCCAAAGTCCACAATCAGTTCCTTGGTTTTGCTGGTGTTGAGGGCCAGGTTATTGTGCTGGCACCATATGGACAGTCGCTCGATCTCTCTTCTATACTCTGACTCATCCCCATCAGTGATACTTCCCACAACAGTGATGTCGTCAGTGACCTTGATGATGGAGTTCGCACTCTGACCGGCTACACAGTCATGAGTATAGAGTGAGTACAGCAGGGGGCTGAGCACGCAGCCTTGAGGTGCTCCCGTGCTGTTATCGAGTCTGACACATTTCCACCGATACGAACAGACTGTGGTCTGTGAATGAGGTAACCAGCTTGGAGGGGATGATTGTATTAAATGCCGAGCTGTAATCAATGAATAACAGCCTGACATGAGTTTTTATTGTCAAAGTGGTCCAGAGCGGAGTGGAGGGCCAGCGAGATCGCAGCCACCGTTGATCTGTTGTGGCGGTAAGCGAACTGCAGTGGGTCCAGGTTTTTGTCAAGGTAGGAGTTGATTTGCGCCATGATCAACCCCTCAAAGCACTTCATCACCACAGGCGTTAGTGCCACTGGTCGATAGTCATTGAGGTACGTCACCTTACTCTTCTTAGGCACTGGTATAATTGATGCCCTTTTAAAGCAGGTGGGGACCTCAGACCTCAGAAGTGAGAGGTTGAAAATGTCCGTAAAAACTCCAGCCAGTTGGTCCGCACAGGTTTTTAGAACATGGCCAGATATACCATCAGGTCCAGGCGCTTTTCGAGGGTTCACCCCTCTGAAGGATTTCCTGACGTCGGCCTCTGTGACTGAGACTGAAATACCATCACAGCGAATGGGGGCTTGGGAAGGCACATCAATGTTCTCCCTATCAAAGCGTGCGTAAAACGCATTGAGCTCGTCAGGGAGTGATGTTTCGCCGACATTCGAGCTGCCTCCTGATTTCGCCTTGTAGGAGGTGATTGCATTCAGGATCCGCCACAGCTGCCTCACCTCTGGGGGTGCGCTCTTTAATTGCTGCCTGTAGGCAGGAAGAAGCAGCACCGCGGTATGGTCGGATTTACCGAAGTGAGGGCGAGGGATAGAGCGATAGGAATTCTTGATGGTGGTGTTGCAGTGGTCGAGGGTGTTTGGTCCTCTGGTGCAGCAGGAGACATGTTGGTGGAAGTTAGGGAGTGATTTCTTTAGGTTTTCCTTATTGAAGTCCCCAGCAATTGTGGTAAATGCCTCAGGGTAAGACGTCTGGTGTTTGTTGACCACGGCATGCAGCTCCTCCAGTGCCAGACGGACGTCTGCCTGGGGTGGGATGTAGACCGCGGTCAGGATGATGGAGGTGAATTACCTTGGGAGGTAGAAGGGACGGCACTTCACTGCCAGATGTTCGAGGTGTGGAGAGCAGGAGTTGGACAGGACTGCCACGTCTGAACACCACGCAGAGTTGATCATGAGGCAGACACCCCCTCCTCTCCCTTTCCCAGATGCCAGGGTACGGTCCATGCGGTGGATGGAGAACCCTTCAGGCTGCACCACTGAGTCTGGGGAGCTGGGGGTGAGCCATGTCTCTGTGAAACAGAACACAGAGCATTCCCTCAGCTCCCTTTGATAAAGCATCCTTGCCCTTAAGTCCTCCACTTTGTTTTCAAGGGACTGTACATTGGCCAGTGGGATAGTAGGGAGAGGGGGCCGAAGTCCCATGCGCTTCAGTCTGACCTGAAGTCCTGCCCGTCGGCCACGTTTCCGGACTCAATGGAGGCTTCCCCTTTGTTTCCAGGTACTGTGTTTACTGTACCTGTTGCTTCTGCGAACATGCGCTGGAAAGGGGATTCCTTCACAGACGGCAGCTCCAGCTCCATAACGAACGGGAGTGCCTTCAAAGTCGGCAGCTCCAGCCTCATTGTTCCTGGAGGATCCAGCTCGTCGACTCTGGAGGTCATCCCGGAGTTTCCAGGTACAGTACCTGCGTTCCTCCATCGGGTCGGGTGATTTCCAGCGAGCGTGGGAAAGTTTAAAGTCCGGGGCTCCCACAGCTGCGGGAGGTGGCGAAATTGTAAGAGCCTTGAGGTACTCAAGCAGCTTGTCCGAAACGGCACCAATTTCTGCCATTTCCTGATCCAGGTGAGTTGATGGAAGTTGTATTTAAACCTTTTGTTCTGGTGCTCCGCAAAAGTCGTCGCAGGCAGGCGCCATCTTGATCTTTTATCACTCTGATATAAGTTAATCTTCGTCTCATCTGTCCACAAGACCTTTTTCCAGAACTGTGGTTGCTCTTTTAAGTACTTCTTGGCAAAACTGTAACCTGGCCATAGTATTTTTGCAGCTAACCAATAGTTTGCATCTTGCAGTGTAGCCTATGTATTTCATAGAAACATAGAAAATAGGTGCAGGAGTAGGCCATTCTGCCCTTCGAGCCTGCACCTCCATTCAATATGATCATGGCTGATCATCCAACTCAGTATCCTGTACCTGCCTTCTTTCCATACCCCATACCCCCTGATACCTTTAGCCACAAGGGCCACATCTAACTCCCTCTTAATATATAGCCAATGAACTGGCCTCAACTACCTTCTGTGGCAGAGAATTCCGTTCATTTTTGTTCATGAAGTCTATTGGGGACAGTGGTCATTGACAAATCCACACCTGAAGACTGTTTCTGACGTCAGGTGTTTGGGAATTTTTCTTTATTATAGAGAGAATTCTTCTGTCATCAGCTGCGGAGGTCTTCCTTGGCCTGCTCTCTTTCTTCTTAATCAGTGGTTCTTAACGTTTTTGGCACCAGTACGCGCATACATGAACAAAATACTGTATGTGGTATGTACCTTTGTTAGGTTCCTACACATGGGCTCAACAAATTGAAATGTTATTTGCATCCCCTTCATGATCCCAGGCAAAGCCCAAACGACCCCATAGGGGGTCACGACCCCCAGGTTAAGAACCACTGTTAATGATGTTCCAAACAGTTGATTTTGGAAAGCCTGAACTTTGGCTGATGTCTCCAACAGCTTTATTCTTGTTTCTCAGTCTCATAATGGCTTCGTTGACTTTCATTGGCACAACTTTGGTTCCAAAGGTGATGGGAAGACTGGAGGAAAGACTATGTACTCAGAGCTGTCTTATATCTGCATTAAGGAGGCATTTAAACACACCTGAGCAATTACGAACACCTGTGAAGCCATGTGTCCCAAACATTATGGTGCCATGTATAGGGGGGGACTATGTATAAACACAGCTATAATTTCTACATGGTGAAACAAAATGTATAAAAATACCCTTTAATAAAATCTGACAATGTGCACTTTAACCACATGTGATTTCTATTACAAATATCAAATTGTGGAGTACAGAGGCTACAACTCCCGTATCTGGTCTGAGCTGGCTCCTCCCTGTCCAACTCTGATATATGTAACACCAACCCATGTATCAAATAACCGCCCCCAAGCGTTCAAAATAATACTGCTAGAAATATCTAGATAAAATAATATAATATGCCAACAGTAACTAGCCTAAGCATGAATGGCTCCTATAGATGCAAATAAATAAATGACGGATCTTTGTCCCAATCATTATGGAGGGCACTGTATTACATCAGGAGACGACTTAATCTTGGATGTCTCTGGGAAGAAAAGTCTGTCTTCCCTTATGCGCCGCGTGGATCAGCTTATCACAAGGGAGCTTGTCAAATGCTATACAAAAGGTCGTAAAGAAAACATCCACTACCCACATCAATTATCTTTGTTACTTTTTCAAAAAACTCAATTAAGTTTTTGAAACATGATCTTCCAAACACAAAACCATGCTGACCATCCCTAATAAATCCATGTCTTTTCAGTCCCTAAGAATCTTCTCCAATAATCTCCCCACTGTTGATGTAAGGATCACCTTCCTATAAGTTTCTTGGAATATCCCTGTTGACCTTTCTTAAAATAAATAGAACGATACTGACTATTCCCCAATAGAGTGATACAGTGTGGAAACAGGTCCTTTGGCCCAACCTGCCCACACCGGCCAACATGTCCCATCTATCCCTCTAAACTGATCCTATCCATGTACCTATCTAACTGCTTCTTAAATGTTGGGATAGTCCCTGCCTCAACTACCTCCTCTGGCAGCTTGTTCCATACATCCACCATCCTTTGTGTGAAAAGGTTACCCCTCTATCCCCTTCACCTTAAACCTATGTCCTCTGGTCCTCAATTCACCTACTCTGGGCAAGAGTGTGCATCTACCCGATCTATACCTTTCATGATGTTATACACCTCTATAAGATCACACCTCATCCTCCTGTGCTCCAAGGAATGAGTCCAGCCTACTCAACTGCCAATAGCTCAGGCCCTCTATACCTGGCAACATTTAGTTTAGAGATACAGAGCAGAAACAGGCACTTCAGTCCACCGGGTCCGTGCCAACCAGCGACCCCTGCACGTTGACATTTACTACACCCACTAGGGACAATTTTTACATTTGCCAAACCAATTAACGTACATCTGTGGAGTGTGGGAGGAAACCAAACGAGAAAACCCACGGGGAGAACGTACAAACTCCACACAGACAGCACCCATAGTCAGGATCGATCCAGCGCTGCATTCGCTGTAAGGCAGGCAACTCTACCGCCCTATCCAGTTTGACAACATCTTTCCTATAACACGGTCCCCAGAACTGAACATGATACTCTAAATGTGGCCTCACCAACGTCTTATACAACTGCAACATGACCTCCCAATTTCTATACTCAATACTCTGGCTGACGGAGGCCAATGTCTTTTTGACCACCCGATCTACCTATGACTGCACCTTCAGGGAGCTATGCACCTGCACTCCTTGAAACCTCTGGTCTATAATACCACCTAGAACCTTACCATTCACTGTGTAGGTCCTGCCCATGTTAGACTTCCCAAAATGCAACACCAGACATTATTCTGCATTAACTTCCATCAACCATTCCTCAGCCCACTTGGCAAATTGATCAAGATCCTGCTGCAAATTTTCACATCCATCCTGACTATTTGCAAAACCACCCACTTTTGTATCATCTGCAAACTTGCTAATCTTGCCATGTATAGAAACATAGAAAATTGCTGCAGGAGTAGGCCATTCGGCCCTTTGAGTCATGGCTGATCATCCAAAATCAGTACCTCGTTCCTGCTTTTTCCCCATATCCTTTGATTCTGTTAGCCCTAAGTGCTAACTCTCTCTTGGAAACATCTAGTGAGTTGGCCTCCACTACCTTCTGTGGCAGAGAATTCCACAGATTCACAACTCTCTGGGTGAAAATGTTTTTCCTCATCTCAGTCTTAAATGACCTATCCCTTATTCTTAAACTGTGACCCCTGGTACTGGACTCCCCCAACATCGGGAACATTTTTCCCGCATCAATCCCTTAAGAATCGTATGTTTCTATAAGATACCCTCTCATCCTTCTAAGTTCCGGTGAATACAAGCCCAGTTGACCCCATTCTTTCACCATATAACATCATATACCAAAGCTGAACATAATACTCTTAGATTTTAGTGCCATCTACAAACTTGCCAATCATGCCTTGCACATTCTCATCCAAATCATTGATACAGATGAGAAAAGGTAATGGGCCCAGCACCAAACCCTGAGGCACACCACTCGTCACAGGCCTCCAATCCGAGAAGCAACCTGCCATCATCACCTCTGCTTCCATCCATTAAGCCAATTTTCTATCCATTCGGCTATCTCTCCTTGGATCCCAGGCGATCTAACCTTCCAGAGCCGGCAACCACATGGAACGTTGTTGAATGCTTTACTGAAGTCCATATATATATCTGCCCTCATCGACCTTTTTGGTCACGTCTTCAAAAAAGTGAATCAGATTTGTGAGACACAACCTCCCACGTACAAAACCATGCTGACTATCCTTAATCAGCCCTTGCCCGACTAAATGCCTGTATATCCTATCCCTCAGAATGCCCTCTAGTAACTTTCCACCCACAGTTGTTAAGCTCACTGGCCTATTGTTCCCAGCATTTTCCCTGCAGCCTTTCTTGAATTAAAGGCACAACATTTGCCACCCACCAGTCTTCCGGCACCTCTCCTGTATTTAAAGACGACATAAATTTAGGGATCTTCAGGGACATCGCCTGTGCCTAAAGATCTTGGCCAAAACACTAGAAATCGCCAGCCTTGCCTAACTCAGTATCCAGGGATAGATTCCATAGGGTCATGGGGACCTACCCACTTGAATGTCCTCAAGAGACCCATCACCAACTCCTTAATAATAACAACATATCCCTCCCCTAACTCACATCATCCATGCCCTTCTCCTTGGTGAATACTGGTGCAAAATACTCATTTAATACCTCTACCACTTCCTCTGGTTCCAAGCATAAATTCTCTCTTTTGTCCTTGATTGGACCTGCCCATTCTCTAGCTATTCGTTTGTTTATATTAAATGTATAAAATGTCTTGGGGTTTTCCTAAATCCTACTTGCCAAGAACATTTAATTTGCCACTTAATATCTTCCTTATTTCTTCTTTCTTTCCTGCTTCCTTTATATTCATCAACGGCCTTGTTCGATTTCAGCTTCTTAAAGCTTACACTTTTTCTTTTTTACTAAACCTACAAATCATATTTCATTTAAGGTTTGAAATTCCGGGTTCATTGTAGTCATCTCATCGTACATGACATGTTTTTAATCTGAACCAAGAAGCAGCATAAACTAAGCATTTTATTAAAGTCATCATTGGACTTCTTTTATTTTTTTTAATAGTGAGGCAGGCTAGGCAAGATCAACAGCCTCAATACTGCCAAAATATAGTACAAAGCAACTTCATCTAATCTTAATTTTTCCAATATCTTGATTTATTCTATTAGAGCTATTCCATTTGTCCTATCCATCCTTCACCTACATTCTCTGCTGCCATGTTTTCTCTCTTCTGATGAAGTCCCAGACCTGAAAAGTTAACTATTTCTCTTTCCACAGATACTGCTGGTTTATTCCAACACTTTGGATACCACTAACATTAAAAATTCATTGAAGTGAAAAAACAATCTAAGTAATCAATTAAATTATCAATCCTCAAAATAGCTAGTGGATACATAGCCACAGATAATCAATAAAACATTAAAATTAAGGACTGAAATAAAAACGACTCACACAGGAAATTATACATCTGATGTGGGCACAAGCTTTCAATGAAATACGAAAGTAGATCAAGGATAGCTGGACTGAAAGGCCATCAATAAGCAGGTGATTACATTCATCAATTTATTAAAAAAGAATGACCTTTGCCAGGAAATTAAATGATTAATATATTGACATCCCTCACCTAGATATAATCCTTCACACAGTTACTTTTCATTTTGAACTTTCGTGATGAAGAGTAACTAGATACCTAACATGAGTGTTCATTCAATTAAGGTTCCAAGAAAGCATGGACGGATTTCTAAATGAAAAGTATGGATTTTGCAGCAAAGCATCAAGAGCATATTATGAGGGGGTTCCCATGTATGTGCCCAAAGATCCCAGGTACAAGGACCAAATGACTTTTACTCTTCCCAAAATCTGGGATGCAAACAGCATTATCATGCATTATCGATATGATATTTATAAAATTGCAGTGAAGTAGAAATGTAAAAAACTTAAGACGATTTAGATCAAGTATGACATTAAGTTTTAGATATGGAAGAATAACATTTAATGTCTCATGTGATCTGTATCATTTACAGATTTTCTCTGCCCTCTTTGTGTCTAGATATGCAAATTTCCCATCGTTTCTCTAATGCTTTTCAAAATGGCACAGCTTAATGCCATATTTATTTATAGCTGAAATTTTGTGATTTTGGACAAAGATATGACATCCTTTGTTGTTCTGGGACCTACACACTAGACACTGGGTATAGATTCCACAGCAAGAATTATTACATTTCAATACTGCTACTGATTTTTGTCTCACTCAAAAGTATAATATTCTTAGATTTTATAATGACATCAGTTGAATCATTCTAATGAGAACCGTTGGGGAAAATCCCCAGAGAAACAATAACATTATGATTGTGATTCGATTGATGATTAGTTTAACGTAAATATTTCATTATAGAAATATTCAATTGGTTCTGGATTTTCTTTTACAATTGTTCTGCCGGCTATTTTATCCTTTACATAGGCTAAAAGCTTGGACTATAGTTTACTGCAATTTGAATTCTCTACAAATAAATAGTGATAAAATACTTTTAGTTATTTACACAAAATTAATAAAACTTATTTTGTACAAACATTCTTACATTTTGGGCACAACTCAGTGTTTAAAATGACAACATCTGGTACAATAAGTTTTCAACAAACCTTGTAAAATAAAAATATCCTACAAAGTATAAGTACAACAATTAAATTAGCAATTACTTAGCATGTTAGCTAGGAAATCACGTTCACAGTAACAGTCACAGTCTTTCAGGTATGCATTCCTTGGCACATGCAGCACATGATGACAGTGATAGGCAAGGGTGCCCTCATACTCTGTCCAAATAGGGACTCCCTAAGCCGCACCGATCAACCAGTGAACCATGGATTTGAAACTATAATTCCTACTTTTCACAAATAGCTTTCATTTGACCAATTCCTGATTATTATTCCAATATATTGTCATATCATACATTCACGAGGCTCCAATGCTAAATCTATTCTGAAACAAAATTGCATTAATATCATGATCAAATGTATTTTTATATCAATATTTTTCTGCGACGATTTCATTAAGGAGTCCCCATTAATATGTAGAAAGTCAGAGCAACAATTAATAGCAGGCAGAAGGGTGAAGAGAAGGTTTGAAAAGCTGCAGAAGGCATGAACACATCTTCATACTTGTAGATGCTGACAACATCTTCAGATACTGGTGGAGAGTCAATGTCATGTCGAGTAATTGAACCTTTCAGGTCAAAATGCAGAAAGGAAACAATTAAAAAATGGGATAGAACTGCACATCATGTTATAAATGCATTTAGTTACATTCAAGGGTATCATCAGGTAACTACATTTGATATTGTCTCTCCAAAGAATTTGAATTAATTTTACACTCTCTGTCATTCTGATCAATCATGAATTTAAAAAAAACAAGATAATGAAGTGTTTCTCCAGACTCATAGTAAAGTGCCCACTCTATTCTTGTAAAATGTCCACTCTATTCAGTGAATAACAAATACTGGACTTGCCAGCAACATCCACATGCCATGTTTTTTTTTTTCAATCACTCAGATAACAATTTCTATTAAAGCAGAAAATGCTGGCATGGTTCAGCAGGCCAGGTAATAACTGTAGAAAGATAATATAATTAATGTAGATACAAGAGAGTGCAGGTGCTGATATATTGTGCAAAAAAACTGGAAACTGACCGACGAGGTTGCTGGGTTGGAAGGTACACAAAAATGCTGGAGAAACTCAGCGGGTGCTGCAGCATCTATGGAGCGAAGGAAATAGGCAACGTTTCGGGCCGAAACCCTTCTTCAAACGGGTTGGAACCCTTCTTCAGTCTGAAGGCAACTCCTGACCTGAAATATTGGCTGGTCATTCTCTCCACAGACATTGCCTGGCCTGCTGAGTTCCTCTAGCACTTTATTCTTTGCAAAATAATTAATGTTTCAGGTCCAAGCACCTTCATCAGATTGTTGACTGTTTTTCTTTTTGTTTTTTGAGTGTTTTGATAAGGAAAGTAGGATATAATGACTAAATGTTATAGGGTTGCCCAATACTGGCCTTATGCCCTCAATATTTCTCTTAAACAACTAATGCCCTTGTCAGAAATGTTCAATTGATTAGTTGAGACCATTTGATTATAATAGATATTAATAGTCTGAAAGCAATGCAGAAATGAATCAACAGGTTATGAAATTATTTACGTGATGATGTAATGCTACTGTTCGTTACTTTTTGAAGATTGGTCATTTATCAGTAATTAACTATTGTTTTAAACTATGGTAATATGGGCTTGTCGCTAATACAAGTTGGTGCTAATTTTGTGTGATTATTTTTCATTATGATTATACTGTGGGCAAGCAAAACTAATATGACAAACTAAAAAGGAAGATAAGTAACTAAGACATTTTTATTTATATAGCTCATTTAAATCAACTCGCGTTGAAACCAAAGTGCTGTACATAGAAGAATTTGGGTTTCCATACATCCATACAAAATAAAAAAGAAAAGACACAACACACTATAGAATTTAAAATGAACGTCCCCCCCCGCAGTAGAATCAACATTTTCCACTGTGAGGGAAGGCAGTAAAAAGTTCTGTCCTCTTCCACTATGTTCACCCGTGGTCGGGGCCTCCGCAGTCGCCGCAGCATGTGCCGATGTTTCAGGCCCTCTCGCCGTGATGATAGAGCTCCAGCTTCGGAGAGAACACTCTCAACGGCATTGGAGTTCTGAATCGGCCGCTTCCTACCGGAAGTCCACAGGCCGCGCTGGGTGGAGATTCACACTGGGGACCTCGGCGAAGGATCCCAGGCTCCGCGATGTTAAAGTCAGCGCCGCCCGTAGCTGGACGCTCCGCAACCACAGCTCCGCGATGTTGGATTCGGCGGTCTCAGCACTCCGGAGCTTACCACACGGCGATCCTCGGTAAGGCATCGCCCGCTACGCGATGGTGCTTCAGCGCTGCGCCGACACCAAAGCTGAAGTTCTGGCCGGTCCCGGCAGGAAACGCCGTGCCAGTCCAGGTGGTAGGCCGTGAGGAGAGGGCGAAGATGCAGCTCGGAGGAAAGACGCATCTCCGACCAGCTACGGACTGAGAAAAACAGTCCCCCCCCATCCCCCACTCCCCACATAAAAGAACTAGAAGACCTCCAACAAAACTTTTGAACATGCTAAAAAAAAATTTCAAGGGTGAAACGACGGACTGTAGGCAGGGCAGCCATACACAACGGCGCCCCCCTCCTGCAGTTAGACAAAAATGCTGGAGAAACTCAGCGGGTGAGGCAGCATCTATGGAGAGAAGGAATAGGCGACGTTTCGGGTCGAGACCCTCTTCAGAGTGATGTCGGGAAAGAGGGGGGGGGGGAAGAAAGGAAGAGGCGGAGACAGTAGGCTTGTGGGAGAGCTGGGAAAGTGGGGGGGAAGAAGGGAGAAAGCAAGGACTATCGGAAATTGGAGAAGTCAATGTTCATACCGCTGGGGTGTAAACAACCCAAGCGAAATATGAGGTGTTGTTCCTCCAATTTGCGCTGGGCCTCACTCTGGCAATGGAGGAGGCCCAGGAAAGAAACGCCGGATTTGTAATAGGAGGGGGAGTTGAAGTGCTGAGCCACCGGGAGATCAGGTTGGTTAGTGCAAACTGAGCGGAGGTGTTGGGCGAAGCGATCGGCAAGCCTGCGCTTGGTCTCACCGATGTAGAGAGGTTGACACCTGGAACAGCGGATGCAATAGATGTCAAATGTCATGGACAAAACATTCCCGAATCAACCTTTCCAAATGCATATCGAGCTTATTCTAGTAACTTTCCTACCGCAGATGTTAGGCTTACTGGTCTATAATCCCTAGGTGTTCTTTGCAGACCTTCTTAAATAGCTGGGAACAACATTAGCCAGCCTCCAGTCCTCTGACACCTCGCCCATGTCTAACGATGATTCATATATCTCTATCAGGGTTCCTGCAATTTCTTCTCTAGCTTCCCTCAATGTCTTTGGATATATCTGGTTAAGCCTACATGAATTATCTACCTTCACCTCCATGACTGTAATATGGCTGGTACTCAAGACATCTCTATTAAGTTTCCTAATCTTCATGTCCTTTTCCACAGTGAAAGCAGAGAAGAAATATCGAGGACCTTGCCCATCTGCACACATAAATGATCTCTTTGTTTTCTGAGAGGCCCAATGTATCTCGAGTTACACTTTTCCCTTAATATACAACCTTTCTTTGGATTCTCCTTGATCTTATCAGCCTATCTCATGCCCTTTTTGCCCTCCTGATGTTCATAATTCCTTCTCCAGGAATAAACTTGACATCAGCTGCCTGTACCCAACCCATGTCTCCTTTTTCCTGACAAAAGCCTCAATTTCTCACATCATCCAGGGTTCCTTGAATCTCATTTTCGAGACATCCCTTTTCCCTCAAACAACTTACTCGAATCAACTTTTTCAAATTCCTGTCAAATACCATCCAAGTTGCCCCAATTTAGAAACTTTAACTTGTAAACCAGCCCTTTCTTATCAATAATTATTTTAAACCTATTGAACTTTAAACTTTAGAGATATAGCATGGAAACAGACCTTCAGCCGACCAAGTCCGCACCGACCAACAATCACCCTGTATACTAACACTATCCTACACACTAATGACAATTTACAATTTTCACCGAAGCTAATTAACCTGGAACCCTGTACATCTTTGGAGGAAACCCATGCGATAACAGAGAGAATGTACAAACTACGTACAGACAGCACTCGTAGTCAGGTTCGAACCCGGGTCACAGGCACTGAAAGGCAGCAACTCTACCGCTCTGCCACTGGGCAGCCACTAGGGTTCCTGGTCCCAAAAGACTGGCCACTGACATTTCAGCAATGCTCTGCCCGATTCCTGAAGAGTAGGTCAAACCTCTTCTTTTCCCTTGTCGGGCCTTCTAAATGTTGCATGAGGAAACGTTTATGAACACATTTGACTAATTCCACCCGATCTGAGCCCTTAGCACTATGGCAGCCCCAGTCTATATTGGGAATGTTAAAATCCCCAACCATGACACCCCTCTTGCAGCCTTACACCCCCATCCCCCAGCTCTCGGGCTCCTCCTCCTCTTTTTTTTCCTTCCTTCTCCCTGCCACTCCCTATCAGTCGCCCATCCCCCAGCCCTCGGGCTCCTCCTCCTCTTTTTTTTCCTTCCTTCTCCCTGCCACCCCCTATCAGTCTGAAGAAGGGTTTCGGCCCGAAACGTTACCTATTTCCTTCGCTCCATAGATGCTGCTGCATCCGCTGAGTTTCTCCAGCATTTTTGTGTACCTTCGATTTTCCAGCATCTGGCTAAATCATTTATTAAAACATCTGCAGTTCCTTCTTGAACACCCCTCTTGCAGCTGTCTGCAATCTCCTAACATATTTGTTCCTCTAATCCCCATTGACTATTTGTGGGCCTGTAGTACAACCCTCACATGGTGATCATCCCGTTTCTATTTCTCAACTCCATCTATAGCCTAAACGACCTTCAATAATGTAATCTTGTACTACTGCTGTGATATTTCCTTTAATAAATATAGCAACTACCCATCTGTTATGCCAATCTTTTCATTCTCCCAACTATGCTCCTGCATATTGAACTTGCAGTCATTGCCTCATGTACTCCCACCTGCCTCACTACCATATTGGATCTCTTCCCCCTGCCAATCAAGTGTAAACACTTCTGAGCAGCACTGGTAAACCTACCCTCCAGGACATTGGTTCCCCTCCAATTCAGGTGCAACCCGTCCCTTTGCCTTTTACAGTTTACAGTTCACCTTTGCCCCACAAGAGATCCCAATGGTTCAATAATCTGAATCCCTGTCTACTCAGTCTCACATTCACCTGACCTATCTTCCTATTCCAATCTTAACTTGCACTTCTAAACATTGTCACACAGGAAATAATAATCAGTCTATTGGTAAAAATATGAAAATTCGATTTATAAATATACCATTTTGTATTAAAATAGCTGAGAGTGTTTAGTGCTGACAATGATTTTTATATTCAAGTCCCTTGAAAGAATGTAGTCAGAAAGGGGAGTTAAGGTAGAAGCTAAATTATGATCTCATTGAATGTCCTACTCATGTTTCTATTTCTTGTGTTATTGAAATAGCCACTTAGTAACAGCTGATACTGATATTATATTATAGAAGCATTAGTGTCTAACTGGTAGTGCATACTATGCCACTGTTGAAATTATTTTTATAAGCAGTACTGCATGAAAGAGTGACAACATTAAAAAATGTAAAACAAATTGAAGAGTAATTAATGCAGTTATGTAGAGTTACAGTTGGAAACAGCAAGATCATTAGGACAAATACCAATGCAGTCATCATTGCTATTAACAAAAATAGTTGCCATTCAAATGATTGGCCTCATTTCAAAACATTTTAAATTGCTGATATAAAAATCAAAAATATTATTAATGTATACATCTCTAGATTTGTTATATTTGAATGGATAATAAAATCTAAATCCCTTTAAAATGATTTCAGCAGCTTACATGCTATAAAATTAATTCAATGTACTTTTAGTTAGCTATAACGTAAAAATATTAAGACACTATAGAAACATTGTTTTAAATCATTTATTAAAACATTCCTACAGCATTTAAAATGTTGACATACCTTGTATGGCAGGACCCCATGCAAATAAATAATACCAGCTCAAGTGAAGGTCAATAATAGTTTCATCTCTGGGAACATACACTGGTCGTTTAAATCGACAAGTCACTCGATTGTCCTCAAAAATACCTTCTTCATCCCTGGCTGGGTTTCTTTTTATTTCTTTTGCCCACTGACCAACATTATAAAAGTGCTGGATTCGAACTCTGCCATTGTCATCATGCACACAGGCCATTACATCATCACCTCCCTAAAAGAAAAAAGAATAATATTTGCATTAAACTTAGTAGAGATACTACCACTGTAAATTCAGCATTAGATCTATCTGTATGATGTTGATTGAAAAATCAGTAATGTTCACATCAAAGTAGGCACAATTTTGTAAGTTGAAATGTAATACAACTTGGACTGTGATGGCTTTAATAAGAATGCAAAGAATGGAGGTAAGAGATGCCAGAACGCTGGAGGATATGCTATATTAAAAAAGGGCAGTAGGGAAAACCCAGCAAACTACAGGCCAATGAGCCAATGTCAGTGGTAGGGAAATTGGAGGAAATCTTAAGGAATAGGAATATTGAATAATCAGCATGCCTTTATGCAGGAAAATCCTGCCTCACTAGTTTAATGAAGGTAGTGCAGTTGGTGTTGTCAACATAGACTTGAGCAAGGCATTTGGCAAGTTCCCGCATGGTGCGTTGGCCAGGAAGATTAAGACCCATGGGATCCAAGGCAAGATCATTGGATCCAAAACTGGCTTGATGATGAGAGGCAGGGAGCAGTGGTGGAAGGAGGCGATTCTGATTGGAAGTCTGTGACCAGTGGTGTACTGCAAGAATT
The DNA here is from genome assembly GCF_010909765.2 of Amblyraja radiata. Classification (NCBI taxonomy): domain Eukaryota; kingdom Metazoa; phylum Chordata; class Chondrichthyes; order Rajiformes; family Rajidae; genus Amblyraja; species Amblyraja radiata. The sequence continues at coordinate 84,619,450 of NC_045957.1, forward strand.
CATGCTGGAACCCTTGTTGTTTGTGATATGTATTAATGACGATTGTGAATGTAGGAGGAACAATTAATAAGTATGTGATGTAATGGATAGCAAGGAGGGTTGTCTAAGGCCACAGCAGAATATAGATCAGATGGAAAGTTGGGCATTTAATCTCAAGGAGTGTGTGGTGATGCATTTTGGGAGGTTAAATAGGAGTAGGACATGTGCGTAATGTAAGGCACGGCACTGAGAAACGTTGATGAATAGAGGGTCTTTGGAGTTCAAGTGCAGAGTTCTCTGAAAATAGATATTGGTTGTAAAGAAATATTTGATCCTTATCTTTTCATCTCTGACTAAACCTTATGTTTGACAAGGCCACGATAATTACATTTTTAGTCATTTATCCTGCAAATGAATTTATACATATGATTTCTTAGGATAGTTGATTCCTGCAGCCACAAACATGTCACTAGCACTACACCATCTAGGTTTCCTTAGCAGTGTACTCATGGCATCATTATAGGCCACCTTTAGTCTCTGCAAACTTGTCTTTCTGTAGTTCGACCACAGGCCCGCAGTATAGAGTGGTGTGCAGTATGCTCTAAACAGCGACATCTGTAAACACACCAAACTTATGCAAGAGAATATTTGCCTGTACATACAGCATACGTCGTTGCCTATAAATATCCTCATCATCTGTCATTTGTTCTGTAATAAAATGCCCAAGATATTTTACCTTATCACAGACACTAAGATTATTGTCAGACAATTTAAAATCAGAAAATGTTAGACATTTATCCTCTTTGGTTCTACAGATCGTAACAGCACTCTTACAACCATCATATTTAATATCATGTTCCACACCATACACAGAACATATAGTAAGGAGCTGCTGGAGACCAGCGCTAGATGGACTAAAGACCACAAGATCATCTGCATACATAATATGGTTCACTAAAATATTACCAATCAATCACCCAGTATTACAGGCTTTCAATTGTTTGAACAGATCATCAATATAAAGATTAAAAATGACTGGGGACAAAATTCCCCCTTGTCTAACACCACTGCTAACCCCAAATGGGGCTGAGACCCTATTGCTCCATTTTATTTGCATAGTCTGGTGGGCATACCAGTAAGCCAGAATTCTCACAATGTATTTAGGCACCCCTCTATGACTCATTTTAACAAACAGCTTTCTATGATTAACACGATCAAAGGCTTTGGATGCATCAATAATGCACATAATAATTGAAGAGTTTTTGCCTCTATATTTGTTTACAATCTCCTTTAGGGCATATATGCACAAGTCAGTGCCATGTTTAGCTTTAAAGCCAAACTGGTTATATGTGGAGTTAACAAACTCATTTACTCTATCTAGCAGAACTATTTCTAAAACTTTTGACAATATGCTGGCTAAAGCTATGGGCCTGTAATTATTTAGGCTGCCTACTTTACCAGCTTTGTCCTTAATGACCGGCACTAGCAGAACATATAACATTGAGTCTGGTAACAAGCCAGGAAGCATAAACCCAGTAAAACAAATAGCAAGGAGAGGAGCTATCCTCATACTCGCATACTTAAGATTTTCAGCAGAAATATGATCCAAGCCATTTGCTTTCTTGTTGGACAGCATGGTCATGGCATAGAAACATAGAAAATAGGTGCAGGAGGAGGCCATTTGGCCCTTTGAGCCAGCACCACCATACATTGTGATCATGGCTGATCGTCCCCAATCAATAACTCGTGCCTGCCTTCTCCCCATATCCCTTGATTCCACTAGCCCCAAGAGCTCTATCTAACTCTCTCTTAAATCCACCCAGTGATTTTGCCTCCACTGCCCTCTGTGGCAGGGAATTCCACAAATTCACAACTCTCTGGGTGAAAAAGTTTTTTCTCACCTCAGTCTTAAATGGCCTCCCCTTTATTCCAGGACTGTGGCCCCTGGTTCTGTACTTGCCCAACATTGGGAACATTTTTCCTGCATCTAGTTTGTTCAGTCCTTTTATAATTTTATATTTCTATAAGATCCCCCTCATCCTTCTAAACTCCAGTGGATACAAGCCTAGTCTTTTCAATTTCCTCATATGACAGTCCCACCATCCCAGGAATCAATCTCATGAACCTACGCTGCACTGCCTCAATCACAAGGATGTCCTTCCTCAAATTAGGAGACTAAAACTGTACACAATACTCCAGATGTGGTCTTACCAGAGCCCTATAGAACTGCAGAAGAACCTCTTTACTCCTATACTGAAATCCTCTTGTTATGTAGGTCAACATTCCATTAGCTTTCTTCACCGCCTGCTGTGCCTGTAAGCCAACTTTCAGTGACTTGTGTACAAGGACACCCGGGTCTCTCTGTACCTCCCCCTTACCTAACCTAACCCCATTGAGACAATAATCTGCCCCCTTGTTTTTGCCGCCAATGTGGATAACCTCACATTTATCTATATTATACTGCATCTGCCACGCATTTTCCCACTCACTCAACCTGTCCAGGTCACCCTGCAACCTCCTAACATCCTCTTCACAGTTCACTGCCACCCAGCTTTGTGTCATCCGCAAACTTGCTGGTGTTGTTCCAAATTCCCTCTTCCAAATCATTAATATATATGGTAAACAGTTGCAGCCCCAACAACGAGCCTTGTGGCACTCCACTCGCCACTGCCTGCCATTCTGAAAAGGACCCATTCACTCCTACTCGTTGTTTCCTGTCTGCCACCCAATTTTCTATCCACGACAACACCCTACCCCTAATACCATGTGCAATTTTAGTCACCAGTTTCCCGCGCGGGACCTTATCAAAGGCTTTCTGAAAGTCAAGATACACTACATCCACTGGCTGCCCTTCATCCATTTTACTTGTCACATCCTCAAAAAATTCCAGAAGATGTCAAGCATGATTTTCCTTTCATAAATCCATGCTGACTTGGACTAATCCTTTTACTGCTATCCAAATGCCCCATTATTACCTCTTTAATAATTGACTCCAGCATCTTTCGCACCACCGAAGTCAGGCTAACTGGTCTGTAATTCCCCGTTTTCTCTCTCACTCCTTTCTTGAAAAGTGGGATAACATTTGCTATCCTCCAATCCACAGGAACTGATCCTGAATCTATTGAACATTGGAAAATGATCACCAATGCGTCCACTATTTCTAGAGCCACCTCCCTGAGGACCCTGGGATGCAGTCCATCAGGCCCATCCTTTATCATCCTTCAGTCCCATTAGCCTACCCAATACTATTTCTCGCCTAATGAAAATGTATTTCAGTTCCTCTACCCCCTTAGATCCTCTGTCCTCCAGTACTTCTGGGAGATTGTTTGTGTCTTCCTTAGTGAAGACAGATCCGAAGTACCTGTTCAACTTTTCTGCCATTTCTTTGTTCCCCATAATAATTTCACCCGTGTCTGCCTTCAAGGGACCCACATTTGACTTTGCTATTCTTTTTCCCTTAACATATCTAAAGAAGCTTTCACTGTCCTACTTTATATTCCTGGCCAGCTTCCTCTCGTACTTCATCTTTTCAGCCCGTATTGCCAGTTTTGTTTCCTTTTGTTGTCCTATGAAAGTTTCCCAATCCTCTGGCTTCCGGCTACTCTTTGCTGTGTTATACATCTTTTCTTTTAGTTTTATTCTATTCCTAACTTCTCTTGTCAGCCACGGTTGCCTCCTACTCCCTTTAGAATATTTCTTCCTTTTTGGAATGAAATAATCCAGCGATGATACACCTCATGTGACATAATCACCATTGAGTCATTACTCACAATATTGTCCACCCTATGCAAATCACCGTGGACACAGTTGAATAAAGTACTATAATGTTGTTGCCATAACTCCGCGATATTAGCTGTTCCGGAGATTCCATCTACAGTGCATGGTAGAGATGTTTTGCAACTGTTAAGAGCTCTCACTTCTTTACAAAAATCAGTAGCATTGTTAATAAGCAGCTTCTTAGCAATGGAATCAGCCCTCATAGCTTGCTCATTTTTACAGATGAAGCGAACAGCATACTTATATCTTGCATTAGTGAGCTTCTTGTACTCAACACAAGCCCCTGTCTGGGTCTACCTGCCATAGCCCATGATTTAGTGGCTTCACGGGCTTCAGTATGAAGCTCAGCTACATACTTATTCCAGCCAGGCCTGATGCTATGTGTCTTATTTTTATGCTTGCAGTAGGGCTTACTGTCTACACATAAAGAGCTTACTATATCATTATACATGGAGCAGATATCTCTCCTATGCTTCATATCCTTACAATTAACATTACTAGACATTATTACATCTTTAGATAGATGAATATTAAACATAGAAACATAGAAAATAGGTGCAGGAGGAGGCCATTCGGTCCTTCGAGCCAGCACCGCCATTCATTGCGATCATGGCTGATCGTCCCCAATCAATAACCCGTGCCTGCCTTCTCCCCATATCCCTTGATTCCACTAGCCCCTGGAGCTCTATCTAACTCTCTCTTAAATCCATCCAGTGATTTGGCTTCCACTGCCCTCTGTGGCAGGGTATTCCACAAATTCACAACCCTCAGTCTTAAATGGCCTCCCCTTTATTCTAAGACTGTGGCCCCTGGTTCTGGACTCGCCCAAAATTGGGAACATTTTTCCTGCATCTAGCTTGTCCAGTTCTTTTATAAATTTATATGTTTCTATAAGATCCCCCCTCATCCTACTAAACTCCAATGAATACAAGCCTAGTCTTTTCAATCTTTCCTCATATGACAGTCCCGCCATCCCAGAGATCAATCTCGTGAACCTGTGCTGTTGCTTAAGGATTTATCTGTATGGGCATACTAGGCTAAGATGTCTTCCTTTGTGAGGGTTGATCAGTCCAGTTGTTCTGTGTTAAAGCTATTTCTATCTGGGAAACCACAAGGTGTTCAACGTTTATTGTCATAGCCACAGGTATATGATGTCATTGCTGCCCCGTACAAAATGCTCATACACCCCAATGAGGCAATGTGCATCAGCTGTGCTAATACAGTGGTCCAGCCATGACGTAGTGTGCCAGGCCTCACTTATATAAGTATAACTATCTGTAGGTAAAAGCACATTGCTTGACAATATTAATTTATTATCTTTACAGAACTGAGCCATATGATTGGCAAATAATGAGTTCCTATCTGAGATGTCTGCATTCATATCCCCAATGACATATACACTACAATAATTATTGTTTTGAATAAAGGAATAGATGAAAGCAAGTCTATTTAAATATTCATCCTCATTCTGATGGCATTCATAGGATGTATTCACATTGAGGAATGTGTATACACATTCAGGATAACAAATTCCTTGTCGTTGTGAGCAAAGTGTATTGCAATAGAGCAGTCAGCATCAAGCCGAACCATATTTATTGATGAATCATCTCCCTATTCAAAATGCTCCTCACCTGTATCCACCTATCATTTGCCAGTATTTGTCCTGTACCTCTTCTCTTCCAGCTTTCATTCCCCCCCACTCCCCCCCCCCCCCTCAAATCAGTGTGAAGAAAGGTCTCAACCCAAATTGTAAACTCTCCATGTTCTCCAGCAATGCTGCCTGCTGCCTGACCCGCTGAGATACTCCTGCACTTTATATCCTTGTAATAGAAACCAGTTGCTTTCAGAAAATAATGCAGTTAGGAACTCAGTATGCATTGTCTGATTTTCTGATTTCAGGATCTTATTTTGATTTATCAGGGATCTTAAATCAAACTGTTTACTTTTTGAAAAGATAAAATGAAGATTATATTACATCGTTTTAAACCTGTAGAATTAACTCATCCATTTACATTGCTTTATCAATAATGAGAAACTAAAGTCATGTTTATACATTTATTTCGCATGGTGCATCCATTTCTATTAAATATGCAGGTGAGTTGGTGGTTTACCATTAGTTTGTCAGATGAAAATCCAACTGCAACCCAGCCATCAGTGTCAGCACTTAGCTCAAATTCAACATCAGCACCTATTCTGCGGTAACTGAGGAAATAATCACACGTGTCTGCATCACAGCCAGGTTTTCCATACCTGCAAAAGGAACAGAGGAATAGACAGTGGAAAAATATAACTTTCACCAAACCGAGACAATTTTTGTGATTCTTGACGCAACACAAATAATATACTTTTCTCTGATTTTTGAAAAATCATTTATAGAGATAATAGGAATATATAATTTATAAATTGGAATATTTGGTATATTTATATATTTTAAACACATCCTCACATTTCATGACGTGCTAATTATGATTCGTGTAGCTTGAGCACCTATTTACCAGCACACCTTCTGGGTAAGACCAATTTTATTCAAAAGACACTATTTTAATAACAAAAATTTCCTTAGGCAGCAAAAATGAATACTAACTTTTTATAATGGATATTATAAAACTCTATGGGGAAACTAAATGTAAATGTTATCTTTCTGTAAAATTGCACAGGATGATTTCATGCATGTAGCGATACTAGGGCAAAGATCATTACTCTTACAAAAATGAACTATTATCCAGATTCTCCAACATGTATCACTTTTTTTCCTCTCTAGTTTGGGAATCCCAACTTATTTTTCTCAAGAGCAGAATGACTGGAATTTATGAAAGAAGCATTTAATTTATGCTTTAAATTAAACAACGTTGTGGAAATTAAATCAAAGTTTATTTTTCTACCACAGAGTGTAATTATTTACATTTAAGGACATTAAAGAAAACAAGAAACCCTGCATTTTAACAAAAGTGCATTACTGGCTGGTGCTGTAATGAAAATCTGCCAGATTTGTGCTCAGAGAACTCAACTAAACCAGCTAAGGAGTAAACTAGTAATGTGCATAATTATAATATGCTTAAGTTTTCTCAATCAATTTTATTTTGCCTCAGACTTTCCACCCAAATGGATTTCCACATAAAATTGATCACAGCCATAACTCCAAATCTGAGGACCTTCCAGGTGCAGTTATTTGGAGACTCATTTCACAGTGCAATTAGATTTTCAAAGAGCAGCAAGTAATCTGGTGCTAATTTTCAACTGCTTTTCCAAACTTATTCTCATTATGAATTATTTTATATTCCAATTCATATTCTGCTTCTTTTAGTTCACTTAATTTAAATGTTAATAAAAATTTAATTCCTGTCCCAATTGTCGAATGTACTAAGGGAACAGTGAAATTTTTACTTGCAGCAGCATAACAGAACTGTAAATACAATGTACATGGATAATATGTAATAAACAGAAAAACAATAAATGAATAACCCTAATACAAGTGCAAAAACAAACTCTATCGCGCAACCAAAGATAGTCTATAGTTCATAGTTGAGGTTAATGTTTTGGAGTGTTCAAGAGCCTGATGTTTGTTTGGAAGATGCTATTCTTGAACCTGGTGGTCACTGTTTTCAGATTCCTATACCTTCTTCCTGACAGCAGAACTGAAATATGAGCATGGCCAGCATGGAAACAGGCTCTTCAGCCCATCTTGGCCAGGCTGACCAAGATACTCCATCTAAGCTAGTCTCATTTGGCCAGTATCCCTCTCTTTCCTATCCATGTTCCTGTCCAAATGTCTTTTAATTATTGTTATTGTGCCTGCCTCAACTACCCCCTCTGGCAGCTCATTCCATATATCTACCACCCTCTGAGTGAAAAGGTCTCTCCTATTGTTGATTAACACATATTTGCAGATGTAGAGAGAATGGGGTTGAAATGGGTTCAAGGAGATGGTGTGGAATAAGGAAAAAAGATTACTGTAAAGTGATGTGATGCAAAAATAATAAATGCTTAACTAATATGGAGCGTTGACTTAATTAAATAAAATTGATTCTGAATGAGGGGCCTTTTTCAAGGGATTGATCCACTGAGTTTTTCCAACATTCTGTGTTTTTTTTTGCTTTGAGATGTTGCTAATCTGCAGGGCGGAGAGAGCTCTGGGAAAACCTTTAGCTGTTATTTGTGTAGTTTGAAGGAATTCATTACAGTTAATTTGAGTACTGGTGTAAATTGGTGATTTCTAATCACTGTTAGCTTCATTAGTATGAACCAAAATAAATGTTGCTACAACATATAGTCACAAAACATATTTTGGAACTTTTGTTATGGTGAATACTTGTAAACAAGCAGAAACATCCCAGTATCCTTTCTTTTATCTGTATAACTGATTTTTGTGCATTTATTTTCACATTTATTTGTGAATTGTGGCAGCAAGGCAAAAGGAACATAATTATAAAAAGAGAGTGCAGTAATTTCAGAAGGGGATGAAAATGGGAGACGAAGACATGGACATTATTTAATCCGATAGCATTTACAAAATTAACATGCACTTCTGGAACCCACCTAAAGCAGCCTTTAGTCTTTCCACAATCATCTATACGTATTTTTGCAAAAGGATCCACAGGAGGAGGGGATGGGAAAGCATAACCTACAACACAAAAATACAAACTACCACTAATATGATGATCAATAAAATATGAGTTATTCAATAACATATTAGGTACAGGTATAATTCTTGCCTGAGAAATATAAATTATTTTTACTTCATCTCACTGTCATGAAACAAGTTATTATAATTGTATACTTATTCACTTGCAATAAAAAGATTGCCTTGAAAACGACTTCCCTAGTGAAAAATCAATGCTCAATTGGAAATCATAATATATTGCTGAACAAACATTTCCCTTTTGCTTTGAAGTTAGAAAACGAAATTCAACCTAACAGGCGACATTAATGAATGGTACTAAACGTTTTGTATGCTATGTTCCAATTTTCTACCAATTGGCAGGATGAGCAAGAAGTGGTTGCTTCTGGTGGTTCCATGATTTATTGTTCAGATCTGGAAAGACATATGATTAACTCCACTCAAAAGGCTTTCCATGTACATGACTTGGATAATGATAATGATAAAACATGACATGCCCAACAATGCGCAGAGCACAACGGCAGCTGAATTTGTATTTAGAGATATCATCAAAAATTACAGTGATCAACATGCTCCAGGGATTGGTGAATTTCTGTTTATTAACGTAACTAAGAGGTTAGCACAGGAAGGTGGTGCTGAGGAAAGAGATCATCAATGATCTTATTGACTAACCGAGCAGACACTAGCGGACAATTGGTCGACCCCGTGCTTCCATACGTGAAATTCCCTGATACAAATGTAACGACCAGCAAACGATAAACGAACAAGTGGGGAACGAAATAGGGCCTTTTAATTTCACTGATTCTCATCCCCACTGCTGGTACCAACTGGAATGTTTTCCTTATTTCGCATCTTTTCATTCTGTGAACCCGCAAATATGTTTTAGCAAGCACCACGTTTAGAAAGGTACAGCGAGAAACACGGGATGCGAGTGATAATTAACAAGATTAACGTGACCGAAATGAAAATTTGACAGAAACCTCGGGGTAAAACGCCAATCGATGATTCAGAGTAATACATTGTGATGGATGAAAATGTCACTTCCCATGATGCTGAAACAGGGCACCAGTTAAAATCTGCAGAAATAGAACAATTAAGTACACAGATCACTGGTGGGAACTGCAAATATTGACGCGGGGAATTATAGATTCTTTCTTACAAAAGCGTACTTCTCTTCTTCGTTACAATGAAAGGACTGCACCAACCTTCATCCCCCCAGTAGCGCGGCTCTAACAATTCCGCCGCAAACGTGCTGTAGGACTCCTGGTGCCTGTCGGCGACGCCGCTCTTCTCCAGCTCTTCCCAGGCCACCCTGCCCGGCTCGTCCAGCTCCTGCTCCCCCGCCACCGCGCTCCCCGGGACCGCATCCTCGCCCGCAGCAGCGCAGGCGACCACACAGGCGATCAACGCGAACATGGTAACGCCGGGCATCCAGCGATGGGGCAGGCTGGGCACAGACAACCTTGATGTGAGCATCGTGCAGAGACACGCTTGCCCCGGACTTGTTTGCGTTAAACACCCCATGGCTCGTCCTCGCAGCCCGGAGCCGGCTGCGCACGCGTAGTGCCCATGCCCAGCCTGTAGCAGCCGTCAGTGCCGGTCCCTCCACCCTCACCCCCCTCTCCCCCTCTCTTCCCCCCTCACCCCCTCTCCCTCCCTTCCCCCCTCTCCCCCTCTCTCCCCCTCCCTTCCCCCCTCTCCCTCCACCCTCCTCCCCCTCTCCCTCCACCCTCCTCCCCCTCTCCCTCCACCCTCACCCCCTCTCTCCCCCTCCCTTCCCCCCTCTCCCTCCACCCCCCCTCTCCCTCCACCCCCCCGTCTCCCTCCACCCCCCCTCTCCCTCCACACCCCCCCCCCTCCCTCCACACCCCCCCTCTCCCTCCACCCCCCCCTCTCCCTCCACCCACCCCCCTCCCCCTCCCTTCCCCCCCCCCCTCCACCCCCCTCTCCCTCCCTTCCCCCCTCCCCTCCACCCCCCTTCCCCCCTCCCTCTCCCCGTCCCCTCCACCCCCCCTCTCTACCCCCTTCCCCCCTCTCTCTCATGGGTCGCCAAGCAGGTCAGTTAGAGTTGGTGTCAGCGGCTAGTACAGGGGGACGACGAGTAAACAACAGACCACTTCAGGTAGACACAAAAAACTGGAGTAACTCAGCAGGTCAGACAGCATCTGTGGAGAAAAGGAATAGGTGACGTTTCGTGTCGAGACCCTTCTTCAGACTGAGAGTCAGGGGAAAGGGAAACGAGATATAGAACAAATGAATGAAAGATAGGCAAAACAAATAAAGATGATAAAGGAAACAGGCCATTGCTAGCTCGGGGACCAGGTGAAAACAAACAAGTAACGGGCAATGGGTCTCAACAAGACCACTTTAAAGCTAGTACGATTTGGGTGGGAAAGGGGGGGGGGGGGGTGCAGGGGTTACTTGAAGTTAGGGAAATCAAACATTATACCGCTGGACAGGCAACATCTCTGGAGAGAAGGAATGGGTGACGTTTCGGGTCGAGACCCTTCTTCAGTCTGAAGAAACGTCACCCATTCCTCCTCTCCAGAGATGCTGCTTGTCCAGCTGAGTTACTCCAGTACTTTGTGTCTATCTTTGATTTAAACCAGCGTCTGCAGTTCTTTCCTACACATTATACCGCTGCGTTGTAAGCTGCCCAAGCAAAATATGAGATGCTGTTCCTCCAATTTGCAGTTAGCCTCACTAACAATGGAGGAGGCCCAGGACAGAAAGGTCAGTGTGAGAATGGGAATTATATTGTTTGGCAACCAGTAGATCAGTAAGGTCTAGGCGGACTGGGTGAAGGTGTTCAGCGAAACGATCGCCCAGTCTACGTTTGGTCACGCCGATGTATAAGAATCCACACTTTGAACAACGGATACAGTAGATGAAGTTGAGGAGGTGCAAGTGAACCTCTGCCTAACCTGAAAGCATTGCCAGGGTCCCTGGACAAAGTCGAGGGAGGAGTTACAGGGACAGGTGGTGCTTCTCCTGCAGTTGCGAGGGAAGGTACCTGGGTAGGCAGAGATTTGGGTGGGAAGGGATGTGTTAACCATGGAGTCGTGGAGGGAACAGCTTCTGTAGAAGGCGGAAAGGGGTGGAGATGAGAAGATGTGACTAGCGGTGGGATCCCATGGGAGGTGGTGAAAATGTCGGAGGATTACGTGTTGTATGCAACGGCTTATGTTGTGAAAGGTAAGGACTAGAGGGACTCTGTCCCTGTTACGACTAAAGGGAGGGGGAGCAAGAGCGGAGCTGCGGGGTACGGAGGAGATGAGGTATGAGGGCCTCATCTATGATGAAAGAGGGGAACCCCTGTTCCCTGAAGAATGAGGACATCTTGGATGTCCTAGTATGGAATACCTCATCTTGGGCACAGATGCAGCATAGCAGAGGAATTGGGAGTAGGGGATGGATCATCCTCTATGATAATCCTCAACACTGGTGCTCTGCAAGGATGTGTTCTCAGCCCTCTTCTTTACTCCTTGTACACCCACAACTGTGCAACCATGTACAGATCTAATTCAATTTTCAAATTCGCATACGACACCACCATTGTGGGCCGGATATCAAATAATGATGAGACTGAGTACAGGAAGGAGATTGAGAACCTCGTGTTCTGGTGTCAAGACATTAACCTTTTCTATCAATGTCAGCAAGACAACAGAGATAGTGAACGACTTCAGGCAGCGACGTGGTACATATATCCCAGTTTGTATTGACGACACCGATAGATATTGTTGAAAATATCAGATTCCTAGGATTCAATATCACCAACAACGTCTCCTAGACCACCCATATTGAAGCAACAATCAAGAAAGCACACCAATGCCTCTACTTCCTTAGAAGACAGGAAGTTTGGCATGTCCCCGACAACTCTCGCCAACTTCTACAGATGCACCATAGCAAGCATTTTAACAGGATGCATCACAGCTTGGTTTGGGAAGAGCTTCATCCAAGACCTCGAGAAATTGAAGCGAGTCTTTGCAGGAAGTGGAGTAGGGACCTCCTATTCATAGATGACATCTCTGCTTTTAATACCATTATACCATCCAAGCTCATCACCAAATCATGAGAGGAATAGATCGGGTCAATGCACAGATTATCTTGCCCAAAGTAGGAGAATCTAGGACAAGAGAACATTGGTTTAAGGTGAAGGGGAAAAGATTTAACAGGAATCTGAGGGAGAACCTTTTCACACAAAGGGTGGTGGGGGTATGAAACAAGCTGCCAGAGGAGGTGGTTGAGGCACATACTATCCCGACATTTAAGAAACAGTTAGACAGGTCATGGATAGGACAGGTTTGGAGAGTTATGGGCCAAACGCTGGCAGGTGGGACTAGTGTAGCTGGGACATGTTGGCCAGTGTGGGCAAGTTAGACCGAAGGACCTGTTTCCACAATGTATCACTCTATGACTATGATGCAGAAAAAAATTACAAAAATGGGTGAAGGAAGGGGGAGTTTCAGTTGGACCACAGATGCGGAGGCTATTCTCCTTTGAGCAAAGGAGGGGTTTTAGTGGATATACTGTAACTACTTTAGAAAGAGTAAACAGATTAGTTCAGTTTAAATTAGAGATACAGCGTGGAAACAGGCCCTTCAGCCCAGAGTCCACACTGACCAGTGATCACCCACACATTAACACTATCCGACGCGCATAAAGGACAATTTACAATTTTACGGAAGCCAATTAACCTACAAACCTGAACGTCTTTGGAGGGTGGGAGGAAACCAAAAATCTCAGAGAAAACCCACGCAAGTCACGGGGAGAGAACATACAAACTGCATACAGACAGCACCCAACGTCAGGATTGAACCCGGGTCTCTGACGCTGTAAAGCTGCAACTCTATTGCTGTGGCACAGTATTTATTTTCCCAAATCTGGGAATCACTGGGAACACCAGCACTATTTTCCCATCTCAAAAGGGAAACATAGTCGACCAGGATTCTGGACTAAAGGAGTGTTGCCATGTGGTGAGTCTAAGAAGGCATCAACCAGGGACCAAAACAAGAACCCGAATGGCTGACGGAGAGGAGTCTGGGAAACCGGCAAAAACAAACGGGTGCACGGCAGGCTGTAACCAGCGCAATGCGGTAAGTCTGCAATTATTCATATCCGGAGAATTGGGAGGCCGGAACCGGGCGACACGACCAGTAAGATAGCAGGCCTAGGAAATCCCATGCAGGAATGTCAGAAATCTATGGAAAGATGTCAGAGAGGTGATCTTTGCAGATCACGCAAATGATGATTAAGGGGAACAGAGAAAGGGAAGCTGTAAGGCAGTAGCCCTATCGCTACGCCACTGTGCCACCCTTATTGATTTTGTACACCTCAATAAGGTAACTCGTCAGACTCCTATGGTCAAAAGAAAGAGTTGCAGCATATCAAATGTCTTGCAATGACTAAAACAGGAAACGTATACAGTACTCCAAGCGTGTTCACACCAACAATGTACAGCTGCATCATGATGTCCCAACTCAATACGCTTTCCAATGAAAGCAAGCATGCCAAATGCCTTCTTCACCATGCTGTCCACCTGATTTTACATGCCAAAGTGCAACACCGCACACTTGTGATAGTTAAATTCCATTTGCCATTCCTTGGCCCACCTTCCCAATTGATCTCGATCCTGTTGTAGATTTAGATATCCTTCCTCGCTTTTGGTGTTGTCCACAAATTTACTAACATTATTGACAACATTGTCATCCAAATCGTTATTGTGTGTAACAAAAAGCATCATCGACCCCTGCAAAACACCACGGGCCACAGGTCTCCAATCAGGGAAAGGCAACCATGCAGGACCATTTTCTTGATCCTGCAAAGATCACCTCTACGACATCTTTCTCTAGATTTCTGACATTCTGATTTGATAAGGGAACTCAAAGTAAAGGAACCATTAGGAGGTAGTGACGATAATATGATAAATTTTAATCTGTAATTTGAGAGGGAGAAGGTTAAATCAGAAGTGTCAGTATTGCAGTTGAATGAAAGGGACTTTGGAGGCATGAGGGCAGACCTGGCCAAAGTTGACTGGAAATGGACCCTAGCAGGGATGACAGTGAAACAGCAATGGCAGGAATTTCTGGGAATAATCCAGAAAATGCAGGATCATTTCATTCCAAAGAGGAAGAAAGATTCTAAGGGGAGTAAGAGGTGACCTTGGCTGACAAGGGAAGTTAAGGACAGTATAAAACTAATAGGGAAGACGTATAACATAGCAAAGATGAGCGGGAAGCCAGAAGATTGGGAAACTTTGCAAGAACAATAGAAGGTAACTAAAAAGGCAATACGGGGAGAAAAGATGAAGTACGAAGGTAAGCAAGCCAAGAAAATAAAGGAGGATAGTAAAAGCTTCTTTATGTATGTGAAAAGGAAATGATTAATCAAGACAAATGTGGGTCCCTTGAAGACAGAAACAGGTGCATTTATTATGGGGAACAAGGAAATGGCAGATGTGTTGAACATGTACTTTGGTTCTGTCTTCACTAAGGAAGACACAAACAATCTCCCAGATTTATTAGGGGACAGAGGATCTAGGGTGACAGAGGAATTGAAGGAAATCCACATTAGTTTGGAAATGGTGTTATAGAGTCATAGATTAATAGTGCGGAAACAGGCCCATCAGCCCAATTCACCAACAATGTCACAGCTACACTAGTCCCACTTGCCTGCACTTGGTCCATAACCCTCCAAACCTGTCCTATCCATGTACCTGTCCACCTGCTTCTTAAACGATGGGATAATCCCAGTCCTAAATACCTCCTCTGGCAGTTTGTTCCATACACCCACTGTGTGAAAAAGTTACATCTTGGATTCCTATTAAATCTTTTCCACTTCACCTTGAACATATGTCCTCTAGTCCTCGATTTCCTTACTCTGGGTAAAAGACTCTCTGTGCATCTACCCGATCTATTCCTCTCATGATTTTGTATACCTCTGTAAGATCTCCCCTCATCCTCCTATGCTCCATGGAATAGAGACCCAGTCTACTCAACCTCTCCCTATAGCTCACACCCTCTAGTCCTGGCAACATCCTCGTAAATCTTTTCTGAACCTTTTCACGCTTGACAATATCTTTCCTATAACATGGTGCCCAGAACTGAACACAATATTCTAAATGAGGTCTCACCAATGTCTTATACAACTGCAACATGACCTCCCAACTTCTAGACTCAATACTCTGACTGATGAAGGCCAAAGTGCCAAAAGCCGTTTTGACTACTATCTACCTGCGACTCAACCTTCAAGGAACCATGCTGCAATTGTTCACAGACCTTCACTATCTGCAAAACCACTAACTTTTGTATCATCAGCAAACTAGCTAATCTTGCCCTGTATATTCTCATCCAAATCATTGATGTAGATGACAAACAGCACCGAACCTTGTGGCACACCACTAGTCACAGACCTCCATTCTGAGAAGCAACCTCCCATCATCACCCTCTGCTTCCTTCCATGGAACCAATTTGCTATCCATTCAGCTATCTCTCCTTGGATCCCATTAGATATAACCTTCCAGAGCAGCCACCTTGTCGAACGCCTTACTAAAGTCCATGTACACAACATCTACAGCTCTACCTTCATCAACCTTTTTCCTCACGTCTTCAAAAATATTAATCAGATTTGAAACACGACCTCCCACGTACAAAACCATGCTGACTGTCCCTAATCAGCCCTTGCCCATCCAAATGCCTGAATATCCTATCCCTCAGAATACTCTCCAGTAACATACCAACTACAGATGTTAAGCTCACCAGCCTATAGTTCCCAACATTTCCCCTGCAGGTATACAAAAGTGCTGGAGAAACTCAGCAGGTGCAGCAGCATCTATGGAGCGAAGGAAATAGGCAACGTTTCGGGCCAAAATCCTTCTTCAGACTTATGTAGGGGGGGGGGGGGGGGGGGGGGGGGGGGAGAAGAAAGGAAAAAGGAAGAGGAGGAGCCCGAGGGCTGAGGGAGAGCTGAGAAGGGGAGGAGACAGCAAGGGCTACCGGAAATTGGTGAATTCAATGTTTATGCCATTAGGGTGCAGACTGCCCGTGGAATATGAGGTGCTGCTCCTCCAATTTCCGGTGGTGCTCACTCTGGCCATGGAGGAGGCCCAGGACAGAGAGGTCGGATTCGGAATGGGAGGGGGAGTTGAAGTGCTGAGCCACCGGGAGATCAGGTTGGTTAATGCGGACCGAGCTGAGGTGTTCGGCGAAACGATCGCCAAGCCTACGCTTGGTCTCACCGATGTAGATCAGCTGACATCTAGAGCAGCGGATGCAATAGATGAGGTTGGAGGAGATGCAGGTGAACCTCTGTCGTACCTGGAACGACTGCTTGGGTCCTTGAATGAAGTCGAGGGGGGAGGTAAAGCGACAGGTGTAGCACCTCTTGCGGTTGCAAGGGAAAGTGCCCGGGGAGGGGGTGGTGCGGGAGGGAAGGGAAGAATTGACCAGGGAGTTACGGAGGGAGCGGTCTTTGCGGAAAGCAGACAGGGGCGGAGATGGGAAGATGTGGCGAGTGGTGGGGCCACGTTGGAGGTGACGAAAATGATGGAGGACTATTTGTGTGTGACGGCTAGTGGGGTGAAAGGTGAGGACTAGGGGGACTCTGCCCTTGTTACGAGTGGGGGGATGGGGAGAGAGCAGTGTTACGTGGTATGGAAGAGACCCTGGTGAGAGCCTCATCTATAGTAGGGGAGGGGAACCCCTGTTCCCTGCAGCCCTTCTTGAAAAGAGGCACAACATTTGCCCCCTCCAATCCTCTGGCACCTCTCCTGTATTTAAGGACAACTCATAAATTTCAACCAGGGTTGCCGCAATTTCCTCTCTAGTTTCCCGCAATGTCCTCGGATATATCTGATCAGGCCCCGGAGATTGTCTAACTTACAACAGTATCTTCAGTACTTCCTTGACAGTAACCCTAACTGCTCACATGACTCATGTTGGGTAGACTGATGGGACTGAAGGCTGATAAATCCCCGGGCCTGATGGTCTGCATCCTAGGGTACTCAAGGAGGTGGCTCTACAAATCGTGGATGCATTAATGATCATTTTCCAATGTTCGATAGATTCTGGATCAGTTCCTGTGGATCATGGGCAGAGATCCCGGGGGGACAGGGAGGGGGGGGCACGTCCCTCCCATGTTTTAAGAGGTGGGGGACAAACCCCCCCCCCCCTCATGTTTTGTAATCTGAATTTTGAAATTCGGTGAAAATAAATGTATTAAAATCTCCGCTTTCCGCTAGACAGTCAGGGGTGTTACTGTTAAGCACTTGTTAAATGTCACTATTTTAATATCATATTAACACAATGTGTCACCAATTGAGTTTTGACCTTCAAGTATTACTGAAGGAATTCACAGAGAATTTCTTAAAGCTGTCTGATACGGGTACAATTACCATTTGAACTAATTGGATGTATTGGTGGATGGGAAAGATTTAAACGGGTATCGGATTTAAACGGGTCAGGTCATTAAGGGCTCCGGTCAAACGGGTTTTCTGGTGGGCTTGCAGGTAAGTCCCTCATTCACGGTCACTCACGTTATTTAGTTTTTTTTTTTCCATCTCTCTCTCTCTCCCCCCCCCCCCCTCCAAGGTTGGTTCTTCTGCTTGCCTTTATTTGCTTCAGTTTTATTTGTTTGTGTTATTTATCACATTGTAGCTTTTGAAAGATTCAAGCGAGTATCAGACGCTTTCTAAGGGCAGAATCGGCCCGATCACGGGGCCTTTGAAGCTGCTGTTGCTGGAGTTCGGAGTCCTACAGGGCCCACGGCTGAAGCCTCCAAAGGTAGGTAGGTAGGTAGGTAGGTAGGTGGTGGGGTGGGGGGTGGGATGTGTGTGTGTGTCCATGTTTTCATCATGATTTTGAAGCTAATGTTATTCGGCTTTTTAAGAAAGGAGGGAGAGAGAAAACAGGGAATTATAGACCAGTTAGCCTGACATCGGTGGTGGGGAAGATGCTGGATTCAATTATTAAAGATGCAATAGCAGCGCATTTGGATAGCAGTAACAGGGTCGGTCCGTCAGCATGGATTTATGAAGGGGAAATCTTGCTTGACTAATCTTCTGGAATTTTTAGAAGATGTAACAAGTAAAATGGATAAGGGAGAGCCAATGGATGTAGTGTATCTGGACTTTAACGAAGCCTTTGATAAGGTCCCACACAGGAGATTAGTGGGCAAAATTAGAGCACAGGGTATTGGGGGTAAGGTATTGACATGGATAGAAAATTGTTCGCAGACAGGAAATAAAGAGTAGCAATTAACAGGATTAACAGATTCAGCCTTTCAGAATGGCAGGCAGTGACTAGTGGGGTGCCGCAAGGCTTGGTGCTGGGACTGCAGCTATTTTTTACAATATACATTAATGATTTAGATGAAGGAATTAAAAGTAACATTAGCAAATTTGCAGATAACACAATGCTGGGTGGCAGTGTGAACTGTGAAGAGAATGCTATGAGGATGTAGGGTGACTTGGGTAGGTTGGGTGAGTGGGCAGATGCATGGCAGATGCAGTATAATGTGGATAAATATGAGGTTATCCACTTTGATAGCAAGAACAAGAAGGCAGATTATTATCTGAATAGTGTCAGATTAGGAAAAGGGGAAATTGCAACGAGACCTGGGTGTCCTTGTACATCAGTCACTGAAAGTAAGCATGCAGGTACAGCAGGGAGTGAAGAAAGCTAATGGCATGTGGGCCTTCATAACGAGCGGATTTGAGTATAGGACCAAAGAAGTCCTTCTGCAGTTGTACAGGGCCCTGGTGAGACCACACCTGGAGTATTGTGTGCAATTTTGGTCTCCTAATTTGAGGAAGAGCATTCTTGCTATTGAGGGAGTGCAGCGTCGGTTCACGAGGTTAATTCCCAGGATGGCGGGACTGTCATATGATGAAAGATTGGAACGACTGGGCTTGTATTCATTGGAATTTAGAAGGATGAGAGGGTATCTTACAGAAACATATAAAATTATTAAGGGATTGGACTAGCTAGATGCAGGAAACATGTTTCCGATGTTGGGGGAGTCCGGAACCAGGGGCCACAGTTTAAGAGTAAGGGGTAGGCCATTTAAAACTGAGATGAGGAAAAACCTTTTCACCCGTGGAAGTTGTGAATTTGTGGAATTCTCTGCCTCAGAAGGCCGATTCACTGACTGCATTCAAAAGTGAGTTAGAGCTCTTGGAGCTAGCGGAATCAAGGGATATGGGGAGAAGGCAGGAACGGGGTCCTGATTGTGAATGAACAGCCATGATCACATTGAGTGGCGGTGCTCTTGACGCCGAATGGCCTCCTCCTGCACCTATTTTCTACATTTCTATATTTAAAAAATGAGGATGAAAGATTCCAGAAGAATAAGACGACCATGGCTGACAAGGGAGTTGACAACATAAAAGCAAAAGAGGGCATACAGTATAACATTGCAAAGATTAGTAGGAAGCCAGAGGATTGGGATGTTTTTAAAGAACAACAAAAGGTAACTAAAAGGCAATATGGAGAGAAAACATGGAGTAAGCTAGCCAATAATATAAAAGAGGATAGCAAGAGATTCTACAGATATATGAAGAGTAAAAAAGAGGCAAGAGTGGACATTGGGCCACTGGGGGATGATGCAGGAGAAGTGATAATCGGAAATCAAGAAATGGCAGAGGAATTGAATAACTTATTTGCATGTCTTCACAGTGGAAGACACCAGCAGTGTATTTGTAATCCTAGAGAGTAAGGGGTGGACATTTGTGGAGTGGCGATTACCAAGGAGAAGGTGCTAGGACAACTGAAAGGCCTGAGGTTAGATAAGTCACCTGGACTGCACCCCAATGTTCTGAAGGAGGTGGCCTCAGAGATTGTGGAGCCATTAGTTGTGATATTTCACGAATCACTAGAATTAGGAGTGGTTCCTGAAGATTGGAAAATTGCCAATATCACCCCGCTGTACAAGGGAGCAAAGGCTGGTTAGCCCCACTTCACTGGTTGGTAAGATTTTAGAGTCAATTATAAAGGATGACGTTATGCAGTACTTTACAATCAAATAGGCCAAAGTCAGCATGGTTTTGTGAAGGGAAGATCTTGCCTGACTTCCTTAACTTCAATATATTTTCTTATGAAAACAATCAGTACTCATTTTCAAACATTACCACATCTTCCATCCCTATGCTCAGGCTCTCTTTTTGGTTTCTCATTTACTTTTATTATAAATGTTAATAGTATTTCCAGTTAAATTTAATTTCTAGAAGCTCAAGAAATTCTGTTCAAAAAACAGATACTGCTACTAATTGTATCCAAATATTTAGTGAAGATAACCAAGGGTGCAGTGGTAGAGTTGCTGCCTTACAATGCCTACAGCGCCAGAGACCTGGGTTTGATCCTGACAACGGGTGCTGTCTGTACGGAGTTTGTACGTTCTCCCTGTGGCCGCGTGGGTTTTCTCCAAGATCTTCGGTTTCCTCCCACTCGACGTACAGGTTTGTAGGTTAATTGACTTGGTTTAAAAGTAAATTGTCCCTAGTCCATAATGTGTGTAGGGTAGTGTTAGTGTGCGGGAATCGCTGGTCGGTGCGGACTCAGTGGGCCGAAGGGCCTGTTTCCATGCTGTATCTCTAATCTAAATTAAACTAAACAAGGGGGCAAGTTAATTAGTCTTAGTTATTGTCCAAGGAGGGTCTGTTATTTGTTAGCGTTGCTTTGACAGGTAATCTGGAGAAGAATTATGAGAACTTCAGCCTGCAGTAGGAATGAATCTAGTTTGGATATTATGGGCTAAATGAAAATTGATCAAATTAATTCCTATTGCATGCTTGTACAAAAAATAATGTTTCCTTCTTTTGAACACCGTAGTTGGAGTGACAGTTGCAGCAAACATTTTTTTCTGGTTGTTATTTCAATACTCTACATGAATAAAATAGGATGACTGTATTCAGATTTCAGAACATTTTATTGGTACACGGTTGTGCATAATCAGCATTGATCAGCACACATAAATAAATGCTATTAGCAGCAGTGTACCACAATGCTAATTTGTAGGGTTGGTACAATATTTGATGCAGGAATTGCACAATAGTCGTCGACATAACCATTAAGTGCTAAATAACTAGTCATAAAAGCAGCACAAGACCAATATCACATGGAGAGAAATTACAGGCTTCCTGATTTAATAAAGAGAAGTTTCATAATGGTACCACACAGATATAAATTACTCTTTTCAAACATCATTCTGAAAATGCAACCCACCAAAAATTAATCAATCAGGTACAACCGTCGTGATGTACAATTCAGTATTCATATTTTACAATTTCTGTCAAAAATTATTCAAGTATCATCCCTCGAGAATTGGTTTCCAATGAAAACAATAAATAAAATTATATCAATTTAAAAGAAAAAACAATTCTAAAGCTTACATATGTTAGAATGTCTTTAAGGAAGCTCAACTTAAATATTATTTCCCTGTAGAAATATTCTACTTTTGAGGAGTTGAGCATCCTTCCTTCCTTAACATTTTAATAACAAATGACCCATTGATTTACTGTGAAACTTTACTACAGTGGAAATAACAGTACATAACATGGTGCACATTAAGAAACTAAGTACAAAACCTTATGTTCTGACTGTATTTAACAGTGATTTAAGGTAAATACCAAATATAAATGACATTGAACTTTACCTCCACCAATTTGTGGGCTACTCATTAAAAAGTTTCAGTTAAATGCAATCTTGCGGCCTCTGTCTATGGCTGAATGGGTAAATGTGTTACATAAAATTAGACGCCAGTTCAGATGGTTCTGTGCACATATTACCAACCTCTGCTGACCATGATTAATTACCATTGACTTCAAGTTACCGAGAAAAGGATTTGGGAAGGAGAAAGAAAATGGTAATGGACTGCGCAAGGGCAGGTTGTACTATATGCTCTCCAGTCAAATAGAGGATCACCCTTTATGGAGGAAGAGACATATTCTTATATATGACATATTCATATATGATATGTACATTCTTATGTACATATCAGATTAGAAGAGCCTGAAGTTTATGAGTTGTGCTATCCATGGTCAAAAAGCCTGCTGACTTTACTGTGAAGGCATGTACACAAAATAATGACTGCTTGGATTCTGCAGTGGAGAGCTCCCAGTATCAGTGAAACCAGGTTCCTACATGCCTCATTAGTAAAATAATAAATTCTGAGCATTTATCCTGTTTCATTACTGATTATTGACACGTTCCATTAAAATTCTCCACAATAACACATGCGAAAATTCTAATTTCATTAATACCCAAGGGTGCTGAAATACACGGTATTTTACAGTAGCTCTAAAATTGCTAGATTTATTAAATGTCATTACTTAAAATTAACAAATATTAAGGCCTGTTTTCACTGTAAACATTCCACTTAACAAAATCATTGATATTTTATTGTGTTAATTCAAAAACAAGTAAAAAAAGTTACTTGAAAGTAAAGGCAACAATCTCAAAAATATCAACACTATTTTACAAATTTCCTGAATCATTCACATCTAACCATATTTTATAATGTTTTGGCTCTTTCGCAGGTTCAAAGAAAACATCTATCGTTTGCAATAAAAACATTTATCACAGCAAAAAACAAAATCAGTACTCAACACACCAATCCTTCCTGTAACCACTTTTAGCTTCGGATTTTACATCAATACAATATGAGAAAACGCCAGAGTCACCAATTTGATATTGTTTTCAAATCACATATCATTTTGGCACCTTAACTGATCTGCCTGAGAGATATTTAAATAATTTTACTAACTTTGTGACTGCAAAGATCTAATAGCTAAATTGAAGTTTTTTTTTTTGCCGCTTGCAGAGTTTTACTTTGCATGTCTGACAATGATAGCAGTCTAACTGATACTGATCTGAAGTGGTCTATTATTACAAAACACTTATGAAGTACCATAGAATTATAATGTTATGGTACTACATTGGTTCTTAACATTCAGGCCAACTAATTACATTCCACATTAACAAGAGTGTATCCTTATTTTTGTTAATATATGTTATTTGAGAAATTATGTTATAGTTAAAGAATAAACAGTGCTTCAACCTAAATTATGTTTCTAAATGCCTATTTTTCAGGGTGTTACTCACTACCGAGAAGTCAACTGAACGGCTGATTCAAAAATAAATCATGTCACCAATGATTTTTCTGAGTATAAACATTGACAGTTTTCTGCCAGATCCTTGCTCTGTCTGTTTATCCCCATTCAATAAGAACACAGATTTATAGTAATCGGCTCATGCTGTGACTGTGTAGCAACAAAACGTAAACGTGGTGTATCGGATATCTCCAAAAATGCAGATTGATGATAAACTTCAGAAGGTAAATGTTCTTCGCAAAGCAAATCTTTGCACTAATATATTTACAATAAAAATAAAGCAATCAAGAAATGGCACAAAGAATTACTTAGTGTTTTATCATGTCCTCAAATATTCCAAAGTATTTTATATTGAATGAATAACTTTTGAGATAGAAGCAAACGCAATAACAAATTTGCACCAAGCTCAATCTCATTAACAGTGTATAACCAATAACATTGGTATTTTGTGGCTGTGGTAGAACAAAATGTTGCCATGGGCTCCAGGACTATTCTGATTATTTTTGAATAATGTCACTAGATTATTTACATTTTCCTGAACTAACCTCTGATGAAAGATGCCAATTCTGCAGAGGCACCAAACTAGATTATTTTGTGAATTTTTATGAATTAATAGACCAATTGGGTAAAATCTGGAGAGGGTAAACCTATTCCTTGACAAGACTGCTCCACAAACGCAAAGCTGGGCGCTGAGGCATGAATTTTCAAGAATCACAAATTTTAGGATGCATTACAAAGTTGCATCACAAATGGACTTTTCCTCATGCATAATTTGCCAAATATAATGAATATTGTAAGCGGAATTTCTGATTGAAATTGATCATCTTATTCAACTCTCTATTCCCTCAAGGAAACCAGCACAATATTTAATTACTTTCAGAAGCAACAAAAATGCTTCTGCTAATTAAATAAATATATCTCTGCATTTAAAAGATATCTTTAGGTTGTTATTAAAATGTTGAGTGGATTTGGGATGGATATTAATAATCGTTATTTTAAACAAAAGTAGACTAAAAATGCTGGAGAAACTCAGCGGGTGAGGCAGCATCTATGGAGAAAAGGAGTAGGTGACGTTTCGGGTCGAGACCCTTCTTCAGACTCTTTAAACAAAATCTTTCCCAAACTGTTACATGAGAATGCATTAACGAGGATGAAGGAAATGGTTGCCTAATGATTACTAATTACGGTGATTAAATAGTACAAACGTATTAATAAATGAGAATTGAAAAACTGCTGTTTCTAAAATCAGAAATAAAAACAGATTATGCTTATTCAGCAGGTCAGATGGCTTCTATGAAAAGAGAAACAGAATTAACATTTAAGGTCAAAGACCCTTCACCTCTTGGTGAAGTATGTTTGTGGGCCACCTGCTTCTTTCTTCTATAAAAGAAAGCTTGCTTCTTCCATAAAAGATGAAATATATAAAATGAAATTTCATTTCAATGCATAGTTTTTTATTGCACAGAATTCAATATATGATGATAAAAAACAAGGTTTCCCAGT
Source organism: Amblyraja radiata (assembly GCF_010909765.2). Classification (NCBI taxonomy): domain Eukaryota; kingdom Metazoa; phylum Chordata; class Chondrichthyes; order Rajiformes; family Rajidae; genus Amblyraja; species Amblyraja radiata. The sequence goes on from NC_045957.1 coordinate 84,644,430, forward strand.
AGTTCAGTGGCCAAATATAATGCAAACAGCTGCAGAAATTTAGTGGTTTTGTGGTCAATCTTGTGTTGAGTCTAGGATATGCAGCAAATTACTGCAGCAGCTCCCCATTAAAGACACGTGAAAGCAATTACATTACATTTTTGTTACAGATTAATATCCCTGCTAGTTCGCACAAGTAAATCTTGACCATTAGAAAGGGTTATTTTTTAACAATTTCATGATCACCTTTCCTTTCACTATGCCAGTGAGGTACACATAAAGTTCTGGATATGAAGAATAGATCAATCATAATCATATACAGAAGTATTAATAATTTAGGTGGGATCTAGCATCAGAAAGTTCACACTCATTAACATCAGAATATAAAGTTAAGGTGGACATCTGCATAAGATTTTGAAGGTGCCTCATGAAAGATGGACATTGAGATACACCATGAACATCAGAATGCTGCCTAGAAGGAAAAAAAAATCCCAAAATGAAGAAATATTGATAAAATTGAGTTATAAAATTGCAGATTAGTTGATATACAGAAGCGTTTTAAAATTATGAAAAATTATGAAAGAATGTAACAAGTAGTGGAGAAGCGGAAATATCTCATTTTTATAAATATGGGAAATGGGTTTGAGATTAAATTCAAAGCATTTAAAACAGAAAACCAGAGAATTTTTACAGGGAAAATTATTACAGAGATTATGGACAAACCAGAAAATATATCAACTTCAGACTTGATAGACATGAAATAAAGAGGGTTAACAAAATATGATGGCTATTTGGGGAAATGTAATTATACCATGCACATCGAAGGAAAATCTCAACAAAGATTGATCATCCAATACTGTCGCCTTTTAATGTTAATTGACGTCCTTGTCCCAATCAGATCCCGGTTCACCCGGATGACGTGTCCAAGACGGCGATCATCACGCCATTCGGGCTTTATGAGTTTATTCGGATGCCGTTCGGCCTCAAAAACGCTGCACAGGCCTTTCAGCGCCTCATGGACGGGGTTTGTCGCGACCTCGAATTGGTGTTCGTGTACCTGGACGACATCCTGGTGGCCAGCCGCTCGCAACAGGAACACTGCGCTCACCTTCGGCAGCTCTGTCAGCGGCTCAGCGAGCATGGTTTGGCCATCAACCTGGACAAGTGCCGTTTTGGGGTAAACGAAATTGACTTCCTCGGCCACCGCGTGACTGCACAAGGCGCGGTTCCCCTGCCTGACAGGGTCGACGCCATCCGTCGGTTTCCCCGCCCACGCACGGTGCGTGGCCTGCAGGAATTTGTCGGCATGGTGGCATTCTACCATCGTTTCGTGCCATCCGCGGCCCACATCATGCGGCCCCTGTATCAACTTCTGGTGGGTGGGCAGCACAAGAGCGTTGAGTGGACCCACGAGGCGGAGGCAGCTTTTGACGGCGCGAAGGAGGCCCTTGCTCGGGCCGTACTGCTGGTGCACCCGCGGGAAGATGCCCCGACTGCTCTCACGGTGGACGCCTCGGAGTCGGCGGTTGGTGCTGTGCTGGAGCAGCTGACGGGCGGAGGTTGGCGGCCCCTGGCCTTCTTCAGTCGGCACCTCAACCGTGCGCAGACCAAATACAGCGCGTTCGATTGTGAGCTCCTGGCTCTGTACCTGGCTGTGCGCCATTTTCGCTACTTCCTGGAGGGCCGCCCGTTCACCGCCTACACCGACCATAAGCCGCTCACTTTTGCCCTGGCGAAGGTTTCCGACCTCTGGTCCGCACGACAGCAGCGGCAATTGGCCTACATATCGGAGTATACGACATCCATCCGCTACATCAAGGGGAAAGAGAACCGGGTGGCCGACGCATTGTCCCGCCCCACTATCAACGCCGTGTTCGAGGTGGCGCCCGGAATTGACTATTCTGCTCTGGCGGCGGCACAGCTCACGGACGATGAGGTGCCCGCCTACCGGACTGCCATCTCCGGCCTCCGCCTTGAGGATGTCCCTCTCGGTCCTGGGGGAGTGACAATCCTGTGCGATGTGTCGTCCGGTCAGCCGCGCCCCATCGTCCCTGCCACCTGGCGCCGGAGGGTGTTCGAGGTGATCCACGGACTGGCTCACCCATCAATCCTGGCGACAACGGCACTGGTGGCCGCTCGTTTCATGTGGCACGGTCTGCGCAAGCAGGTTGCCCATTGGGCTCGCACCTGCATTCCGTGCCAGACGGCAAAAATCCAGCGCCATGTCCGCGCACCTCTCCAGGAGTTTGGCCCACCTCACAGGCGATTCGACCATCTCCACGTGGACATTGTGGGGCCTCTTCCGCCGTCGCGGGGCATCACCCACCTTCTGACAATGGTGGACCGCTTCACACGGTGGCCGGAGGCCATTCCGTTGGCTGACACTTCAACGGCTACGTGTGCTCGTGCGTTGTCCGCGCACTGGATTGCTCGCTTCGGGGTGCCGGCGCACATCTCCTCAGGCCTGGGGGCCACAGTTCACCTCCGAGCTGTGGTCAGCCATGGCGCGCTTGCTGGGTGTGCGGCTGCACCACACCACGGCTTACCACCCGCAAGCTAACGGTCTGGTGGAGAGGTTCCACCGGCAGCTAAAGGCGGCATTGAAGGCACGACTCTCCGGCCCGGACTGGATGGACGAGTTGCCGTGGGTCATGCTGGGCATCCAGACCGCTCCCAAAGAGGACTTGGCCTCATCATCGGCGGAGCTCGTGTACGGATCGCCACTCACAGTGCCCGGGGAGTTCATGCCGTTGGCGCCGGAGCAGCAGGGAACGCCCTCCTCCACCCTTCAACGCCTTCGCGAGCAAGTTGGCAGGCTCGCACCCGTCCCGACGTCCCGCCATGGGACATTTCGCCCACACGTGCCATTGGCCCTCACGGACTGCCCGTATGTTTTCCTGCGCCGTGATGCCCACCGGACGCCACTCCAGAGGCCATACGAGGGCCCGTTCCGGGTGCTGGAACACGGGCAGTCGACTTTTGTCCTGGACATGGGGGGCCGGCTGGAGGCCGTGTCGATTGACCGTTTGAAGCCGGCGCACCTGGACATTGACCAGCATGGTCCCGCCCAACCTCGGCCCCGAGGGCGCCCCCCCTCACGACTCCCTCCACCTGTCACTCCATCTGTCCTTCCGCCGGTCCCTCGACCTGTCCCTCCACCTACGCCCCCGCAAGCCCCGGGATCTGCTGACTTCCGCACGCGGGCCGGCCGGGTCGTGCGCCCGCCGGTGCGTTTTGTGCCTCTGGTTCTGGGGGGGGGGGGGTCCTGTGGCGGCTCCTAAGGGTCGTGCCATCATACTGCCGAACCCCTCGGCACAGGAGTGGTGCAGTCCGGAGGCGGCCCTCAGCCGGAGGGCTTAAAAGGCAGGGGTTTGGGTGCCATCTTCCTCTAGTTTCGTCTTCCCTACAACCGGGAGGAATATAATAAAGGTGCTTCTCAAAACACTGGACTTCGTGCCTCCTTTCGAGACCCACGCACCACATCCTTGTATTTTCTGTTTTAAGGTCTGAATTTTGGCATTGTAGATATTTTCATCGTCATATCCCTTTATAACTTCGTGTAGTACCTTTCTATTTGACGACAATAACATAATTGGAAGGTTACCAATTGTAAAAGTAAATATTCTGCACTGACATTGTGCATTTGAAAACACAAAATACCCAATGTTGTTAGTTTGATTTTGTCCAATAACTTGTATCAATAACTTCAGTCTGAAGAAGGGTGACGACCTGAAACGTCACCCATTCCTTCCCTCCAGAGATGCTGCCTGTCCCACCGAGTTATTCCAGCATTTTGTGTCTATCTTCGGTTTAAACCAGCTTCTGCAGTTCCTTCCTACACAACCTGAATCTAAATCTAGCTGAAATATGTCTAAAATCTATGGGCCTGTTGAGTTATATTTGTATTAAAATACTTGAGTTAATGCTTACCATTTCAACACATTTGTTTACATGGTATAGCAATATGAGTGAATACTTTCAAATTTGTTAAATGAATTAAAAAAAAGATAACCATCTCGAAGAAAATTAAATAGAAAAATGATGAATTAAATATAGATTTTGTAATTTATGTTTTAAATTATTTCATTTTGTGATATTTTACACTTCGCAAGTATTTCTATTAAGCACCGATAACCTCCAAAATTTCTGATTCTATTGGCAGAACAATTTGTATTTTAGATTATTAAATATACCAATTTCATCTTAAAACACTTTAACAATCATCACAGCAAATCTTTTCTCAAAGTGTATTATTTACAATAAAGTATTTAAAAGCACAATATTTTGTTTGCCTTCTGTTGGTACTAACTGGCATCTGCAAACATATCAGAAAAACATAGCCAGTATCTTTCTGGAAAATGATTAATGAGCTATTTAACAAGTCTACTGTTCTCATAGTGGATGTCACAGTACTGGAATATTTCCCCTTATAATTGAGAAAGGGGAATATTCTAATGGAAACCAAATAATCCTAAAACATCAGCACTGTAAATATCTTCTGGAGCAATGGTAATCATAGTTGTGATTCTGAAGCTACATTCACTATCACCATCAACTACTGTATACCCTGTGCACCAATCCACCAAATATAAAAACATACAGCAGTCCACAAGGAGAATGCAAATGATTCTTCAAAGATTTGGTTTTAACTGATGTCTTTGTATTAGCAGTGTATAATGGGAAATGTGGTATCATTACTATTCTCTAGTACAATAACATTTCATATTCCAATAAAACTGACAGATTTCTATACTAGAACAACAAGCAATAACGAGCCAAAAGCAGCTCATGAGTCACAATCTGAGCATCTCTGCTCTACAGGTTCTCCCAATTATCTGCAAAATGTTGGTTAGGAACCTATGGTTTGAGGTTTCTACCAAAGTTTTGCAGGCCAAAAGGAAGACTTCAACACCCATTCACACACCCTGTCCGAAGAATATCTCGGCAAACTAGACCAGGTAAACTTTTAGAAAACAACATTGGAAATTTGAGGCAGTTTTATGAGCCTTACTGTAACACTAAACAATTCTGCATTAGTATCAATAAAGTATATGATAGCCCAATGATAGTAGTGATTTCCTTGAGCGCTTGTTCAGAAAACTATAGAAAAACAACTAATTTGATAAATCCTTAAATTTGATTTTCAAAAATATCATTTAAACCACAACATTAATGTACCTGAACTGTTCAAAAATCCATCTTGCTGCAAAACTGCCTAGATTTACTGGATAAGTATTTGAAAATAAGTTTAAATTGAATACAGGGCATTTTGTCAACTTTTCTTTTGGAGAATACAGGACCTTTTTATAAAGGGATTTTTTTTTCTTGGTTTCAATTTTTTTTTGTGTTCTATTAACATTCTATGATTTGTATGTTAAGCACAAATATTAGTCCAAGGCCTGTGGCTTGATGTTAAATTTATCTAGATTACTACATTACGGGAACACGTTAATATGCTAAATACAAATTTGCATATTTAAAAAATCTCAATCCTAGTATTTAGACATTTAATTTGGCTTTAGAATATACAATTTATGTTCAAGTGTGTTTTTCCCCCCATAATATTAAACTTTAACTTAACTCTCACCTTTCACGTAAAACTAATTGTCAAAATGTAGTGGCTCAGAAATAGCTCCAGGTATACAAAGTTACTGTTTTCCACATTCCTATGAAAATATTCTTCAAAATGTAGTGCAAATATAGAGACTTTGTTTCCTTACATCTGAAGTAATATTTGTTGTGAATGGCCTTTTCAACAAAACAAAATTGCACACTGTTGCATTGGCGACACTGGTTACAGAGGCAGTATCAGGGATTAAGCTTATGCTGACCCTTGTAAAGCAAGCCCTTCCTGATTATACCAGGAAAGTAATGTAAACATCGAGTTCAGTGTGATAAAAAAACAGATGTATTTTATGAATCACAATGAAGAAAGTGTAACAAACTACACACATCAAAGCTGCTTTGTCTGACATTCAAAAGGAATGCTGACAAAAGGCACACGGAGGCCCTGGTCCATTTCTGCCACTTGATCCAAACTGCGTTTTCAGAGTTCTGTCATTAAAAGACGTTTCATTATCTTCTCTCGATCCAGCTCACGTCTCAAATTATCGGCACTGCACAAAAAAAGGATAAGCTATTCAGAACACAAATCTAACACATGCATCCAACACTACTGAGCATTGTATAGTAATAACAACATGACAATTTTACACTGGGAATATTAGTATTTGATTTTATTACTTATTTCTAGAGCCAGGATTTTGCCATGTGCCTTTTCATGCCTTTTTTGATGATTTCACCAAGATAATGCCCTGTTCACGATCGAGTGCATAAATCGAGTGCCTTTTTTTGCCGTTTTGCTAAAAGGTCGTGCTATTTTCTCTAGTTGTACTGTGATTACAATGACATTTTCTATGTTAACATGTTAATATTAATGTTATTATTAACGTGTTAACATAATATAACTTACAAGAAAACTTCCACCACCGGGGCGAAACCGGGGGCGCCACCATTGGTCATTCAGTCGTTCATGCCGCTGCCCGCTGGTTCAGTCTTCTCCAAGATCTATTTAAGAAAGAACTGTAGATGCGGGAAAAATCGAAGGCAGACAAAAAATGCTGGAGAAACTCAGCGGGTGAGGCAACATCTATGGAGAAAAGGAATAGGCAATGTTTCGGGTCGAAACCCTTCTTCAGACTGATGTGGGGAGGGTGGGAAAAAGAAAGGAAGAGGCGGAGACAGTAGGACAAGAGAGCTGAGAAGGAGGAGGAGGGAGAAGACAAGGGCTATCTAAAATTAGAGAAGTCAATGTTGATACCATTGGGGTGTGGACTACCCAAGCAAAATACCCAAGTGTTTAAGAAGGAACTGCAGATGCTGGAAAATCGAAGGTACACAGAAAGGCTGGAGAAACTCAGCGGGTGCAGCAGCATCTATGGAGCGAAGGAAATAGGCAACGTTTTGGGCCGAAACCCTTCTTCAGAAATACCCAAGCTTGTCTCCTCACTCCATTTACTGCTGGCTCCAGTCACAAATCTGAGTTTGAGTGATCTGTGCAAGGCATTCATCGATGCTGGAATACGACTGGAAATTGGAAAACAAATCTCTCAGAGGTTTTTTAGAGAAATACACAAAGGAACATAGACCAAGCAAGTCATCATTACGGAAAAATTATGTTGACAGCAACTTCAACATTGTTGTGCGGAAAATTAGAGATGAAGTTGCATGCAACAAAATATGGATCTCAATAGACGAGTCAACCAATGCTGTGGGGAGATATGTTGCCAATGTGGTAATCGGAGGCAGGTCAACCATCAAAGGAGTATTTATTGACATCGGAAGTATTGGAGAAGTCAAACAGCTCAACTATTGTTCAGTTGTTATATCTTCACTTGCTGTACTTTGGCCAGAAAGTATAAAACACAAGAATGTTCTTCTGTTTGTGACCTAAAGTTTTATTCCCCAAAATGTTCCATTTGACATGCTTAGCTCAAGGACTTCATAGAATTGCCAAGCACATATGTAGCTTGCTTCCAAATGTCGATCGCCTAGTTTCCAATGTCAAGAAAATCTTACTCAAAGCAATGTCAAGAAATTCTTCCTCAAAGCAATTGTTCAAGGAAATTGCACCCGAGATTCCGCTACCTCCTCAGCCCGTATTGACTTTGTCACTTGCCTTCGAGGGATTCACGATATCGTCATTAATTAAATATTATAATTTCATAGGATAAACGGAGCACCTGACAGGAGAAATAGCAGTCTTCCAATTTTAATTACCTGTATATACCTCGGGTCCTAAAAAAGTGGTTAATGAGAGAGTTATACAGTTTGGAAATAGGCCTCTGGGCTCAACTCATCCATGTTGACTAGTATGTTCACCTGAGCTAGACTTATTTGCCTGTATTTGTTTCCTATCCCTCTGAACATTTTCTTTCCATGCACCTATTCAAATATCCTTTTAATTATGTAATTGTACCTGCCTCGACCACATACTCTGGTAGCTCGTTCCATATACCCATGTGGAAAAACAGGTTCCTCAGGCTCCATTTAAATTTTCCCTTCTCACCTTAAACCCCATAGTTTCAATTGTCCCTATCCTGGGCAAAAGTTACCATCAACCTTACCCATGTCCCTTTCTATTTATAAACCTCTATAAGGCCATCCCTCTGCATTCCAACAAAAACTGTTTGTGCCTGTAATCTATTCTAATAGCTCAACCCCTTCTCTGGAATCTCTGGAATTCTCTGCCACAGAAGGTAGTTGAGGCCAGTTCATTGGCTATATTTAAGAGGGAGTTAGATGTGGCCCTTGTGGCTAAAGGGATCAGGGGGTATGGCGAGAAGGCAGGTACAGGATATTGAGTTGGATGATCAGCCATGATCATATTGAATGGCGGTGCAGGCTCGAAGGGCTGAATGGCCTACTCCTGCACCTATTTTCTATGTTTCTATGTTTCTAATCCCAGAAAAATATTTTCTACATCCTCACCAGCTTAGTCATACAGTAGTCATACCAGAAGATGAATAACTCACTTGCTTTCTTATAGTTAATTTTTATTTTAACTTAATCAAATATTGGTATATTAGGCTCAAATTTCACTGCACCTTAATTGGTACATGTGATAATAAACTGACCTTGAAACTTTGATTTTAAAACTTATTGTGTCAGAACTTTCCGCAGCCATTCACGTTAATGCCCAAGAAGCTTATAATAATTTTTCAATTATATGAATTATATTTTTCATAAATAAAAGACCTAAGCTCTCAGGACAACGTAATTACTGGGTTATATTGGTCAAGTTAATTTGGCACTTTGGATTATTTTCTCAGATGATTATTATGGATGCCAACCCTGTTTTCCGACTTTAGGACATTTATTTTGTTAGGTCTGGAATGAGAATCTGCTACACCCGATGTAAAATATACCACTCGATAATTTAGAAAATATTTAACTGGTAATTAAATGTAAAATATGTTTGAATATATTTTAAAACAAAATATGAGCAAATACAAAAATCCATTAGAGAACCATTACCTGTCTGTTGAAGATGTGGAATGTTGAACTGGTGGGAGTGGATCACTTAGATACCTAATTGCATGCAAAGGCATTACTGATGTAGAAACTCCTGGATCAGTCATATGTCTTACTGCATGCAAAGGTGTTGCGGATGATTTTCCAGGATCACTTGGATATCTGGTGGCATGCAAAGGTGTTACTGATGATGATACACCTGGTTCAGTCAGGGGCCTTGTGACATGCAAAGGCAGTACTGATGAAGGTTTTCCTGGATCAGTCAGATGCCTGATGCCATGCAAAGTTGTTGCCGATGATTTTCCTGGATTAGTCAAAGGCCTAGTTGCATGTATAAATGTCACTGATGAAGATTTTGATGGGTCATTTGGAGCTCTGACTACATGCAAAGGAGCTGTAGATGAAGATGTTCCAGGTGATGGTGGAAAGTCGTAACACTGCAATATGTTGTCTGTTAATTCAACCTGGAAATAATTGAAAACAATTGTAAGAAATTATGTGAAAAATAGACATCTTCTAGATGCGCTGGGACGCATCCTCAGTGATGTGATCTGGGGTCATCGGGTGTTATTGGTCTCACAACATCAGACACCCTCGCCCAGGCGACCCAGCCGGGGTTGATCAGGCCCCGACTTGCGTCCCAGCAGCAACCGCCCACGGATCAGCCATCTTAATAACTACACTGCAGGGGTTGGGAGATTCTTGTGCGTGGAGGGACTGGGCTCTGTGGGGTGAGTCCTAGTCGGGCTCCTCCTGCATCTCACCATGTTCAAGGCCTGTGAGCTGCACCTCTTTCTCCTTCTGCGAGCATTTCATTCTCGCATGATGGATTTTAAGGCCATGGTGGTATAATATGACTGACAAATTCTTAAAATGATAGTGGAATTTCCTTGAAGTGAATCCTGAGTGAATATCAGATTTTTACATATAAGCTACAGGATACATTTACATATTGCAGAATGGTGTAAAAGAAACAGGGTTGTCATAGATTTAAGTCACGGAGTAGTACACCATAGAAACAGACTATAACCAAAGAGTTTACCAGAAGCATTATTCTGGTAAATATCTTCTGCATCCTTTCTAAAGCCTCCACATCCTTCCTGTAATGGGGTGACCAAAACTGCATCCCAACCAAAGTCCTATAAAGCTGCATCATGACTTCCTAATTCTTGCAGTCAATGCCCCAACTTGAAAGCAAGCATACCATATGCCTACTTTACCACTCTATCTACTTGTGTTGCCATTTTCTGGGAGTTATGGACTTAGACCCCAAGATGCCTGTATACATCAATGCTGTTCAGGTTCATGCCATGAATTGTATATTTTCCTCTTACATTTGACTTCCCACAGAGCAACACCTCACACTTGCTCAGTTTAAACCCCATCTGCCATTTCTCCATCCATTTCAGCAACTGGTCTATATCCCGCTGTATACTTCGCCAGCCTTCATCACAGCCCATGACCCCATCAATCTTGGTGTCATCTACCAACTTACTAACTAGCCCATTTAAAACCAAGTCATTTATATATATCACAAACACCAGCACAGATCAATGCAGAACTCCACTAGATACAGACCTCCTGCCTGAATATTGTCCTTCCATCATAATTCTATGTCTTCTATCAGTGTGCCAGTTCTGAACCATACAACCAAGCCACTGTGAATCCCATGTGTCTTAATCTTCTGAATCAGCCTATCATGTGGGTATACTGTCGTGCATGCATTATTTTGGAGCTATATATCTTGAAACCTCTTTGTCACCGCCATTCTTGCTTCCATCTGAATGCTACAGATCATCTTCATTTAATTGTTTGCAATGCTGAGAAGTTAGATAATAACAAATAACACCCGATTCCACATTGGCAAAAATATCAACTACTGTGCAGGTGTAATTAAGAGTAGAGTGAAACAGTGCAAGGAAGCATCAGCATGTTTTTCATAAAAGTTATAAATAACACTTGAAAATCCACTACAGCAAAAGTTATGATTAATGAAGACAGAAAAATCATAAACATATCCCAGCAGCATATTCAATATGTTGACGCTTTAAAAAAGACTCGGCTATTAAGCAGTTTTTTTGGTTTGAAGTACTTACTGGAAATTGCAGCACAGGTGAAAAAGGATGGGCTGGTACAGTCTTTATCTGAAAATTAAAGCAGACTAAAACTCTGAAACAAGCAAGCTTGGTAATGAGTGTAAAATACCCGTATTGTAATTAATTACACAACAACTGCAAAGGGTAAACCATAATTTACTCTTTGCTCATGAGAGCTATTAAGAGAAAGGAACCAAATGGCTCAACAGAAGGGTCAATAAATTCTAATCTTACCTACAATAGCCATATTATGAAAACAAAATTAAATGGCGGATTGACTTCAAACTAATCTTAAAGTTTCTGATTGACTCCTCGTTTACGTACCTTTTTGCCTTGCAGTTAAGAATAGCAATCTTTCATATTGCCTTAAAAGTGATACATTACTTTGATTTAGTGGTATACTACCACATTATATGGGACTTGGCATGTGCGACATCAGGGAGATCTCGTCAGATACAAATTGTTATTAAATAACTACATTCTTGTGCTTTTGGTGGTGCTGGACGGCATATTTTCAGAAGAATTTAATGTTATTTTTTCACATACACACAGTTTCATTTCGCTTATTTACATGTTTCATACAAGCACAATTAATTTTCAGTGAACCTGGTGAGTGTAAAGGGAGCATGAAATATACATGTGCACCAGACCTCACCCCTGGCTGCCAACCTGGTCATGTTCCTGAAACCTGGTGTTCTACATCCCAGCTCTGGACGCAGCCTGCATGCACTTGGAACCTGGCTCATATTCCAGATTAATGGCAAAACCGCCAGGATTTCCAAACAAATTATACAGGATTATTGTTCAAAAGGGAACTGCAGATGCTGGAATATCGAAGGTACACAAAATTGCTGGGGAAACTCAGCGGGTGCAGCAGCATCTATGGAGCGAAGGAAATAGGCGACGTTTCGGGCCGAAACCCTTCTTCAGACTGATGGGGGGTGGGGGGGGGGGGAGAAAGAAGGAAAAGGGGAGGAGGAGGAGGAGCCCGAGGGCGGGCGGATGGGAGGGTGGGAGGAGACAGCTAGAGGGTTAAGGAAGGGGAGGAGACAGCAAGGGCTAGCAAAATTGGGAGAATTCAATGTTAATGCCATACGGACGCAAGGTCCCCAGACGGAATATGAGGTGCTGTTCCTCCAATTTCCGCTGTTGCTCACTCTGGCAATGGAGGAGACCCAGGACAGAGAGGTCGGATTGGGAATGGGAGGGGGAGTTGAAGTGCTGAGCCACCGGGAGTTCAGGTAGGTTATTGCGGACTGAGCGGAGGTGTTCGGCGAAACGATCGCCCAACCTACGCTTGGTCTCCCCGATGTAAATCAGCTGACATCTAGAGCAGCGGATGCAGTAGATGAGGTAGGAGGAGATACAGGTGAACCTTTGTCGCACCTGGAACGACTGCTTGGGTCCTTGAATGGAGTCGAGGGGGGAGGTGAAGGGACAGGTGTTGCATTTCTTGTGGTTGCAACAGAAAGTGCCCGGGGAGGGTGTGGTGCGGGAGGGAAGGGAAGAATTGACGAGGGAGTTGTGGAGGGAGCGGTCTTTGCGGAAGGCAGACATGGGGGGAGATGGGAAGATGTGGCGAGTGGTGGGGTCACGTTGGAGGTGGCGGAAATGGCGGAGGATTATGTGTTGTATTTGCCGGCTGGTGGGGTGAAAGGTGAGGACCAGAGGGACTCTGCCCTTGTTGCGAGTGTGGGGATAGGGAGAGAGAGCAGTGTTACGGGGTATGGATGAGACCCTGGTGTGAGCCTCATCTATGGTGGCGGAGGGGAATCCCCGTTCCCTGAAGAACGAGGACATTTCCGATGCCCTGGTATGGAATGTCTCATCCTGGGAACAGATGCGGCGTAGGCGGAGGAATTGGGAGTAGGGGATGGAGTCTTTACAGGGGGCAGGGTGGGAAGACGTGTAGTCCAGATAGCCATGTGAGTCAGTGGGTTTGTAATGTATGTCGGTCAGGAGTCTGTCCCCTGCGATGGAGATGGTGAGGTCAAGGAATGGTAGGGAAATGTCGGAAATCGTCCAGGTGTATTGGAGTGCCGGATGGAAGTTGGTGGTGAAGTGGATGAAGTCAGTCAGTTGTGTGTAGGTGCAGGAGGTGGCCCCAAAGCAGTCGTCAATGTAACGGAGGTAGAGGTCGGGGATGGGGCCCTGGTACGTCTCGAACAAGGATTGTTCAACGTACCCGACAAAGAGGCAGGCGTAGCTGGGGCCCATGCGTGTGCCCATAGCTACGCCTTGTGTTTGGAGGAAATGGGAGGAGTCAAATGTAAAGTTGTTGAGGGTGAGGACCAACTCCGCTAAGCGGAGGAGAGTGTCAGTGGCTGGGTATAGGTTGCTCCTCTGGTCGAGGAAGAACCGGAGGGCTCCGAGGCCATCCTGGTGGGGGATGGAGGTGTAGAGTGACCGGACATCCATGGTGAAGATGAGGGGGTGAGGGCCCAGAGAGTGGAATGCGTGGAGGCGGCGGAGAGTGTCTGAAGTGTCTAGAACATAGGTGGGGAGGGATTTGACCAAGGGGGATAGGATGGAGTCAAGGTATGTGGAGATGAGTTCGGTGGGGCACGAACACGCAGAGACAATGGGTCTGCCGGGAGAGCCGGGTTTGTGGATTTTGGGGAGAAGGTAAAAACGGGCCGTGCGGGGCTGGGGAACGATGAGGTTGGAAGCTTGGTCGGGCAGGGCGTGGGAATTGATGAAGTCGGTGATGGTGCTAGAAATGGTGGCCTGGTGCTCGTCAGTGGGGTCATGGTCCAAGGGTAAGTAGGAGGAGGTGTCCGAGAGTTGGCGCGTGGCCTCAGCTTTGTAGAGATCGACGCGCCAGACTACCACGGCACCTCCCTTGTCGGCTGGTTTGATGACCCAATCTGGGTTTTTGCGGAGTGATTCGATGGCAGTGCGTTCAGAGGGGGAAAGATTAGAGTGAGACAGGGGAATGGAGAAGTTGAGGCGGTTGACGTCGTGGCGGCAGTTCTGAATAAAGAGTTCCAGACCCGGGACTTTATGAGGGGGGTTCCACGAGGAGGGGGTGCGTTGGAGACGGGAAAAGGGTTCATCATTGGGGGGCGAGGACTCCTTCCCATGGAAGTGCGCTGTGAGGCGGAGACGACGGTAGAAGCGCTCCAAGTCATGGTCGGCGCGGAACTCATTGAGATGGGGACGGAGGGGGACAAAGGTAAGACCTCTGCTGAGGACAGACCGTTGGGTGGGGGAGAGTGGGAGGTCGGGGGGGATGGTGAACACCCGGCAGGGGTGTGAGTTACGGCCAGAGGAAGGCAGGTGGGTAGACTGGGGACGGGGCGATGTGTGGGGGGGGGGGGGGTTGTGGGTGTTGGAGGAGTGGTGGGTGGTCAGGGGGTGGGGGGGGGAGAGGGCTGTAATGTGGGTGGGGAAGAGCGGGGGTGACATGGTTGGGGGGGATGGGGGAGGGTCAGTGGAGCAGCCACTGAGGTTAGCAAGGCTGGGCAGACGGGCGCTAGGACCCAGTGGAGTTAAGTCCAGGAGAGTGGGAGTAAGTAGCGTGGAGGCTGCAGGCCCAGTGCAGAGTCCAGGCTCCAGGTAAGGCGACGGCTGTGGGTTGCTGGAGGGGGGTGGAGTGGCGCGGGTCACCGGACCCGATGGTCGGAGTCCAGTGGCGCGGGTCAACGGAGCCGATGGTCGGAGTCGAGTGGCGCGGGTCACCGGACCCGATGGTCGTAGTCCAGTGGTGGTTGAGTCGGGGTCCGCGGGCGATGCGTGGGTGGTCCCGGTGGGCGGAAGGTCGGCGGGTCGGCGGCGAGATGAATCGGGTGCGTTGCGGCGGCCATGTTGGGGGAGCCCCGGTTCTGCGGCGATGCCGGGTAGGTCGGGTCCGACGGCGATGTCGGAGGAATCGGCGAGGGGCAGAAAGTCCGAGTTACCGTAGAAGCTGCGAGGCTGGGCGTCATCGGTCGGCAGGTGAGGGTCGGCGGCGGCATCGATGTGGAGGTCGGTGAAGGCGGCGTCCCGGTGAGTATGGAAGTCGCTCCTAGTGGCCAAGATGGCGTCGCGGGACTCGGGCAGGCGATGCGGGCCAGAGTTGGGGCCGGAAGTCTGCGGGCGGTCGAGTCGCGGAGTGTAGGCGTCGGGAGCGGCCTGGAGTCGGGATAATTTAAGGTCCTTAGTGGAATTAAGGTAGGCCAGGAATTTTTTATTAAAGAGGTGGATCTTCCGGCGGATGAAATACAACTGGGGTCCGTTGCAGGTCTGGGTTAGTGAGGCCTGAAGTACAGGGAGTGTCGATGTGAGGTCCTGTTGGTGCCGGCGCATCGCGAACAGGGTGGATCTCAGTGCCCGGTTGGAGAATTGCTGGGTATGCCGGTGGATAGCCAGTCGGTACCGATGGTCCGGTTGGGGTCCGAACTGGGAGGTAGGGAACTGGAGCTGGAAGCCATGGATGCGCAGGCAGGCCCCGAGGAAGCAAATGTGGCTGTGGTATCGAGTCTGGGTAAGGGTATGGTCGTACAGTTGGAGGGCAGGGGGGATCACAGAGGGTGTGCAGTTAGAGAGGATGGGAGGGTGGGAGGAGACAGCTAGAGGGTTAAGGAAGGGGAGGAGACAGCAAGGGCTAGCAAAATTGGGAGAATTCAATGTTAATGCCATACGGACGCAAGGTCCCCAGACGGAATATGAGGTGCTGTTCCTCCAATTTCCGCTGTTGCTCACTCTGGCAATGGAGGAGACCCAGGACAGAGAGGTCGGATTGGGAATGGGAGGGGGAGTTGAAGTGCTGAGCCACCGGGAGTTCAGGTAGGTTATTGCGGACTGAGCGGAGGTGTTGTTTTGCTGGATTCAATTGACAAGTTTACTCTCAGAACCACCAGGCCCCTCAAGCCTGTCCCACTATTCAACATGTGTAGGAAAGAACAGCAGATGCTGGGTAAAATCAAAGATAGACACAAAACACTGGCGTAACTCATTGGGACAGGCAGCATATCTGGAGAGAAAGAATGGGTGACGTTTCGGTCTGAAGAAGGGTCCTGACCCAAAGCGTCACCCATTCCTTCTATTTACTATGATCTATATTGACCTCAATTCATTTTCTGACATAACTCTCAATTCCTCACTGCCCAAGGAGTATTCTCATGAGAAAACAAGCCTTTTGTTTAAACAGACACGCAATTCTTTATAAAATTATATAAGCAATGACTCATGGCTAAAGCAATTTCAGTCTTGCTCAAAAACTCCGCCAAATTAATCAACTCAGTTTCAGAATTAAAATGTTTTAAGTATAATTACAAATAGACAGGCAAAAACTTGCAAATTACCATTTCAATTTCCATGAAAGAACACATGTAACTTTCATTCCATATTTTGAGTCTTAATGGGCAAATATACATTTGAACAATAGATTGATTCCTGATCAGTCCTGAAGTAATCACCGTCATGACTTGAATTAATTCATTTTATAGGGGAGTTATTTGAGATTTTCCAGACTTTGAGCATTATCCTGGGTACAATGTCATTCTGCTACAACTGCATGCCATTTTGCAGTGTCATGAACGGAGATTGAAAAACACTGTAAATGCTGCAGGGAAATTATAAGGACAATAGACAATAATTTGAGCAATAGAAAGATAGCATAATTTCTATGAACAATCAAAAGATTGTTTTGGAGACATTTGATTGATTGGTGGTGTTTTCCAATGGGTACAAACTTAATTTCCTAAAATGACAGATATTAAATACAAACCAGAGGGGTAGCTTCAGTGAAGTCCATAAGTAGATCCCCTGGACTGGCCAAATCGGTTTGGTCTTCTTCTGAATTATTCTGATAAAAAACAAGTGTTATAAATCTTCATTAGGAAATGTTTCAAACAATTTGGGCCTACTTCACATTATATTTACATGGAATTTACTTTCATTTGTAAAATCCCTCACATGAAAAGGTAAAATACAAAGTTCTAGAAAGTGTGCTCAGAATGTAAATGGAGTGCTAATTATGTGAAATGCTAATGTAACACAGAGAACTAATATGCATAACTAACATGCAAAATGAAAGAACCAGACTCAATAATATAGTGCAACATTGAAAGAATTAGTGGAGAAAATTGCTGATGGTTGTGTATTCGTGAGTGGTCCCAGAGAATGAAAAAGTGGGAGTTAGATACAAAATGTTGAGTTTCACTGTAAAGTGTGTCTGTGATAATTGGATAGGGTGCAAAAAAGATTTAACTTTGTTGACTCTCATGACTTCACAGGGGTGTAGCCTGAAGATTCCTGGGGGAAAACATTCTGGCCCACATGCAACACAATAAAAAATACTTACCCAGTTGATTTGTGCTTAGCTCATTAAATCATAACTATATCTCGTGCTCAAGTTGACAGAACAAATTCCAGATTATCACTCTTCCCCAACCTGTTCCCTGATTTATCACCTTTCATGTGCTAGTGTATGTAAAGCATTGCTGAGCTGGGGACTTGCTCTGTGCTTTCTAATTTTCTTATATTATAACAGCAGATATATTTGTAAATCATTCATTATGTCTGAATCCATTTTGGATGTCCACAAAATATATCGATGCCATACAAATGCAAGTTCTTTATCATTTTTGCATACTTAAGTCAGAGTAAAAGTTGGCAGTACACCGAAATCAATCACATCATTTGGTTTGCACAGAATATATCATAATATATCATTGGAGTTTGGGTTCAAGAACTACTGCTATAATCTTAAACATATAACACAGCTATTATACAATAAAAATTATAAAATATTGTAGACAAAGGATAACACCATATTTCAACTAACAATACAGAAATAGTTAAACATATTTAAGAGTGTCATTGTTTTTTGTTAGTGGGGAATTACTTGATAAAATAACCTTCTTAATGCAATATCCATACCCTGATGCAGGTGGGGTACTGCAACTGTCGAACATCAGCAGTGGATAGTTTATTGACAGGGGGAGGACTGCTTCGTGTGGCTGCAGCTAAGGCAGGAGGCAGGTCATCTTCATCACTATGATTACTGTAAGGAACGAGAAAGGACATTCTTATAAAAACAGTAATCTGCAATCAACAAGCAACATTGTAATTTCCAAAGAACCACAATCCACATAGAATAAGCTTTTGCGAGTGACAACTTGTTGTTACAATTGTTGAAAATTTAAAAATCTAGCAGACAGCTTGCAATGCCAACCAAACTTGAAAATCAAACTAATTTGTGCTTTAAAATTTTTTTTTAGTTAGTCCTGGCTACAAATGAATACCTTAATGAATAACAAATAGTGCAATCCTCTTCAAAGAAATCAAGGAGTGTGACAGGACTGCAAATTCAGCCACAATATTTCTTCAGAGACAAACATGAATGTATTTGCAAAATTTACTTGCTCAAACAAATCATTTCCTTATTTCTCCTATCTTAAATCCTTCCCATTTCCCACGATGAGTTACTGGGTTTCCTGCAGCACCCAATAGTTTTGAAAAATGTTTTGAAAAATCATCATCATCGGCGGTCACTCAAAATGAGTATGACTGTCCTCTCCTCTCCATAGGGTCTTCTACTTGTGGGTCTGCAGATGTCTGTAGAGGCCGATCCGCGATGTACACACCTTGGTGCAACGTGGGCAGTGGAGACTGGTGGTGGTTGGTAGTCGTCGAGCCCCCTTCTCTCTCTCCTTACGGTGCTGTCACTTTGTCTCTGCGACACGGCGTAGTTCCATTTCGTGACATGCAGCTCTTTCCTGCACGGATTTCTCCAGCAGCCTGTCCAATGCAATGTGCTCCCAGTTGCTCGATGTGATGTGGAATTTCTTCAGACTGTTCTTGATGTTGTCCTTGAAGCGTTTCTTTGGCTCGCCGACCTTCCTTCAATTGAGAGTACAGGATTTGTTTAGGGAGACGTGTGTTGGACATGCGGATGACATGGCCAGTCCATCGAAGTTGGTGCTGCATTATTGTGGTGGTGTTGCTGGTCATGTTGGCTTCCTCCAAAACGCTGATGTTGGTGCGTTTGGCCTCCCAGCTGATCCTCAGAATCTTTCGTAAGGATCTTTGATGGTATTGTTCCAGGGCTCTCAGGTGCCTGCTATACGTGGTCCATGATTCGGCTCAAAAGAACAGGGTGGAGAGGACAATGGCTCTGTAGACCAGCAATTTTGTTTGAGCCTTTACGTCTCGGTCTTCAAAGACTCTTTTCCTGAGTCTGGCATAGGCGCCGCTGGCACCAACTCAGGCGAAGGTTGACCTGATGATGCATCCCAGTTTGACCCCCGTTTCCACAGTGAGGGGCTCAGATTCAGAACCGCAGTTGCTGAGCACTGTGACCAACATGCCATCATGTAGAAGCCTCAATATTCTGATGTACTTGTCGTGACAACCGTACCTTGATAGTATGCTCCAAAGAGCCTGACGGTCTACAGAGTCAAAAGCCTTTGTCAGGTCTACGAAGGCCACGTACAAAGGCTGCCTTTGTTCACGGCATTTTTCCTGGAGTTGGCGTGCTGTGAATATCATGTCTGCTGTACCTCTGGATGGGTGGAAGCCACACTGTGATTCTGGGAGTACCTCCGCAAACAGTGGTAGAAGTCGGTTTACGAGGATACGAGCAAGGACTTTGCCTGTTGTTGACAGGAGCGAGAACCCCTGCAATTTCCACATTCAGCCTTGTCCACCTTCTTAAAAATGGTCACTATTAGAGCATCCCTGAGTTCTGAGGGTTCTTCTTTTTCCCAGACCTTGAGGAGTAGGGCATGGATGTGGTACAGGAGCTCCGGTCCACCTTCCTTTAAGATCTCAGCTGGGATCGCATCTGATTAGGGATGAGGGGTACTGATTAGGGATGATCTGCCATTATCACATTGAATGGCGGTGCTGGCTCGAAGGGCCAAATGGCCTACTCCTGCACCTATTGTCTATTGTCCATTTTGAACCTCTGTCATAGTGGAAGGTTCTTCCATGTCTTCTCTGATGGGTGGATAATGTCTGGTTCAGTTGTGCTGTCACGGTTGAGGAGTTCCTGCAAGTGCTCTTTCGTTCGGGCGTAAATGGACACATTGTCCTTCCGTAGTTCTTGTCCGTCTTTTGAGCGCAGGGGGTTTAAGCCGTGGTAGCTTGGACCATAGACGGCCTTAGTAGCGCTGAAGAAGCCTCTGGTGCCACCCGAGTCTGCGAGTCTCTGGATTTCCAGATCCTTATCTGTCCATCAAGAGTTCATAAGCTCCCTCTCCCGGCTCTGGACGTCTGCCTTGGCTCTGGAGTGAGCGCTCTTTTGGCCTTGCAGGTTACATCATTTTGCCAGGCACGAAAGGCTTTCGTTTTCTTGGAGATGAGCTGTTCTATCTCTGTGTCGTTCTCGTCAAAAAACTCCTGGTGTTTTCTTGACTTGCACCCAAGGATGTTTTTACAGGTATCAAGGATGATGGATTTGAGCCGGCTCCAGTGCCCTTCAATATCATCAGGATATTCCTGTTGGAGGCTTTCCCCAAGAGAAGCCTGAAATTGCAGCTGGGTGGCAGTTTCCTCCAGGCTTTCAAGGTTCAGCCTTGGCCGGATCTGCTTTGTTTGAATCCTCCTCTTCCTCTTGAGTTTGATGGACATCATGGAGCGGATGAGGCAATGATCTGTCCAGCAGTCATCTGCATCGATCATGGCCCTTGTGATGTTCACGTCACGGCGGTCCCTGGCTCGTACAATGGCATAGTCAATGAGATGCCACTGTTTGGAGCGTGGGTGTCTCCAAGATGCCTTAAGTTTGTTTTTTTTGGCGAAAGAGTGTGTTAGTGATGATGAGGTTGTGCTGAGCACATTTGCTGAGAAACAGAGCTCCAATGGAGTTGATGTTCCCGATGCCTTCCTTTCCTATTGTACCCATTCAGAGGTGTTTGTCCCGGCCGACCCTGGCGTTGAAGTCTCCTAGGAAAATAATCTTATCCTCCCTGGGGATTTGAGACAGTGTCTTGTCCAGCAGGTGTAGAAGGTCTCTTTTGCTTCCTCTTCAGAGTCTAAAGCAGGGACATAGGCACTCACAACTATTGCCACCTGGTTGTTGGCAAGCACCAGACGGATGGTCATGAGACGCTCACTGATGCCCACATGAAGGTCAGAGAGGTGGCTGATGAGCTGATTCCAGATGGCAAACCCAACACCATGGATCCAGGGCTCATCAGCAGCTTTTCCTTTCCAGAAGAAAACATAGCCAACCTTCTCCTCCTTCAGTTATCCTTTGTCTGCCCGCCAGGTTTCAGGAAGGGCAGCTATGTCAATCTGGCATCTTCTCAGTTCTCTTGCGATGATCTCGGTTCTCCTCTCTGCTGTTACTGGTTGCACTATCCATCAATGTGCGCACATTCCATGCTCCACAGTTCATATTCATATTTCTGTGTTTCTGACCGCGTGTGGTGATACCTCTGGATGCGGTAATCCAGTCTGTATGCTTGAGGCAGGTTATTTTAAGGGCACCTTTTCTAGCCCTTTCTCCAAGTGAGATGAGCAGACTGGATCCTAAAGATGACTGCTGAGTCATGGGTGCAGCTGCCGAAGGGCTCTTCTGCCTCGTTCCAAGAGTCCAGCGATTGAATCTAGCACCCATCGCCTGATGTGCCAGCTCATGACTAGGGGCTTCCAGATCTCACAATCCTGCCCCCGTTCCCACTTGCTGATCATGATAGGACTTAATCCAGGGTGTTAGGATGGATTCCATATATGGAGGACGCCTGTGCGTGACTTTGTTTAACGTGGGGAGACTGGTGCACAAACAGCCACCACAAGCCCTTGACAGATCTGGGTCAGGATCCAGTGGCATGGAATCCAAGATGACCAGAGACCCTTTTCTGCTGCAGCCTTCATCCGCTTTCCCAGCCGTTGTGATGCTCCACTAAAGTGTGCCATCATCCTCCGCCTGTTCCACCGTTGAGGTCTTGGTTGGATTGCTCTTTGTCAGAGACCTCCCCTCGACCTTACCGCCATGGGTGGACCTACCAGGAGCATAGCTCCAGACGGCATTGCTCTCAAGATCTCAGGACCACACTAGCTTCTCCACCACGACAAGGTAACAATCCACGGAAAATAGTCTTCCAAAGACCTTTGCTGAAGGATGATCATGGTGTTACATTGAGAAAGATGTATTGGCAACAATGCTGTTGTGCTGGGAACCTCAGCAATCCTGGCTCTGTGCTATTGTGCATAGGAATCTAGTTGAGGACTCAGCATCTGCTTGCATTCCCCCAGCAATGAAACAGTTAAAATGAACAACCCATGTGGCTCAGTATGGAGTAAGCCACCAAAGATATGGCTGCCTGTGAGGACTGATAACAGATTAAATGTAAGTCTCAGTGGTGCCCATTGGTTGGTGCAGGACGTTGTTAAGAATTGGCCACAGCAGCTCCACACGTTGAAATACTGTATCCTACGGTGTCATCTTTCCACGGAGTATCAGAAATCACGTATATCAGATGAAACTTCCACATTTATTCACAAAACCGAATACTTATGTATGAACATATATTTTTTGTTATCAAAACCATTAACTGTGAAGGATTTGGCACTGTACAGAGACAAATTTTCGAAAGGTAAATCACTACCTCTTCAAATAAAAAGCTCCCTTCTCATTTGATACAATGATGATACAATGATACAATTGATACAATTTATTTGTTGTCATTTGAACATCATTGAGGTTCAAACGAAATTTGGTTTCTGCAGTCATACACACAAGAAAAAGAACCAAGACACAACACAATTTACACAAACATCCATCACAGTGAATCTCCTCCTCACTGTGATGGAAGGCAAAGTCTTATCTCTCCCCTGCACTCCTCATTCTCCTCTCGATGTCAGAGTCAAAGCCCCTGGCGGGCGATGGTAAGTGTCCCGCGGCCATTAAAACCGCGCCGGGTGATGTGAGGCCGTGCCCCGGGTCTTGGTGTTGGAGCCCCCGGCCGGCGCTAGCAAGTCCCACGGCCGGTAAAGCCGCACCGGGCGATGATGTAAGGCCCCGCTCCAGGTACTTTTCAACCCCGCAACTCGGGCGGGAGAAGCCGCCATTGCGGAAGCCCCGAAAAGCGGTCTCTCAGCTCCCGGTGTTACTGTCCACCAGACCTGCGGTTGGAGCCTCCGAATCTCTGGGGTTGGGCTGCAGCAGCTCGCCACCACAGCTCCTCTCGCTCCGAACTCGGCCAGCTGCATGATGGTGGGTAACTCTGCAGCTCCGCGACTGGAGCCCCAGGTCGTTCCGGTTGGAGGCCGCTCCACGGTGCTAGGCCCCAACGACAACGGAGACCCGACAGAGAAAAGGTCGGGTTCTCCTTGCAGGGGAAAGATTTTAAAAGTTTCCCCACCCCCCACCCACACACACATACCCAGTTAAAAAAACCCACTTTAAACTACATTCAAACGAGACAAAAAATAAAAAACGACAGACGGACTGCAGGGGCCGCTGCGACGTGAGTCGCGCCGCTCACCCATTTCTAATGGAATTACAGCTATTATGCATAACATGTAGATACAAAAACTGCAGATGCTAGAATCTTAAGCAAAGCAAAGTGCTGGAGGAACTGAGTCGGTCAGACAGCATCAGGCATGCAGGGGGGAATGGACAGATGCTACCCGCCACAGATGCTGCCCAACCTGCTAAGACCCTTCAGCACTTGGTATTTTTACTCATTATGCATGACACAGAGCTTTTACACAATTATACACATTTTAGAACATCGATCAGTACAGCACAGGAATGGGCCCTTTGGCCTTCGATGTCTGTGGCTAACATAATGCCAAGACCAACTCTTATCTGCCTGAACATAATCCATATCATTCCATTCTCTTAATCTAATCTCTTAAATGCCTCTATCGTATAAACTATCTCCTCTCTCACTTCCCACGGCAATCTGGGAGAGATATCTCCCTCCTATACTCTTGCCTCATCATTATCCGTGTCATCCAACAATGGTGGTGTTGTCAGTGAATTTAAAATTGGAGCTGGATCTGTGTCTAGCTACACGGTCATGGGTAGAGAATGAGCAGAGCAAGGGGCTGAAGGTGCCATTGTGCTGATGGTTATTGAGTAGTAAGTGTTGTTGCCCATTCATGCTGATTATGTTCTGCTGATGAGGAAGTTGAGGATCAAGATGAATAGGGATGCCCAGAGACTTAATTCCCTGAGTTTGATAACAAGTTTGGATGGCATGATAATGCTGAATGCAGAACTCTAGTCTATGAACAGCTTGACATATGTGTTTTATTGTCCGTGGACCAGTGCAGAGTGGAGAACGAGTGAGATCGCATCTCCCATTTATCTATTGTGGCGATGGGCAAATTGCAGTGGGTCCATGTTCTTGCTAATGAAAAATGAACTTGTTTTTTTTGCTCTCTCTTTTCCCAGTTCTGCAGAAGTCACAGGTGAGAAATCATGACTGCTTCTCCTTCCACAGATTCTCTCTGACCTGCTAAAACTTTTCAGAATTTCCTGTTTTTGAGATGGAAAACTTAGTAGCTCCAGCGTTCACTAACAGAACTTAGAACCATACAGCACTGTAATAGGCCATTCAGCCCCTCATGGCTGCACTGGCCACAATGCTTATCTAACTAATGCATCTGCCTGCACATGGTCCGTTTCCCTCTATTCCCTGCCTGCTCGTGTCTATCCAATGATTCTTCAGAGAAAACTATCCAAAAAAAAGACAGTGTTGAAGAGGTGGCGGCAGATGCAGGTGAGGGGAGGTTTGATCAGCAGATGGTCGGACAAAGGCCAGAGACGGAAAGACAAAAGGTAGTGAGATAAGAACAGAAGCATGAAATATGAAGTCAGATGAAGTGATATAGGTGGATGAAGGGATGGGATTGTAGAAGAAATGGGTGCACATCTAAGTGGGGCAAATGGAAGAGGAGGGAAGGTGGAGGTGTTTGTTGGTTAGTTACCTAAAATTGGAGAAATCAATGTTCATATATTGTTGCAAGCTACCCAAGTGGAAGATGAGGTGCTGTTCCTCTGGTTTGCATGTGACATCACTGGCCACAGATTAGGTTCTTTTCATGATTGCCCAATCATCTGCAAATCAAAAGCTCCCTCGTCTCTATCCACCTATCAATTGCCAGACTTTGTCCTTCCCCACCTCTCTTCGAGCTTTTCCCACCTATCAATCTTAAGAAGGGTCCCAACCCAAAACATTGCCTATTTATGTTCTCCAGAGATGCTGCCTGACCCATGGAGTTACTTCAGCACTTTGTGTCTTTTTTGTAAACCAACAACTGCAGTTCCTTGTGTTTCCAAGTTTATCCAACCTAATCTTAGAACTGTAGGAATGAACTGCAGATGCTGGTTTAAATTGAAGGGAGACACAAAATGCTGTAATAACTCAGCGGGACAGGCACATCTCTGGAGAGATGGAATGGGTGACGTTTCTTCAGTCTGAAGAAGGGTCTTGACCCGAAACGTCACCCATTCCTTCTCTCCAGAGATGCTGCCTGTCCCACTGAGTTACTCCAGCATTTTGTGTCTACCTGATCTTAGAGCTAAAACACTCCAATCCAGGCAACATCTTGGTGAACATCTTCTGCACGCTCTCCAGTGCCTCCACATCTTTCTCTCAAGAAGCAAACCTCAAACACAATACTCTAAATATGGCCGAGCAAGCTTTAATACAGCTGTAACATGGCTTGCCAACTTTCATATTCAGTGCCTCACTGATGCAAGCACTACACTACCCATGTGTACTGATACGCCAAGGGAGCTATGGTCTTGTATACAAAAATCCCTCTGTGCATCAATTTTCCGAGGGACCTTACCATTTACCGTATCTCTTCTTTTGCATTTGACCTCCTAAAATCTTGTCTGGTTGAAACTCCACCCGCCATTTTACTGCCCTATTTTCCAAGTCTGTATCATGCTGAATCCTTTGACGATCTTCCTCACTATTCACAACTGTCAATTGTTGTGCAATCTACAATCTTACTAATCAAATCACCTAGCAGAACACCACTGGTCATAGATCTCCACTCAGAAAAAGTTGGTCGGTTGGGGGCGCTGTGAGTCGGCTGCCCTGCCAGCAGCGTGTTCGTTATTTCGACTTCTTTTGGGGTTTTTTAAAGTATGTCCAAATGTTTATTTTAGTGTCTCTAGGTATGTCTTATATGGGGTGTGTTGGGGGAGAAAAGGGGGAAACCGTTCTTCAGTCACCTCCTCGACGGAGAGGCGACTTTTTCCTGTCGCTTCTCCGCCTCCCTGGCAGCCTAACAGCTTGGATTGGAGCGGCCTTTCCCGTAGTCGAGCCCAGAGCTTCAGCAGCGGGCGCAGAGTGGACTTTTCCATAGCGGAGCGGGACGAACCTTTGCCGGGGGTCGCCAGAAAGGATCGCTGGACTGGTGACTTTGTCATCATGGGGCTGTGGTCTGCGGAGCTTCTAGCCGCGGGCGTGGCGAGGACTTACCATCCGGACCCTGGGATCCCTTGCTGGGGATCGCCGGAGAAGAGTTCCGACCGTCGGCCTGCGGCCTAGAACATCCTGAAGCCATGGTCTCCAGTAAGAAAGTGGGCGATTCGGGCACCTCAAGCCGCAAAGTGTGTTCGACCATCCCGACGTCGGAGTTTCGATCATCTCGACAAGAGGGCCTGTACATCGGGCAGTCCGTAGCGGTGACTGTGGAGGGTTCATGGCCACGACCGCGGTGAGGAGGACTGATTAAACTTTGTTGCCTTCCACCACAGTGAAGAATACTGTGGTGGATGTTTATGTTAAATTCTATTGTGTATTGTGTGTTCTTTTTTCAATTGCATCGCTGCATGGCAAATTCATTTCACTGTACCTTGGTGCATGTGATGAATAAATTTGAACTTTGAACTCTCCACCCCTATCCTCTGTCATCCATGACTGTGCCAATTTTGTACCGAACTTACCCATTCACTGTGTGACTTTATCTTCTCGACCAGCCTACCACAGGAGAACCCGTTAAATGCTTTACTAAAGTCCACATAAGACAATATCTAATGCCCTACCAACATTAATCATCTCTATCACCTCCTCAAAAAAAAATATCTAATTTGTGAGGCAGAAAGTCCCCCCACACAAAGCCATCTAATATTTCAGGTGAAATCAATAGAGAGAATTATTATACTGGATGATGCAGCAGTATGAAAGTATTATACAGTTAAATTGTAAAGGAATGCAAAAGCTTTGTTTTAGCAAGCAGATATCCTAAGGGGACACAAGTTTTCTACAGGTCACATTTTTTTTGCCAAATGATTTGCATTTAGGTACTGGCATTTTCATTGACCACAGAACCAAGACAAGCAACTTGACGTTATGATTGATGCATATAACACCTGCAGGTTTACTGGTGCACAGATATTGTATCTCATCAATCCAGTGATCTAATCCTTCTGTTGCTATGATATACAGCACGTCAAGGCACTAAATGCATTTGGGATAATGCATGAGGTGTGGCCTCGTGTTACAACATTTATAATTAGGCATTGAAATATAGTGCAAGGTGATTAACCTGAACATTCAAAGCTTCTTCATTTTTTGTTATAGGTGCTTAAATAAAGGAAAACATATTTCATAGAATACGCTAAAAGTTTTTCAAAATAATTATACTCACAAGCTGTATTGTCTTGTAAGTTTCCTGATACGAGAACTTTTTGGCCGTGGCTTGTCCTGAACACCAGTTGTTTGTGAGCCATCTTGTGATGGATCCAGGGACCTGGTACAGTTTAAGAGCAGTCAAGATTTATAGCACTGACGTTTTAAAAAAATATTCACTTAAAATGGAATCAAATCATCATTTGGTCCAAACATTATCATTGATAATGGGAGGAAAATTATTTTTAAAGAGGCACTTTTGTGAAAATGTACTACGTGTCGACTATTCAAGAGGGATACGTGTTCTATTGTCACTTTTCAGTGTATAAAAGATCCTCAGCACAGCTTAGCAAAGGAAAATCTTTTGATCAAGATGTTTAACTTTAGTTCATACATAAAAATATATTGCAACTATTTTTCTGTAAGATCGAATGAAGAATTTGGTAAATGTAAAATATATTGATTACAGAAATTGTTTAGTCTCCTCTCAAAGTATTCATTTATATTTTTCGAAGGGTAACCACCACTAACTCAACCCTGCTTAATCTCTCATGCCAAGAAGCTAAACCACGTCTGAAATGTTAGCCATTATTAGCCATGGAGCCTTATTTAACTGCACAAAGAATCCAAGTTGCATACCATCCTGTTCTCATTTACTTCCAAAATATGCACACGTTTCAGTAACAATCAACAGTGGGAGTTTTTCATACTTCAGTAGCTTGCAGTAAATTGCGACAATAAGTGTTCAAATTTCTTACCCATCCAATTTATTTTCCCACTACTGTGCTGTGTATCTTTCAATGCTTACCACAAAAAAAAAACCCCAATCCCTCTGTGTATTCCAAATAAGGTGCATCAATAAACACAAGTCAGGCTGTTGTTCTTCATAACCTCACAGTGAGTGACTGTATTGATTTTCTAGTATTGATAAAATAATGACCGATTTGTAGTGTCCTCTTTCCCTTTTACCAAAGCCTTCCGAGCAAATAATGGATCTCATCATTATTCTGCCTAAACATTCATTGTGACATCTTGTCACTATCAGATCATGGAAAAATCTCCAAAGTCCCTTAAAGCTGCACCTTCAAGAATCCAAATCTCATGTCCTCTACATAACCCAAGTCTTTATGCAACTAATACGTTGTTGTGAGGCAAATGAAACTTTACACTATTCGTAATTTACTTAACTTTATTTAAGCTTTAAGCAATTTATTTCTTTAATACAAAAACTCAGAATCGTCTGGCAAACATGGCTGATTCCGCAGGCCTTTCCCGCTCGAAATACATTGCACATGCGCACACTCCGGAAATGTCCTGCACATGCGCACACTCTAGAAGAGCTCCGCACATGCGCACATGCGCCCACTTCATTCTCCCCTCCTATTTATAAGTTGAGACGGTCAGGAGGTTTAATACGTCTTGATGACCGTCGCTACACTGGAGCTTCAGGAGATAATGGTGTTTCAATAGCTGGTGGTAGATATATTGATCTAGTCATCAACTTCACTTATATTGTTATTTAGATTTACTATTTTAGAATTTCTTATAGAAGTTTCCATAGGGGATGCTGGAAGTGTTGGAGGAAGTTCTCGATTAGTGTTATCACAAAGTGAGAGAGCTGATGGAGGAAGTTCTCGATTAGTGTTATCACGAAGTGACGGAGCTGATGGAGAAGACGAACATGGTGCAAGGTCACGAAGTGAGACAGTTGACTGACGTTCATCCTGATACATGATAGTTGCATAAGAAGGGTTGACATCAGTCAGTTCAACTTCATCAACAAAAGGCTCGTTCTTATTTAATCGGACATAACGACAAAGCAACACAGGCCCAGGGCTAGTCAACCATGATGGCAGAGAAGTACCACTAGAAGAATGCCATTTTAAGTTAAAGAACCGCTCGTGTGGAGTAATATTGGTAGCAGTTGACAGTGGAGATCTGATGGAGTGTAATGCATCTGGTAGAACACATTCCCACTACTGATCTGGTATGTCATTTGACTTTAAAGCCAGTTTCACTGCTTTCCAAATGATTCCGTTATACCTCTCAACCTGACCATTTCCAATAAGATGATATGGTGTTGTTTCACTTGTTGCAATTCCTCTATTAGAAAGGTAGTCCTTTATATCTTTTGACATGAATGAGGTGCCCCTATCAGAATGTATGTAACTTGGAAATCCACAGAATGAAAACAGTTGATCTAAAAATTTGATAACCATAGCAGCTGACATATTTGGGCAAGGAAAGGCAAATGGAAACCTCGAATATTCGTCAACTAAGGTAAGTATATAAACATTTCGAGAGGAGGAAGGTAAAGGCCCTTTGAAGTCAATACTCAAACGTTCCATAGGTTGAGTAGCTTTGATCAATCTTCCTTCTTCAGGACAGAAGAACCTTGGTTTTAATTCAGCACAGATTCTACATGAAGCACACATCATCTTCACATCTTCTGTAGAGAAAGGTAAGTTTTTGGAACGAACATAGTGCAACAAACGAGTGACTCCAGGATGACACAGCCCATTGTGAAGATCAGTGAGTGCAGCAGAATGAACAGAGGCACAAAATGCTCGAGTTAATGTATCTGGAGCAACATTATCCTTACCAGGGCGGTACTTAATTGAATAACTATATGCAGATAATTCAATCCTCCATTCAGGAATTTTACTGTTTTAATCTTCGTTCGTTTCCGATTTTCCAGCATAAAATCTACTGAACGCTGATCTGTTATCAAAGTGAAGTGCTGGCGAGCAAGGAAATGACTCAATTTCCTCACTGCTTCAATAATTGCTGTAGCTTCCTTTTCGACGGGTGGGTAGTGCAATTCACTACCTTGGAGAGTACGAGACATGAAAGCCACTGGTCGTCCTCCTTGATTTAATGTTGCTGATACTGTTAAATCAGAGGCATCACATACTACAACAAAGGGGAGATCCTCATCGATGGCGTGTAATGTCGCAGATTCCAATTGTTTCTTTAAAGAAGTAAAGGCACCAATTGCTGTAGAGTCAAGGGGGAAGGATTTTGCTCTAATCAAAGGTTGAATTTTGTCAGAAAAATTGGTATCCATTTAGCATAATATGCAAACATCCCAAGAACCCTTCGTAGAGAGTTTAATGTAGCTGGAATAGGTATCTCTTGGAATGGGCGGAGTCTTCCTGGATCAGGCTTGATTATATCATTTCCAACCCAATAACCAAAAATATTAATTGATGACACTGATGTTATTGACTTAGCCTCATTTAATGTTAGATTTTTAGAATGTACAACATCTAAAAACCGTTGAACATTTTCATCGTGTTCTGCTTGGTCTTTTCCTGCAATAGTTATATTATCAAGATAAGGGAAAGTATCTTTAAGGTTTTCCTGTTCAACAAGTTTGTCCACCTCTTCACTGAAAAACAGCCACACCATTAGTTACCAAAAGGAACTCTGCAGTAGTAATATAATTTCCCATTTGCTTCAAACGCAGTGTATTTCTTCTCTGATTCCTTCAAAGGAATTTGGTAGTAAGCATTTTTTAAGTCAAAAGTAGAGAATATCTTATACTTAGCTAATGTATTGATAATCTCTTCTATTTGAGGTAATGGATATGCATCAAGCTCCGTGAACTGGTTTATAGTTTGAGAGTAATCAATGCAGAGTCTCTTTCTATGTCTCTCCAAGGGGCCTTAACCACGACAACTTGTGCCCTCCAAGGGGAAGAGCTGGGTTCTATAATACCTTCTTGCAAAAGATTAGTTACTTCTGTGTTGATAAAGTTCCTATCATCTTTACTAAAATGTCTTGATTTTGTAGCAATTGGCTTGCACTTGGAGGATAAATTAGTGAATAATGAAGGACATTCAACAGATGCAACAGAAAAACCACACAATACTGGTTGCTTTGACAATACAAGATCAGGCATAGTTCCTTCATACATTATTTGAAGTGATCTGTGCAGTTTCTGAAAATCCTGACCTAGAATTATATCGCTACACAAATTTTTCAAAATACCGAGTGTACCTCAGATTTATAGTTAGTTTTGTTCAGAATAAAGTCTACAATACAAGATCCTATAATTTGAGTATTGAGAGTTGTCAGAGCCATCGAGATTTCTCCATTTGAAGGAATTATAGTTAGATTTAGTCGAGACACAACATAAAACTTTCTGAACTGCCAGAATCAAGTAGTACATTAAGTATATGGCCATTAATGGATACCGTTGTAGCTGAATGAGACAAGCTCTGAGGAAATGCAGCTGTAATTGCACATAAAGAAGGCGTATACATGGTAGCAGTCACAATTTTAGTAGTTGCTTTGTACTTGCATACTCTAGCATAATGTCCCTTCTTGCCACAACTATTACAAGTTGCCTCTCGAGCAGGGCATCTCTCTCTCTTATGAATATTACCCCTGAAAAAGTAACAGTTCCTTTAAGAGTAGAAATTGTTTCAGTTTGCTCCATATTAGTACGGGTGAAATTCTTTTGTAGTAGTTGCACCAGAATACACATTAGATGAGCCATAAGCATCTGAATTTTTCTGAGCCAAGTCTAAAGAGTAAGCTTGATTGTAAGCTGACTGTAAATCCAAGGTTTTGTGTTCTAATAGTCTCTGTCGTATATTAAAGGCGATGCCAAACCATTGATAAAAGAGTCTCGAATAACTTCCTGTCGATATTGATCAGCCTTAACTGCTTTGAAGGCACAGTCTTTACTAAGTCTTTGAAGTTCTTGTAAAAATTCATCAAGTGAATCACCAGGTTTTTGTTTCCGAGTAGCAAGGAGGTGTCGAGCGAATATCACGTTGGGTGTCTTAACGAAGAGTCTGCTTAGTACATCAATAGCAGAATCATAAGTTGTACATTCCTCTATGTAATCATATACATCTGAAGAGACGAAGCTTATTAATGTCTTGAGTCTGTCTGGTGCATCATTGCCACACTCATCAAAGAAGTTATTTAATGTACGAAGCCAGTGCTTCCAATTCTTTGCAGCAGCAGGTGAGTTGGGATCCAGATCCAAGCGCTGTGGTTTCAATAGTTTCTCCATCCCAAGTCGGACTGTTTGACTTCTAAGATTAAGTTGCTTAAATTGTTGTGAGGCAAATGAAACTTTACACTACTCATAATTTACTTATCTTTATTTAAGCTTTAAGCAACTTATTTCTTTAATACAAAAACTCAGAAACGTCTGGCAAACATGGCTGATTCCGCATGCCTTTCTCGCCCGAAATACTTTGCACATGCGTACACTCTAGAAGAGCTCCGCACATGCGCCCACTTCATACGTCTAATTGTGTAGGAAGGAACTGCAGATGCTGGTTTAAACTGAAGATAGACACAAAAAGCTGGAGTAACTCAGCGGGACAGGCAGCATCTCTGGAGAGAAGGAATAGGTGAAGCTTCGGGTCGGGACCCTTCTTCAGACTGAGAATGAAGAAGGTGTCTCGACCCAAAACCTCACCCATTCCTTCCCTCTTGAGATACTGCCTGTCCCGCTGAGTTACTCCAGCTTTTTGTCTATAATATGTCTAATTGTTCCCTTGTCAATTTCTTGCATTCACTCTGAAGTTGTCACCACCTTCACCTCCATAATTGTGAGAACTACAAATTGGACTACAAATTGCTTGATTCTAGTTTGCTCTATTTTCAAGTCCTTCCAGTTTATTTTACATTACTGAAACTGCTGCAACCAGTCAAAAATTATATTCTTAGTTGCTTGCGGCCATGGTCTTCGATGTGAGTAGGGGATAGACTCCTTACAGGAAGCAGGGTGGGAAGAAGTGTAGTCCAGATAGCCTAAAGGGTTCAAAGGTCTTTTATCGTCACGTGTACCAATTAAGAAACATTTACCATAATTTACATCATGCTGAAATCCAGCAGCCTGGGTTTGATCCTGACTTCTGGAGCAACTGTACACATTATCCCTGGGAGCATGTAGGTTTTCTCCAGGTGCTCGTGTTCTCCCATATCCCTAAAGGCGTGCAGATTGGTAAGTTAATTGGCTGCTTTCCTTTTACCTAACATGTAAGTGGGTAATCGAATTGATGGGGCGAATAGGTTACTGGTAAATTTAGTAGAGAAATGAGATTGCACTTTGAGTCACACAGATTCAATGGGCAGAATGGCCTCCTTCTGTATATGAATATATAGATGTATGACAAGCAATGAAGCAGAATTATTTAGTTTTGACTGTAGAGGGCACTCTTTGCTGTTAAATGCACCGTTGTGAAAAGGAACAAAACTGGATTCAATTGAATTGCACCTCCTTGCGTATATTCTCAAAGAACGCTCATTCAAAACGTATATCAGAGAAAATTGCAACTAGTATAGAGCCAACTTACAAAAGAAAACGTTTTACAGCAAATGATGCAGCTGATATAACCCCTGATTAATGTGAATGGTGATGTTTCATCAACAAAAAAATCCATAAAAATCTACCTTGGAATGCCGTAGTTCTGAGATATTAAGGAGGAATTATAATGTAAAAGAACTGTGAAGAGATTCAGCTTTAATGTAAAAGTATCCTTATACTGTAGAGGAACTGTAAAGAGACTCAGCTTTAATGTAATGGTATCTACAATTCATGTTAATGGACTAGTGCTAGGAATACAGTATACTTCCTCAAGTAATACAAGTTATGGGTTCCAGGAAACATACATTTCACAATTCCAACTCAGCAAAATTGTACTATTTCTAGACAAGTGAGTAGTTATTAGGTCTTGGAAATTAATTGATCATGTATGATTTGAGCATTTACAATGCTCCTTTTAAACCCTGTACCCTGCCCTCCTAGCTCTCCTTTCTCATATGTGTCACTCTCTCTGTGTACTCTCACAAGCTTTGAGGGCAACTTCAACCTACTCCTTTCACTTCTCTAGCCTTGTGTAACAACTGATTTCCTGTCAATTCTCGTCATGATAAACAGCACACATAAGTAAAGAAAGGTGGAGGCGTTGGGAAAAGAGAAAGAGAACACAATAACCATATAACAATTACAGCACGGAAACAGGCCATCTCGGCCCTACAAGTCCGTGCCGAACAATTATTTTCCCTTAGTCCCACCTGCCTGCACTCATACCATAACCCTCCATTCCCTTCTCATCCATATGCCTATCCAATTTATTTTTAAATGATACCAACGAACCTGCCTCCACCACTTCCACTGGAAGCTCATTCCACACCGCTACCACTCTCTGAGTAAAGAAGTTCCC
The DNA here is from genome assembly GCF_010909765.2 of Amblyraja radiata. NCBI lineage: Eukaryota > Metazoa > Chordata > Chondrichthyes > Rajiformes > Rajidae > Amblyraja > Amblyraja radiata. The sequence goes on from NC_045957.1 coordinate 84,679,263, forward strand.
CCTCATGTTACCCCTAAACTTCTGTCCCTTAATTCTCAAGTCATGTCCTCTTGTTTGAATCTTCCCTATTCTCAAAGGGAAAAGCTGGTCCACATCAACTGTCTATCCCTCTCATCATTTTAAAGACCTCTATCAAGTCCCCCCTTAACCTTCTGCGCTCCAGAGAATAAAGACCTAACTTATTCAACCTTTCTCTGTAACTTAGTAATCAGACCCTGTTTATCCAGATGCTTATATATATTATCTCTAAGTATCTTTTCCATTAATTTGCCCACCACTGAAGTCAAACTAACAGGTCTATAATTGCTAGGTTTACTCTTAGAACCCTTTTTAAACAATGGAACAACATGCGCAGTACGCCAATCCTCGGGGATTATTCCCGTTTCTAATGACATTTGAAATATTTCTGTCATAGCCCCGGCTATTTCTACACTAACTTCCCTCAATGTCCTAGGGAATATCCTGTCAGGACCTGGAGACTTATCCACTTTTATATTTTTCAAAAGTGTCAGTACTTCTTTTACTTTGAAACTCATAGTATCCATAGCTACTCTACTAGTTTCCCTTACCTCACATAATTTAATATCCTTCTCCTTGGTGAATACCGAAGAAAAGAAATTGTTCACTATCTCCCCCATCTCTTTTGGCTCTGCAGATAGCTGCCCACTCTGTTTCTCCAATGGACCAATTTTATCCCTCGTTATCCTTTTGCTATTAATATAGCTGTAGAAACCCTTTGGATTTACTTTCACCTTACTTGCCAAAGCAACCTCATGTCTTCTTTTAGCTTTTATAATTTCTTTCTTAAGATTCTTTTTACATTCATTATACTCCTCAAGCACCTCATTTACTTCATGCTGCCTATAATTATTGTAGATCTCCCTCTTTTTCCGAACAAGATGTCCAATTTCCCTTGAAAACCAGGACTCTTTCCAATTTTTACTGTTTCCTTTCAACCGAACAGGAACATAAAGATTCTGTACTCTTAAAATTTCCCCTTTAAATGTCCTCCATTTCTCTTCTACATCCTTCCCATGAAACAAAATGTCCCAGTTCACTCCTTTTAAATCATTTCGCATCTCATCAAAGTTAGCCTTTCTCCAATCAAAAATCTCAACCCTAGGTCCAGTTCTGACCCTCTCCATAATTATATTGAAACTAATGGTATTGTGATCACTGGACCCGAAGTGCTCCCCAACGCATACCTCCGCCACCTGTCCCGTCTCATTTCCTAACAGGAGGTCCAGCACTGCCCCTCCTCTAGTAGGTACCTCTATGTATTGCTGCAAAAAACTATCCTGCACACATTTTACAAACTCCAAACCATCCAGCCCATTTACAGAATGTGTTTCCCAGTCTATGTGTGGAAAGTTGAAATCTCCCACAATCACTACCTTGTGCTTACTACTAATATCTGCTATCTCCTTACATATTTGCTCTTCCAATTCTCGATCCCCATTTGGCGGTCTATAATACACCCCTATAAGTGTTGCTACACCTTTCCCACTTCTCAGTTCCACCCAAATAGCCTCCCTAGATGAGCCCTCCAATCTATCCTGCCAAAGCACTGCTGTAATATCTTCCCTGACTAGCAATGCAACACCTCCACCTGACACACAATGAAACAAGCTAAGCAAAATAGTGGAAGTTAAGTTAAAAAAACAAAGCATGAAAGAGAGAGAGGTGATGAAGATGACAGTGGTTTCCAAACAAGTAGATAACAGAAAGGCAATAAAACAGAACCAAGCATTCATAGCAACGGAGTAATGAACAGAACAGGAATCAAATGATCAAAAGAGAGGAAATAAAAATCTGAGAAGCAAAATATTAATAGAGATTCAATTGAGCAAAACAGAAAAGGAAAATATACAACAACATGATCCAGGCAAACATATTCACTGAAAAATGCGACCTGGAAGCCCCATTTCTTATTCCAAGATAACAGAAATTGATAGAGAGAAGAAAAGAAAAACAGAGTTGATTCAGGTAAATTGAAATAAAAGCAGAAGATGCTCAGAAAGTCAGGCAATACTTTAGGTGACAGAGATAAAATAAATTTAACGCTCTGTTAATGGTTTCTTCCTCCAAAGATGCTGCCCTCTCTGTTGATTATTTATTCGGTGTCTGACTTGATTAAGGGACTTAATGGATTAGAGTTAAACATCAGCAATCATTGAAGGCTCATTCCAAAAATATATTACACTGTCTGCTTATTAATAGACAATAGGTGCAGAAGTAGACCATTCGGCCCTTCGAGCCAGCACCGCCATTCAATGTGATCATGGCTGATCATCCACAATCCACAATATGTATCAATTTTTAAAAAACTTATAGACACAATGTCGGCAATTTTAAATTCTAAGAACGGAGAGGGTGTTAGTTTGATCAGGTGAGAATAAGTGTAAAACCAGTCCCATCTTAAACAGAAGTGAGGAAGGTGATCGTGAAACCAACTCATTTTTGAGACATGAGAAAATATTTCAGCGACAATATTAAAGTGTGTGAAAATTTTTACTTTAGCTCCAGATTTAATACTAATTAAATCAGTTCACTGAAGATAGGTGACAAATTTCAAAATGCAGTACCAAGTTAACTCACCACCCATTCCTTCTCCAAGTGATTGGTTTGGCCAGCAATCTGAACCAATCACTCCATAACCCAACATTCTGCAGTCTCCCTGCTTGTGATATTCTCCACATATCCCTGCCCCTTGTCTCCCACCCAATCTAGACCATGCTTCCCCAGTGTTCCAAACAAAGGATCTTATAATATGAGCCCCGCCAATCATCTGCACCATTTATTGGTGTCTTGGTCTGTAGACCCACAGCTGATGTACCACTACTATTACTCTGCTCCCACTATCCAACATGGAATGCATGATCTTCTGCCCAACTGCAATGCACACCACACCTGCAGTACGAAGCCTACCTGGACAACCAACCAACACCTCTGTCACATTGTAGAATTCCAAAAAATTATGTAATCTGCAGATCTTGATATTAAACACCAGTAAAAAGTCAAAATAGTGGCCTGACCTATCTTAATTTGGGGAAAGCTTTCCATCGGAAGGTCTGTGAAATTTTCACTGGTACTGACTGACCTTGCTACAGGTGTGCTGGAGGGTTTACTCTGGCTGCTCAGTATTGGCTCCTCTTTCTTAAACTGTGAAGGAAAACCAACAATTAGTAACAGAATATTTTAAAATATAATCTGGTCACCAGAGCCAACAACAGCTCTATTCTTACATATGTATCAATGTCACAACAACTATGGAACAGTACACAATTGATTTTGGATACTTTAGCTATCAGAGACAACAGGAAAAAGCAAAAGAGCAGAACAGAAATAACTTGCATCAACTATACATAAGTGCAAAAATGTCATTGCATAAAACAGACATAAATCAAATGTAGAAGGTAGACAAAAATGCTGGAGAAACTCAGCGGGTGAGGCAGCATCTATGGAGCGAAGGAAATAGGCGACGTTTTGGGTCGAGACCCTTCCTCAGTCTGACGAAGGGTCTCGACACGAAACGTCGCCTATTTCCTTCGCTCCATAGATGCTGCTTCACCTGCTGAGTTTCTCCAGCATTTTTGTCTACCTTCGATTTTCCAGCATCTTAAGTTCCTTCTTAAATAAATCAAATGTAGATATCTATTTCAGTAAATCTATGCATTCTGCTGAAAGATGCTACATTGTTTACATGCCTGACAAACAAACTCCCTAAATAGACACTCAATTCTGAATTGTGTCAGAGGAATTACCAGATGACAAAGAAAAAACTGAAGGATGTTCTCAAAGCATCCTTGATAATTTACCAATCATTCTAGGGAATTTCTGATCCACAACTGCTCAAAACGGAGAAGGAACATTCAGGATAGCAATGAGAAATTTAAATCCCTACATCAACCTCATCGGTCACCTCAGAACTGGTGTGGGAGCTAGACATCCTCTTTTCCAAATGACTGCATAAATTGAAGATGATTTTGTTAATGGAGCCTTTAATTGTAATTGGTTATGAGCTATTAGGGTCAATTCAAGGACAGTTGTAAATTTCGAGCTCCTGGTAAATTTTTTTTTTTTTAGCAAAATATATTTTTATGCATGTTTAATGGCATTAAAATAGATATGCATGCCATCCCTGGGCCCAATAACTTTATATGATGAATAGGACTCTAGCATTACAATATAAAATGAAGAAAATTATGTATTAAAGGATCAAGAGCATTCTACCATATAATGTAAAAATATATTGTTCTGCTATTACACTAGATTTACACAAAAGTGATTCATAAAGGCTAAAAAAAAATGTATTACTAGAGAGACCATTAAATTTGCAAATTTGTACCTATAAACCTGGGAATGAAGCACACAAATGAATATATTGCAAATAGTGCAGTTCTCTGTGAGCAATTCTCTTCTGCTTTCTCTATTTAGCATTAAAACTTGAAGATGGAACATAACTATTCTATACCGTAACAATAGACAATAGACAATAGGTGCAGGAGTAGGCCATTTGGCCCTTCGAGCCAGCACCGCCATTCAATGTGCTCATGGCTGATCAACCCTAATCAGTACCCAGTTCCGGCCTTCTCCCCATACCCCCTGACTCCACTATCTTAAAGAGCCCTATCTAGCTCTCTCTTGAAAGTATCCAGAGAACCGGCCTCCACCACTCTCTGAGGCAGAGAATTCCACAGACTCACAACTCTCTGTGTGAAAAAGTGTTTCCTCATCTCCATTCTAAATGGCTCACCCCTCATTCTTAAACTGTGGCCCCTGGTTCTGGACTCCCCCAACATTGGGAACATGTTTCCTGCCTCTAGTGTGTCGAAACCCTTAATAATCTTATTTGTTTCAATAAGATACCCTCTCATCCTTCTAAATTCCAGAGTATACAAGCCCAGCCGCACCATTCTCTCAGCATACGACAGTCCCGCCATCCTGGGAATTAACCTTGTAAACCTATGCTGCACTCCCTCAATGGTAAGAATGTCCTTCCTCAAATTAGGGGACCAAAACTGCACACAATACTCCAGGTATGGTCTCACTAGGGCCCTGTACAACTGCAGGACCTCTTTGCTCCTATACTTAACTACTCTTGTTATGAAGGCCAACATGCCATTCGCTTTCTTCACTGCCTGCTGTACCTGCATGCTTACTTTCATTGACTGATGAACAAGAACCCCCAGATCCCATTGTACTTCCCCTTTTCCCAACTTGACTCCATTTAGATAATAATCTGCCTTCCTGTTTTTGCTACCAAAGTGGATAACCTCACATTTATCCACATTAAACTGCATCTGCCATGCATCTGCCCCCTCACCCAACCTGTCCAAGTTACCCTGCATTCTCATAGCATCTTCCTCACAATTCACACTGCCGCCCAACTTGGTGTCATCTGCAAATTTGCTAATGTTACTTTGAATCCCTTCATCTAAATCATTGATGTATATTGTAAATAGCTGCGGTTTGCGGTACCCCACTAGTCACTGCCTGCCATTCTGAAAGGGACCCGTTAATCCCTACTCTTTGTTTCCTGTTTGCCAACCAATTTTCTATCCATGTCAGCACTCTACCCCAAATATCATGTGCCCTAATTTTATCCACTAACTTTGCTCCCTGCATCACAGTCTTCTAATACTTATTAACAGCACAATACAAAAAAGCAAAATCAAACATGATGGCTTAGTTTTTCCTGAGAAATATTAAGATATGTATGGAACTGACTGCATTTCCCTCAGTGCCTTCAAACAGCTAGGGACACACATGTAAGAACATTGAAGTTCTGAAATCCTGACAGGCTCTCAATAGCAATTTTCCAATTTGCATTCATGCATTTTACTCCTCACAGAGTCAAGTGGCAGATATCAACTTGGCAGTTAGATACATAGACAATAGGTGCAGGAGTAGGCCATTAGGCCATCACCGCCATTCATGGCTGATCATCCACAATCAGTACCCCGTTCCTGCCTTCTCCCCATAGTTATACCAGGAAAATAAGTATTTAACATGTTTTGAATAATTTTGGCCAACAAATACTTTTTATGTTTATGATTAGCCAATAAGACTATATTGAAGAAGGATCTCGACCCGAAACTCACCTATTCCTTCTCTCCTGAGATGCTGCCTGTCCCACTGAGTTACTCCAGCTTTTTGTGTCTATCTTCGGTTTAAATCAGCACCTGCAGTTCCTTGCTACACATACCATATTAATATATCTAGCTGTTCTGATAGCTGCTGGTCATAGACTCTCCCACTACTGGAAACATCCTTTCTACATCCACTATATCTAGGCTCTAGTTGTGTCATACACAATTCAAGAACTAAGGATAGAAGCATATACTTCCCATGGAATGAAATAATTCATCAGGGTTCCCACCTTCAAGGCAGCATCCATCTGAGCTTTAATGATGTTGCTCTTCATCTGATCAGGATGAGCAGAGGGTGATGCAGGAGAATGCAGGCTCTTTTCTAACAGCTTCTTTTCCTCAACCTGATGATTACAGCAGTACCCATCAATTTATAATTAGAGAAATATGTATTGTGGTACATAACTTCAGTTTATAAAATACAGATGAATATGATGATAACATGAATAAATATTACATTAATTCTTTTCATCAGTATTCCCTAAGAAAATAGACTTTGCAGTTGGAGAATTTAGCAAAGGGAACGGGAAAAAATCCGTGGAGGTGACAATAAAGAAAGATGAGGTACTTTATGCAATAGCAAGCTTATTGATGGGATAAATCTCCAGGGCTGGATAGGATCTATCCCAGATTGTTGTGGGAGGCAAGGAAAGAGATAGCTGGCGCATTAATTGAAAATTTAATTTTCGTTGAGCGCAAGATTCCTTTTGACTGGAGGACAACAAATGTGGTCTTCCCCCTTTTCAAGAAGGGCAGCAGAGAAAAGCCTTGAATGTTAACCATAGGTGAGTTTCATCCCATTCCTAGTGTGTTTTGTTTTCAAACTGATTCTGCTATTTGTCGAAATTGTCTGTGAAGGTGGAGTGTGTGAAACAGGAAATGTACCTGCCATGCTTTGTCCTGCCTCACCTCCCTTCCAACTTTCTTAACCCACCCCATCTATAATCAGTCTGAAGAAGGGTCCCTACCTGAAACGTTGCCTATCCCTGTTCTCCTGAGATGCTGCTTGATCTAATTAGTTACTCCACCACTTTGTCTCTTCTGTGTAAACGAGTATGTACAGTTCTGTGTTTCTAAATGTATCTCAGCTATGTTTTGCAAAATTATTGGAGGAGTCAGGGGTGAGGTACTGTATTTAGATGTGTTGTCGACCCGCAGCTGGGTCCTGGGTCAACGGAGTCCGCGGCTGGTGCAGCACCATAGAAAGGTGGTGTGGCGGTCGATGGTGCCGCCGACCGACAGACAGACGAGGACATGGTTCCATTGTTTAAAAAGTGGTCTAAGAGTAAACCTAGCAATTATAGACCTGTTAGTTTGACGTCAGTGGTGGGCAAATTAATGGAAAGGATACTTAGAGATAATATATATAAGCATCTGGATAAACAGGGTCTGATTAGGAGCAGTCAACATGGATTTGTGCCTGGAAGGTCATGTTTGACTAATCTTCTTGAATATTTTGAAGAGGTTACTCGGGAAATTGATGAGGGTAAAGCAGTGGATGTTGTATATATGGACTTCAGTAAGGCCTTTGACAAGGTTCCTCACGGAAGGTTAGTTAAGAAGGTTCAATGGTTGGGTATTAATGGTGGAGTAGCAAGATGGATGACTGTTGTTTGTCATGTACATCAATGATCTGGATGATGGTGTGGTAAATTGGATTAGTAAGTATGCAGATGATACTAAGATAGGTGGGGTTGTGGAAAATGAAGTAGATTTTCAAAGTCTACAGAGAGATTTATGCCAGTTGGAAGAGTGGGCTGAAAGATGGCAGATGGAGTTTAATGCTGATAAGTGTGAGGTGCTACATCTTGGCAGGACAAATCAAAATAGGACGTACATGGTAAATAGTAGGGAATTGAAGAATGCAGGTGAACAGAGGGATCTGGGAATAACTGTGCACAGTTCCCTGAAAGTGGAATCTCATGCAGATAGGGTGGTAAAGAAAGCTTTTGGTGTGCTGGCCTTTATAAATCAGAGCATTGAGTATAGAAGTTGGGATGTAATGTTAAAATTGTACAAGGCATTGGTGAGGCCAATTCTGGAGTATGGTGTACAATTTTGGTCGCCTAATTATAGGAAGGATGTCAACAAAATAGAGAGAGTACAGAGGAGATTTACTAGAATGTTGCCTGGGTTTCAGCAACTAAGTTACAGAGAAAGGTTGAACAAGTTAGGGCTTTATTCTTTGGAGTGCAGAAGGTTATGGGGGGACTTGATAGAGGTCTTTAAAATGATGAGAGGGATAGACAGAGTTGACGTGGATAAGCTTTTCCCACTGAGAGTGGGGAAGATTCAAACAAGGGGACATGACTTGAGAATTAAGGGACAGAGGTTTAGGGGTAACATGAGGGGGAACTTCTTTACTCAGAGAGTGGTGGCTGTGTGGAATGAGCTTCCAGTGAAGGTGGTGGAGGCAGGTTCGTTTTTATCATTTAAAAATAAATTGGATAGTTATATGGACGGGAAAGGAATGGAGGGTTATGGTCTGAGCGCAGGTATATGGGACTAGGGGAGAATACGTGTTCGGCCCGGACTAGAAGGGTCGAGATGGCCTGTTTCCGTGCTGTAATTGTTATATGGTTATATGGTAGGGAGGACGCTGCTGCCGGGGGAAGGAACAAAAGAGGGCATGGCGTGGGGGGACTGCCGTCTGGTGGGGGCGGCGGGGGGGGGAAGAACATTGGAGGTCTTGGTGTCGGGGACCGCCGTGAGGGAGTGGTATTCATCCAAGGCCGCAAGAAATTGCAAAGAATTGTGGACGCAGCCCTGACCATCACATTAAAAACCTTCCTTCCAGTGACTCCATTTACACCTCACGCTACCTCGGCAAGGCCACCAGCATAATCAAGGACAAGTGGCCTAGTGCTGGCGCTAGAGAGGCTCCAGAGGAGGTTTACAAGAATGATTCCAGGAATGAGTGGGCTAGCATATGATGAGTGTTTGACAGCACTGAGCCTCTGCTCGTTGGAGATTAGAAGTTTTAGGGGGGGGACCTCATTGAAACTTACAGAATAATGAAAGGCATAGATAGAGTGGATGTGGAAAGGATGTTTCCACTGGTGGGAGAGTCGAGAACCAGAGGTCATAGCCACAAAATTAAAGGTGCCCTTTTAGAAAGAAGGTGAGGAGGGACTTCTTTAGTCAGAGGGTTGTTAATCTGTGGAACTCATTGCCACAGAGGGCTGTGGAGGCCAAGTCAGTGAATATTTTTAAGGCAGAGATATTCTTGACTAGAATGGGTGTCAAGGGTTATGTGGAGAAGGCAGGAAAATGGGATTAGGAGGCAGAGATCAGCCATGATTGAATGGCAGAGTACCCTCGCTGGGCTGACTGGCCTAATTCTACTCCTATAATTTGTGAGTTGCACCCTGGCCACTCCCTCTTCTCTCCTCTCCCAAAAGGTATAGAAGTGTGAAAATGCACACCTCCAGATTCAGGGACAGTTTCTTCCCCGTTGTTGTCAGGCAACTCAACCATCCTAACAACAACTAGAGTGCAGTCGTGAATTACTATCTACCTCATTTGAGACCCTCGGACTATGTTTGATCGAACTTCACTGGAGTTTACCTTGCACTAAACGTTATTCCCTTTATCATGTATCTGTATATCATGGATGGCTTGATTGTAATCATGTATTGTCTTCCTGCTCATTAGTTAGCACGCAACAAAATGTTTTCCTTTAGCTCAGTTCGTGTGACAATAAACTAAACTCAAACTCATTAATCATAAATCAAATTTTACCACCTGCAATTAGTAAGTTGATTTAATTTGTCTTTAAAATTGAAATCCGTTTTGTGCCATAGGGTCACTGAAATAATTTGGCGACTTGATTTTTCACAAATCTCCCAAATCACAAACTTCCCAAGGAAGGTTGACTGTGACAGAAGAATGGGAATCTGAATCTCTTTTTGCCTTCATTACTCACAAAAGTGATAGATCTTACACTAAAGCAAGAAAATGGGATACTCCAGACAACATTGATCACTCATAATTCAAACCTATAAAGAGAACAAAAAAATGGGCATTTGTTAATTTATCATACAAAGTCACCTTTATCACTGAATAATGTTGGAGTGTTGACAGAAAATTTAATTGTATAACAATTGGAAATTTTACTGTTCTGTTATAATACACAAGAGTTCCACATAACCAATGATCATTTAGTTAGGTTTCAGATTATGGTTTCCATAATGCACAAGTAAATGCACAAATCCATTTGGGAACAAACATCTGATTCAGCCAAAGAATGGAATTTCCCTTGTCTTATCTGAAGTACATACTTGAAGGGCCCACATTATCACAACAAGGATTCCATAATTGCCAGACAAATTTCAGTACGCAATCCTGACTGACCTAGAGCTCCGCTTAATTCGTCACATCAATATCTGAAATACTAATCTTTGAAAACAACAGCACAACTTGACGTCTACTACAAAATCTGTTCTTTTCCACAACTGACACTAGTTTCATAGTTTACTGAATCAGCACACTATGCTCCATTTCTTTCCTTCAGTAAACTTCAGTATCTTGAACGTGACAACTTATTAGCTCTGCTCACATCCCATCAGCACTTAGAGCTCCTTGTGCATCAACCTTATTATCCCCATTGTTACCTTTAAACTCTTTCAGTTGGCATTCTGATTTAGTTTTGAGGTATTTAAACGTTCAACTGTAAAGGGTCTTACATGTCCTTGGCACATCAATTACGCGACCATTGAGGTGCACGGGTATCGTATTGCCGTGCGGGGCCGGTCCCACTGAGAAGCGCGGAGGGGTATGGAGCTGTGCGCGACATCGCGCGGGGTTTCTGAAATTTTTGTAGCGAACAAAATCTTCACGCGCCAACGGCCTGTCGTGTAACTGATGGCCAAAGTGGGACAGGCCCAAGACCCTGGCGCGAAGCGACGTCTCACCTCCAACAGCAGCAGAAGCAGGCAAATGATCGCCGAGCTCGGCCCAGGGCTCACGGCCATTGTGGTCCGGATCCGCCCCCACTTCTACTCCCAGAACGGGGCCAAGAAAATTGAAGATAGACACAAAATGCTGAAGTAACTCAGCGGGACCGGCAGCATCTCTGGAGAAAAGCAATGGGTGACGTTTCGGGTCAAGACCCTTATTTCAGACTGAAGAAGAGTCTCGACACGAAACATTACCCATTCCTTCTCTCCAGTTGCTGCCGGTCCCGCTGAGTTACTCCGGCATTTTGCGTCCATCTTCAAATGACGTCACGCGCTACAGACGGCTGTGCGGGCGCATGAAATCGTGCGCGACCTTCGCGGGACCGTCGCGCCTCAACGCGACCACGATGTCGCGTAATTAGCGTGCCGAGGACATGTAAGTGGGACAGGGACTTAATACTCCATTAATCCAACTTCAGCTTTCAGAATTTCCCCCCCAATCTCTTCATCCTCAATATTGTTTCAAAGTTATCAAAATTGCACAGTATCATTACTATTAATCAAAAGTAGCCATGCTAGTTGGCATCCTGCATTTAATTATTCAAAAATCTCACATCAATTCAACATCTTCACTGATTGATTGATAATTAGTCCCATCTTTTTTTCATTTTCTTTCCCAGGCATTTCTTGAAGAAAAAGCTATCTGTATTGTTAAATGTATTATGTGTTATTAGGCTCCATTATATATTGCCAATTTTATTTCAAAGCTTCATCAGTACCAAAAATCTGTCCAGAAAAAAGTTCTTCTTTCAGAAATTTAGACATGTGCAATGGTACTTCCATCATGCACAACTATCCAGCTCAAATATATCAAATAACTCATAATATAAAAGATCAAATAATCACAACACTAACTGCAGCATTTTGTCAGAAGCAAATGTTTTCTTTCAACATGAGACTTGTTAATATCTGTAGGGAAGCAAATGATTAACATGAATCGCAACTGGATTAAGTGCAACAAATTACCTTGTTATTTATGTTGATATGCAATGAGGGCCACTGCCCAACCACCTTGCTGGATTCAACTTCCAACTGTTTAAAACACACCTCATCATAGTGTGGAAGAACAGTCGAGTTCAACTCTAAAAAATATACAAGTAATTTAGATTAGAACAAAATGGGCACATTTTGCAAATAACAAAGGGATAGCAAAAATAAAATTCTGACATTTGTTAATAATGATGCCTCTGAGAAAGCCCGGTTCAGGGAATATGTTTAAAAAGGACACCCGTTTATTAAATAAGAAATCTGAAGAGCTGCTTTCAAATGCAACATGAAAGTGTTCACGGCCACCATGTTTGGAGTTGTGCCAGAGGAAAGGAACTGTGGGTAAGATAGGAGGGTGTGTTTGAAAAGATGTGAAATGGAGAGATCCAGAGTGGTTCTCGGGTCAGGGTGCAAGAAAAGGAATATGGGTAAAAGGGAGAGGCTTGTTGGTGAATAGGGGGTTGTCAAGTGTGAGGATATTCAGGGACAAGAAGGATGGAGAGACAAGCAGATAAGAGAGTGGATGATAAGGCCAATGGAAACAGTGACCGACTGTGGGTATATGTGAGTGATGGTCTCCAGCCATCCTGAACCCTTTGTTAAACCCCTGTCTCACGGTGCGAGTCCACCCAAGAGTGATCCCGAGTTAAAAACAAATCAAACTCGTGGTAATCACGTAGAATTAATGTAGCGGGAACGTCGGAACTCGTGGACGTAACTTAGCGACTCGTAATGCTAACGGCAGGTACTTGGGAAACTTGTTAACTCGTGAAAAATTTTCAACGTGTTGAAAGATTTCCACGTCAAATTTACTCTTGAAGGAAAAATTTGAAACGTTTAAACTCATTGTAATACTGTAGTAGCCCGTGAGTTTACCGTAGTGACTCGTGAGTAACTCGTGGGTTTGGCATGAGTGCCAGAAGTGAAATGTTGAAGATTAGTCAGATCTTAATGGAAAATTTTACAGCGATCTAACAATTCACTGTTAAGGAGCAAAAAGCACTCATCTGAGAAACAGTGGCAAAAAGAATGAACCATGCAGTGTGGGGAAAGCAGCATTGCGAGAGTTAAATAGTTCCCTTCAGAACTTTAACTTTTCACATTGAAACGACAACCACGAGTTTGATTTTTTCTTTCACTCGGGATCACTCATGGGTGGACTCCCACCGTGAGACAGGGCCATTACTGGACTGGGACTTTGGTCTGCCAAGACACTGTAGTAATGTATGTATGACTGATTAAATTCACCATTATCTTCTCAGAATTATGGAATGATTACAGCATGGAAGGAAACTATTGTACAATCAAGTCAGCTAATCCCACTCCACAGACCTTACCGTATTTCCTTGAAAATACTCCTTTTCTAGCTAGCTACTTACCTAGCTATCTTTTGAATGTAATAATTGCCTCCACCACCAGCCCTGACATTGGTTTCCAGACTCCAATCACACACTGAGTAAGCTAAGATTTTCCTCATGTCAATTTTGTTTTGTTTTACCAATTAGATTCACTTTTTGTCCCTTTTTTTCACTGCTCTCGTATAGTTATATTGGGTTAGTTTCACTCTGAATATTCTAGCTCTTTCCTTCATGATTTTAAATAACATGCGCCTCACAACCTGCCCTATTCCAAAAATAACCCCAGCTTTTATTCACATGATAAAAGTAATTCAGCTCAGCATCATTCTGGTAAGCTTGTATATTTTCTTACGCATGGTGCCCAAAACACGACACAGTACCTTAGCAGTGGTTGAACCAGTGTTTATATCTTCATGACTTCCTTGCTCTTGTACTCTCCATCTATATTTATAAAGATGATCCCATTTGACTTTTTAACCACTTTCTGAATGTGTCCTATCGTTATCATTGAATATAGACACTTGGATCTCTCTGCTCTTGCACTCCTTTAGGATCTGGCACTCCAGTCTATATTGCTTGTCCATGTTTTTCCTACCAAAACATACATTGATATATTATTTCTCAACATTAAATTTCATTTATCCACCAATTCTACCAGCCTGTATTTCTTCTAATCTTTGTTACTTCTTCAGAAAGTTCCATCAAGGTAGTTAAATGTGTCATTTAACAATTTATGCTTCCCTTTTCTAATTAATTGATGCCTGTCAATTAATTAATAAATCTATCCTTCGTTATCATTTCTAGAATTTTCCCGATGAGGTGTTTAAACAGATTGGTCTGTAGGTATTGGGTTTACCTCATCACCTTTTTTGAAACAAGAGTGAAATGTTTAAAAATATCCAGTCCTTAGCCATCACCCATAAATCCATACAGTGCCCTCCATAATGTTTGGGACAAAGACCCATCAGTTATTTAACCATGTGATTTTTTTCTATTACAAATCTCAAATTGTGGAGTACAGAGGCAAATAAATAAATGATGGGTCCTTGTCCAAAATCATTATGGAGGGCACTGTAGATGTAGAAAATATTATCTTCAGGACCTCTACAGTTTCCTCCCAAAATTATCTCTGCAGGTTAGGAAGCATCCCATAATGACCATGTAATTTATTCACTTTAGGTGCTGCTTAGCTTTGAGCGTCAACTCTGTCATGTTTTAGCCCATCAAAAATCTCAATTACATCTTTTTTTGCTGAGCCATCAGCAACATCAATTATATGTTTGTCTCCCTAGTTTTGATTTCACTTTATCTGGGCCAGATCTCTATTCAGCATTGAAGTTGGCTATTCTCCAATTGACTACTTTAACCTTGATTGGTCTACATGTTTTTCGCATAGGAATTCTCAATCTTAGGATATTATGATTGATGGTTCCCCGACTGATATCACTGCAGTTGATCCAAATTATTTTCAGAATCAAGTCGGGTAAGGTTTCGCTCAATACAACAGCAGTACATTTAGCCCCATATTCACTGGCAGGGTATGCGATTCAACAGTTCTAACCACACTGCTTCGCTCATCTTTTATTTGCCTATCACCAGGCAGCACAGTGACACAGCTGCTGCCTCACAGCACGTTCTCCTGTAACTGTGCGGGTTTTCTCCGGGTGCTCCGGTTTCCTCCCACAGCCCAAAGACGTGCGAGTTTGTAGGTTAACTAACCTCTGTAAATTGACTGTAGTTTTTATGGAGTAGATGAGAAAGTAGTGTAAATGGGTGATCAATTGTCAGTGTGGACATGGTGGGCCGAAGGGCCTACTTCCATGCTGTATCTGATAATCAAATAATCTTTTCACTAGGATAGTAAAAGGTAATTATAGAAAGGTATGAAATGTCTCTGTCTTGATGGCAAGGTTTGTGAGTTTTTTACAGAAGTGAACGCAGAAGGCATTTAAGATGACTAGTACCAGTGATGGAGAGAGGGGTAATTTTAGTATCATCAACATGACTCCTCCCCTATCCCTATCATTCACCAAAATAAATGTCAGATCTGCCTCATTCCAAGACATTACTTCCCATTTGAGAGTTAAAAAAAGGGAACTATACAGCAACATCCAGCAGCTTCACTCTATGACACACCAGAAATGCATAGGCCAACAAATGCTATAACCCAAGTTTCTCCAAAGAAACATTTCCAGGATAAAATGTTTTCACTTTCCACCAATCCAAAGAACAACACACAAAATATGGTACTTCTGGGTTTATTAGATCAGAGGAGGCTGAGGGGAGATGTCATATTGGTACGCACAATTATGAGGGGCACAGACAGAATTGAGAGTAGGAAACTTTCCCTCGTACCATGTTTTGAGATATTCTCGAAATAACTATTGGTGGTGGTGCGTAAGAGGAATGGTGGGGCTGACAGATTGAGCTGGTAAAAGTGTAGAGAAGATTTACGAGGCGGCCAGGACTTGAGGGCCTGAGCTAAAACGGAGAGATTGTGCAAGCTAGGACTTTATTCTTAATAGCGCAGAAGGCAAAGGGATGATCTTATAGGAATTGATAGGGTGAATGCAGAGTAGGGGAATCAAGAACCAGAGGACATAGGTTTGAGAGAGGTGAAAGATTTAATAAGAACCAGAGGAACAACATTTTCACTCAGGTGGGTATATGGAATGAGCTGCCGAAGGAGGTAGTTAAAGTTGGTACAATAACAACATTTAAAAGACACCTGGACAGGTATATGGATAGGAACGATTTAGAGAGATAATGCCCAAATGCAGACAAAGTGGACTTGCTTAAATGGGGCATCTTGTTCAGCATGGATAAGTTGGGATGAAGAGCTAGTTTCATATTTGCTGTATGACTCCGTGACTCATGAATCATGTCAGTCACAATCAAAAGGACAAAAATACTTCTTATTTACCCTAAAAATGAATTAGTCATTCCAATAAAATTAATTTTCTCTGTTTTAAATCCTTACATTCGCAGTAACTGAATATAGTGTAATGGAAAATATATTTTGGCTTTCTTGTAAATAACATTTACCAAAATTAGGCATAAGTTTTTGCCACCACCTTGCCACAGCAGCAGACATAAAAGGCTTAAAATAAAATATCTGTAATCAAGAGCATCTGATATTTTCTCATGACTCATTGCCCATAGTGAGAAGTAAAATAGCTCTATCAATATAGATTTGATTTTAAAAGGCCAACAAGAAATACCTGACAGATCTATTATACAACAACTGTTAGAAGAGTGGTGAACTCAATAGGAAATGTCAGTGAGGAGGAGGATCAGAACCGTATCCAGAGCACTAACAGGCTTTAAATGATACAGCAGAATAAGCACTTACTATTAAGAGACAAAATAAAAAAATAAAAACAAACCATCCAAATCACATTTTGGTATAATTTCACATATCACATTTTGGTATAATTTTATCACAATTTAAAATGTATACAATGAAGTTAAGGGACAATGTTAAATAATGCTTAGGTAGACACAATTTTAAATAATGCTTACTGAGCATAACTAAAATCAGCTAGTATTTTATGAAAGCCATTATTTTCTCTCAATTTCAATTAAATGCTTTTCATCCTGCAGTTGACATAATGAACTCAATGACATCAATTATGTCACTGTTCATCTTAGCATTCTCTGAAAATATTATACATTAATTATATCTGCTACATGATTGAGTGTAAAAACAATATACTATAATACCAAATAGTCAGAAAGCATGTGGCTTAACAGTTAGTTAACTAATTTTACATCCAGAGTCCAGTCATAGACCATCCTTCTGTTAATGAACAGCAGATTCAATTGACAGGAGTCTGTTTCAACCCTTCACCAGAGCAGCAGGAAAGTAGATACTATCTAATCAGTCCCTGCTAACAACTAGTTGCAGTACAAAGAGTGAGTCTACTGTGGCATTTCAGTGGCACTGTTCAAGTTGGGTAAAGATCTGCTCGATGAACTGCTTCCATTTATAAAGCACCAAACTTGGTTAACATTGTGATTTCATGTGCGATTTCAGACATACCAAATATGGTTGATTCTTAGGATTCTTAGTAAGATACAAAGCTGGGACTGGGGGGTAGATAACGGAGTGGACAAATGATTAAAGCCTACATACTGTGAATGAAAACACTCCATTAAATTGAGATTGTTACACTTAATTTGAACTAAAACCACAATGCTCTAGTAAGGGAGTACAGGTGCACAACCTTTTATCCGAAATTCCAAATAACGAAAAGCTCCGAATAGCGGACATTTTTTTGGTCCTTGAAGAAAGGTCCTTGAAGACGTTCACCGAGGGCGGCCCGCAGAGGTGACAGCGGAACCTCCGGTCGGTCCTCGAAGAAAGGGGAACTAAATCCCCATTCATAAAAGAGAAGGTGAGGGTATATTGCGCGGGAGGGTTAATAATTGACAATCTGCTGCTGCCTGCCCGCTGAGTTAAAAAGTTCCCACGGTAGATTCACGATACACAGTGTATCGTGAGTCTTGCGTGGGAACTTTTTAACTCAGCGGGCAGGCAGCAGCAGATTGTCGCTCCCTTCAGTTTCACCCCACCTACACCCCTCTGCTTCCCGGCCATGTGTGTGACCCCTTCCCTCCCCTCTCCAGCTCCCCGCCCATTGCACCGGCGCGGGGGCTTTGCACTGTCTTCACGTCGGCGATGCCAGCAGGTCAGTGCCAGTCACCGGAGACGTCAGGACCAACGGGACACCGACCCCCAGGCCCACTGCAAGCACGGAGATCCCAGAGATCCCAGCAGCAGCCCAGCCCCGTTCCAACTCCAGAGGAACACGCTCCCCGTAGGGACAGAAGCTGATGGTGTGCAAGGTACGTCTTGTTCTTGGGGTTGCGGATGAGGGGGCGCAGCTCGGGCTGTGACGTCTCCGGCCACCCCCCTGTACAGGAGCTGAGACTGGGAACTGTACCGCCCTTGCAGGAGAGTGGGGTTGTTTGCAGTTGCAGAGGGAGGGGGCAAGGGCGGTACAGTTCCCAGTCTCAGCTCCTGTCCAGGGGGGTGGCCGGAGACGTCAGGACCAACGGGACACCGACTGCAAGCACGGAGATCCCAGAGACTCACAGCCAGCAGCAACTCTAGCCCAGCCCCGCTCCAACACCAGAGGAACCCGGGTTGCGGATGAGGGGGCGCAGCTCGGGCTGTGGGCGAACTGCCACTTGTCGCTGTAGCGGCCCATCGGGGAGCGGGTTCCTGTTGGTCCTGACGTCTCCG
The DNA here is from genome assembly GCF_010909765.2 of Amblyraja radiata. Classification (NCBI taxonomy): domain Eukaryota; kingdom Metazoa; phylum Chordata; class Chondrichthyes; order Rajiformes; family Rajidae; genus Amblyraja; species Amblyraja radiata. The sequence goes on from NC_045957.1 coordinate 84,697,966, forward strand.
GCCACCCCCCTGGACAGGAGCTGAGAGACGTCAGGACCACCAGAAGCAGCTCCCCGATGGGCCGCTACGGCGACAAGTGGCAGTTCGCCCACAGCCCACATTGCAAGCACGGAGATCCCAGATCAGCAACTCCAGCCCAGCCCCGCTCCAACTCCAGAGGAACACGCTCCCCGTAGGGGCAGAAGCTGATGGTGTGCAAGGTACGTCTTGTTCTTGGGTGGCGCAGCTCGGGCTGTGGGCGAACTGTCACTTGTCGCCGTAGCGGCCCATCGGGGAGCGGATTCCTCTGGAGTTGGAGGGACAGGGAGACACAGCGGCTTTTGAGAATGGTGGGCAATCACTTCCAAAGTTCTGCCCACACAGTCAGTACACCTCTCCTACACTTGTCTCCCGCACTAAGATCATCTCGCAGAGAATGATCCCAGCCTAACCCTCCCTATTCTCTCCTATTCTGCAAGAAAAAACTACATTGAAGACTCAAACTCGCGATCGAGTAACTGCCGGGATCGAGGCGCAAACTCGCGACCTTGCGGATATGAGCCGAGCACTCTACCACTGAGCCAGCCGTTAAAATCTACGCTAAAAATCTTCCATTCCGAAAGGCGAAAAATTACGAATTACGAAAAGTGTCTGGTCCCAAGGCTTTCGGATAAAAGGTTGTGCACCTGTACTGTATTTTTAGGGCTATTAGCTATTGAATGAGAGTGAAAACATAGCCTCATTTGCTTACTCACAAAGATGTAAAATATTAGATACTTAATCCCTATACTTGCATACAAATTTGGTGTTGACATTTGAATGTTATGAGTCAGAACACAACTAGTTTCTTTTAACTATCATCTCCAATGACCTTTGGAGTCATCACACCAATGTATGGTAGGAAGAAATAACTGCAATATTAATTTGATTTGTTCTCGATGCTTTATAAAAATAGGCTTACAGAAGTCTTAAATATTATAAAGGGCAACAATAAAATCATGTCCACATTTTTTACAAGAGTTCAAAATGCCCGAGTTGCACTTTAAAATTATAAATTTGTGGGAATTGAAACAGAGCTTTTACAAAGATATTTTGTAAGTTAGCAGCAAAGGCGATTTCTATGAACTGTATAAATGGCTTTAAGAAACATTTGAGTGCCTAACTCAGATCAGTAAATTATGTAATGAGCAGGGGAATAATTTTGTTCACACCACCAAAAGTTATCTGACAGAGGTGTCAGATTCTATGACTCTGACATAGTTATGGAGAGAAGGCAGGAGAATGAGGTTAGGATGGAGAGACTAATCTACCATTATTGAATGGTGGCGTGGACTTGAAGGGACCAAATGGCCTAATTCTGCTCCTATTAAATTAAGCTATCTACTCCCAAATATCATGTCATTGTATTTGTAAAAATCATTAAAAACTCTCAAGCTTTTTAAAAAAACTCAATATGCCATTATGCCATTGTGGCAAACTTTTAATGCAAAGTATGGGATCAGAAAACAATATGCCATAGCATTAACACTGCATATGTTAACAAAGACAACATAACTTTTTATTTATTTTCATCTTTCAACTTAACTCCACATTGGCACTAAAACTTACTGGTTGGACTTGGCATTCCAGAGTAAGCATCTGTGTCTTCCAACTCCAAAGTAATCAGACCACAATTTTGGAGGTGGTGCCTTCCAGTAGTTGTCCCAGTAAATGGTGTTCCCCCATTCTCTTCTAAATTGAATTGTTGTAAATCACGGCTGTTTAATAGTGGCGATACCAAAGGATAGCTGTAATTTTAGGTGCATTATAGTCAAGAAAACTTTACACGAGAAATCAAATAAAACGTTAGCTATTTGCCATCAAATTACAAAATAGTTGGTAATAACACTACAAAAATTAAATGAATCAATCTTTTCAAGCCTTTGAACCAAGTCTTTCAGTTTTTCTTAATTTGTTTAAATGGCATTGTCAATGAGCAGTACTTACTTTACCAAAGGCATTCAGAAGGTGAGATATAAACAAACAAATTGGGAGTAAGATTGAGCCTCTCAGCTCTTGATCCCGTTCCACTGTTTAATGGGAAAATTGAAGATAACCTCAACTCCACATTCCCGCCTTTACTGGCAATCTTTCATCCGCTTGCCAATCATACATTAATCTACATCCCTTTAAGATATTAAAAAACTTTTCCTCCACCGTCCTTTGAATAAAGTTCCAAAGACTTGCAACCCTTAGAGAAAATATTTCACCTAATTCGTGTCTTAAAAATCAATGGCCCCAGTTCCAGATTCTCAAACCAGGAGAAACATCTCTCTACTTCCACCCTCAGAAATGTGTGTTTCAATCAAGAACTTTCTCACTCTTGTAAACTCTAGTGAATATAAACCTAGCCTGGGCCAATCTTATAACACAACCTGTCCATTGAATGAACAGTTCTTCCACATAAATAACATTGTTAGTTTTCCCCAAATACTTGTTATGCATGTATACTAACTTTCCTTATAACAAGTCATCCTGTAGAACACCCAGTTCAATGTGCCTCTGAACCCTGCAATCTCTCATCATTCAGATCACATGGTTCTATATTTTTTGTGCCAAAATGGAAAATTGTACATAATCTGGAGATTACACAGAACCTAGTAACAAATTCTCTCTAAAATCACTGAGGAATGTTCATGGAAAAGCATGATATGGTGATGTGACCAATACTTTTTTTGTAGACAAAATGTGGTGGCACGTACATCGTTCCTTCCTGATGGTGCCCATGGCAGATTGCTGTCCTATAAGCTGCTTAAGCTGTTTAAGGGCCTGACCGCATTGTTTAATTTTTTATTTTTTTTAAACTTTAGTAATAGTATTGTAATACCAGGTAATTTAAAATTCTATACATTTGATAATCTAGTTTGTAACATTTTAGGAGTATATTCTTACTGTCACAAAAAAAGCACTGATGTAACTACATGATATGAAATACTGGTGGAAAGTTTCAAAACAATGCACACAAAAATGTTATAAAATGTGTACTATGGAAATAATATTCATCAAGATTGCACCCTGCAAGGAATTTTACCCTTGATCAATAATTCAAACATTTTGTTTTCAGTCATGAGAAAATCAGTTATACAGTACATAACATATACGGAAGAAAAAGTTACTGTTAGAAAGGTCCAAAATGTTTTTCAGCCCATTAATTACCTTTGAAGTGTAGTCATTGTAATACACAGTAATGGGATGGAATCCAAATAATCTGTACTTCTCAAAATAATGGTGTTGATTGAGAGTGGACTGTGACTGCACAGATCTTCTATGAATGGCCCAGTGATATTTTCCAAACGTACAAAGATGGAAGCCTTGTAATATCTTGTGGAATCTTCTGGAATTTTTTGAAGATGTAACCAGGAAAATGGACAAGGGAGAGCCAGTGGATGTAGTGTACCTGGACTTTCAGAAATAATTTGATAAGGTTCCACATAGGAGATTAGTGGGAAAAATTAGGGCACATGGTATTGGAGGTAGAGTGCTGACATGGATAGAGAAGTGGTTGGCAGACAGGAAACAAAGAGTAGGGATTAACAGGTCCCTTTCAAAATGGCAGGCAGTGACTAGTGGGGTACCGCAAGGCTCAGTGCTGGGACCGCAGCTATTTACAAAATACATTAATGATTTAGATGAAGGGATTAAAAGTAACATTAGAACATTTGCAGATGACACAAAACTGGGTGGCAGTGTGAACTGTGAGGAGGATGCTATGAGGATGCAGGGTGACTTGGACAGGTTGGGTGAGTGGCAGAATGCATGGCAGATGCAGTTTAATGTGGATAAATGTGAGGTTATCCACTTGGTGGGAAAAGCAGGAAGGCAGATTATTATTTGAATGGTGTCATTGGAAAAAGGGGAAGTACAATGAGATCTGGGGATCCTTGTTCATCAGTCACTGAAAGTAAGCATGCAGGTACAGCAGGCAGTGAAGAAAGCCAATGTTGGCCTTCATAACAAGAGGAGTTGAGTAGAGGAGCAATGAGGTCCTTCTGCAGTTGTACAAGGCCCTTGTGAGACCATACCTGGAGTATTGTGTGCATTTTTGGTCTCCAAATTTGAGGAAGGACATTTTGTTATTGAGGGGTTCACAAAGTTAATTCCCGGGATGGCGGGACTGACATCTGTTGATAGAATGGAGCGGGTGGGCTTGTATACTCTGGAATTTAGAAGGATGAGAGGAGATCTTTTTAAGGTATTGGACAGGCGAGAGGCAGGAAACATGTTCCCGATGTTGGGAGAGTCCAGAACCAGGGGCCACAGTTTAGGAATAAAGGGCAAGCCATTTAGAATGGAGATGAGGAAAAACCTTTTCACACAGAGGGTTGTGAATCTGTGGAATTCTCTGCCTCAGAAGGCAGTGGAGGCCAATTCTCTGGATGCTTTCAAGAGAGAGTTAGGTAGAGCTCTTAAAGATAGCGGAGCCAGGGGATATGAGGAGAAGGCTGGAATGGGGTACTTATTGTGGATGACCAGCCATGATCACAGTGAATGGTGGTTGCTGGCTCGAAGGGCTGAATGGCTGCCTACTCCTGCACCTATTGTCTATTGTCTATTTCTGCATTTCAAAAATAGAATTGGAAAAGGATACAAACCAAAAACAACAAAAAGTCCCCATTGCTATGAATAAAGAACAGGAGTGCAGAATTAAGTGGAACGTTTTGCAAAGGGAAGGCAGAGGCATATTGGGCAAAATTATCATATTTTGTAGTTATACATGACATTCAGTTGCCCGAATGGCTAAATTCATTGATAGAAAGATACAATTTGAAAGCAGGCTCTGGTCTAACATGTCCACGCTGACCTTCAATCAATCAATCACATTAGTTCTATGTTATCCCACTGACAGCTACACACCCACGCGTCTTTAGGATGTGGGAGGCAACTGGAGCACTGGGAGGAAACCCACGCAGTCAGAGGGAGAACATGCAAACTGCACACAGACAGCACCCTGGGTCAGGATCAAACCGTCTCCAGTTCTATGAAATAGCATCTCTACCAGCTGCGTCACAATGCCACCAAACAATTATTTTGGTATTAAACAAAGTCTAACCGCAACTTATATTTATGCATTATTAGTTATTATTTCTTCAAGTAAATGCAACTACTCAAAATATTTTCAACTGCAAACTCTTTAGGCATAGTTTTATTATTCAAATTATCCATTTAATAAATTAAATCTTCAATCTATGGAAAAGGAGTTCTGCACTGATTCAGAACCAATTCTGTAAATAAAACCTTTTCCACAAAGAGATTTCATTTCAAAATCGTAGAATGATATAACACTGGATACACCGTCTACTTTATTGACCTTCTTTCAAGAAGCTATCCTATTGGTTAAGCCAGGGAACTACAGGCCAATGGGCCTAACATCTGTAGTTGGAAAGTTACTAGAGAGTATTCTGAGGGATAGAATATATATTCACTTAGCTGGATTAGGGCAGATTACGGATAGTCAACATGGTTTTGTATGTGGGAGATCATGTCTCATGAATCTGATTTTTTTTTTCAAAAATGTGACCAAAAAGATTGATGAGGACGGAGCTGTGGACATTGTATACATTGATTTCAGCATGGCATTTAACAAGTTTCTGCATGGTAAACTGCTCTGAAATGTTAGAGAGCATGGGATCCACGGAGAGATAGCTGACTGGATAGAAAATTGGCTTCATGGAAGGAATCAAGGAGGGTGATGATGGAAAGTTGCTTTTTGGACTGGATGCCTATGACTAATGGTGTGCCTCAGGGTTCAGTGCTGGGTCCATTGCTGTTTGTCATCCATATCATTGATTTAGATGAGAATGTACAAGGCATGATTGGCAAGTATTGTAGTGATGATGAACCAGCAGAGGAGGACAAAGGGATTAATTAGGAAAGGAAAAATAGATTATGAAAGAAAACTGGCAGGGAAAATTAAAACTGACTGCAAAATATTTTATAGATATGTGAAGAGAAAGAGATTAGTTAAAACAAATGTAGGTCCCTTGCAGTCAGAAACAGGTGAATTAATCATGGGGAACAAGGACATGGCGGACCAATTGAATAACTACTTTGGTTCCGTCTTCACTAAGGAAGACATAAATAATCTGCCTGAAATAGCAGGGGACCGCGGGTCAAAGGAGATGGAGGAACTGAGTGAAATCCAGGTTAGCCGGGAAGTGGTGTTAGGTAAATTGAATGGATTAAAGGCCGATAAATCCCCAGGGCCACATAGGCTGCATCCCAGAGTACTTAAGGAAGTAGCTCCAGAAATAGTGGATGCATTCGTGATAATTTTTCAAAACTCTTTAGATTCTGGAGTAGTTGGAGGATTGGAGGGTAGCTAATGTAACCGCACTTTTTAAAAAGGGAGGGAGAGAGAAAACGGGGAATTACAGACCAGTTAGTCCAACATCGGTAGTGGGGAAACTGCTAGAGTCAGTTATTAAAGATGGGATAGCAGCACATTTGAAAAGTGGTGAAATCATTGGACAAAGTCAGCATGGATTTACGAAAGGTAAATAATGTCTGCCGAATCTTATAGAATTTTTCGAGGATGTAATTAGTAGAGTGGATAAGGGAGAACCAGTAGATGTGCTATATCTGGACTTTCAGAAGGCTTTCGACAAGGTCCCACATAAGAGATTAGTATACAAACTTAAAGCACACGGTATTGGGAGTTCAGTATTGATGGTGATAGAGAACTGGCTGGCAAACAGGAAGCAAAGAGTAGGAGTAAACGGGTCCTTTTCACAATGGCAGGCAGTGACTAGTGGGGTACCGCAAGGCTCAGTTCTGGGACCCCAGCTATTTACAATATATATTAATGATTTGGACGAGGGAATTGAATGCAACATCTCCAAGTTTGCGGATGACACTAAGCTGGGGGGCAGTGTTAGCTGTGAGGAGGATGCTAGGAGGCTGCAAGGTGACTTGGATAGGCTGGGTGAGTGTGCAAATGCATGGCAGATGCAGTATAATGTGGATAAATGTGTGGTTATCCACTTTGGTGGCAAAAACAGGAAAAGAGACTATTATCTAAATGGTGGCCGATTAGGAAAAGGGGAGATGCAACGAGACCTGGGTGTCATGGTACACCAGTCATTGAAAGCAGGCATGCAGGTGCAGCAGGCAGTGAAGAAAGCGAATGGTATGTTAGCATTCATAGCAAAAGGATTTGAGTATAGGAACAGGGAGGTTCTACTGCAGTTGTACAGGGTCTTGGTGAGACCACACCAGGAGTATTGCGTACAGTTTTGGTCTCCAAATCTGAGGAAGGACATTATTGCCATAGAGGGAGTGCAGAGAAGGTTCACCAGACTGATTCCTGGGATGTCAGGACTTTCATATGAAGAAAGACTGGATAGACTCGGCTTGTACTCGCTAGAATTTAGGAGATTGAGGGGGGATCTTATAGAAATGTACAAAATTCTTAAGGGGTTGGACAGGCTAGATGCAGGAAGATTGTTCCCGATGTTGGGGAAGTCCAGGACAAGGGGTCACAGCTTAAGGATAGAGGGGAAATCCTTTAGGACCAAGATGAGAAAAACTTTTTTCACACAGAGAGTGGTGAATCTCTGGAACTCTCTGCCACAGAAGGTAGTTGAGGCCAGTTCATTGGCTATATTTAAGAGGGAGTTAGATGTGGAACTTGTGGCTAAAGGGGTCAGGGGGTATGTTCAGACGAGTTGAACAGGTACTTTGGATCTGTCTTCACTAAGGAGGACATAAACAATCTCCCTAATGTACTAGTAACCAGAGGATCTAGGGTGACGGAGGAACTGGAGGAAATTCACATTCGGCAAGAAATGGTGCTGGGTAGACTGGTGGGTAGAGCCAGGATATTTAGGCACTACAAATCTCTGAATTAGCCGGCAAAAAGGAATAATACAATTACCAAAAAGGCATGAAAAGGGCATATATTCACAAAAAAGGCATGTATTTCCACCACCAAAATATGGTTAAAATGATAATAAAGGTATACTATATTTTTTTCAAATTATCTGGTGTTAAACTCTGCCGTCTGTCAGACGGAATATGCTTCAGTTGTGAAAAACTTCTTTCTACCCCAGCTGACGTCACTGGTGCATACCCGAAACAAGCTACAGACTATATATTCATGTCGATATCTTGTGCATAACAACTACCTTTAAGAACTTTAGCTATGTTTTGTATTTCTTCAAGATCTTTGTTAGCTAAAATCACTCTCACATATTCCTTGTATGTCTTCACCTCTATCGCCAGAACATTACGAATATCGTCAGTTCATTGAAAACCTGCAAGTTATTCATTAATGTATTGCCCCGTTACTCAAGGGAAGTGATAGCTTGTGGGAAGTTTGCAATATTGGAAGCAATAAACACAAGATTGTGGTGGAGGGACTTTTTCTGCATGATTTCATTGACGATCCTGACTGCAGCAGATTCTTCTTCTTCAAAACAGGTGATGATTTATTTTATCTTTCCAAAATTTGCAGCATAGTAGAGTACAGCATAGTAGAGTACAGCATAGTAGAGAGCCATGTACCCCACCTAGTCAAAACGGGCTGAGGTAGCGGAATCTCGGGTGCCATTTCCTTGAACGTGACGGTGCTTTGAGGAAAAAATTTTTGACATTGGAAACTAGGCGATTGACATTTGGAAACAAGCTATGTATGTGCTTGGCAATTCTATGAAGTCCTTGAGCCAAGCATGTCAAATGCAACATTTTGGGGAATAAAACCTTAAGAGCACGAGCAGCTTTTTTCATGTATGGAGCTGCATCAGTCACAAACAGAACATTCTCGTGTTTTATACCTTCTGGCCAAAGTAAAACAAGTGAAGATGTAAACAACTGAGCAATAGTTGAACTGGTTGACTTCTCCAATACTTCCAATGTCACCAAATACTCCTTTGATGGTTGACCTGCCTCCAGTGTACCGATGACCACATTGACAACATATCTCCCCACACCATCGGTTGTCTTGTCTATTGAGATCCTAATTTTTTGGCTACCAACTTCATCTCTATTTTTCTGCACAACAATGTTGAAGTTGCTGTATTTCTCTAAAAAACCTCTGAGAGATATGTTTTCCAATTTCCACAGTGGAAATCCAGCATCAATGAATGCTTTGCACAGGCCACTCGAAACTCAGATTTGCGACTGGAGCCAGCAGTAAATGTAGTGCGGAGACAAGCTTGGGTATGTCGCTTGGGTAGTCTACACCCCAGCGGTATCAACATTGACTTCTCTAATTTTAGATAGCCCTTGTCATCCCCCTCCTCTCCTCCCCTTCCCAGCTCTCCTTCTAGTCCTACAATCTCCACCTCCTCCTTTCTTTTTCCCGCCGCCCCTCCACATCAGTCTGAAGAAGGGTCTCGACCTGAAACGTCGCCTATTCCTTCGCTCCATAGATGATGCTTCACCCGCTGAGTTTCCCCAGCACTTTTTATCTACCTTCGATTTTTTCAGCGTCTACAGTTCTTTCTTAAATAGATCTTGGAGAAGACTGAACCAGCGGGCAGCGGCATGAATGAATGAACGACCGACAGTGATAACATAAAAAACGTCATTGTAGTCACGGTACAACTAGAGAAAATAGCACAACCTTTTAGCAAAACGGCAACAAAAGGCTGATTTAGGTACTCGATCGTGAAAAAAGCCATTATCTTGGTGAAATCATCAAAAAAGGCATGAAAAGACACATGGCATTTATGGCAAAATCCTGGCTCTACTGATGAGACTGAAGGCTGATAAATCCCCAGGGCCCGATGGTCTGCATCCCACGGTACTTAAGGAAGTGTCTCTAGAAATCATGGACACATTGGTGATCATTTTCCAATGTCCTATAGATTCAAGATCAGTTCCTGTGGATTGGAGGGTAGCTAATGTTATTCCACTTTTTAAGAAAGGCGGGAGAGAGAAAACAGGGAATTATAGACCAGTTAGCCTGACATTGGTGGTGGGGAAGATGCTGGAGTCAATTATAAAAGATAAAATAGCAGCACATTTGGACAGCAGCAGCAGGATCGGTCCGATCTTCTGGAATTTTTTGAGGATATCACTAGGAAAATGGACAAGGGAGAGCCAATGGATGTAGTGTACCTGGACTTTCAGAAAGCATTTGACAAGGTCCCACATAGGAGATTAGTGGGCAAAATTAGAGCACATGGTATTGGGGGTAGGGTGCTGACATGGATAGAAAATTGGTTGGCAGACAGGAAACAAAGAGTAGGGGTTAACGGGTCCCTTTCAGAATGGTAGGCAGTGCCTAGTGGGGTACCGCAAGGCTCGGTGCTGGGACTGCAGCTATCTATATTACTAAAAGTCTGATCTTGACCACTTCCTGTTGTTCTGAATATTGATTTTAGAAAAAACGCTGCCACTTACAGCTGTGATTTTTGGCTATCTTACTCAGAGTCCCCCTCCGCTGCGCAGGACAAGAGGATTATTCGCATCTATGAAAAATAAAAGAGGTATTTGTGTTTAAAAAATGTTGAGATTCTCTCTCCTGAAGGCCACGCCCCTTCCGGAGGGACTATAAAACCCGGAAGTGTTGAATGCCTCAGTCAGTCTCAGTAAGATGGGGGAGCGAGAGGGTCACGTCTCTCAGTCTGAGCTGTGAATGACACTGAACACATGTCTACTAAATTTTGAGTGGTTTTACTGACCTGTCAGTGCCCTTAATGCAGTTTGAAAATACAGTTTGGAAATGCTAAAGCTGTGTTGCCTTTGGTTTGGAAATGCTAAAGGTGTGTTGCCTTTGGTTTGGAAATGCTAAAGCTGTGTTGCCTTTGGTTTGGAAATGCTAAAGCTGTGTTACCTAATTAAAGTTGCCTTGCCCAATTGAAAAGTTGATTTGAGAATGCCTTGCCTAATTGAAAAGTTGGTTTGAGAATGCTAAAGTTGCCTTGCCTAATTGAAAAGTTGATTTGAGAATGCGTTGCCTAATTGAAAAGTTGATTTGCGAATGCCTTGCCTAATTGAAAAGTTGGTTTGAGAATGCTAAAGTTGCCTTGCCTAATTGAAAAGTTGGTTTGAGAATGCTTTGCCTAATTGAAAAGTCGATTTGAGAATGCCTTGCCTAATTGAAAAGTTGGTTTGAGAATGCTAAAGTTGCCTTGCCTAATTGAAAAGCTGGTTTGAGAATGCTAAAATTGCCGTGCCTAATTGAAAAGTTGGTTTGAGAATGCAAAAGTTGCCTTGCCTAATTGAAAAGTTGGTTTGAGAACGCTAAAGCGGCCTTGCCTAATTGAAAAGTTGATTTGAGAATGCCTTGCCCAATTGAAAAGTTGGTTTGAGAATGCCTTGCCTAATTGAAAAGTTGGTTTGAGAATGTTAAAGTTGCCTTGCCTAATTGAAAAGTTGCTTTGAGAATGCTAGTTGCCTTGCCTAATTGAGTAGTTGGTTTGAGAATATGAAGGACTATAAAACCCAGAAGTGTGGGCGTGGCTCAGTCTCTGCAAGATGGAGGAGTGAGAGGTCACGACTCGCTGTCTTTAGTGGCCTTGCACCCTGCTTGAAATGGTATGAAACTGCACTTGAATTTGGTGGCCTTGCACCCTGTTTGAAGTGGTAAGAAACTGAACTTTAATTTGGTCGCCTTGCACCCTGCTTGAAATGGAATTTCAAGGAAACGCTGTGAATCAACTGCCAGCCCACCCGCCGTAAGTGAGTGAGCTGCCAGCACAACAGGCTTGAGTGACTGAGCCGCCAGCCCAAGAATCCATTCGGCCCACAATGTCCATACTAGCCCCCTGGAAACCAGTCCCTTCAGCCCACAACACCCATACTAGCACTCCAGAAAGCCCCCCCCCCCCCATTGAAGATATCACAAACGCTATTGACAATAAACTATATGCAGCTGGGATATTTATTGATATAAAGAAAGCATTTGATACGATCATGATATTTTATTAAAAAAATTAGAAAGGTATGGCATCAGAGGTCTAGTACTGGATTGGATAAAAAGCTATTTAAGTAACAGGCAACAGTTTGTGAAGCTGGGCAGCTACAGTTCTACATGCTTGGGCATTGCTTGTGGTGTCCCCCAGGGGTCAGTGTTGGGTCCAAAACTATTCACCATGTATATAAACGACATTTGTAATGTGTCCAATGCCTTGAGGCTGGTCTTGTTTGCAGACGACACAAATATTTTTTGTTCTGGGGAGAATTTAAAACAACTACTGGACAAAATAACAAAAGAAATGGGCAAACTGGAAACATGGTTTGACAGGAACAAAATATCATTAAACTTGAGCAAAACCAAAATAATGTTATTTGGTAATTGCAGAACAAATACACAAGCAAATATAAAGATAAATGGGGTTGAAATTGAATGAGTTCATGAAAATAAATTTCTTGGGGTTATAATGGATGATAGAATCAGCTGGAAATCACACATTAAACATGTACAATCCAAACTGTCAAAAAGCATTTCTGTATTACACAAAGTTAAGCAGTTTCTGGATCGCAAATCACTTCGCATTCTCTACTGTTCACTAATCTTACCCTATTTAAATTACTGTGCAGAAGTCTGGGGCAATAACTATAAATGTTCGCTACATTCATTAACTATTCTGCAAAAAAGAGCAATACGTATTATTCACAATGTCAGGTATCTGGATCACACTAATCCATTATTCTTACAGTCAAAATTATTAAAATTAGCAGATTTGGTTGCATTTAAAACAGCACAGATAATGTTTAGGGCCAAAAATAAAAACTTACCTGGAAATATACAAAAATTATTCAATGAGCGAGTGGGGGGTTATAATTTAAGAAGAATATTTAATTTTAAGGTACAAAGAGTCCGCATGACCAGAAAAACTTTTTGTATTTCGGTCTGCGGAGTAGGATTGTGGAACAGTTTGAATGTGGAGTTAAAGCAATGTCCAAACATGAACCAGTTCAAAATGACATACAAAAAACTTTTTTACACAAGGTACAGGGATGAAGGGGATGGTTGACAAACAGGGGTTAGTGTTTGTTTATTATTTTGTTTATTATTTATTTATGTTTTTTGGTTACTTCATACATATTACTTGTAAGTGTATATCAGTTGTATGTATATATATGTTTGTATGCATCTCTAAAAATTGTCTGGGGTATCATTATTATTAATTAATTAATTATTAAATATGGAAGAAGGGTTTAGGGAGAAGGGGTGAGATTAAATAAGTTATTCTTCTTCTCACTCCTTTTCGAGCTTGTAAAGAAAAAGTGTTGGACATTTAAATTTTGCTTTATGCTTTTCATTGTTTTGCAAATATTGCCTGGAATGTCCAATTGTTTGACTATTTCGATTTTGTTGTTATTATTTATTCCTATTTATGTCTTTACTTGTTCGGAACAAATAAACAAATAATAATAAATCTGTGGAAGGACATTCTAGCTGTTGTGGGAGTGCAGCATAGGTTCACAAGGGTAATTCCCGGGATGGTGGGACTGTCATATGTGGATAGAATGGAGCGGCTGGGCTTGTATACTCTGGAATATAGAAGGATTAGTGGGGATCTTATTGAAACATAAGATTATTAAGGGTTTGGACATGCTAGAGGCAGGAAACATGTTCCCGATGTTCCGGGGGTCCAGAACCAGGGGTCACAGTTTCAGAATAAGGGGTAGATAAAAATGCTGGAGAAACTCAGCGGATGAGGCTGCATCTTTGGAGCGAAGGAATAGGTGACGTTTTGGGTCGAGACCCTTCTTCAGACTGATGTGGGGGTGGGGCGGATAGAAGAAAGGAAGAGGCGGAGACAGTGGGCTGTGGGAGAGCTGGGAAGGGAGGGGAAGGAGGGAGAAAGCAAGGACTACCTGAAATTGGAGAAGTCAATGTTCATACCGCTGGGGTGTAAACTACCCAAGCAACATATGAGGTGCTGCTCTTCCAATTTGCGGTGGGACTCACTCTGGCCATGGAGGCCCAGGACAGAAAGGTCGGATGCGGAATGGGAGGGGGAGTTGAAGTGCTGAGCCACCGGGAGATCGTGTTGATTAACGTGAACTGTGCGGAGGTGTTGGGCAAAGCAATCGCCAAGCCTGCGCTTGGTCTCACCGATGGAGAGTAGTTGACACCTAGAGCAGCGGATGCAATAGATGAGGTTGGAAGAGGTGCAGGTGAACCTCTGCCTCACCTGGAAAGACTGCTTGGGTCCTTGGATGGAGTAGAGGGGGGAGGTAAAGCGACAAGTGGAGCATTTTCTGAGGTTGCATGGGAAAGTACCAGGGGAGAGGGTGGGAAGGGACGATTTGACCAGGGAGTTACGGAGGGAGTGGTCTCTGCGGAAAGGCCGAAAGGGGAGGGGATGGGAAGATGTGGCCAATGGTGGGATCCCGTTGAAGGTGACAAAAATGTCGGAGGATTATCTGTTGTATGTGACGGCTGGTAGGGTGGAAGGTGAGGACAAGGGGGACTCTGTCCTTGTTACGAGTGCAGGATGGGAGTGAGAGCGGAACTATGGGATATAGAAGAGACCCTGGTGAGAGCCTCATCTATAGACGAAGGGGGGAACCCCCGTTCCCTAAAGAATGAGAATGCCCTCCGATGCCCTGGTTTGGAACACCCCATCCTGGGTGCAGATGCGGCGCAGACAGAGGAATCGGGAGTAGGGGATAGAGTACAACCCACTGACTCCCATGGCTATCTGGACTACACTTCTTTCCACCCTGCTTCCTGTAAGGACTGTATCCCCTACTCCCAATTCCTCCATCTATATCTCATTCCCCACCCGTAACAAGGACAATCCTCTGACATTTTCTCCACTTCCAACGGGATCCCACCCACGTGCTTTCAGCTCCTCAAGCCTAGTAAAAGCCTAGACAAAATATGGTGCATAGGTAAAGACAAGATAGATTGACACCGGAAGTAGTAAGTTTTAAGGAGCATATTATAAAAAAGGGAGATGACAATGTGACAAGGCTATGAGGAAATTTCCACATCAAGGTCGAGCAGCTGAAGGGAAAATCACCAAGGGTAATATAATGGAAAATGGAAATGCCAAAGGGTGTAGAGGTCAAGGAGATTAATAGTATAATCCTATAGAAATATAGATTTTAGATATATTTAGAAAAATACATTTAAATAGAAAGAATGATTTTAGAATCAAGGTGTTATTGGACTGTGATTACGATTCACAGAACATTACTCAATATCTGTGAGGCATACAAGCAGAACATGATGTGCACAGTTAGAAATGTAAATGCGTTTCTAGCAGAAGGAAAGGGTAGGTGGCTCATAACTTCAAAACCCAGTGGAGTAAATTACAAGCTACTATTTATATTTTACCAGTGACTACAATTGTTGCGCTCATGAATGCATATTGCAGTAAAAGTATAAATGGGATGCTGTGACTAAGCCTGGTTAAAATTACAGCACTTACTGCAGTTCTCCCTTTGACACAAGCTTTTACAATGAATGGGGAAAAAGAAAAAATAATAAATCCAAGGTAGCATCCTAAATATATACCAGGCTCAATATTTTTCATATTCTTTTTAAGTCCTGTATCAAGACAATACTAAATAAACTAAATTTTGTTTTTTCTTACTTTTTTCTAATTTTTTTAAATCTTTTTATTTGAATTTCACATCAATTTGCATACATACAATGATAACAGACAGTGACACTCAAGGCATAATTGTGCAACAGTATGTAAGCGGCCCTCAAAGCCCTTACCCTTACCCACCTTCAACCCACCCGAATCAGGTCGGAACCAAACGGGGACAAACAACACTCACATACGTACACATCCACACAAATACGTAGAGATAAATAAAACAAAATGTACTGGGGAAAAAAAAAAGTTTAAAAAAAAGTCACTAATAACAGTAAATAAGTAAGTAATTAAATAAATAAGTGTGGGAAGGGGGGGGGGGGGGGGGGGGGGGCTAAGGGGGGAGCAGCTGCAATAAAGCAGGACAGTGATGGAAAGCACTCAGTCCTCTTCCGAATCCGGGGACAAGTTAAGAGAGTTAACAAGTTCCAGGAAAGGGTTCCATGTGTCTAGGAATGTCTTGGTAGAGCCTTTGAGAGAGAACCTAAGTTTTTCAAGCTTTAAATTGTAGAGCACCTCCTTGATCCAGCGGGCGTGTGTTGGGGGACAGGTGAGCCTTCAGTTAAGCAAGATCAGTCTCCGGGCTAACAAGGTTGTAAAAGCCAGGACCCGCTTCAACGCAACAGAGAGGTTGGTGTTGGGAGGAGTACCAAAAATGGCTGACAGTGGGTTTGGAGGAATAGTCTGGCCATAGGCTCTGCTTATCACGTCGAAAGCACTCCTCCAAAAGCTTAGGGCAAGACCAGAACATATGGCTATGGGGATTGATTACATCTGTTGCAGGTGTCCCTAACAGCGGGGTAAATTCTAGATAATCTTGCATTTGTGTAGTGGACTTTGTGAAGGACTTTGCATTGGATTAGGCCATGACGGGCACATATGGAGGAAGAATGGATCAAATCCAAGGCAGAGTCCCATTGTTGGTCTGTTAGTTTCGTATTCAGCTCGCCCTCCCACGCAGCTTTTAATGAGGTATGAGGTTTCAATATAACCGACCCTAACAAGTTATACAAAACAGAGATGCATTTCTTCCGGTTGGGATCTAGAGCTAAGATGGTATCGGTCAGGGTTTCAGGGGGGCGATTTGGGAAATGGGGGAATGTCTTCTTCACAAAATCCCTAATCTGGAAAAAACGAAAAAGGTGGGAGTTTGGGAGGCTGTAGTTGGACGAGAGCTCCGCAAAGGACGAAAAAATGCCATCCTTGCATAGGTTTTTGATACTACTGATACCGTTACCATGCCAAGTTTTGAATGCGGAGTCTGTACTTGAAGGTTTAAAGATGTGATTTTTAAGCAGTGGGGTCAAGATGGAAGGGCCTTGTAAACCAAAGTTTTTCCTGAGTTGGCTCCATATCTTGAGCGAAAGGGACGCAATTGGGCCTGCACCCACAGATGTTATAGGAAGGGGGAGTTGGGAGCATAGGACAGACCGCAACGGGAGATGTGAACTCGCCTTTTCCATGTGTACCCAGGTCGGTAGGTGGTCGCAATCATCATTCATCCAATACAGGAGTTTTTGCAAGTTAGCTGTCCAATAGTATCGCCTGAAGTCAGGAAGTGCCAGGTCGCCGTCATTCTTAGGAGACTGGAGTATTGCCTTTCGGATTCTAGCCGGTTTGCTGCCTCATAAAAATTTAGATATTGTCCTTTCTAATTTATCAAAAAAAGATTTAGTGATAAGTATAGGGACGTGCTGGAAAAGATACAGGAATTTGGGTAGGACGACCATCTTGACCAGATTTATCCGGCCCGCGAGGGACAGCGGTAAAACTGACCAGCGGTCAAAATCTCTTTCAGCTTTCTCAACCAGAGGCAGAAAGTTTGTGCGGAACATATCAAATAAGGGTGTTGTGATAAAGACGCCGAGGTAGCGAAACCCGTCCTCTGCCCATTTGAATGAGGTTAAAGAGCGGGGGAGCTGCTTAGCCAATGAGTTAATCGGTAATAGCTCACTTTTTTGGTAGTTACGTTTATAACCAGAATACGCACCGAACCGTTCCAAAATATTCATAATCGCAGGGAAAGAGCAGACTGTATTCGAGATGTACAGGAGCAGGTCATCCGCATACAATTAGACTTTATGAGTTGTGTCGAACCGTGTAATACCTTTAAAGCCCTTCTCTAAGCGTAACCAAACCGCCAAGGGTTCTATCGCGACAGAAAACAGAAGTGGTGATAACGGGCAACCCTGCCTGGTACCTCTCCGAAGGGGGAAGTAGGGCGACAGTGTGCCGTTTGTTTGTACTGAGGCCACCAGGGACGAGTATAACAGACTGACCCAAAGAATGAAACTATTACCGAGGCCAAACCTGTCCATCGCCTCATATAGGTACTTCCACTCGACCCTGTCGAAAGCTTTTTCGGCGTCGAGAGAGACCACTATCTCCGGGGTCTCACTACTCGGTGAATGGATGATGTTAAGGAGACGCCTAGAATTGTGGGAGGACTGTCGGCCTGGCATGAACCCTGTTTGATCTAACTGAGATAATAGAGGGCATCACTCGTTGAAGACGGAGCGCAAGGACTTTAGAGAGGATTTTGAGGTCCACGTTCAGGAGTGAGATTGGTCTATAGCTACTACAAAGCAGGGGATCTTTCTCCTTTTTAAGAATTAGGGAGATAGTAGCTCACGACAAGGTGGGCGGTAGGCGACGATGTAGAAACACCTCATTGTACATATCTCTCAGGACTGGTGCGAGGGGAGCAGAGAAAGCTTTGTAATATTCTACAGTGAAGCCGTCAGGGCCGGGCGACTTTCCGCTTTGCAACGCTGTAATGGCTGCTTGGACCTCAGCAACAGTTATGGGACCACCCAAGTCTCTCGTGGCTTCATCGTCAATTCGGGGAAACGTCATACTACTGAGCATGTCATCTGCAGTGGGAGGACAATCGGAAGCGTATAGTTCAGCGTAGAATTTAGCAAATGCTTCATTAATTCTAAGAGGATCAGTATGAATCTCCCCTAAGCTGGATCTAATGGCTGGAATTAGCCGTGAAGTCGCCTCGGTTCTGGCCTGATGGGCCAGGAGCTTCCCAGCTTTATCCCCAGATTCAAAAAAGTGTTGCCTAGATTTAAGCAGTCGGAGCTTGGCTTTATTAGTAGACGTGAGGTCAAAGTCTGTTTGTAACCTAAGGCGTTCTCTATAAAGGTTAGGGTCTGGGTCAGATGCATATTTGTCATCAATGTCCTTTATTTTTTGTAACAGGTCTGCCGTTTGGGACGTCTCGGTTCTTTTCAGGTTGGAGACAAAAGAGATAAGTTGGCCCCTAATATAGGCTTTTGAAGCTTCCCAGAGTATACCTCTTTCTACGTCTGGCGAGTCATTCAGCTCAAAATATAAAGTGATTTGGGAGTGCAAGAATTGCTTGCAGTGAGCCTCTGCTAATAATGAGGAGTTGAACCTCCACTGTTTAAAGGGGTTAGTTCATTTACGAAAGTGGAGATCGAGGGAGGTCGCAGCGTGATCTGATATTACGATACTATGATACTCGCTGGATTTGATTTTGGAGAGCAGTCTGTCATCTAAGAGGAAGAAGTCTATACGGGTATAGGTACGGTGCGCGTGGGAAAAAAATGAAAATAATTTAGTCGTGGGAAATGTATATCTCCATGAGCCCAAGTTGTTTGGTAAAAGCATGCAGAGTCCTACCTGATTTAGTTAAAGTAGAGGCTTTGTTCGAAGATCTGTCCAGTATAGGGTCTTGGACCAGATTAAAATCTCCACCCACAATGACGTGGTGATTTTCAATGTTTGGGAGAGATGTAAAAAATTTGGATACAAATGAGCTGTCATCCCAGTTGGGACCGTAAATACTGGATATATGACAGGTGTGTCTTGCAGTTTGCCAGAAACCATGACAAAGCGGCCAGCAGGGTCCTCCACGGTTTTCTGTAGTTCGAACATAACGTTATTACGAATCAGGAGAGCAGTACCCCTAGCCCTATCATTAAATTTCGAATGAAATAAGTGGCTAATCCAGCCTCTCTTAAGCTGCATTACCTCTCTGTTGCGAAGGTGGGTCTCTTGAATAAAAAATATATTGCCTTTGAGCTGTTGCAAGTGGGCCAAGATCCTGTCAGTCTTAGTAGGACCCCCCACCCCCCTCACGTTCCACGAGACAAATCTAAGGGTGTCGTTTGTGTTGGCCATACTTAGCTATATCCAAGTGAGTGGACAGAGCGCTGTAGTATGCAAGTCGAGACGGAGACGGAAGAGCGCATCGATGCCAGCTGCAGAGAGTAGGGGTGTGGGGGGGG
The DNA here is from genome assembly GCF_010909765.2 of Amblyraja radiata. Classification (NCBI taxonomy): domain Eukaryota; kingdom Metazoa; phylum Chordata; class Chondrichthyes; order Rajiformes; family Rajidae; genus Amblyraja; species Amblyraja radiata. The sequence goes on from NC_045957.1 coordinate 84,717,749, forward strand.
GGGGGGGAGGAGAGGGGACAAAAAAAAAAAAAAAGAAACATACGCACGTACACACACAACAAACAAGCGGGACACATATCACTTAGCCATCTTTCAAACCTGAGTCCCCGGACCTGAGATCCCCAATGTCCAAACTGAACCTTGAGTGCCCATTGCACCTAGGTGCATTGTCCTCGCATCCGCATGGAGTTATCCGATCTTAACTCCCAATATTTCCACCTCCCAAAGCAGCAAAATCGCTCAATGTCAGTAAAGTAACATGGAGTGAAATAAATATAGTAATAATAATAATAACAATGATAATAATAATGTGAAAAATAGAAAATAGAGATAAAGCAAAATAAACATAAATAAATAAATACAAAGTTAAAATTATAGCCATAGTAGTTGCACTACCAATGACATTGCTAACTCTAATGGTAATGATAGCAGTGATGATAGTAATAACAAGACAAAGCAAATTAACAAAATGGTGATACTAAATAAGCAAGCCAACGTATAAGTGAAACAAGAATAGCTTCCTTTGGTATTACATAGTATATCTTAAAGTCGACAAGGTATAAAGAAAGAGTAGCGTTAGAGAAATTAGCAAGTTGCAAACTGGGCTCTTGGATTAAAGCACAGGGCAGAAGAACATCAATTAAGTATGGTTAAACATAAACGCTGTAGGAGCAGATTGGTGTAACACAGCCTTGGCTGTAATGAGTTCTTATCAGCCCCAGAAAGTCCGCTAAGAAGACTAGTGTAAACAAACCAGCCGAATGCTGGCAACGTTAGCAGCCAGCTGCTAAAAACAAGAAGGCAGATACCAGACCACGAACCACAGAGTGGGTCTCTTAAGCCTAATGTTATAGCATGTGCAGGGGAAGAACCTTTCAAGTATGATTACACATAAACATTATAAGGAAAAGTTGGTATAACATAGTCACGAATCATGGTGAGTTCTTACCAGCCTCATACATTTCGAGACAGGGTCCAGTATAATCAGCAAGGCCGAGCGTTAGCAGTGGCTAGTTGCTAAGAGCAGTCAAGCTAAAGTTAGCCCATAGTGTAACCGTAGATTAGCCGGGCCCCTGTGCCACTCGAATGTAGACGTACCGAGCAAAGTCAGTCATCCGTGGGTCCCGGTCTGCGTCGACGGTGAGATGAGATGAAATCCTGAGCGTCCTCGGGAGATGTTAGCCGTCGCCTCTTTCCTTCCCCGATCATGATGAACAGCTTGGCCGGATAATGAAGGGAGGGTTTGAGGCCCAGGTTGTACAGTTCCTTCATAACGTCTCGGTACGCGGAGCGTTGCTCAACTATCTCGGGACAATAGTCTTCAAAAATGTGGATCGGAATATCCTTGTACTTCAGCTTACCCCTCTGCCTCCGAGCCTCATGCACCACCAACTCACGGGTCTGGAATCTATGGAAGCAAACCACAACTGCTCTGGGTTTCTCACTGGGGCTTGGCTTAGCTGCTAGCGTACGGTGGGCTCGGTCTAGCTCCGGGACTGATTCCAGTACGTGTTCGCCAAGAGTCGCGAGCAGGAGTTGAGAAAAAAAAGCTGTTGATTGGGGGCCTTCGATGTTCTCGGGGAGGCCGACTATCCTTATGTTATTTCGGCGACTCCTGCCTTCCAGGTCGATAAGCTTAGACTTTAGCTTGGCGTTCTCTTCGGTCACCGTAGTTAGCTTTGTCTCTATAGCTCGCATGTCTTGGCTGGTGGTATTGGCAAATGACTCCAATGACGAAAGACGCTGTTGGTGATCTAAAATAGTGGTCAGGATATTGTCCAGCTTCGTTTCCAGTTTGGTGAACGCTGCGTTGAATTCTGCGTTGAATTCTGCCAGTAGCGAAGCCTTGTTCTCTGTTAACATGGCCGCTAGCGTAGCCATGGTCGTCGAGTCTTCCGTCTTTTGCTCCTCTTTCTTTCCTCTGCCTGGCATCTTTACGGCGTGGAGAGGCGCTGTTGATGGTGTTTAAATATTTATGGGTAGTTATAAAACTTAGGCTGAGCTATAATAAAAGTTGGAGGTGAACAAGTAGGGAGCGTGGAATAGTGCGACTACTCCAACATGTCGCCGCCCCCTTTTTTCGTTTTTTCTTACTTTAAACATAGTCAAGCTGGGCCTGTGCAAATTTTGATCACCATCTAGATTTTCATCTAACATTCACTGCCATGAGCATTTCACACTTTAATTTGTTTTAATTTACATCTATTACTCGTTCACTGTAAACTAGTGTCACTCATACTGTGGCTCCGTCCGCAGGCTTATTAGCGAGCTCTCTCTCTCTCTCTATTAGACTAGTAGTATGCATGCTGAGATGAAAGCTCTTTGAGTTACCTCTGCAGAGTTGCTTCTTCTTCTTTCGTGTGGCATGCACAGCTTAAAGTTGTAGGACAACTTGTTCTATTTGATCTTCTGTTTGTGCACGTCTAGTTGATTGCATTAGTCGAAACAGGGCGGACCACGTGAAGGTTGCAATCTTCCACCCCTGCAGAGTTGCTAATAAAAGACTATGGATTCTAATCACTTTGTGTGAGCCTGATCTTAATCCAACATGGTGTCAGAAGTGGGATAAAGATCAGGCTCACACAAAGTGAGCTGATCTTTAACACACTTCCAGTTCGGCCCTTCTTTGCCGTCCGTGATGAACTAGCACTACAAGATGGCATTAACATAAAAGGCCACAAGGCTGTAGTACCTGCCTCTCTGCACAGCAAGTATTTTAACTATGACCATGCGGGACACCCAGACGCCGAAGCAACTGTCCTACGAGCAAAAAACATGTTTCACTGGCCTGGCATGACTGATTACATTCACGAGAAAGTGGAATCCTGAGCAGTGTGCAACAGTTTGGCACCACATCAACAAAAGCAACCACTTCTCTCACACCCGGTTCTTGCCCTTCCGTGGTCCACAGTGGCCACTGACATATCTGAGTGGCATGTAAACAGTACCTGGTTCTTGTCGATTCGTATTCTGGTTGGTTTTACATCGATCTTCTTAGCAGCCACATTTCTAAAGCTGGCTCGCCATTTCTCAGACCACGGAGCTCCATGTCACCTACTATCTGATAATGGCAGTCAATTTACCAGCCAGCACTTCAAAGACTTTGCTGCACACTGGGGTTTTTGTCACATCACCAGCAGCCCTGAATATCCTCAGTCGAATGGGCTGAGTGAATGTGCTATCAGGAGTGCCAAACAATTAATGGAACGATCCCACAGAGCAAAATAATTTGTTTACCTGGACCTGCTCAACATCTCCTGCGACCCTATCTTGGGTTCAACAGCTCAGCGTCTGTTGTCAAGGCAGACCCGAGGCATATTGCCTGTGGCGAGTCAGGCACTAGTCCCGCAGGTGGTCCCACCATCAGAGGTCCAGACCAGGCTACAACATAAGCGTGACATTCAGAAAGGGTGGTATGACAAAATGAGTAGACCGTTTCCAACATTAGTAGCGATGTTACAAAACCTACCTTCAGCGGCGCTGCAGATCTGCCACTGGCTGTGTGTGCGACTCCGGAGCCTTTGAGGGGGGGGGGGGGATTAAAATGCAGGTTTGTATTGCTTGTCGGAGAGGGATTTCCTCGGGCTGCTAGTTGATGAAGAAAAAGCGATCGGACTTCCGTTCCCTTTTTTTTAAATAAAATCGCTGGACAATTTAATCGATGGATTAAAGTAAAACGCGACTTCTAATGCCCTCAACGTCTTTAACGTGACGGATCGCAATATCAGGACAAAACAAACGGTAAGTCATTTATTTCACGTATAACCTTGCTTCTTGGGGTGGTTTTAGTCCAATTTTACAATGTGAAAATGTTATTTAGTCCCCATACGAATCACCCGTGTCTTGCCTGCCGATATGTGCTTAAAATTCACGGCAACGGCAACGGCAACGGCAACGTTCCATCGATCGCATTTCAGAAACACACACTCGCAAGATGATTTAAATTCACTTTTTTTTTTGGACAATCATGTCATAAGAGCATCTAAATCGTCTATATTTTGTGTTATTGTCTATTCATAATAGTGCTGTCGGGGAGGATTTAAACTAATGTGGCAGGGGGATGGGAGCATGAGCAGAGAGACAGAGGAGTGTAAAATGAGGGTAGAAGCAATAGGTAGCAAGGTGAAAAGTAAAAGTGGCAGGCAGACAAATCCAGGGCAAAAATCAAAAAGGGCCACTTTTCAACATAATTGTATAAGGGGTAAGAGTGTTGTAAAAACAAGCCTGAAGGCTTTGTGTCTCAATGCAAGGAGCATTCGTAATAAGGTGGATGAGTTGAATGTGCAGGTAGTTATTAATGAATATGATATAGTTGGGATCACGGAGACATGGCTCCAGGGTGACCAAGGCTGGGAGCTGAACATCCAGGGATATTCAATATTCAGGAGGGATAGAGAGAAAGGAAAAGGAGGTGGGGTAGCATTGCTGGTTAGAGAGCAGATTAACGCAATAGAAAGGAAGGACATTAGCTTGGAGGATGTGGAATCGATATGGGTAGAGCTGCGAAACACTAAGTGGCAGAAAACGCTAGTGGGAGTTGTGTACAGGCCACCTAACAGTAGTAGTGGAGTTGGGGATGGCATCAAACAGGAAATTAGAAATGCGTGCAGCAAAGGTAAAACAGTTATAATGAGTGACTTCAATCTACATATAGATTGGGTGAATCAAATTGGCAGGGGTGCTGAGGAAGAGGATTTCTTGGAATGAATGCGGGATAGTTTTCTAAACCAACATGTAGATGAACCAACGAGAGAGCAGGCTATTCTAGACTAGGATACACAAAATTGTTGGGGAAACTCAGCGGGTGCAGCAGCATCTATGGAGCGAAGGAAATAGGCGACGTTTTCGGGCCGAAACCCTTCTTCAGACCTATTCTAGACTAGGTATTGAGTAATGAGGAAGGGTTAGCTAGCAGTCTTGTTGTGAGTGGCCCCTTGGGCAAGAGTGACCATAATATGGTTGAGTTCTTCATTAAGATGGAGAGTGACATAGTTAATTCAGAAACAAGGGTTCTGAACTTAAAGAAAGGTAATTTTGAGGGTATGAGACGTGAATTGGTCAAGATAGACTGGCAATTGATTCTTAAAGGGTTGACGGTGGATATGCAATGGAAGGCATTTAAAGACCGCATGGATGAACTACAACAATTGTTCATCCCAGTTTGGCAAAATAATAAATCAGGGAAGATAGTGCATCCGTGGATAACAAGGGAAATCAGGGATAGTAAACAAAAGATGAAGCATACAAATTAGCCAGAAAAAGCAGCCTACCAGAGGACTGGGAGAAATTCAGAGTCCAGCAGAGGAGGACAAAGGGCTTAATTAGGAATGGGAAAATAGATTATGAAAGAAAACAGGCAGGGAACATAAAATCTGACTGCAAAAGCTTTTATAGATATGTGAAGAGAAAAATATTAGATAAAACAAATGTAGGTCCCTTGCAGTCAGAAACAGGTGAATTGATCACGTGGAACAAGGACATGGGAGACCAATTGAATAACTACTTTGGTTCTGTCTTCACTAAGGAAGACATCAATAATCTGCCGGAAATAGCAGGGAACCGGGGATCAAATGAGGTGGAGGAACTGAGTGAAATCCAGGTTAGTCGGGAAGTGGTGCTAGGTAAATTGAATGGATTAAAGGCCGATAAATCCCCAGGGCCAGATAGGCTGCAGCCCAGAGTGCTTAAGGAAGTAGCCCCAGAAATAGTGGATGCATTAGTGATAATATTTCAAAACTCTTTAGATTCTGGAGTAGTTCCTGAGGATTGGAGGGTAGCTAATGTAACCCCACTTTTAAAAAAGGGAGGGAGAGAAAACGGGGAATTACATACCAGTTAGTTTAACATCGGTAGTGGGGAAAATGCTAGTCAGTTATTAAAGATGGGATGGCAGCATCTTTGGTGAAATCATTGGACAAAGTCAGCATGGATTTATGAAAGGTAAATCATGTCTGACGAATCTTATAGAATTTTTCGAGGATGTAACTAGTAGAGTGGATAAGGGAGAACCAGTGGATGTGTTATATCTGGAATTTCAGAAGGCTTTCGACGAGGTCCCACATAAGAGATTAGTATGCAAACTTAAAGCACACAGTATTGGGGGTTAATTATTGATGTGGATAGAGAACTGGCTGGCAGACAGGAAGCAAACAGTAGGAATAAACGGGTCCTTTTCAGAATGGCAGGCGGTGACTAGTGGGGTCCCGCAAGGCTCAGTGCTGGGACCCCAGCTATTTACAATATATATTAATGATTTGGACGAGAGAATTGAATGCAACATCTCCAAGTTTGCGGATGACACGGAGCTGGGGGGCAGTGTTAGCTGTGAGGAGGATGCTAGGAGGCTGCAAGGTGACTTGGATAGGTTGGGTGAGTGGGCAAATGCAGTATAATGTGGATAAATGTGAGGTTATCCACATTGGTGGCAAGAACAGGAAAGTAGACTTTTATCTGAATGGTGGCCGATTAGGAAAAGGGGAGATGCAATGAGACCTGGGTGTCATGGTACACCAGTCATTGAAAGTAGGCATGCAGGGGCAGCAGGCAGTGAAGAAAGCGAATGGTATGTTAGCATTCATAGCAAAAGGATTTGAGTATAGGAGCAGGGAGGTTCTACTGCAGTTGTACAAGGCCTTGGTGAGACCACACCTGGAGTATTGCACAAAACAGGAATGCAACTTATTATCTGAATGGTGTCAAGTTGGGAAAAAGGGAAGTACAACAAGATCTGGTGGTCCTTGTTCATCTGTCGCTGAAAGTAAGCATGCAGGTACAGCTGTCAGTGAAGAAAGTTAATGGCATGTTGGTCTTCATAACAAGAGGAGTTGAGTATATTAGCAAAGAGGTCCTTCTACAGTTGTACAGGACCCTAGTGAGACCGCACCTGGAGTATTGTGTGCAGTTTTGGTCTCCAAATTTGAGGACATTCTTGTTATGGGAGGAGTGCAGTGTAGGTTCATTAGGTTAATTCCTGGGATGGCGGAACTGTCAAATGTTGAAAGAATGAAGCGGCTGGGAGTGGAATACACTGGAATTTTGAAGGATGAGAGGATATCTTATTGAAACATAAGATTATTAAAAAATTGGACACGCTGGCGGCAGGAAACATGTTCCAGATGTTGGGGGAGTCCAGAACCAGGGACCACAGTTTAAGAATAAGTAGTAGGTCATTTAGAACGGAGACAAGGAAAATTGTTTTTACCCAGAGAGTTGTGAATCCGTAGAATTCTCTACCTCAGGAGGCAGTGGAGGCCAATTATCTGGATGCTTTCAAGAGAGAGTTAGATAGACCTGTTAAAGATAGCAGAGTCAAGTGATATGGGGAGAAGGCAGGAAAGGGGTATTGATTGTAGATGATCAGCCATGATCACAGTGAATGGCGGTGCTGGCTCGAAGGGCCAAATGGCCTACTCCTGCACCTTTTGCCTACGGTCTTAAACTTATGTCCTCTGGTTCTTCATTCACCAACTCTGGGTACAAGACTGTGCATCAACAATATCTATTCACCTCATGAACGTATACACCTCTATAAGATCATCTCTCATCCTCCTAACATCCAAGGAACACAGTCCTAGCTTTCCTTAACTCTCCTTTTAGCTCAGGCCCTCAAGTCCTGGCAAAATCCCCGTAAATCTTCTCTGAGATTCTTTCCAGCTTAACAAAATCTTTCCTATAGCAGGGTGACCAAAACATTACACACTACTCCAACTTTGGCCTCGCCAGCGTCTTGTACAGTTGTAACATAATATCGCAACTTCTATACTCAAAACCCCAAGGGCTAATGTGCTGAAAGCCTTCTTGAACACCTACATGTGGCACCACTTTCAAGGAACTATGTACCTGCATTCCTAGATCCCTCTACTCCATAACATTCCCCAGAGCTCTCTTAATTACGGTTTAGGTTCTGCCCTGGTTAGACTTCCCAAAATGCAATACCTCACATATATCTGCATTAAACGGCATTAGCCATTCTTGTGCCCACTTGTCCAACTGATCAAGATGCTGCTGTAACCTTTGATAACCAGTTTCGCTATCAACAATACCACCCACTATAGTGTCACCTGTAATCTTACAAATCATGCCTTGTACATTCTCATCCAAATCATTGATATAGATAACAGATAGCAATGGGCCCAGCACCGAACCCAGAGGCATCATGGTGCTTGTTAATTTGAACTGCTCTTGGTTAAGGCACTTCCATTGTATTGTTCAATAGGGAGTTTCAGAATTTTGTTAATAATAATTTTGAAGGATGGTTATATCCAAGTTAGGATGTTATGCAACATGAGGAGAACCTGCAAGAGATGATGTTCTCAAAGCCTTCTGTTCGTCCTTATTGATGGAGGCTACACATTTAAAAGGTGCCATTGTCACACTATCGGATTCAGCCTGAAGAATTCTGCATATATTCTGTACCATACAACACAGCCGCAGTGCGCCTCTCATAGAAGTGAATGTTATGGAGAAAGAAGGGTTATCAATCAAACAAGCTTTTTCTCCTGGTTTTCATTGCTGATCTTGATTGCTGTTGTACACTCAACAGGTATTGGCAGTATTGCATTACTAATCCCTTTCAAATGTTGAAAAAGATTTAGGTCAGAAATTGAGTCATTCACTGCAGAACACCCAGGTTCTGACCTATTCTTGTAGCCCAAGTATTTATGGGGTAGCTGAGTTTGTGGTCAAGGGCCAATAATATTGATAATGGAAGATTCACTAATAGTAATGCTGCTGAATGTCAAGGGGAGGTGATTAAACTGTTATTAGAGGAGGTTATTGCAAGTTATATTACTTGTACAGCTTGACCTTGTACTTGTCCAGGTTCCACAGGCATGGATTGTTCTCTTTGCTGAGATGATGATATGTATGATAATCAGCCAAAATTCTCCACTTCTTACCTGATGATCAAACGTTACCGAGAAAACAACTTGAGGTTTTGCCTAGGATATTAACTTGAGAAACTAGGCAATAGCTTAGGAGTGGAAAATTAACCACTAATGACCAAAGATATTTTATTTTGTGCAAGGTATGATTCAGTGCTGTATTTAGCCCGAAGAGCTAAATCTAACTCTTTCTTGAAAACATCCTGTGAATTGGCCTCCACTGCCTTATGTGGCAGAGAATTCCACAGATTCACAATTCTCTGGATGAAGAAGGTTTTCCTCATCACAGTCATAAATGGCCTACCCCATATTCTTAAATTGTGACGCCTGGATCTGGACTCCCCAAAATTGGGAACAATTTTCCTGCATCTAGCCTGACCAATCTTTTAAGAATTTAATACGTTAAGATCCCCTTTCATCCTAAATTCCAGTGAATACAAGCCCAGTCATCCCATTTGATGGCAGTCCGTGGTGGCCCATCGGTAACGTCGATGGAGGGTTGTGCAGTCTCAATTCTAGTGACTTCTGACATGGCTCACGAGTCATGAACCACACACCCGAGGGCAGTGGGGGCAGATGAAGGTCATCGTTGGCGGGTTCTAGGCGGCAGCCTTCCTCCTCTCCCTGACTTTGATAAGTCGCTCTAGGCGGCGCTGCTCGAAACTGCTGGCTGCTGTTGGCACTGCTGCGTGCTAGCGTGTTCTGTCGCTGGCGCAGGCTTCCAGTTGCTTGGGCGCAAGACCACAATAGTGGAGAAGGTCCTTGGCGCACTCTTTGCACCGCTTCCTGGGACGCACATGGTTCCTTTGTCCCTGGAAGAGCACGTCGTAGAAGACATGTCAAGGCATGCGGGTTTCATCCATCCTGATGACGTGCCCAGTCCATCGGAGCTGTGCTTTGATGATCATTGCCTCGATGCTTGTGAAGCTGGATCTGTCCAATACTTCTAGGTTGGGCACTTTGTCCTGCCAGCAAATGCCCATGATGGACCATAACGAGCACATGTGGAACTTCTCAAGTTGACGGGTGTGATTCCTGTACAAGGTCCATGTTTCACAGCCGTGGAGCAGGCTGGAAAACACAACTGCTTTGTAGACTTTGAGTTTAGTTGACAGCTTAATGTTGTGGTGGTACAACACTCGTATACACAGTCGTCCAAGTGCTTGACTGGCTTTGCTGTTTCTCGTTGTGATTTCCTTGTCCAGGGAGCCATCAGATGATATTACACTTCCCAATTATTTGAAGGAGTCAATGGCTTTCAGCTGTGTGCTGTCAATGTGCACATTTGGGGACGGTGCTGCAGTCTGGAGCCGGCTGGTGGGTGACTTCCGTTTTGCTGAGGACGATTGTGAGATCAAAAGCCTGTGCTGCTTCTGCAAATTTGGTCACAATGAACTGGAGGTCAGACTCCTCGTGAGCCATGAGGGCGCAGTATGGTTTTATGACTGACACTATCCTGAAATCTATCACTTTCCTCATAGCACATAATACTGCCAAAATGTGGCTCATCTGCAAATTTAGAAATAATACAAGAAAAACAACCATTCCGTCACCGATCCTTGACGAAAAGCTGCTATTCACCTAATTCCAATCGAGAAACAGCCATTCACCAACACTTTCTTTCGTATAATTGAAAAAAACATGCATTTTGTGGCTGTCAGTGAGTTGTTAAGCCTTCAGCTCTCCATCACCATCTGTTGATCAGCTGCTCGGTTTTCTGCTGGACCTTTGTCTTTAGGTGCTTGTAGTACTGTTTCCCGTTGAACAAAGGTGGAATGTCCAATCCAGAAATGCTTCATGTTTCTGATGAATTAGCTCCTGGTTATTCTCATTAATACAATCCTGCTTCTTCTCAGAGAAGCCAAGAATCTCTCCACAGGCTATTGCTGACTTAAGGACAACCCATAAGCAATGAACAGTTTGCAGTTCTGTAACTTGAGAGTTGACAGGTGGTTTGTGAGTTACTGTCTGAGAAGAGGTCATTGTGGGGTGCTTGTGTTAAACTTCTGATAGTAATGATTCCATCTATGCTGTTATACTGGGGCCACTTAGGTGATAAGATCAGATTGGAATAATCAGTTCAACAAACTTTGGGGCCTGTCATGCATGTGTGGTCCTTACTTGGATACTGCCGTAACCGAGCAAATTCCATTGCTCAGACCAGGGTGTTGCCACTATCCTCTGCTCATCTCTCTTACAAACCGATTGCTTATTATAAAATCTCGTTAGAGAAAGACCTCATTGGAGTTAAAATAAAGACAGATAATGTTCTTAATGTCAGGCTGCATTTGTGGGAAAAGAGGGTTAAAGTTTTTGGTCAAAGACCTTTCCTCAGAACTGGGAAGGAGACAAAAGCAACATGCTAAACTGCAAGAAGTGTGGGAAAGTTTTGGGGAGGGGGGGGGGGTTGTCTCAGATGGGTAAAACCCAAGTGTCAGTGGTGTCTTTTCCCTTCTTGCCTTTGGAATATTGACCAAAACATGCTAATTCTGGTTATACCAAAATGTTCCCAGGATGATCAATATATTTTCCTTCAGGATGCTGACCAGAATTTTCAAAGTCAGAGTAGAGTCCACTGTTTTTTGTTTCTGAAACCTCTAGAAGGAGGCTTATACACTAATAGCCATAGCGTGTTGGAGTGAGCCAATCCAACAGAAGAATTTCTGAAATGCCTGACTGCCTTATTCTTGATGGTGATGCTCACTCTGAGAATACATTGTTCCTCGTCTGATTTGCTCCCTTATGGGGCCTTTTCACGGAGCGAGTTGACGCAAGATGTCACCAGAGTGAAGAGGTCGTGGTCCAGCACGAGTCTCGCACGATATAACGGGGGTAGATAAAGAGTTCCCACGGTACTCGGCCTTTCTGTTATTTGTGCGAGTAACTTGTCCGTTTCCCGAGCTTTCGCGTTAAATCTTGAATGAACATCGTGAACTACACGTGACACAAATGATGTAACTTTTTTTTCACACACTATATATATCCTCCCTTGGTTGAATTGGCTCATTTGGAGACATATTTTACTGTGTATGTGGGAGACACAGATGGACTGAGCACAGTACCTCGGTCTTACTGTGTGTGGGAGAGGGGGAGAAAGAGACGTACACTCACAGAGGCAGAGTCTCTCAGCCTGTGTAAGAGGGAGGGAGAGAGAGAGAGAGGCACAAACAAGGTGGATGTGAAATCTCACCTGCCTGTTTCAGTGACAGACACCCGGCGCCAGTAAATGAAGACACCCCCATCTGTCTCCCCCTCCTCTCCCTCGACTCCCCCATCTTTCCCTCCCAACTCCAGTCCCGTCCCGACCCCCTGGGAAACTGAATAGAGCAACAATATAGATATAGAAACTGAAACAATATAGAAACTGAATAGCGCAACATGGCAAAAACATCTCTGACACGCTTTACCCCCTTTCTTTGAGATTTTCTGGGAGCCATCTCTGCAAGTGTTCCTGTTAAAAAGATTATCCAACAATGACAATTAGGTGGGACGTCCTCGAAGGACACATGTTCCCTTGTCGATATTTTTACTCACCTTCTGTCCCCTCTGTCCAGCTTCCGGGTTTACCGTTCGCAGGAGTTCCCACGCGCTATATCTCTAAAATCTGAAGTTAGGTAATGTCTAAAGGAACTGCAGATGCTGGTTAATGCTGGTTAATACGCACAGAAGGACACAAAATGTTGGTGTAACTCAGCAGGTAAGTCAGATCTGGGAAGAAAAACATAAAAAGCTGGAGTAAGTCAGCGGGTCAGGCAGCATCTCTGGAGAAAAAGAATAGGTGACGATTCGAATCGGAGCCCTTCTTCAGACAGCCTAATCGGAATTGAGTCTGAAGATGTGTCTCGTCCCGAAACATCAGCTTTTTTTCTCCAGAGATGCTGCTTGACTCGCTGAGTTACTCCAGCCTTTTGTGTCTGTCTTCGGTTTAAACCAGCATGTGCAGTTCACTCCTTACACGGGTCTCTGTACAACATTGATTGGTAGCGTTCCGGACCCCTGGACCCGAGGACTCCGACCTGTATCTCTCAAAGAAGTACATGTGAAAAATTTCTCACGGACCATAAAAATGCGTAACCTTTCAGTAAAGTCCCTTTTAAAGTCCCTTTTAAAGATTATAGTTATTTTCTTGAATCTCATTAACATAACTCATGAATAAGTTGATGTCCATATGCGGATGCAAATCTTTATTTTTATTTATTTTTTAAATTCAATCCCACAGAAGATAATTTTTACTCACCTTCTGTCCCCTCTGTCCAGCTTCCGGGTTCACCGTTCGCAGGAGTTCCCACGGTACCCGCAAGAGTTATTACGGATATCGCACTGACCACTACGTCCATATAATGTTGCAATACTCAACCACAAGTGTACAAGTCAATCTTGGAGAAATTCAAACTTTCTTGAATTTTCTCCCGAGTGACCAAGTTACACGACTACCTGCCGTTAGCGCTACGGTGGTCCACGGTGGTCCACGAATGCCGTACTGTTATCGCACGAGGTTCCCACGATGTTAAACTCCGGTTAACTCTTGCGTCAAGTCGCCCCGTGAAAAGGCCGCTTTAGAAGAAAGAGTAATGACAACCTTTTTCGTTTGAATTGGCCATTGTGCCTCCCTGTGAATCAACTTCAAAGCATCAAAGTTCCTAAGCTGCAAAAGCGAAGTGCCATTCAAATATGTAGTTATTAGGGTAGTCCAGAAAGTCCATGAATGTCCTGACATTTCAGGTCCCAAACTTCATATCGTGGAGTAGAAGTTGCCTATCCATGGTTTATTTTTATGGCTCCAAAGGCTCCAAAGCCTCATAGGCTCCAAAGCCACACTCAGCAAAATCAATAACCCCACTCTCACCATCGACGGCACCACTGTCTCCCCATCTCCCCAGGCCCGCAACCTTGGCATGATCTTTGATTCCACCCTCTCCCTTGAGCCTCACATCCGCCATGTCATTAAAACCTCCTTCTTTCATCTCCGCAACATCGCCAAACTCAGACCCTCTCTCACACCTCCCGCTGCTGAAAGACTCATCCATGCCTTCATCTCCTCCCGACTGGACTATTGCAACTCACTTCTCCTTGGCATCAGCTCCACCTACATCAACCAACTCCAACTGGTCCAAAACGCAGCCGCCCGACTCATCACCCACACCAAATCCTGGCATCACATCACTCCAGTCCTCAAACAACTTCACTGGCTTCCCATCTCCCACCGGATCACCTACAAAATCCTGGTCCTCACCTACAAAGCCCTCCACCATCTGGCCCCCCCCCCATATCTCACTGACCTCCTCTCCCCCTACCAACCCTCACGGTCCCTCAGATCCACCTCAGCCGGTCTCCTCTCCATCCACAAGTCCAACCTCCGCAGTTTTGGGGACAGAACCTTCTCCAGGGCAGCTCCCAGGCTCTGGAACTCCCTCCCCCAACTGATCCGCAATTCCGTGTCCCTCACCATCTTCCAGTCCCGCCTCAAGACCCATCTCTTCACCTCTGCCTATCCTTAGCCCCACGTCCCCCTCCCTTTTCATCTGTGCATTAATTGCCTCATATTGTGTTTTGAATTGAATTCTGTCTTTACTTCGTGTACTAGTCATGTCTCCACTATTTATTTCATTCCCCTTACATGTTTTTCCTCTACCTGCTAAATTTTTGTAAGGTGTCCTTGAGACTCTTGAAAGGCGCCCATAAATAAAATTTATTATTATTATTATTATGTTTTGATGGTCCATACCTCAGTTGGAGATGGAGGTTATCGTATGGGTTGGAGGATTATGATTATTATGTTAAAAATATTCTGGAATAGCTCTTGGAGATTTCATTATTGTTCCTTATTCCAGATTCCTTCCTATACATAACTAAAATCTAGGGCGGGGAAGATTGAGGGAAGAATTAATATTTTGGTCAGGAGAGAAGGCTCCAAGCTTCCAACATCTATAGTGTAAACACATGTCATATTTTGTTTCTAAATGCCTTATTTATGATTTGCACCGTTGAACTGAATTTCATCATAAGACGACATTATTATTCTGCACACAAGCAATTCCTGTTATGATTTTAGATCATACCTCCACCTTTCTGCAAGCTGCATTTATACAATTTAGATTCATTATTTAACCCTTTCAATTGGAGATTTTTTCTGATAAATCTGTACTCTGCACTTTGCAATGCCAAGGTTAGTATGGTGCAGTAGTGCAGCTGGTAGAGCTCAATTCTGATCTCAGGGACTGTTTGTGTGTAAGTTTGCACATTCTCCCTGAGTTTCTTCCCACTTCTCAAAGATGTGCAGGTCTGCAGGTTAATTGGCCTCTAAATTGCATAGAACTAGTGTGAAAGGGTGATCATGGTGAAAGGCCGGCATGGACTAGGTTGGCCAAAAGGCCTATTTCCACGTTGCATCTTTAAACTAAACTAAGCTCCTAAGTCCAACCACATAACAAGAGAAACGATGAGCAGATAGATATTTGGACACTAGAGGTTTACATATGGAGAGAGAAGAAAAATAATTTGTAATTACAATGGGAATATAACTCAGTCGCCATGATTAGGTGTATTATTGGAGTTGTGCATATGGTGTCACTGGCAATGGTATGTAAGACAATGCCAATTAGTTGGGTTCCTGAGCACTTTAGTGAAAGGGTAATGTTTTAGTGACAGATGACAGTTATTATGGTATTTTCACGTATTTTCTGTTCCTTTTCAGATATTTCGGAGAATTGTTTTATTCCATTTTCCTCATCTGTTACCACGTGGTATCATTTATTGGTATTTTGTTTAATAATTATGTTGAAAAATCAGATCTATGCACTGTGTAATGAATGTCTGTATATATCATTTGTACGTTTTATCAGCAAAAAGGTACTGCCAGATAAGCAACGTTTTTTGGTATTTAATAGGGCTTTAAAATAAGTAAAACAAAAACAAATTGCTAGAAATACTCATCAGAGGATTCTTTTTTTGTCAGGAAACATTGACTCTCTTTCTCTTGCCATAGATGCAGCTTGACCTGAGTCTTTCCAGCATTTTCTTATTTTTCACTTAGGGAAATATGAAATCTTAATTGTCATGACTAATATAGTGCTTTTAAGTTCAGTGTGCTGTCATGAAGTTACCAGGTGCTCTTATGCGTGCTTGAAATGTGTTTCTTTTGAACGATAATAAATAGTATTGTGAATGATAATGCCAGCCACTTGTCCTTAGGCCACATTATTTTTTCTACTGTGGTTCCAGGCACAATCTTTAGTTATGAGATCAACACTCAGTTTACGTGCTGTTTTACTGTACGTGGCTGGTTGCACACAGAGAATAGCGTTGACAGATGTAACAACTGTGGGAGGAGGAACAGGATTAAAATTTCAGGTTGAAGATTCTGAAAATTAATTTTCAGGCAAGCAGACAAGCATTTCTTTAGTATGTGTGAGAAAAGACCAAAATTAACCAAAGGCGACATGATGATGGGAAGAATTTGAAAATTCCACACAGTAGTATCCAGGGTTGTGATCAAACCTGGGACTCTGGAGCTGTGAGATACGAGTGATGACCAGTAAGTCATGGTACTGATCCTTCCCTTTGACATGTGAATGATTAAAAATGCTCAAACTATTTAAGGAAATGTATTTTAAAAATAAAAATGCTAAAAACCACGTATTAACCACATTTCAACCACCAGAGTTAAATCAAGTAAGAGTACAGCTTAAAGTTCTCTAAACATGATTTTATTTCCATTGATTTCAGGTTGGGCTCCAGTGCAAGTTTAACCTGAACTACATTCAATGAGTAAATCTCCCACTTGAAAGCTCGGAAGTATTGTAGTCTGTAGCTCCACTTTGCAGCATTGCAAAACCCTACATCATGCTGTTGCCAGCTTAAGCCAGCAGTACCACTAGACATTGGAATAGATACAAGTGTAATTCTGTCACAAGTACACATGCCCAAATGGAAGATTGGATCCAGGATCGCTTTTTACATGGTAGCATGCGAGCAGAATGGTGAAAGTGACAGATGGGATTTAATCGAGAAGTGTAAAATAACACATTCTGACAATAAAAAGAGTGAGTGCAGGCAATGTCGGCTAAATGGCATAATTCTATAATGTGCAGGAATAATGAGATCTGAGTGTACATAGGCATATATCTTTGAAAGTGGCAAGATGTGTTGAGAGCAGTTAGTAAACCATATGGCATCTTGGGTAAACAGAGGAATAGAATACAAAATGGATGGGGAGAAATAGATAACGTTGAAAATATGGTTAAGCCTAGTGCAAGAGCTACTGCTCTTGTAGCTCAGAGACTGGAATACCAAAGACCAAATTGAATGGCATGCAAATGCTATTAATAATCTGGATTTTTTTGATATAATCAACTGTTGTAGTGATAACCTTTCTATGAAACCGGTAGGCTGCAATACTGAGAAGTATATTCTACACTCTGTATCTTTCCCTTTGGTCTTCCAACATTGTACTTGAGTCAAAACTAAGAAAAGTTGGAATTATCCTATTTTTTCCTCAGTTCCAAATTGTTAACTCTTTCTCCACAGATAATGTCTGACCTAGCTATTTTGACAGTTTCTATTTATTTCAGATTTCAAGCATCTGCAATATTTTTTCACTATTTCCCTTAATTTGCCCCAGTCCAGCAAGATTGCAAGGGCCCCTTAACTTGCCCCATTTCCTGCACTTCTGTTTTTTCTCCTTTTCACTTCAGGCACCAGGATAGATTTCTGCTTATCCTCGCCCATCACCTTATTGCAAATTCCAAGGATTATTCACCGATCCGCTCTGATTAAGGTCTGCTGATGAGAAAGTCAAGGATTCAGTTACAAATGGAGGTACAGAAGCCCAGCTTTTGGAGCTTGGAGGGGGTCATTGTGTTGAATGCTGAGCTGTAGTCAATGAACAGCTGCCTGACGTATGTGTTCCTGTTATCAGATGGTCCAGAGCAGTCGATAGCCAGTAAGATAGCATCTTTTGTTGATCTGTTGTGACAATGGGTAAAATAAAGTGGATCCAAGTAATTTCTAATGCACAAGGTGATTTTCGATATAACCAACCCTTCGAAGCACCTCATTATGGTAGATACAAGTGCTACTGAACATTAGTTATTAATAGACACAAAATGCTGGAGTAACTCAGTGTGTCAGGCAGCATCCCTGGAGAATTGAGACAGGTAACCGTTCTCTTCTTGGGCACCAGTAAGTTAGATGCTTTTAATGCAGATGGAAACCACAGAATCAAGAGGTTGAAGATGTTCTTGAATACTCCTGCCAGTTGTTCAACATAGGTCCTTAGCACTCAGCCAATTAAGCCACCAGGCAGACACTTTTCATGGATTCAGTCTCCTGAAGGATATTCTGACGTCCACTTTAGACTATCACAGGGTCACCAGGGGCTATGAGGACTCATGAAGGTGCGTCATTGTTCTCCCTTGCAAAGCGAGCATAACAGGCACTGAAGGTAGACAAAAATGCTGGAGAAACTCAGCGGGTGAGGCAGCATCTATGGAGCGAAGGAAATAGGCAACGTTTCGGGTTGAGACCCATCGTCAGAAGAAGGGTCTTGACCCGAAACTTTGCCTATTCCTTCGCTCCATAGATGTTGCCTCACCCGCTGAGTTTCTCCAGCATTTTTGTCCACCTTCGATTTTCCAGCATCTGCAGTTCCTTCTTAAACATAAAAGGCACTGAGTTCATCTGCAAATTATGGTTTTCCGTCACTTATTCTACCCAGTTTCTCTTTTGATGAAGTGATAGCATACAAGCCCTGACCATCGGGTGTCTGTGACTCCAGCTTAGTCCAGAATTGTCTCATTCCCTTCATAATGGCTTTCAGGAGGTTGAACCACAGCTCTTGATTGTGTGTACGTTTGCTCCTGATTATGCACAACTTCTTGATTATGTATGAGTTTATTACATAACTGTTGAGATGGTTTCCACTTCTGAGACTGACCATAACGAGACCACTCTTTAGCTGCTTGACTCGGTCTGTGGCACATGGCTTTAACCAACAGGAGGGTAAAGTACACTCGACTTAGTCCTCGCCATCTCGGGCAGCACAGTGGCGCAGCGGTAGCGTTGCTGCCTTAATGCGCCAGAGACCCAGGTTCGATCCTGATGACGGATGCTGTCTATGCAGAGTTCTAACTCTGACCCCTTGGGTTATCTCTGGGTGCTCAGGTTTCCTCCCCACACCCAAAGATATAGAGGTTTGTACGTTAATTGGCTTCAATGAGTTATAAAATTGTCCCTAGTGTTAGGGTACGGGTAATTGCTGGTTGGTGTGGACTAGGTGGGCCGAAGGCCCTGTTCCTGCGCTGTAGCTCATCTAAAATCAAGAGATGTGGATGTCCACAGAATTGTGCCTACATTCTGGTCGCAGTGGAATAAACTTAAACTAATCCTGCAGCTTGCACACAAGCATCAGGATCTGTATAATTGAATTCATTATGATGTGTTATATCATAGCCAAACACATGCTTCAGTCTACCATTACCATAAACCAAGGGGATTGACCAATATACTACCCCCAATACCATGTGCTCTAATTTTGCACACTAATCTCGCGTGTGGGACCTTGTCAAAGGCTTTTTGAAAGTCCAGATACACCACATCCTCTGGCTCTCCCTTATCCATTCTACTTGTTACATCCTCAAAAAATTCCAGATGATTAGTCAAGCATGATATCCCTTTCATAAATTCATGCTGACTTTGACCGATCCTGTCACCGCTTTCCAAATGTGCTGCTATAACATCGTTAAAAATTGACTCGAGCATCTTCCCCGCTACTGATAAAAGCCTAACTGGTCTATAATTCCCTGTTTTCTCACTCCCTCCTTTCTTAAAAAGTGGGGTTACATTGACTATCCTCCAGTCCACAAGAACTGATCCAGAGTTGAAAGAACATTGGAAAATGATCACCAATGCAGCCACGATTTCTACTCCACCTCCTTGAGTACTCTGGGGTGCAGACCATCAGGCCCTGGGGATTTATCTGCCTTCAGTCTCAACAGTTTACCTAACTTAATTTCCTGACTAATGTGGATTCCCTTAAGTTCCTCCCTCCCATTAGCCCTAAGTCCCCTGGTATTTCTGGTAGATTGTTTGTGTCTTCCTTAGTGAAGACAAAACCAAAGTATTTGTTTAACTGTTCTGCTATTTCTTTCCCCCCCCCCAATATAAATTCACCTCTCTCTGATTGTAAGGGACCTACATTTGTCTCCACTAATCTTTTTCTTTTTACATATCTAAAGAAGCTTTTAGTCAGTTTTTATATTCCCCACAAGCTTTCTTTCATGCTCTTTTTCCCCCTCTCTTAATTAAACCCTTTGTCCTCCTGGATTTAACACTATTGATTTCCCTCGTTAGCCACAGTTGAGCCGCCGCCCGCGTTTTATTTACCCTTTGATAATCAGTCATAGACCTCAGTTTGGCCATGGCTTTGTGATGTCAGTCACTCTCATATCAGTTTTTAGGCCAATTGAGACAGTTATACAGCACGGAAACAGGCCCCTTGGCCCAACTTGTCCACACCAACCGAATTGCCTATTTGAACTAATTTCACGTGTCTGCATATCACTGACATCCCGCCTTTTCTATCCATGCACTTGTCTAAATGTCTTGAAACATTATGATTTTACGCACCTCTGCAGCTTCCTCCACACTGAGACTGTGATATCTGGTGCCAAGCTGTCCTGGGGAAAACCAAACTAAGCACTGACGAAGAGACTATTGTGATTGCCATTGATAGGACTGTCAATTACTCTTATTTTTGTTAATGATTGCATGCACACAGAATGGGAAGTAATTTGTCCAATATGCTTTGTCCTGCTTTTTGTGCTCAGGACATAAATGGTTCCAGTAAAGTTTTCACTATACTGGAACTACTTAGAGACGTGGCTGGTACTTGGTCTGAAGATATGGGGAGAAGGCAGGAACGGGGTACTGATTGGGAATGATCACATTGAATGGTGGTGCTGGCTCAAAGGGCCGAATGGCCTACTCCTGCACCGATTGTCTATCTAAGTCTTCCATCACTGCAGTTAGGATATTGCCAGATCTCAACATTCAATGGACTTACTCATTTCTTTAATTGAATTGGTTGACCACCAACAAGTTCTGCTGAAATTGTTGGTAAATACTTCAGCTTTGGTTTTTCACTTACATTATGAAGAATCTGGACATCCTTGATTAGCTTCTTTCCATTGGCTGTTTATTCATCAACAGTCAAATATGACTGCATACCATAGGACAGAATTTTGAGCCAGTGTTAGATTACTTAGCTTTACAAATTCCTTACACGTTAATAGTTCCTTGCGCCAGCCTCATTATTAGGAACAGCTGGCTATTATCATGCCAAGCCCTTCGGTACATATTAGACTCATTGACATGGATAGAGAATTGGTTGGCAGACAGGAAGAAAAGAGTAGGAATTAACAGGTCCTTTTCAGAATGGCAGGCAGTGACTAGTGGGGTGCCACAGGGCTCGCTGCTGGGACCCCTGTTATTTAGAATATATACTAGACCAAGTGCAGACCCGTTGGGTCTGTTCCCCCAAAGTGCCATTGTGGGGGGGAGGCGGCATGCAGCGTCACACACACTAACTATCCCCCCCCCTACCCGCACTCACGCTAATTACCCCCCTTGATATTATATTAATATTATTAATTTGCTCCTTTTACCCCATTACCACCCTATCTACTGACGCATAGCCCCCAACTTGCAGTCACATCTAGAGAGAGGGGGGGGGGGGGGCGGGGGTAGAGAGTGAGGGCAGAGAGAGAAGGGGCAGAGACAGAGAGAGAGACACACACAGAGAGAGGGGCAAGAGGGATAGGGGGGTGGAGAGGAGGAGAAGAGGGAGGGTGGGTGAGGGGGGAAAGGTGGGGGAGTAGGGGAGGAGAGAGGGTGAGAGTGAGGGGGTGCTGAGAGGGGTGTGAGGGGGAGAGGTGGGGAGCAGGGAGGGGGAGGGAGGGGGGAGGGAAGAGGGTAGGGGGTGTGGAGGGGAGGGGGTTTAGGGGAGGGGATGGAGGGGAGGAGGGGAGAGAGAGGGGGGAGAGAGGGGGAGGAGAGAGGGGGAGAGAGAGGGGGGTGAGGTGAGGGGAGGGGGAGAGGTGGGGAGCAGGGAGGGGGAGGGAGGGTGGAGGGAAGGGGTAGGGGTGTGTGGCGGGGAGGGGGGTTTAGGGGAGGGACGGTGGGGGAGAGGAGAGGGGGGAGAGGAGAGGGGGAGAGGAGGAGAGGGGGGGAGAGGAGGAGAGGGGGGAGAGGAGAGGAGAGGGGGGGAGAGGAGGGGAGGGGGGAGAGGAGAGGAGAGGGGGGGGAGGAGAGGGGGGGGAGAGGGGGGGAAAGGAGAGGGGGGAGAGGAGAGGGAGGAGAGGAGAGGGGGGGAGAGGAGAGGGGGAGGAGGGGAGAAAAAGAGGGGAGAGAGATAGGGGGAGAGGGGGGAGAGAAGAGGAGAGGGGGAGAGATGAGAGGGGGAGGGGGAGAGAGAGAGAGAGAGGGGGGAGGGGGAGAGAGAGGGGGGGAGGGGGAGAGAGAGGGAGGGGGAGAGGGAGAGGGGGAGAGGGGGAGGGGGAGAGGGAGAGGGGGAGGGGGAGGGAGAGAGAGAGAGAGAGAGAGAGAGCCTTTTTACTTCAACCCAACGCCAAACAGCCATTTGCAGGCAGCGCTTTTTTACTTCAAAATAACCATATATTCATTTTCAGACCACATTAAGGGTGCTCACAGTGATGTACACATTTGTTCAGTGTCATTCAGAGCTCAGAGTGACAGAGACTAATTGACAGAGCTCCATCTTGCAGAGACTAATTGAGGCACACCACTTCCTGGTTTTATAGTCCCTCCCCCTCCCTCCAGCAGGGGCAGCAGAGAGAATGGTGAATTTTGTAAAAACATTAATATCTCTGTCATTTTTAACCGACGGGAAAAATCCTCGGCACACATGCGGCGGAGGGGGGCTCTGAGCGAGGTGGCCAAAAATGACAGCTGTAGATGGCGGCGTTCTCTCGGAAATCGCAGCACAGACGGCCAAAAGCGGTCAAGAACAGAGATTTAGTGATATAGATATAGATATATTAACGATTTAGACGAAGGAACTCAATGTGACATCTCCATGTTTGCGGATGACACAAAGCTGGGTGGCAGTGTGAGCTGCGATGATGCTATGAGGCTGCAGGGTGACTTGGATGGGTTGGGTGAGTGGGCTGATGCATGGCCGATGCAATATAATGTGGATACATGTGAGATTATCCACTTTGGTGGCAAGAACAGGAAGGCAGATTATTATCTGAATGGTGTCAGATTGGGAAAAGCGGGGGTGCAACGAGACCTGGGTGTGCTTGTACATCAGTCACTGAAAGTAAGCATGCAGGTACAGCAGGCAGTGAAGAAAGCTAATGGCATGTCGGCCTTCATTGCAAAAGGATTTGAGTTTAGGAGCTAGGAGGTTCTACTGCAGTTGTACAGGGCTCTGGTGAGACCGCCCCTGGAGTATTATGTGCAATTTTGGTCTCCTAATTTGAGGCAGGACATTATTGCTATTGAGGGAGTGCAGCGTAGGTTCACCAGGTTAATTCCCGGGATGGCAGGACTGACAAATGAATAAACCCACTTATTCATACAGCTATCTAGAACTTCTTCCCACCCTGCTTCGTGCAAAGATTCTATCCCAACTTCAAATTCCTCCGTCTACGCCGCATCTGCGCCCAAGATGAGCTGTTCCATACCAAGACATCAGAGATGTCCTCATTCTTTAGATAATGGGGGTTCCCCTCTTCCATCATAAATGAGGCCCTCACACGTCACCTCGGTACCCCGCAGCTCCGCTCACGCTCCCCTGCCCAGTCGCAAAAGGGACAGGGTCCCCCTAGTTCTTGCCTTGCACGCCCATCAGCCGTCGCAAGCAACACATAATCCTCCGACATTTTTGCCACCTCCAAAGGGATCCCACCACTAGTTACACCTTCCCATCTCCACCCCTTTCAACCTTCCGCAGAGACTGTTCCCTTCACAATTCCCTGGTTAACTCATTCCTTTTCACCCAAACCACCACCTCCCCAGGTACCTTCCCCTGTAGATGCAACACCAGTCCCTATACCTCCTCCCTTGACTCGTCCAGGGACCCCGACAATCCTTTCACATTAGGCAGAGGTTCACTTGCTCTTCCTCCAACCTCATCTACTGTATCCGTTGTTCAAGATGTGGACTCTTATACATTGGCGACACCAAACGCCGACTGGGCAATCGTTTCGCTGAACACTTTCGCTCAGTCTGCCTGGACCTACCTGATCTACTGGTTATCAAACACTTTAATTCCTCTTTCCATTCCCACACTGACCTCCTCCACTGCCAGATGAGGCCAAATGCAAATTGGAGGAACAGCATCTCATATTGCGCTTGGGCAGCTTACAATGCAGTGGTATGAGTATTGATTTCTCTAACCAATTAACCCTTGCATTCCCTCTCTCTCCATCCCCGACCAACCCAAGTTGTATCAAAAGTATCTTGAGTCTCATTGTCTGTACTCATTCTCCCCTGGCCACAGCTAATAATGGCCTCTTTCCTTTATCATTGTTACATTTTTGCATATCTTTCATTCATTTGTTCTACATCTCTATATCACCGTCTATATCTCTCGTTTCCCCTTTCCCCTGACTCTCAGTCTGAAGGGTCTTGAACCGAAACGTCACCTATTCCTTTTCTTTAAAGATGCTCTCTGACCTGCTGAGTTACTGCACCTTTTTGTGTCTTCTCATAAGTTCCCAGTTCTGCTGACTCAGTTGTGCTCACAAGATTGAGGCTTTCGATTCTTGGACATCCAAGCCATCCTCTTTTTTTTTAGTAAACGTGATTTCCCCCCCAGCTTTCATAGATGGATTGCTCACCCTGTGTCCTGTAGTTCTGCTCTCGCCCCCACTCCTCCAGACGGATCATGTTTCCCTGGTCCTTACCTTTCACCCTACCAAACTCCACATCCAACACATAATTTTCCATATTTCTGCCACCTTCAATGTGATCCCACCACTGGCCACATCCTCCAATCCCAACACCTTTCCGCCTCTGCAGAAACTACTCTCTCCGCAGCTCCTTGGTTCACTCATCCTTTCCCAGCCAAACCACCAGGTACTTTCCCCTGCAACTGCAGGATGTAACACTTGTCCACATACTTCCTCTAACTTCATCTACTGCTTTTGTTGTTCCCGACGTGGCCTCCTTTACATTGGCAAGACCAAGCGTCCACTTAGAGACCATTTCACTGAACACTTACGTTCATTCCACCAAGGCTTGCTGTATTATCCACCCACCCTGTCAGTAATCGCTTGTCCCATCCATGTAACAATCTCATATTCACCTGGTCAGCTGCATCAAAACCCACAAATCCAGAATGGAAGAAAGTTACCTTCAATCCTAAAAGAATACCAAAGAAGATTGCATAGAAATAGTAACTAAAATTCACATTGGGAAGGAGTAAGGAGAGCATGGTCAATTGAGATCCAGGTTGAAATCAATGTAAAGTCAATGCACGGAGGCCAGAAGAGGAAGATAAACTTATTGATTTAAGTTTGTTTTAAGTGGATACTTGAGAATCAAAACTTTATTCTGGGCAACATATGGTTTGGAAATTTAACTGAATCAGCTAAATATACTTGGCATTCTACAGCACTTGACTCATCAAAATATTTTCATTGCACACAGAGTGTAATCCTGATGTGATTTCCTGGTAACTTCAGCTCAACAAAACTCAGGAAGTTTAACACTATCCAAGGCGAATAAAACTGCACCCTAACCTCTATGTTCCCCTCCACGACCAGCAACTTGACTTAGAAATATATTTCTAGGATTTTAGCAAGGGCAAAAATCCTTAACCTACTTAATAACCTTGTATGTACACAAAAATGCTGGAGAAACTCAGCGGGTGCAGCAGCATCTATGGAGCGAAGGAAATAGGCAACGTTTCAGGCCGAAACCCTTCTTCAGACTGATGGGGGTTTCAGTCTGAAGAAGGGTTTCGGCCCGAAACGTTGCCTATTTCCTTCGCTCCATAGATGCTGCTGCACCCGCTGAGTTTCTCCAGCATTATTGTGTACCTTCCATTTTCCAGCATCTGCAGTTCCTTCTTAAACATAATAACCTTGTATCTTGGTGTACATACAAAAGGTAAGGGAGGGCCTGCTTATGATAATATTCTTTAAACTGCCACAAAAGATTGTGGAAATTCAATTGCATGGAGTATCTTTTGCCTTGCAAAATCAATTTCATCTACATTAATTTTCTCACAACATTTGCAACTGAGCTGGTGTTTTTGCATGCTTTTATTAGATTAAGGGTAATTTACTTGCCCTTAATCACTTTGCTCACACAAGCAAAATCTTGTTCAATCCCCGTGAGAAGCCACACGCAGTTTGATCAGGAGCCCCAGTACACACTCAACAATATCAAATTTAGTGCTTTATTGATGAACATTTCAGTAAAAAGGGCAGAGGAGTCTTACAATGTCACTTCCTTATACTTCACACATTAATGGGAGAGTAATTGAGAAGAACATGGTTTATGAATGGAGTGCAGTCCACTCTGCAGGATCCTTTTTTGATTTATTATAGATGGAGACAGAGTGAGCGGCCGCCCACACATCCACCCACTCGTCTAACAGAATATTAAAATAAGCTTCTAATCTTAGTCTAACATACTGACCCCGTACTTGCTCTGGGGTTTGATACATGAATACCATTCCTTATAATCCAAGTGATTGCCAAAATAAAGATTTTGAGCAGAGTTAAATGATCTTTGAACAGCACAAAACAAGAATAAAATTAACGTGCAATGGTGAACGTTCTAAAATGCAGATAATTTGGATATAACAAAAGTGTACTTGTCAATCTAGGTATAATGTACTTTACACACAAGGTATTTAATTTTTTTTTACAAAATTGCTCAAGTAAGCAGGCATATTTGTTGACACAGACACACAAGGAATTGCAGATACCAGTTTACTATAAAAGTGCTGGAGTAACTCAGTGGGTCAGGCAGCTTCTCAGGAGAACATGGATAGGTGACTTTTCAGGGTTGGACCCTTCTTCAGACTCATTGTGGTGGTGGGGGAGGGAACCTGGAAGAGAGGTAGGGGCATGACAAAGTCCGCCAAGTGATAGGTGAAAACAGATGAGGGTTATTTTTGTTTGGCAGATGGTTGGACAAAGGTCAAGGATGAAAATACAAGTGTGAAATAAGGAGGCAGGAATAGAAGCAAGAATTGTAAAGCCAAAGGAATATAGGTGGAAGGGGATAAGGGAGAGGGGGAAGAAAGGGGAAATGGGTGTGAATCTAGGTAGGCTACAGGTAAGGTGACGGGGAGAGGAGAATGGCATTGGGGAGGGTCTGAAGGTAGGTTACCTAAAATTCTAGAATTAAATGTTCATACCATTATGTTGTAAGCTACCCAAGCAGAATATGAGGTGCTGTTCCTCCAGTTTAAGTGTGGCTTCATCCTTGCAATGGAGGAGGCCCTGGATAGTAAGATCAGATGGGACTGAGAAGGGGAGATAAAATGGTTAGCAACTGGGAGACTCAGCAGTCCAAGTGTTTGGCGAAATAGTCGCCAATTTTCAATACGTCATGTGAGCTTGATTTTTTTTATAGCAATGATAACTTTATTTTTCTGAAGTCCATTTGCTATTTTTAAAAAGCAACAATCTAGTAACTTCCAATCATCGCTGTTTTTGGTACTAACTTGGAAATTACCAAATTTAATTTGGTTTCAGCTTGGTCTTGCCAATGTAAAGGAGGCTCTATCAGTAACACAGAATGCAGCAGATGATGTTAGAGGAGGTGATGTTAGAGAAGTGAACTTCTGCCACACCTAGGAAGACTAGTGGGATCCTTGGATGGAGATGAAGGGGGGAGGTATCCAGGGACAGGTGTTACTTTTCCTGCAGTTGCAGGGGAAAGTGCCTGGGGAGGGGGTGGTTTGGGTGCGAAAGGATGAGTGAACCAACTTGTGAAGGGAGCGATGGTGAAGTCTCGTCGCGGCGGCATAGCCTCGTGGGTCGACCCACAGTCGGTGGTCGATAAGAGCATTGGGGAACCGGGGTGAGGGGAAGAGGAATGGAGGACCCGGGGTGGGGGGACTGCCGCGGGGGGGGGGGGGGGGGGGGGGGAAAGAACAATAGACAATGGGGTCCCGGCGTGGGGAAGGCGGGGAGAACAAAGGAAGAGCCAGCGTACTTTCAGCACCGTAGGTGGCCGCTATTTGTATAGAAATAGTGTGGAAGCAAAGAATTTCACTATACCTTGTCACATGTGACAATTAAGTATTCTGAAGGTGAAAAGGGGTGGGATTGATAAGATGTGCCTGGTGGTGGAGTCACGTTGAAGATGGCGGAAACATAAGAGAATTTTGTTGGATGCAAAGACTGGTGGAGTGAAAAGTAAGCACCAGGGGAACTTTATCTTGTTCCACATTGGGGAAGGGGAAGTGAGAGCAGAACAATTGGACATAAAGTAGATGCAGGTGAGGGAATCATCAGAGAGAGGGGAGAAAATCATGTTTACTGAAGAAAGCGGACATCTTATGTCCCCAAATGGAAAGTCTTCTTGGGAGTAGTCATCTTGCAAAGATGCTATCCCTACTCTCAATTTCTCCGTCTCTGCATCATTCAATAGCCTGTCCCCCCTGATGCCGACAAAGAGATCAAGGAAGGTGTCCGAGATAGTCCAAATAAATTTGAGGGCAGGGTGGAAGTTAATGGTAAAATTAATGAAATCAACGAGTTCTGCATGGTGCAGTGGGCAGGCATTATTTGTTAGGCCACAAAATCAAAACAATTATGAATACTGTTGTGTGATCCATCAGCAGATAACTTTCTTTTCCTGAACCCCATTTGCATTTTTTAAAGAAAAGCAATAATCTAGTAGCTTCCAATCATCTCTGTCATGAAGGTGTTTATTCTCATAAAAATTGTGGCAAATTAAGAGCAACTTTCCAGGACGCTCAGCAACGATCACCTATGAGAAAGTTTTTTTGAATGATTGTCGGCGAGTCAGAATGAAGTACATGCGAGTTGAAATTACAGTTGTGTATTAGTTCTAAGAAGACTGTTTAAGTGAAGCCGTTATCAGTAGACAGTATTTTAGTGTTCGATATCATACAGTTATTTTGTTTATGATATTCTGTTACATTATTAATAGTTCTTTATTTTATATTAGTTGTAGTATTTGTCAGGATATAGGCTGAGAAGATATCAAGAGCAATAAAAACACTGGACTGTTTGGTTATGGCAAAATAATGTACATTTTTTTTGGCAGCAGAAGGACACAGTAGTGACAGAGTTAGGCCCGTTTGCAGTTAGAGTAAAAAAATCTTGCATTAACTTAACATATATACCTTCCAAACTCTGCCTAATCTAATTAGTATCATTGGAACAACCAGCGTAAAAGGCAAAACAACATTAGTTAATGGCTACCACAAGGCAATATATCAATCAGCGAAAGTCATGATTATGACTGGCTTCCTTCCTCTTCATGAGACATGGAAGATTGGGGGGGGGGGGTAGGGCCTGAAGTGCTTGGTCCATAGGGGGCTTTAATGACACAATAATGTCTGATCACCTCCAGCAAGATGCTCTTCCTCTCATCAGCTGTTCTTTAGGACATGAGTTTTCAGTTGCATCCTGCAAAAAACATTTATTTTCTTTTGAGCCTTAGCAGATTTCCATTTGTATTTAATTAGTTGCTGGATCTCCTGGTCCTTATCATCCAAACAATGAGATAATCACATATTGGCAGTAGTCAGTCCAACAATTATTGCCCCCATTATCACACAGAATTGCTTGAGTATTGATATAATCTAAAAGTTGCCACAGCCTGGCTCAGATGTTGCCATGAAGACTTGCTTGACTCTCTGATAAAATAGTGTATTGGATGTTACAAATCTATACTCCAAGCATTTAGTTTTTTCAGATGTAATTTAGAGGATTTTGTCTTCTTTAGTTTAAGTTCAAAATTATTTGTCACATGAACGATAAGGTGCAGTGAAATGTAATTTACCATGCAGCGTTACAATTAGAAAAGGACACAATACACAACATAATTCAACACAGACATCCACCACAGCATTCTTCACTGTGGTGGAAGGCAATGCAGTTCAGACAGTCCTCCCCCTCCCTTGTTCACCCATGACCCCCCCCCGTAGTCGCCGTTACAGACGGCCCAATGTTCAAGCCCTCTGGTCTGGATAGTCGGAACACCTACGTCGGGACAGGTCGAGCACACCCGGAGCTCCCAAATCGGCCTCCTTACCGGAGACCGCGGCTTCCAGATGTTGTAGGCCGCAGGCCAGCGGTCGGAGCTCTTCTCCGGCGACCCCTGGGAAGGGGTCGCCTCGCTCCGCAATGTTAAAGTCCCCGCTGCACCGCCGCTGAAGCTCTGGGCACAGCTCCGGGAAAGGTCGCACAAAACCAGCTGTAAGGCCGCGAGGAGGGGGGAGGGGGGGGTGAAGAAGCAACAAGAAAGAAAGTCGCATCTCCGTCGAGGTAGGTGCCTGAAAACGGTTTCCCCCTATTCCCCCTATTCCCCCACCCCCCACACAAGACATACAGAGAAACAATAAAACATACTTATGGACATACTAAGATAAACAACAACAAAAAGTTGGAAAAATGAACCCATTACAGGCGAGGCAGCCGACTCACAGCGCCACCGGAACCTGGTGTTAATTACTGGCATTGAAGTCATCTCCCAGGATCAGGCATTCCTTTTGACATGTGGAACAGAGTTTACTCGAGGTTGTAGAAGTTTTCCTTGGTTGTATTTGTACCTTACATCAAATCATGGCGAATATTCTAATGCACAGTGTAATTGGCCAGATAGCACATTAATCAAGTTTTTCTTAGTGCGCATGATAATAATAAAACAATAGGGGAGAGGGGAGTGCAGGGGAGAGATATGTTTAAGTTTTGCCTTCCATCACAGTGAGGAGGACTCACTGTGATGCATGTTTATGTGAATTGAATTGTGTTGGTGTGTGTCTTGGTTCTTTTTTTGTATGGCTGCAGAAACCAAATTTCGTTTGAACCTCATGTGAGGTTCAAATGATAATAAAAGGTATTGTATTGTATTGTATTGTATTGTATTCCAATAGTATGTTTTTATGTTAAAGTTGAAGAGTTGGTATTTACTTATCTCGTAGCTGCTAAGATGCCAGACTAGTTCATTCTCAATGGTGAAACCTATTCCATGATGAGGAATGTTTAAGAAGGAACTGCAGATGCTGGAAAATCAAAGGTAGACAAAAGTGCTGGAGAAACTCAGCGGGTGAGGCTGCATCAATGGAGCGAAGGAAATAGGCAACGTTTCAGGCCGAAAACCCAAAGGGTTTCGGCCCAAAAGGTTGACTATTTCCTTCGCTCCATAGATGCTGCCTCACCCCATGAAGAGGAATGTTTACTGGTCCTGGTGAACTAAGATTTCTGGTGCATGTGCTCATAAGAGCCTTTCTATTTCACAATTATTAATTTGCACTTAATGACAGTGGATTTATGTTTACGACAAACCCACTGACTTACAGTTATCTAGTTCCTCCCACACTGCCTCTTGCAAAGATGCTATTTCCGATTCTTAATTTTTCCATATCCGCCACATCTGTTCCCAAGATTCTAGGACATCCAAGATGTCTTCTTTCTTTAGTATACATGGTTTCTACTCTGCTTTCATAGATGGATCGATCCCTCACCCACATCTGCTCTGTGTTCCATAATTATCTTTTTTCTCCCCTCCCCTAGACATACACATAGAGTTCCCCTGGTCCTAACCTTTCACCCCACCAGCCTCCACATCCTGCTCCAACATTTCCGTCATCTCCAACGTGATCCAAGCACCAGCCATATCCCATCCCACTCCTTTCTACCTTCCACAGGGACCGCTCCCTCCGAAACTCCATAATTCACTCATCCCTTCCCACCCAAACCACGCCCTCCCATGTTCTTTCCCCTGCAAGTGCAGGAGATGAAACACCTGTCCCTATACCTCTGCCCTCACATGCATCCAGGGATCACAGCAGTCCTTCCAGCTGAGACACAAGTTCACGTGCATCTCCTCCAATATCTTCTACAGCACCCGATGTTCCTGATCTGGCCTCCTTTACATCAGCACAACCAAGTGTAGACTTAGCTACCATTTCGCCAAACACTTGCACTCAGTCTGCCAATGCCCACTA
Source organism: Amblyraja radiata (assembly GCF_010909765.2). Lineage (NCBI taxonomy): Eukaryota > Metazoa > Chordata > Chondrichthyes > Rajiformes > Rajidae > Amblyraja > Amblyraja radiata. The sequence goes on from NC_045957.1 coordinate 84,749,819, forward strand.
GATCTCCCAGTTCCTAACCATTTCAATTTCCCTTCCCATGTCCATACTGGTCTTTGTGTCCTGGGCCTCCTCCACTGCCAGAGAGAGGCAAAATGAAAACTGGAGGAAGAGCACCTCATATTCTGCTTGGGTAATTTACAACCCAGTATGAACATTGAATTCTACAGTTTTAGGTTACTAGCAGTACCCTCCCTTTTCTTTCCCTCCTCTCCCCTATGCCCTACCTGGACTAACACTTCCACTGACATTTCTTCCTCTAACTAAACAATTCACAACTCTGCAATCATTCTGTCTCGCAACCCCCCCCCCCCCCCCCATTCACCTATTACTTACCATGCTTTGTCCAGTCCCTCCTCTATTTCCCCTTTCTCCCCACCCCCACTCCAATCAATCTAAAGAAGTCTGAACTGAAATGTCACCTATCCATGTTCTCCAGAGATGCCCCGAGTTACTTAGCATCGTGTCTTATTTTGTCAAACAGCAGCTGCAGTTTCTTGTTTCTACAAGTATTTCATTTGCATGTTCTGAATACAGCAATGGGCTTCATGAACTGACCCGACATCTGCCAGCCACTCACGTAGGTATGTGTGCTACAATAATGTTAAAGCTCGCCAAGCTCCTGGCTGTTTGGCAGCTTGAACCAGTGGTGAACTCTGTGCCAAGGACAGATCACCACTGCATGGAGTTGAGATTACCTGTCCTTGGGGATATCTAAATCCAAATCCAAATTTTATTAGTTATTTATGTTATGACATCGGTTGGAAGCTGCATACCAAATCTCGTTGCGCTTATGTGCAAGGACAATAAAATATATTATTATCATTATTATTATTGTGCGCATTGACGATTTAAAAATAGAATTTGCACTGTTGAAAGTTTCCCCAACTTTCATGTGGGTCTTATGGGTACTGTTTTCAATTTCTGTTCAATTGAAATCAACATAACTAGTATATCACTCCAGGGGGAAAATCCAATGCACTGAGCAATGTACCAAAAAAAGAATTCTTGCAGGAATTACAGAAAAAGATTTAATTCCACAGAAAAGGTTACATTCAACAATTAACATACTTATGTTAATAGGATCATTGTAAAAAGGACACGCAGGAGGCAAAGTCACACTGAAACATATGTTTATAATCCTAGAAGCAGGATATTGAATCAAGGTTAATTTATGACTCCTGTCCAATGCAACATTGTTTTTCTTTTGATTCATGCATCTGACAAAATGTGTGAACTTTCTCTGATAGTTAAATCCTATTTGAATAACTAAGGAAAATGAGGGCATGAAATAACCATTAATTGCACACAAATGCTGTGCAATTTGACCATTGCTGATTTGAATTGTAGATAATCAGCTTTTCCCTAAATTGTGGTTAATGAATTATTACAATTTCAGAATTAAATATTATTTAATTACTTGATTGGATGTATTTTCAAGATCACAGCCATTGATGTATGAGCAAATAAGATCCTCCCAGTCACTCCAAGTATCGAACTGTATCCCACACAACTGCTTTCTGATCTCCACACAATCTACAATTGAGTTTTCTTTTCATCCACAACCACTCCACAGCTGTGCTTTACTCCCCACATGTTGGCTCCATTCTTGCTCTGCTCCCACACCCTCACAAATACTTGCCCTCGCTTATACCTATACACCTGTCCATGATTCCACCCCTGCTTTCTTTGTAGCGATGTTACAAAACCTACCTTCAGCGGCGCTGCAGATCTGCCACTGGCTGTGTGTGCGACTCTGGAGCCTTTGGGGGGGGGGGGGGGGGGGGCGGGATTAAAATGCAGGTTTGTATTGTTTGTCGGAGAGGGATTGCCTCGGGCTGCTAGTTGATGAAGAAAACTCGATCGGACGTCCGTTCCCGTTTTTTTGGGGGTTTTAAAAATAAATCGCTGGACAATTTAATCGTTGGATTAAAGTAAAAAGAGACTACTAACGCCCTCAACGCCTTCAGCGTCACGGATCGCAATATCAGGACAAAACAAACGGTAAGTGGTTTATTTCACATGTAATCTTGCTTCTTGGGGTGGCTTTAGTCTAATTTTATGATGCGAAAATGTTATTTAGTCCCCATACGGATTGGCAGTGTCTTGCCTGCCGATATGGGCTTAAAATTCTCGGCAACGGCAACGTTCCAATCGATCACATTCCAGAAACACCCACTCGCAAGATGATTTAAATCCTCATTTTTTTTTTGGACAATCTTGTCATAAGAGCATCTAAATCGTCTATATCGTCTATCAATAATCAATATTTTTATACTAAATATCCACAACAGTTTTAGTCACATGTATTGTACAAAAAATAATAATTTTGATTATATTGAGAGTGGGTGTTTCTAGATTATTTGGATAATTAGGCTATTTAATTTTTTTAGCCTTTTCTTAAGAAATGGATAGATATTTAGATCTAGTAATTAAATTTAATTGATTAGATTGATTTGATGAAACGGATGAATATGATTTTTTTGTTGGGTCTTTACTATTTGTTTTAGCGTTTAACTTTATAATTTCTACCTTTTTTCTAAAACTGCAAATAATAACTTGTTTCTGTTAATGCTGTTCAATGTTTTTTTTATCCTTTACATTTTAAACAGATGTCTCCGAAGAAGAAATGCAAAATTGTCAATCCAAATGCCCAGCAAAAGAGACTGATTTGGACAGCATTCGCAGAGATTATCCGAATTTGGACTACTCCAAATGTGATGATCTAGACATTCTTAATGGGAAAGCAGTGGGCAGAAAGGCATGTCATGCATGGTTTGAAGAGCAAAAACCTGGTTTACAATGCCAAAATTGAAAAGTTGAGGAAAAACAAGGTGTACAGAGTTGCTTATTGGTTACAATCTGAGGAGTATAATGATGCTACTGATTATGATATGCCAATGTACCAGCTAGCAACTGATCTTCTCCATAAAGACTTGGTCTATTGCTAGAAATTGTAATGTATTTACCTATCTGTTACGGACTTACAGCATATAATACAATAATATTAAAGTTCTGATCTTGAGAATATCAGATTTTTAAATTTTCAAGGCAGTCTGGGTATTACTATTTCCGTCACAACGATCAATTTTGTAATTAGCTACAATTAGGTAACTAACTAATTATATGCTTTAATTTCAGGTCATCCAAGTAAGATATTTTATATTTGTTTCAGAATGCTTCAATCTATAATAACTGAAAATGTCATCAGTTCTCTTAATTTTTAAGAAAGTTATGGGCCTTTGATTGTCCTCGATCACAGCTTTTGTGTGTCAATGGAAAAGCAATAAGGAACAAGATGCTAATTTCAGAGTATGAATATGGCCATAACTTTTTTAATACTGAAGATATGAAAATGAATTAGGTGTCAAATTAAAGTTATTTTTATGCTTTATCTGATGGGATAAATTACAGGCTTGATTTTGTTAAATCTCAAAATTTTGTAACTTTCCTACTCCATGCACATCTGCTCTTGTTCCCTGCCACACTTCATATAAACACCAAAATTATTCCCCTCCATGCTCTGGCAGTGTACCGAGCGGTTTTCTTGTCAGACTCCAGCCTCACATCTGGTTAGTATCACTGCACCTGGCCGGTTCCCACTGCACTCCAACTATAAACTTGGACCATGTGACCACTGTTTCTGGCTGCACAGGAAAGAAACACAAGTCAAGTTGCAGCGTCAGAGACCCAGGTTCGATCCCGACTACGGGTGCTGTCTGTATGGAGTTTGTACGTTCTCCCCGTGACCTAATGGATTCTCTCCGAGATCTTCAGTTTCCTCCCACATTCCAAAGAAGTACAGCTTTGCAGGTTAATAGTAAGATTAAACGAGAACTTACCAGTTTGAAGTTTGATCTGTATTTTATGAGGAGTTACGACGAGGGATTACGTGAAGAACCCCGCCACGACGCATGCGTGTCATTCTTCAAAGCAGCGGTGTGAAATCACAGATAACTGTAATGACTAAACATAGTAAGATTAGATACCAGTTAAGTATATGATCAAGGGTGGGAGCGGAGGGCACGTAATCCCTCATCGTAACTCCTCATAAAATACAGATCAAACTTCAAACTGGTAAATTCTCGTTTAATCTTACTATTTTACTTCGGAGTCACGCGAGTGACTACGTGAAGATTTTAAAGCTCTGTGATTTCATGCCGTGGAAACAAGTCCATGCATCACGTCTGCCTTGATGACTGTAGGAGGAATTGTGTTAACATAATTTGGACATGAATTCAACATTGAAATCATAAAATTTATTAACACAAATTTATAACCCCTTTTTATGGGTTTAAATTAATTTACAGAACTTAAATTTGTTTCTGCAAACGTTCCAGGTTTCATTACTGGTTTATTGTAAAATAATTGGAATGTTTTTTCCCCCAGACCATCCTGCTGCCTTGAGGATTTGGTCCATTGGTACATCCAACTGTATCGCTGCCGATGTAGCTGCAGCCCTGGTGGAATGAGATTTAAAAATATTAGTATCCACCCCAGCCTGTGTTAGCACCTTTCAGCCATCTTGAGATGGTCTGGACGGTCACTCTTTTGTGTGGTTGCTAGTGGCTGACCAAAAAGTGTCTTCTCATTGCCTCTTAGGATTTTCGTTTTCTCCATGTATAACGACAGATGTCTTACTATACACAGACGGTCATCTGTGGGGTATGACCTAAATTGTATATTGAGGCCTGCTGATCCCTGTCTGTTCTGCTTACTAATTCATAGATATGAAACGTAATATTTTCTGTTGAGGAAGTCATGTTGTCCAGTCTTAGTTTATGCAGTGACTGTACCCTCTGTGCCGTGACCAATGCCATTAGCATGACTGTTTTTAATGTCAGTCTGTGTAGGGACAGAGCTGTAGCTGGAGACCAATTCCTGAGCATCTTCAGGATAATACTTACATCCCATATTTGGGAGTACCTGGTTCTTGGGGGATTAGTATTAAAAATTCCCCTCATAAGTTTTGTTACCAGTGGGTGAGTCCCAACAGAGTAACGCTCTGTCCCCTGCCATAGGTAAGTCGATAGGGCACTTCTGGCGCAGTTGATGGCACTGTAACTGAGCCCCTCATCATAGTGGAGGCCTGCCAGATATTCCAGAACAGACGGGATGTTCATGTCTCTGTAGGTGATGTTGTTTTTATGGCAGTGCATCGCCCACTTCCTGATATAGACCAGATACTGTTTTTTGATTGACTGTCTTTGGGTCGCCGAGATCATGTTCACTGTTCGGTCCGTCAGTTCCAGTTGTAGTAGAGGTGTTTTTAAAACTCTACAAATTAATAAGTTCAAATGTTTATGGCATGGGTGGCTATCCCTTGTTACGGGATGTAGCAATAAATCTGGTCTATGCGGGATGGTGATACATGGTTCTAATACCATGTTTAATACCACTGGGAACCATGGTTGAGTCGGCCAATCGGGTACTACCAATACCAGACGCAGAGTCTTGTTGTATTTTCCTTAATACCCGACTGATGAGGCAGGAAGGAGCGAATGCGTAAATAAACAATTCCCCCCCCCCCCCCCCCCCCCAATGCAGCGAAAATGCATCTGTCGCCGCTGCCCTAGGGTCTGGTTCCCATGAAACATAATTTGATAACTGGTGGTTAAGTCTGGATGCGAATAGATCGATATCTGGTGTTCCATATTTTGCTGTAATATTAGCAAATACTTTTTTATTCAACATCCATTCGGTGTTTTCATTAAATTTGCGTGACCTGGTGTCTGCCACTGAATTTAGTCTTCTTGGTAGGTGGCTGATTCCAAATATCTCTCTGGATACACCATTGCCAAATTGTATTAGCCAGATTGTCACATTATGTCGATTTGTTTCCACCCATGTGGTTAATGTATGCTACCACGGTGGTATTGTCTATCTGTAGTCTAACATGCTGGTGATATGATCCAGTACAATATGACTTTAGGCCATGGAATGCACCCAACATTTCCAGGCAGTTTATGCCCAGTGTGAGTAATAATGATGCCTCCTGAGCAGTCCATCTACCTCCACAGCTGGTGATGGTATTGGTGGCTCCCCACCCAAGTGCACTGGCATCAGTTTGTAGTACCATGGAAGGGTTACTGACAATGATTGGATTGGAACAAAGCCAGATGTTATCTATCCACCATTTTATTCCATTTTAGCTTGATTGGTAGTTTCATAGGTCTGTCAAAGTGACCTGCATTAATTTAGAGTGCTTGTATTTTTGCTCTCTGTAAGTTTTGGTAATGTAGAGGTCTAAATTGTGTGGCTGGAAAGGCAGCCACCATATGCCAATTACTTTGCTACCAATCTGATGGATGGTTTGCTGATGTCAATGAGGTTATGCAAGCCTCTATTAATTCTCTAGCATTTCCCTTAGGCAGAGTCACCGACATGTGAACTGAGTCAATGGTGAAACCCTCAAATAGTCCATAGTAGTGGAAGGCGTTAGTTTAGATTTAACTGGATGGATAATAAATCCCAGTTTTTCAAATAACTGTTTTGTGGCTGTTACAGTTTGTTTGGCCAATTCCAAAGTTTTGCCCACAATGAGTATGTCATCTAAATATGCCATGACCATGTGTTTACATTTCCGTAGAAACGCTAGGGCTGGTTTCAAAATTTTTGTGAACAGCCTGGTGCTGATGACCCATTTGGCAGTGCTTTATACTGCCAGAGTTGCCCATCCAGTTGAATTTTAAGTAACATCTGTGGTCACCTCGTATAGGCACTGAATAGTAAGCATCTTTTAACTCGATGCTGGCCATGAAGTAACCTTTGGAAATTAATTGTTTAGCAGTAACAAAGGTATCCATTTTGTCAGATCTATGGTGATGCGACAACCACCATCTTTTTTGTTTTTGATAAATATATTGGACACGAATTCTAATGGTTCGTGTTGAGTTTTCTCAATTACACCTTTTATGTAAAGCCGCTCCAGTTCAGCTTGCGCTTTTGATTTTTCTTTATCAGAAGGCACAAACATTCGGTTCGGTATATGTTGAACTGGAGGGCTGTACTTGTGTATAAACTCTATTGTATATCCCTGGATACTGCTTAAGATGTAAGTATCGGTTGTTAACATGCTCCATGCATTCAGAAAAGAGTGTAGTCTCCCCCCAACCTCCATGCTCCCTGTATTTTGTAGGGAACCAGACCCACCTACCTCCATAGTTACCAGTGGCAGGTTTACTTCTTTTTGTAGGTTCTTCGCTGCTGTTGTTGCGCTGGTGTCTGGATTTTCGGTTTGGTTGGCGTTGGAGGTCCCCGCATCTTCCAAGAAGGCCGGCCTGGGCCATGGCCTAAAAAGACTCGTGTTTTGAATACCGGGCCTTCGAGCTTTCACCGGTTCTGCTGGTGGGTGCGTAGGGGTGCTGTCTTTGGCTGTAGTGTTTGTTGGAGTCCATTTTATTAGTCCAGTAGGTTCTCTTGTTCCTGCATCCCTTGCACACTTGTCTTTCCTTCTGCGGACCCCTCTTCCAGGTCAGCCCAGAACTGACCCGCAGTGCTCCCCTCTGATGAGGTAGAAGCACTGTGCAGCCCTTCAAGAGGTACTGCTGTGGGTTTATCATAGGGCCCACAGTGACCCGACTCCATCTCCCGGAGTCTGTCACATTGGAGCAAATGCTCCACACACCGCTCCATCCGGCTCCAGCGCTCTCGGTCGCTGGCCGCCCGCGGTTGTTCAAAGTCGGACTCCTCTGAGTCCACGACCTTGTTTGTTTTTGTGTCTAGCCTTTCCGCCCGGCTGCGTGGATCAGGCCGGTGCGGAGGCGACATCGGGCACAGCTGATCCCACTAGCGGTGATCCGAGTGCCGCTGGCTGCTGCTGGCTGCCCGCTGCTCCGTGGTCCTCCCTCACCAGCTTTGTCCTTACTGCCCTGCCGTGGAGTGGATCTGGCCGGTGCGGAGGCGACATCGGGCACAGCTGATCCCATCTAGCCCACCAGCTTTGTCGCAGCCCGTTGGTTTCTCCACCTGTAATTAGCATGGTAAAAACACAAAAAAGACCGCAGCTCTTACCTGCAGGTCCAGGTTAAAATTGTCGCTACGGGGGAACGTCGTTCCACCCCGTCTCCTGCCGTTTTCGACTTGTCCAAAAAGTCGACGGCCCCATTTGAATAGTCTCCCGCCCGGCCGTGGTGTTCTGGCCGGCGCGGGACCAAAAGTCGGCACAGCTGATCCCTTACGGGGCTTGTGCCTTCAGCTGCTGCTGGCTCCCGCAACTTCGCGGTCCTCCCCAGCCAGCTTTACTCGCAGCACTTGTGGACACTATTTTGTCCAGCTTCCCCCCCTGTGTAAAAACAGCGCGGGGACAAAAACTACCGCAGAGTAAATCACTTACCTGCAGGTCGCGGTTTCAACTTACCGCTGCGGGGGACGCTCCACCCCGCCTGTCGTTTCGCAAGCGTGAAAGCGATGACACGCATGCGTCGTGGCGGGGTTCTTCACGTAGTCACTCACGTGACTCCGAAATAAAATTGGCTTGGTATAAGTGTAAATTGTCCCTAGTGTGTAGGGTAGTGTTAATGTGCAGGAATCGCTGGTCGGAGGGCAGAGTCCCCCTAGTCCTCACCTTCCACCCCACTAGCTGTCACATACAACAAATAGTCTTCCGTCATTTTCGCCACCTCTAACGTGATCCCACCACTCGCCACATTTTCCCATCTCCCCCCGTCTGCTTTCCGCAAAGATCGGTCCCTCCGTAACTCCCTGGTCAATTCTTCCCTCCCCGGGCACTTTCCCTTGCAACCGCAAGAGATGCTACACTTGTCGCATTACCTCCCCACTTTACTCCATTCAAGGACCTAAGCAGTCGTTCCAGGTGCGGCAGAGGTTCACCTGCACCTCCTCCAACCTCATCTATTGCATCCGCTGCTCTAGATGTCAGCTGATCTACATCGGTGAGACCAAGCGTAGGCTTGGCGATCGTTTCGCCGAACACCTCCGCTCAGTCCGCAATAACCAATCTGACCTCCTGGTGGCTCAGCACTTCAACTCCCCCTCCCATTCCGAATCCAACCTTTCTGTCCTGGGCCTCCTCCATAGTCAGAGTGAGCACCACCGGAAATTGGAGGAGCAGCACCTCATATTCCGCTTGGGCAGTTTACACCCCAGATGCATGAACATTGACTTCTCCAATTTCCGGTAGCCCTTATTGTCTCCTCCTCTCAGCTCTCCCACAGCCCTCTGGCTCCTCTTCCTTTCTTCTTCCCGCCCGCCCCCCCCCCCCCCCTACTCAGTCTGAAGAAGGGTTTTGGCCCGAAACGTTGCCTATTTCCTTCGCTCCATAGATGCTGCCGCACCCGCTGAGTTTCTCCAGCACTTTTGTCTACCGTCACTGGTTGGTGTCTGGACAGTAGTCCGAAGGGCCTGTTTTCACGACGTATCTCTAAACTAAACAATGACCAGATAATTTTTTTTGGTTATCAGTACGAAATGTTAACTACATTCTTGCTCCATGGATGCTGCGTGACCTGTTGAATATTTCCAGCAGATGTTTCAGGGTCACAAAAATGAATGACTGTGCTATATTTAAACACGTCTGCCACAGACTAATAATTGCCCATTCAAACAGTATTCAATTGTTAAGGACCTGTCCCACTTGGGCGTCAATTGCGCGCAAAGATTTTGTACAACCCAAAATCCCGGGACGCCTCGCGAGACCGTGCGTCACTGCCTACATCACCACGCACCATGTGCGCGTCATGACGAGTAAATTATGTGCATATAACGCCCAAGTGGGACAGGCCCTTTAAGCTCCCTTTCACACATCAATCACCAGCAAACAGCACAAGGAGACTAATTCATGTCTGAAAGAAGATACATTTCTGAAACCAAAGAACAAGTCATATGAGATTTGTTTGAATAATGAACCAGATTTAGTGAACTGCCTGGTGGGGTATGAAATGATTTAAATGTGATCAATGCAGTGCTTCAAAGGGAAAAACAAAACACAGCTACTAAAATTCTACATTTGGATACCGTTGCCTTCAATGCAATAGACTGATTATGTACGTCAATGTTTAAATCCATCAATAGATATATTCAAAGAGAAGTGGGTATTTTAAGGAAAATAATTTAGCCATTCAGAGTCAGTTCATACCAAAAGGGACAACAGCTCTACATGACATAAACGTGGGTGTAAACAATTGAAGAGTTAAAGAGACAAACTTAAAGACCAAAAAGACCTATCAAAGACAAATACCAGCATAGACTCTGGTTGCTGTGAGAGATTAGAGGGAACAGTAAAAGATCGCAAAACAATGGTAAGAACCGTAAAAATTAAAAAAATGTAAGGGATATCAAAATGCAAACATCATTTTCTGCAATAGAGAAAGAGCAGTACGAAGCAACGTGTATCTTATTTGGAATCAAGGGTATAACTGAGTCATGATCTAATAAAAATATAACATTATGAGAAGCATAGATAGGGTAAAAGTCAGGGTCTTTTTTCCCCAGCATGGAAATGTCAAATAATAAAAGATGTCATTTTAGAACGCGGGAGAAAGTTTAAAGGAATTATGTACAAAGCAAGTTTGTTTTTAAACAGAGAATGGTAGGTGCCTGGAATGGGCAGCCTGGAGAGGTGGTAGAAACAGATACAATAGTAATATTTAAGAGGCATTTCGACAGATACATGAACAGTGATGGAATAGAGGGATATAGACCATGAAGAGGCAAATGGGATTGGATAGATGGGTAACATGGTCAATGCAGACATGGTGACTCAAAGGGCCTCAATGGTGTAGTTTGTGCAATCTACACCATATTTTAAGAAAGATGAGCAGAAGATTATTATTGATCACCTTTTGATGATCTATTTTCAGAAAATCACTAAAGCCTATGATTCAGATGGAATACTTGGACACCTTGATCAGAGATTGTCAGCAGATATTTACGATGAACTATTCTGATGGTTGTCAATGGAGATTTATGAGATTTATGATGAACCTATCAGAATGAATCATTCTGATCAACATTTTGTTAACGGGATTGAGGTGATGCATAAGGGGATGTTCATTGATTTACGCAATGTTTATTCCTGTGTATTTGCTGAAAGCATTTCATAAAGTCCCTAACAAGAAACTGTTAGTTAAGTTGAAGTTCTTGTGAATGCAGTTTAAATATGAAGTAAAACAAAATTCTGGAGTAACTCTGGAGGTAGCATCTCTGGAGAGAACGGGTGACGTTTTGGGTCGAGACCCTTCTTTAGACTCCGAAATGTCACCAGTTCTTTCTCTCCAGAGATGCTGCATATCCCACTGAGTTACTCCAGCATTTTGTGTCCATCTTCGGTATTAACCAGCATCTGCGTTCCTTCTTACAAATGTGAAATTAATAATTTCAACTTAAAGAGTAGAGTACTTCCCAAGTGGTCAAAAGATAAACACAGAAATAGTCCAAAAATGATTTTGCAGGAGTGTTTGTTCATATTAATAGATTATTAAAGTGTCTTCGACAGGTGCTGAAAACAGTCAAAGCACAAGAGTGATAGGTCACACCACTGAAACACAGAGCCCTAATTAGATCGCATCCGTGAACTGTGAACAAATCGAGGCACAGATACTGCAAATGCTGGAATTTTGAGAGAAAAAAACCCAAAGTACTGGAGGAAATCAATGGGTCAGGCAGCATCACTGGAGGACATGGATAGGTGATGTTTCGAGTTGGAATCCCTTCTTCGGACTGATATGAAGACCCTGCGCCTTAGAGGGGAATTAATTTACCAGAATTATATATGGATTCCAAGAAAAACGTGTTTAGCAGGAGGACTGCAGAAAGTGGGCTTTGTATAGCCTGAATTTATAAGATTCAGGGGAGATTAAATATAAATGTCAGTTACCATGACAAAACAATGGTGATAAACTATTTCCACACTGAGGAGCTCCATACAGAGCATCGTATAAACATTAAAAGGCACATATTTAACACAATAGGTGTAGGAATAGGCACCTAGTCCATCAAATGTGTCCTTGCATTCACTCTGATCTTTGTTGGCCTTGACTCCTCTTTTGTGCCAGTTTCAATATGCTTCAATTACATGATCATTCACAAATGTAACTACCTCCATCTTAAGTAATTCTAACAATCTAATTTCAACAATATTCTGAGGTACAAACTTTGTTTGTATATACCATCCTCTACAAAAAGAGATTTCTACAAATGTCAGACACTGGTACCTTATCTTGTAACTAAGTGCCCTAATTCGTGACTCTCCTTGTGAAAACATCTCAATTCCTCATGCAAACCACCCTTTCCTTGTCGCCCCACCATTAACTCCATCCACACTTCATGCTGGCTCAGGAAAACAACCACAGGTTATCATAACATTTTACTAAATGTTGACATTCTCAACCACATGAATGAACTGTGACAAATGGCTGAATTTTTAACTGGACAATGGATTGTCTTCGACCTGCAAGGATAGTGAACAGTGAAATTTGTGCCATGTGCAAGTCTGCAGCATATTAGACATGTATTTAATTTAAAATGGACATAATTGACCATATCAAGGACGGGCATAAATTCATGTGAATACAACTGGAACCTGAAGAATTCTGCCAGTCTAAAATTGTGGAACTCTGTCCCACAGCCTTTGATATTCCATGCGGCGACAAGTCAGTGATTTGGTTAATGTACTTATGCATAATTGTTTATGAAACTAATATTCTCAGTAGCATTCCTGCATGTTCTCACCTCTATTTCCCTGCAATTATGTATTATAACCATCGACAGGTCTATGATTTATTATAACGGGCAGTGGTTTGGTTGACGCATGTAACCTATCATCAATGACTTCCAATACAAAGTGCTCCTTTGCAAGTTACAGCAACCTGTTTCTTGCATTATTAAACACAGTTAACATGTAACAAGTACCATATAGAAAAGTCATTAAACAAAGATTTGACAACGTCAGATAATCAATAACTTCGGAAAAAGAATATCTAAAGGAGAGTCTTAAGGATGAAGGAGGAAAAAGTCATAATTACAGACCTGACACCTTTGAGAACTGAATTAAATTTGGTGTTGAAAACATTCAATAATACACGCTGACTGTCCCGAATTAGCCTATTCACTTCCAAACGTGAATAAATCCTACCCCTTAGAATCCTCTCCAATAACTTCCCCAACATTGCCATGAAGCTCACTGGCCTATGATTTCCTGGATTATCTCTACTTCTTTCTTATACAAAGGAACAACATTAGCTTCTCTCAAGTCCCCTGGGATCTTTACTGGATAGAACTCAATGATCATCATCAGGGCTCCTGCAACTTCCTCTCCTGCCTCTTTCAATAAGCTGGGATAGATCCCACCGGCACTAGAGATTTATCCACCTTAATGCTCTTCAGAAGAACCAACTCCACCTCCTTCTTGACCTCAAACTGCCCTAGTATATTATTATTCCCCAGGCTGTTCTTACTGACTCCATGTCCTTATCCTCAGTGAATATAGGTACAAAGCACTTGTTCTTGAATAAGCATAAATTCACTTATTTTTTCCCTTCTTCAATTCTACTCTTTTCTCCTTGTTACACTTGTTTTTAAAGTACACGTAAAATCTTTTGGGATTTTCTTTAATTTGACCATGTCATGGACCCTTTTGGTCCTTCTAATTGCCTGCTTAAGTACTTCCCTGTTTGATTTATATTCAAACGAATATATTGGCTCTCTTCCCTGTCCACTCTTAGTCCTGATGCAGGGTTTTGACCTGAAATGTTGACAATTCTCGCCCCCCCCCCCCGCGAAATCTAAATTAGCCGAGATACAATTTTGCCTTTATCCCTTTTAGTTCCTAAAATACACACTGACGTTTCTTTACTACATGACAACATTGGGTATCCTTGATCACTTTTGCTAAGGTTCAAGTAAGGCTGAAGAATGATAAGCTAAACACTTCCATTGCATGTTTCAAAATATGACAAGTCAAGAAGATATCGAAGTTGGTAAGGACCCAGTACAACATATCCTTGACCAGCTGCTTAAAAAATAAGTGGATTTCTTCATGAGATCTCTGCACATTCAAAATCGCCAAAAAGTAAATGTACTTCAAATACTGCAAAACAACAAAGGAAATGAGAAAAATAATACGTATTCTAAAAAGCTCTTTTTTTCTTTGTGCATTTCCCCAAATGTTCCTAATCTTAAAACAAATGTAATTTCTGTCTTCACCACCTGCACAGTTCTGGTCCATTAGGTGTTGTAATAAGGCATGTCAGCAAGAAACTCCGTAGAATGAGAATCTGACTAGATTTTAACACCAAATTCCATGATATTAAGGCAGTATTGTAGCAATGATAGGAGAAGCAGCTGTTATGTTGTAAATGTACCAATACACTGCATAATTATTTTCAGAAATAATTATCTGTATTTTCTGACATTTGGAGTTTTCTTAATCTAATCTGAAAAGAATGCGATCTCAAATTTGTCATTGCACTTCTTGCATTATGTATCAGTCAAAATTAATGTGGAGCATGTATTCACTGTTTTACAAGCCTAATCAATGATAACTGCATGAATTGTCACATTTTAATTCTTAATCTTTCCCCAACTTATTCTGTTATTTTCTCCAGTGCTCCTGTTCTTTAGTTTCATCTTGCTCAAATAATAAGTGACAAAGCATTTTAAGGGAAGAGACTAATTTCAGAGAGTCAGCAGCTGTCTTGGACTATTGCTTAGAAAGATCAGTGTGAATAATATTCATACAACGTTCCAAGAGTACTTATGGTTGTATTCAGTAGGAAGGGGATGCCATGAAGGAGCAGTAACCCTTTTCATCTGCAGGAAACATGTTCTCAATGTTGGGGGAGTCCACAACCAGGGGCCACAGTTTAAGAATAAGGGGTAAGCCATTTAGAACGGAGATGAGGAAAAACATTTTCACACAGTGAGTTGTGAATCTGTGGAATTCTCTGCCTCAGAAGGCAGTGGAGGCCAATTCTCTGTGTGCTTTCAAGAGAGTTGGATAGAGCTCTTAAAGATAGCGGAGTCAGGGGATATGGGGAAAAGGCAGAAACGGGGTACTGAATGTGGATGATCAGCCATGGTCACGGTGAATGGCGGTGCTGGCTCGAAGGGCCGAATGGCCTACTCCTGCGTCTATTGTCTATTGCATCAGTGAAGCATTTAAGAATAAAAAACTAAACACAAGTGCTTAGAAAACGGTCTGTGTGCAGAAAAGTTGAGAAAGCAAAGGAGAGACACAGTGCTGGTGAACATTATTAAGTTTCACGTTATTGTTTACCTGAAGTTTCTAATTAATGGCTGAACATTTTTGGATGGCTTTATATCATTGTTCAGATCTTCACTTGAAGAAACTGCACCTTAACAGTCATTTTATCATAATAAATAGTTAATGATAAATAGGCTTAATGATGACAGCTGTAGTGTCTAAAATTATAATTATCTGATGTTCTTATTTTAAAATAAATTATTACCCTTTCCAATATTTCATACAGGAAGTAACTCAAGCTCCTAATCGACAGCTATACACTTCACATCGATGCTTACCATCACTAGAAACAAATCAACAGAAACCAGAATGCTTCTGCCCAGCATGCACAATAAAGTTGAGGTGTATGCAATACAAGGAAATAATTATAATGTGAACATCAGTTATTTTGATTTAAAAAATAGCCTCATGTAGACAATTTGATTATAAAACAAAAATGTTCGAGATAGTCGTTAAAATAAACAAACAAATAACGAAGTTCACTTCTATTCCAGCTTCAACCAGTTTTGAGAGAATGAGAACTCGGGTCTCCAAACTGTAATGATGACTTTGTTCAGGAGAAGAGGAATAAGGTTCAAAGTCATCTCTGCTGCCAAAAGCCTGTGAGCTCAGATAAATATGAGGTTATGAAATCTAATTCTAAACACACTAAAGGCCAGGGACATTACAACCCACATTGATTGTACTTGTGCTTCCACTGGATCTCATTTAGTTAACTCTCTGAGAGATGATGAAATATTAACTTCTGAATGTGGCGAGCTGCAGATTCTGGTCATAAAACACTTATGTTTTATACAATAAGTTTGTTTTACAATCAATGGAAAATTCCCACCCTACCCCACACACTTTTTTTGAACAATCAATTTGATGCATCTTAGAAGCTAACATGTCAAAACACCATTATATGATTGTTTTTATATCATTATCCCAATTCAAAACACCATGGGTTATAATTGAAGAATTAACTATCATGAATTGATGACTAAGGAATAATGTTCAATTAAATTGCTCACCAAATAGTCATCATGTAGCACAGGACTGCTTGCAAGGATGGAAGGGAAGAAAATTTTTATTTAAAACTTTTGAGATATTGCACTATATGCAAGATGACAGATCATATACAATTTAGCAACAAATATTTGGAAAGTTTGCTCAGTTTCCCTTTAATTCAATCTAGGCTTCTTCAGGCACAAATTAAAAGACTTTCAAAAAGAAAATGATGTTTTACCCATTGCACTAATATCATTTGATATTAGTTATCACACTCATAAGCAAATCATATCATCTAACTTTTGAATAATTCCCATTAGCTCTAATAAATATAAAGACAGATCACAGCATTGTTTAACCTAGAATATAGGCATGCACCAACTGATTGTTGTAGTAAATCATGCTAATATGATTGTAACAAAACGCTGCTTCCTTAAATCATAGAGAAAAACTTTTTTGTTGGAACTTGCATTCAGCAATAGGCCCACAATCATTAGTGCTTTTTTTCTTCTGGTAAGAATTCAATCAGGTCCATATTTAAATGGTCATATTCACAACAGCTGGCCAGAAGACGTGAATTTTGTTTGTTGTAATTGATTTTTTTAATTAAAATGACATGGCAAGGCAAAATTCCAAAACACTGCTTCAGGCTACAAGCCTACTTGATTCTATTTTTTATTTTTTACTTTAGCTCCAATAGGAAATACAGTTAAAACTACATGCTTCCTTACAAAGAGAACGATCCGTCTCTTTAAATCTCCAGCAAATATATTCAGAAATGCTGATAATTCTTGCAAGAGTTCAGTTTCACAGAAGCCAAAAGCTAGGCAATTGCCCAAATGATTATTCTTCATGTATGTTTATACAATAAGTGTTCCCATCAAAGGGAAGGGGTATCACAGTTGAGACAAATTCAGTCCTTGCACATAGATTCAGCAAGGGTCATAATAAACATCAATTGGACAAGCATTGGAAACTGAGAATTAAATCAATTGAAACACCTTCCATAAACTTTCTACTGGTATCAATGTAATTAACACAGGCTGAATTTGTGACCTCCATTCCGTGCAAGTCATAACGCATACATTCAGATACTTTAGTTCTTGGAACCTGAAAAGAATGCTCCCAAAATATTTTTATTTATTTTGGGCCTTTCCTTGTAAATGGCATCATCAATTAGCTGGTTAAAAAGTCGTACAAGCAGGGGCCTCAGTGGTAGTTCCGCTTGACTACATTCTTGTCACCAGGATAAGTGATATGGACAATCCACTGAAGAATGGAGCATAAGTATAAAAACAAACTGAAGGCATCTTGATTAATAATCACAACTAATTAAATATTAATCAGGATAAACTGACAATGCTAATAACCAGATACAGTTTATCCCATTACCAGTAACATGCACCTTAGGACAGAACAAAAAATACTGAGCTACCAATGTAAAACTTCAAATAAAATTCCAAGAAACACGGCAGTATAATTGAGGAAAGCATATCTGGATTCTCCGATCATTATCTTAAAGTCTGATTTAAATCCACTAGCTTCTGACAATGAGATTTTGCATAAGCTATTGCCCAACCTTTGCAAATCCTTCTTCTGCCCAAACCTCCGTCCCAAACACAGATCTGGTCCATGAAAGAAATAAACTACTCATTTTGTATGATGCATTATGTATCAAGAATATCCAGGCAATCAAAATGGTCTTGTAAATGTTTCATAGAAATATTGACAACTTTAATATAACACACTGAAGAGATTAGCATCTTCATAGTATGTAGAGATGTCAAACTGTACATCAAGTTTGAAAAATGTGGTTCTCTTCACTTTTGAATTTTTTTTCTTCACAATTCAGGTTTATAACTTGGGTGGATGGGATTTATAGGATTCCAAATCATAGATGGGACAAACACTCTGTCAAGGTTTCAAAGTGCAGTCATGAGTTTATCTCGGTCAACACTATGCTTCCTGCCTCCCATGTTCTTCATATTCTGCTCTTGAACATATCTTGCGTTCCTCCCATTTCCTTCCGATGATGGTGTCCGGTTGTAATATTTTTGCCTGACATCATGGGGTGGTGGCCTGTACCATGTGCACAGTGAGCAGTTAGTGAGATGAAACTTTACATAACATACATGGTTACTGATCAAATGAAAATGAGATAGAAAGTGATTTGAAATGAGGGGGAAATAAGAACGTAAGAGATGGAAGACAACAATAAATAAAATGTGAATAGTTGTTAAAATGCAACTTTCTCCCCAAGAGCTTCAGTGGTATAGGTACAAGCTTCTAATATAGCTAACATCAGTTTCAAGGTGAGTAGCAGAGCACAAGACTACAACGTCATGCGTTGAACAATCTGCAGATTGAAGCTGTTATTAGAGATTTGCAAAGTGAGACAAGTCAGTTTCCAGCACATGCAGGGACATGCAAAATTCAGCTTGTAAAGAACATTCCTTCCCAAAGGCTTGGGGCTCCCATAAATTCCATACATACTGATTGATCCCTTTAAACAAACTATTTGTTTCTTTAAAACCTGAAATGGGTTCATGGACTATTATATCTCATCACTGACATACCAAATTAATAAGCAACAAGTTCAAGGAGTTAAAAGTGATCTTGTCAGAACCATCAGTTCAAAACTGCATCAAATTTCCTGATTACACAAACAGCACTCAGTGGTGCACTCATGCACACACACATACATACACACACACACACACACACACATACACACCAGAGTGAGCCATTTGGAAGGATAGTTGTAAAATTGATGAACTGCGCTACCACGTCTTTCCCTCCACCAAACAACGTAAAAGATCATAGACCCTTCACCACATGATTATAAACAGCAAAGTAGCAAAGATAATTCCCAGCAACAGAAACGTTTTTTTTTAAACAAAGCACTGTAACAACGTTTTAACCAAAAACAATCCATCAGTAAACTATATTTGACTATTTAATTCACAATACAAAAGGAAAGGCTTCGTAGTATTTTTTATATATTTGACATTTATTAATTTATTGCAGCTATTCTTTGGTGTGCAACGTATTTATTGCTCAAAGTACTTAACATTTAAAAGCAATATCATTTGATGAACTGATACGGTCATAATTGTATATAGAACTTCATTCCAAACAACATTTTAGAAAATATACAACCGGCTGACCTAAATTTGGCAAATATAACAATAAGCTCTTTTCATTTTAAGTATCTCTTGATACATTGCACAATCCAGGTTACTGAACTGACTATGGATGTAGAATAAATTTATTGATAAAATTAAATATAAAATTGATAAGATTTACATCTTTAAGCTGTAGATTGACTGACCTTACATTACTGGAATGCCAGTGGTGCTGGACAGGGGGAATGTTGCACATATATGGAGCCTATAAAACAGATATTCAAGTGGATAATTATTACCATTTTAAAGTCAAATCAAGTTTATTTGTCACATACACATACGAGATGTGCAGTGAAATGAAAGTGGCAATGCTCGCAGACTTTTGTGCAAAAAGACAAACAACCAAACAAACTATAAACACAATCATAAACACACATATTCTTTTACATAATAAATAATGGAAGGAAAAACGTTCAGTAGAGTTTATCATTTTAAGCACATATTATCAGCTGTTCAATATTTACTCAATAAAGTGACGTTTTACCTGATATCCACAAATTCCTGCATTGCTCTGTGCACTGAAAGAAGGGACAAGAAATTGAGTCTAATCAATAACAGCATAAACTACAACCTATTACCAAAAATTTCAAAAATAATAGAAAAGACGGGAAATATACAATGTACATCTGAATTGCGCACAGTTACAGTTTATGGTTTAGGTTCCAGGATACTAAAATATGCCTTTTTATCCACTCCAGATCTCCAAAGGCAACAAACTCAATAATGATGCAAACAAGGCTATGTACCTTTTTTTTTAAATTACAAGACATGTCACCTCAATCTCATCTAATAAGGTTTAAATGAGTGTTCTTTTCAATTTTCCTTTACTTTACTGTTTACATTAAGGTAATAACCTGAATGTACCACATCAAGATTATAGGTAGCAATGAATTCACCCCCAAATGTAATTTTTTCAGATTACAAAGCTAAATTTGCTCCAGTTTTTGAACTACATTCCAGCGGAAGCAGTACTGAATCTATTTTGATTGAAATGTTTTCTTTTTTTAAATATAGCGATGCAACAGAAAGAGACCGCTGCTCCTATCAGTGAAGATATGACCAGCAGAAGGGCATGAGACTTGTTGCTTTGTAAATCCTTTTTCCTGTATTATATATTAGTTGCTTTATTAATTTTTTCCCTGCAAATATTAGTTGCTTCATTAATACTTTTCCCTGTATTTCACTATAATAAACAGTTTGTAACCTTGAAGTGTTTTTTCTTCAATCATTGATCCAAATCCCCGAAAAATTGCTTACATTCTATTACACCAGCAAAGTCAAAATGCGTTCAGAATTGAGGTCAGGGGCAAAATCTAATATGGAATAAAGAAAGAGGGCCTTTATTTTCTGTTTGTTAGGAAACAGAACTAGTTTCAATCCAAAGTGAGCATAGCCCATGATACAACTATATCCAGTCTGTATCCAGTTCCATTGTTTGTAACTTGTTTTCACCTAGCCCAATGGCCTGTTTCCTTTATCATCATTACCTTTTGGCCTATCTTTCATTCATTTGTTCTATACCTCTCTACAGTGGCTTGCAAAACTTTTCATACCCCTTGAACTTTTCCACATTTTGTCACGTTACAACCACAAACGTAAATGTTTTTTATTGGGATTTTATGTGATAGACCAACACAAAGTGGTGCATAATTGTGAAGTGGAAGGAAAATGATACATGGTTTTCAAATTTTTTTACAAATAAAAAACTGAAAAGTGTGGCGTGCAAAAGTATTCAGCCCCCCTGAGTCAATACTTTGTAGAACCACCTTTCGCTGCAATTACAGCTGCAAGTCTTTTGGGGTATGTCTCTACCAGCTTTGCACATCTAGAGACTGAAATGTTTGCCCATTCTTCTTTGCAAAATAGCTCAAACTCAGTCAGATTGGATGGAGAGCGTCTGTGAACAGCAATTTTCAAGTCTTGCCAGAGATTCTCAATTGGATTTAGGTCTGGACTTTGACTGGGCCATTCTAACACATGAATATGCTTTGATCTAAACCATTCCATTGTAGCTCTGGCTGTATGTTTAGGGTCGTTGTCCTGCTGGAAGGTGAACCTCCGCCCCAGTCTCAAGTCTTTTGCAGACTCTAACAGGTTTTCTTCCATCCATCTTCCCATCAACTCTGACCAGCTTCCCTGTCCCTGCTGAAGAAAAGCATCCCCACAGCATGATGCTGCCACCACCATGTTTCACAGTGGGGATGGTGTGTTCAGGGTGATGTGCAGTGTTAGTTTTCCGCCACACATAGCGTTTTGCATTTAGGCCAAAAACTTCATTTTTGGTCTCATCTGACCAGAGCACCTTCCCCCACATGGCTTGTGGCAAACTGCAAACGGGACTTCTTATGGCTTTTTTTCAACAATGGCTTTCTTCTTGCCACTCTTCCATAAAGGCTCGATTTGTGGAGTGCACGACTAATAGTTGTCCTGTGGACAGATTCTCGCACCTGAGCTGTGGATCTCTGCAGCTCCTCCAGAGTTACCATGGGCCTCTTGGCTGCTTCTCTGATCAATGCTCTCCTTGCCCGGCCTGTCAGTTTAGGTGGACGGCCATGTCTTGGTAGGTTTGCAGTTGTGCCATACTCTTTCCATTTTCGGATAATGGATTGAACAGTGCTCCGTGAGATGTTCAAAGCTTGGGATATTTTTTTATAACCTAACCCTGCTTTAAACTTCTCCACAACTTTAGCCCTGACCTGTCTGGTGTGTTCCTTGGGCTTCATGATGCTGTTTGTTCACTAATGTTCTCCAACAAACCTCTGAGGCCTTCACAGAACAGCTGTATTTATACTGAGATTAGATTACACACAAGTGGACTCTATTTACTAATTAGGTGACTTCTGAAGGCAATTGGTTGCACTGGATTTTATTTAGGGGTATCAGAGTAAAGGGGGCTGAATACTTTTGCACGCCACACTTTTCAGTTTTTTATTTGTAAAAAAATTTGAAAACCATGTATCATTTTCCTTCCACTTCACAATTATGCGCCACTTTGTGTTGTTCTATCACATAAAATCCCAATAAAATACATTTACGTTTGTGGTTGTAACGTGACAAAATGTGGAAAAGTTCAAGGGGTATGAATACTTTTGCAAGCCACTGTATATCACCATCTATATCTCGCGTTTCCCTTTCCTTGACGCTCAGTTTGAAGAAAGGTTTCGATCCAAAACGTCACCTTTTATTTTTCTCCAAAGATGCTGCCTGACTCGCTGGAGTTACTCCAGATTTTTGTGTCTGTCTTCAGTATACAACTGTATCCAATTTGGTATTAATTTATTATCATGAGTACCGAGATACAGTGAAAGACCTGGGGAAAAATGATCAAATTTGTGAGAGAGGATCTCCCGCACTTATACCGACTTTCCCTAATCAACCCATCTTTCCAAATAAATGTATATCTTATCCTTCAGATGCCTCTCCAGTAACATGCCTACCACAAACATTAAGCTTATCGGTCTATAGTTACCAGGTTTGGTTTTGGCAGCCTATCTTAAATAGAGGCACAACATTAGCAGACCTCCAGTCTTCTAGCACCTCATCGTTCTTTTTAATTTTCCTTTACTGTTTACATTAAGGTAATAACCTGAATATACCGCATTAAGATTATAGGTAGCAATGAATTCCCCACAAATGTCATATTTTCAGATTACAAAGCTAAATTTGCTCCAGTTTTTGAACCACATTCCAGTGGAAGCAGTACTGAATCCATTTTGATTTAAATGCTTTCCTTTTTTAAATTACAGTGATGCAACATCGCTATATTTAAATATTCAAGTAAAGATTGGTCATCCATTACAGAATCTTAAAATTACTTCACTCTTATGCACCAAGGATACAATTGAGATAAAGTTTCGCTTATTACTTTACTTCTTGCTCTGAACATGAAAGCAGTCAATCCGCAGTACATCAAGGTACACAAAAATGCTGGAGAAACTCAGCGGGTGCAGCAGCATCTATGGAGCGAATGAAATAGGTGACGTTTCGGGCCGAACCCCTTCTTCAGTCTGAAGAAGGGTTTCGGCCCGAAACGTCACCTATTTCATTCGCTCCATAGATGCTGCTGCACCCGCTGAGTTTCTCCAGCATTTTTGTGTACCTTCGATCTTCCAGCATCTGCAGTTCCTTCTTGAACACAGTACATCAAGGTCTGTTTACAAGTATTTAACAGTTAATTTCAATATATTCATTATTTACATCCCAGAATGTTTTCACACATGGACATTAATTGTCAATTTCAATATTAAATTTTGTTTCAGTTACAAAGTACCGGAGTAACTCAGCAGGTCAGGTAGTATCTTTGGAGAACATAGATGGGTGATGTTTTGGGTTGAGGCCCTTCTTCAATGTGTCTGAAGAAGGATCTTAACCCGAAACACTGCCTATCCATGTTCTCCGGAGATGTTGCCTGACCTGCTGAGTTATTCCGGTACTGTCATTTTGTGTATTTACCAGCATCTGCAGGTCTGTTTCTACTCTTCATTACAGTTACATCTATTTAATGGAACAACTGATCCAAATATTATGCAAATAATGAATGAAATTACTGCACAATTGCTATTCCTAGGTCAGGAATATACAATTTTGGGATTACTGTCATGCCACTTAATATTTAAAAAGAAAGAAATATTTCCAACCTGGTGTGTCCATATTTTACTGGAATTGAACCTGTAAGGCATGAACAACTTATTAGCTGTTGCAATGTAAAGGCAGTTGGGCAATATTCCACATTTCACAAGACAAATGGAAATAGGAGTCACAGCTACCAGATCCCTGAAGCCTGCCCCGCCATTCAATAGGATCTATGCTGGCCTCAACTCCTCTTCTGTGCCAGTTCTCCACAATCCTCAATTCCTTGATCTTTCAAATATTAATCTCCACCTTAAATACATTGAGTGATCTGGACATCACCACCCAGTGGAGCAGAGAATTCCAGAGATCCTCTCAAAAAAGCTTGTCCCACTTGTCAGCTTTGGCACATATTCCTCCAAACCTTCCCTACCCATTAGTGGATTTTAAATGTCATAATTGTACCCACTTCTATCACTTCTTGTTGCAGCTGGCTCCCCTGTATGCAGCACCCTCGGTATAAGTTGCTCTGATCCATTTAAATCTTTTCCCCTTTCACTTTAAACTTAATCCCTCTGATTTTTGACTCTGCTACCTTGGGGAAATGAGTGCAGCTGTCCGCCTTATTGATGCCCCTCAAACTTATCAACCTCTATGAGGTCACCTCCCTCAGCCTCCTGCACTCCAGGGTATAATGATCCAGCCTATGCAGCCTCTCCCAATAGCTAAAACAGTCCAGACCTAGTAATATCCTTGTCAATTATTTTTTGCATCCTTTCCAGTTTCATGACACCCTTCCTATGTAGCAGGGTCACCATAATTGTACACAGTACTCCAAATGTGGCTTTACTATATCTTGGAGAGCTGTAGCATGATGTCAGAACTCCTGTTATTCACACCAATGTACCTGCAACCCTAGGTCTCTGTTCTCACCACATTCCACAGGACCCTACCATTTATTGCACAAGCCCTGTCCTGTTTGTCCTGCCAACATGCAATTTATGCAAATTAAACCCCATTTACAATTCCACGGCCAGTAAGCTCAATTGCTGAAGTCGTAGATAACTTCTTCACTGTCCACTATATCACCAATTTTAGTAATATCCGCAAACCTACTAAATATACCACGTACATTCACATCCAAATCGTTAATGTGTTAATCCTGGCTAAATTGGAGCAGCCATGTTATTAAAATAGAGTAAGGGTTAATGTACTGCTTGGCCATTTTGGTCAAGTTAAATGTGCCTTTGCAGAACTGAGACAAGCTGCTGAATGGTGCCAGTTTGTCTGTGGCCTAGATAAGAGCTGCAGAGAAAGAATGGGACATCTGCAATAGTCTTACAATGAGGTGTAAAATGCATGGAACTCATTGGGTCAATGCAAAGCAGATATACAGTTTAAATAATGTTGCAAAGCCTTATTTGGATAGTTGTTGAATGGTTGAAATGTTAAGCTTCGTCTGGGTTGCCTGAATCTCAGGGCACATGTTGCATTATTCACCTGTGTTAACTTATTTCTAGAAGCTCCTTTTGAATACAATGTATTGGTTACTATGTTATTGGGTTGGGGAACTGTTCATCATGTACTGTTGTAATCGATATGTGTTATTGGACTGTACAGAGACCACCCCCATTTGGTTCGGCCCCTCAAGGTTCGGGGACCTATAAAAAGTAGCTCCCACGAGGTCCAATGTCGATCTTCTGGAAGAACGCTTGGGACTGCGTGACCTTTTGGAGTGTCGCTGCTTGCACGAGGCTGGAAGGGCTTGGCAAGCAGATATAAGGATCGAACCCGCGGTAGTTAGGTATTGTATAGGGGAACTGTTACTGTGTTATCCAAAATAAAGTTTAGTTGCTCAAGTGCTTGATTCAGTATTTTATTGACTGAAACTAGACTGGGGGGAGCTTAGAAAGAGCTATTTACTTTGGGGGCTCGTCTGGGATCTCAACGAACCCCCAACCACAAGTTTGCGATTAAGGATGTGGAGTTGTCCCGATCGCGAGTGCAGAAATCGGCGCCACGGTGCGGTTTTTGCATTGATTTTCGGCACTTCGCTAGTCAGAGCAGATCGATCATTGGGCTTGGGAAAGGGTCCCAACAAGATCGTAGAACTGTGTCTAGCAAGCACGGGGGGGGGGGGGGGGGATGATAGCACTCCTTTGGGTTAGAGCCCATAAAACACAAGTGGAGTTAGAGGCCCTAATACTTGGTAGGGCCTTTGGTAGCTGCAGCTGCTGGCAAAGCCAAATTCCGTGTTAGATTTGGGTTAGAAGCCCTACCCAGAATTGGTATGCGATTGGCGGGATGACATCTGGTGCCAAGCAGGTGATAAGGAACAAGCCCATTTGACGGGATGACTTAGGTTGGTTAGCTCGGTGGTTAGAGTATAGATTGGCTGGGAATACTCTAGTCCATTCGAAATTTCATTTTCGAATAAATTTGAATTTGAACCCGCATACGTACATTGGTACGAACCAAAACTGATTGGTTGGAACAGAGCGAGCTTAAATTTGCAGAATACAATGTATCTAAATACAGAAGTTCATATTGAAGTTCTGATTGTACGGTAGAATTTGAATTCTGTGTATATAGAACTTCGGAGTTTGTACAGCGTGTTTGAGATCGATCCCGAATAGCGGCTGATCAACCGTGAGTAGTAACCCTCTGATCAATTGTTTATTAGTACCTGATAGCGAAGAGTAACTGAGAGAATTCTTTCGATCGCTGTGTCAGGGGTGGGATCGTTCCGTTGACCGAGTACGCCACTAGGAGGATTTATTAGTGGGTGATTAATCGTATGCTTGTCGTGTATATTGGGATGTGTCTTTGTCTACTTGTAATTGGGGGAATAGTTTCTTGTTTGATTATAGTTTTGCTTGCATGGTTCGGGTTTATTTGTCTTTGTAACCTTAAAGTGTTCTGAGTGGGAGAGATTGCTGCTAGAAGATTTAAATATTAAGAGCCTTAGTTTGGGAGACTGAAATTCTTTTACAGGCTGAAAATTGAATGAGTGATTGTGAATAAGATTGAGTTGATAAGAAAGTTGAGTGCTCGATTGAAGGGTAATCGAGTAGAACAATTGAAGAGCGATTGAGTAGAGTGATTCAACTGAGCGATTGAATGAAACGATTGACTGAATGTACGATTGTGTGAGAGGTGTGAATCTGTTAGACGTTGGCTATTGTGTGAAAGTGATCTCAGTAGCCTTGGAGTCTGAAAGGAAGGAGCGAGTGTAGAGGAGGTGTGAGTACCTTGAAACTTATCTGTATTGTGTTCGATTATGTAGGAGGATGGGAAATAGTCTGGAGAAGGACCTAACAAATATTTCCGGATGTCCATTGAGAATAATCTGCGATAAGATTCCTCAGAAGGCAGAAAGACTAAGGCAATTTTTGGGCAAATTAAATAAAGTCTGAGGGAACGAACTTTGGCCGATGGGTGGGCTAAAGTCTGTAACAGGAATAACCTACATAGAGAAAATTATTAGGCGATATGGGGATAGTGAAGAAGGGAACAAACTCATTAAATTATGGAAGATATTTTTTATTGAAGGAAAGGTAACTAAAGAAGTCGTTCTGCTTTCTGCTTTAAGAATGGCAGCGTCCAACCTAGGGATGAGGATGGAGGAAGAGAGAGCTGGTCCTTCTCTAGGTATTTCGGAAGAGAGAGACATTGAAAGTCAGCAGCAGGAGCAGGAAAGTGCACCGACTTTTAAAGAGGAAATGACTACGATGGCTCTTAAAGTGGAGGTGCCGACTAAAGTTAAACTCATCAAGTTTAGTACAAGCGCAGCGGTTAGCGTGGATCTCGAGGGGAGAGAAGCCCAATATGTAAAAGAATGGGCAGACTTTTTCGGAATAGAGTCACAGCATTCCTCTCACCCCTCTCATGTTCTTAGTTCTAAAACACCTTGCGCAGCTTGCGAACAAGGGGCTCGGGTGGAGTCAGCGGCATCTTCGACTCCACCCACTAAATTTAAATCCATAGCAGGCAAATCGGGAGAGTACTCTCTAGCTCCGACGATTGCTTCACCAGCAGAGGATAGTGTGGAGGATCAGGGAGCTAGATCAGGGAAGGTTCCTCAGCAGTGGGTGCCAAAATTAATTAAAAGACCAACTGGAGAAGTAAAGGAATCATTCCTAAAGTATAGAGATTCCACTAGCAGAAAGAGCA
The DNA here is from genome assembly GCF_010909765.2 of Amblyraja radiata. NCBI lineage: Eukaryota > Metazoa > Chordata > Chondrichthyes > Rajiformes > Rajidae > Amblyraja > Amblyraja radiata. Next base: position 84,777,956 of record NC_045957.1, read on the forward strand.
GTTTCTCTGAGGGTGAGACAGTAGGGGGCTGTGAAATAGCTGATCCTGATATCGGTAAGATTATAAGATCGGAACAAATCCCCGATATTATGGAAATGGAGCGAATGCCCCGTAGACAATTTCCATGTAGGAAGGTACATAATCTGCTTTTAGAATTAGATACTGCAGTAGGTGCAGATTATCCCTGGGCTACAGACGTCACCGCTCCAGTGCAACCTGGTTCAACAACAACTAAATCCCTCCAGAGACCAGTATTAAGAATTCGGAAACTGGAAGTGACATCGAAGGAAAAGGAAGAATTTAAGGCATGGATCCGTCCTGATTACCTGAGGGACATGCCTATTCGAGAGCCTACTTTCCCTAAATTTAATTGGAGAGACTACAGAACTGTGAGGCCCGATCAATGTTACATCTGTGGGGAAACGGGACACAGGAGCAGAGCTTGCCCTATGAGGGAACATAGAGGAGGAAGGGGTCAAAGAAGAGGACCACATGATCTTAGATGGATATAGGGATACTTGGGACCCTGAAGATAGAGGAAGAGAACACTGGCCAGAGGATCGGGGGGCAGAGAACCAAGTATTCTGGCAGCCCAATCTTTTCCGGTGGCCCTGATCTGCCAGCTAGTCCAGAGTGTGGACAGAGTAAGATGACCCTTACCTCAAAGCCTAAAAGGTGAAATCTGAGGGTATCCTCATGACATTAAGACGGCCCAAGGAAAATAATAATAAATTATCAGAACAAGAAAGAACACCGCCCTTTTCGAATCCCAGGAGGAGAGTTACAAAGAAGCTGATTGGGATTGAGAAACTTCACCAAAAGGAAGGAATATTAAAGTAGAGACAAAGTAGCTGGTGTCAAAAAAGATAAGAACTGAAGGGAACTAAACTGGCACTGGGGAAAGAAATGAATTTATTGCGCAGGAGGTATGAAAGTAGGGATAGGAGCCATTATACTAATTTGTTACAAAGTTGTTGTGCCTGCAGGACAGCGTCACTTACAACGCCACTATCTGGGAAGTGAGGTAAAGTGTATGTGGACCCTCAAAAACGGGCAGAAGACACAGCTCATCCATTATCTCCATCCAGGTAGCCCCCCAGAGACAAAAACCAACAACGAAGAAGAAATTATACTGTCCTGTCCCTTTAATATATCATCTGGGAAAGGCCAACAAATAAAGAAGGTTGCTCCTTGGTATTCTTACTCCTTTGGAACTAACATCGAGGAGGAAGAAGAAGATACCTACCCTAGTGCCCAACTTTAACATAATATAACATTTGACACCAGTGAAGGGAAAAGAAGAGAACAACATCTGAAACTCTCTAAAGAAATACAAACAACCTCTGAAGATTATTGGGGCAAGCACCAATTAGAATACTCCTCTGTGGTTCGGAGACACCTACTTTGCGCCTAAATTCTAGTCATTAGAAATAAATTGACAAAATTCTGAATTCGATCTCTAAATTGTATAGTGATGAATTGGAAGGACTTTAAAGTTTATGATTTGGAACTGACATGAGATCTGGCTTCGGAGTATTTAAAATTTGATTATTAATTTGGTATTTTTATTGTCTCATTCCCAGACACACAGCCAAAGATGGGAAGGGTTATTCAAAGAACATCAGGGAAGGATGGAACTTGGGGAGATCTGGTAAAATGGAGGAATATTCAGGGAACATGTGAGTTGGCATTGAAATATTAAGAAAGAGGAAATGTAAATAGTAGAACCCCCTTCAAGAGACCAAAGTTAACCGCCTAAGAAAGAGTTACTGGAGGAAAAGTCTTATTAAATTAGAAGAAATAATAGGGGAATGGGTACTTGCGTCAGAGTCGATTTATTTGACCGGTGGTTCTAAATTTGTCTAACCCTTGATAGTAAAGCAGCTCCTATTATCAAGGTGTAAAGAAATTGTCCCTAGATTCATTATTCTTAATTGGCTTTATAATAAAATTGACAACGTATGGAAATTAATTGATTAAATTTGAACAGCTGGGAATTCCACGGGAATTGGATTGAATTGTGTTATCGACCACAAGCTGTGGAATGAAGAGGGTGAGACGGGCCCAAGACTTAAAATATTAAATTGAAGGCTGAGACTGAATTTGGTTGATTTGAAACATTCCTCATGGTTTGCTTTAAATAAGTCAGGCCTGTAGGGAAATCTGGACTGAACCCAGCTGAAATTTATATGAGAAACCATCATCAGATACACATTGAAGAACATCGTGTGAATACGGAGAGGGCTGATTATGTTGATCCTAGGATAGGAATGATTAATAGAATAGCGATAGTAAATAGAAAAAGGACTCGTGAATGACAGCTTTGTCCCAAGTTTTTCAGGAATTATAGGTTATAGGTTCAATCATGGATGGAGTAGTGGGATTGACAACGCAGATGGATGGGATTTGTGCCCACGAAAACTCGAGAGGTGAAGACTCAGCAGACGGAAATTGTGAAGCTACCCCCACGAAAACTGGAAGCTTGATGAGATTCTAGGAAGAGACATCATCTTGTCGTTGTTAATAGATTGATAATTCAATAGTCACCCATGTATATTTGATTATCTAATTATTAGGTTATCATAAATGATGGTTTATCATATATGATAAAAGGAAGGAATGTTAATCCTGGCTAAATTGGAGCAGCCATGGTATTAAAATTGAGTAAGGGCTGGTGTACTGCTAGGCCATTTTGGTCAAGTTAAATGTGCCTTTGCAGAACTGAGACAAGCTGCTGAATGGGTGTCAGTTTCTCTGTGGCCTAGATAAGAGCTGCAGTGAAAGAATGGGAACCAGATATACATAGTTTAATTAATGTTGCAAAGCCTTATTTGGATAGTTGTTGATCGGTTGATATGTTAAGGTTTGTCTGGGTTGCCTGAATCTCAGGGCACATGTTGCATTATTCACCTGTGTTAACTTCTTTCTAGAAGCTCCTTTTGAACACAATGTATTGGTTACTATGTTATTGGGTTGGGGAACTGTCCATCATGTACTGTTGTAATCGATTTGTGCTATTGGACTGTACAAAGACCACCCCCATTTAGTTCGGCCCCTCAAGGTTCGGGGACCTATAAAAAGTAGCTCCCACGTGGTCCGATGTCGATCTTCTGGAATAACACTTGGGACTGCGTGACCTTTTGGAGTGTCTCTGCTTGCACGAGGCTGGAAGGGCTTGGCCAAACAGATACAAGGACCGAACCTGCGTTGGTTAGGTATTGTATAGGGGAACTATTACTGTTATCCAAAATAAAGTTTAGTTGCTTAAGTGCTTGATTCAGTATTTTATTGACTGAAACTAGACTGGGGAAGCTTAGAATGAGCTTTTTACAAATGTAGATAAGGAACAGCAGTGGACTCTGCACCAATTCCTGTGGTATACCATTTGTTACAGGCCTCTGGTCTGAAAAACAACTCTCTAATCCCCCATTCCACCCCCCCCCCCTCCCCTTTTGTTTCCTACTTTCATGCCAATTTTGTATCCAGTTGGTCAGCTCAACCTCTATCACATGTGCTCCAACCTTTTAGACTAGTCTATGATGAGGCACCTTGTCAAAAACCTTAGTACAGCTCATGTAGACAACCCATTCCGAGTAAGATAATTACAAAATTAACATGTTGAACCATACTCCAGCCGTAAAGAGGATGAATTTTCACAAGACGATGTTTGTGTGAGTGTAATGTTGATACATCAAGGCAGTTTTATAATGAGTTTCTTGGGACTTTTCCGTGGACCAGGTTCAGACGGTGCCAGGATCCTTGAGTACTCCAGACTAGCCATCACAACCATGAGGCCCCAATGGCCAGGGTGGCATGAGACTCATTGCTGCCAGCCACCGCTCGTATCAGTGAAGACATGACCAGCAGGAGGGCATGAGACTTGATGCTATATTAATCCTTTTTCCTGTATTATATATTAGTTGCTTCACTAATTTTTTTCCTGCAAATATTAGTTGCTTCATTAATATTTTCCCCTGTATTTCACTATAATAAACAGTTTGTAACCTTGAAGTGTTCTTTCTTCAATCATTGATCCAAATCCTCGAAAAATTGCTTACATTCTATTACACCAGCAAAGTCAAAATGCGTTCAGAATTGAGGTCAGGGGCAAAATCTAATATGGAATAAAGAAAGAGGGCCTTTATTTTCTTTGTTAGGGAACAGAACTAGTTTCAATCCAATGTGAGCATAGCCCATGATACAACTATATCCAGTCTGTATCCAGTTCCATTGTCTGTAACTCGTTTTCACCTAGCCCACAACTAACAATGGCCTGTTTCCTTTATCATCATTATGTTTTTGCTTATCTTTCATTCATTTGTTCTATATCTCTCTATATCACCATCTCTATCGCACGTTTCCCTTTCCTTGACGCTCAGTTTGAAGAAAGGTCTCGATCCAAAACGTCACCTTTTACTTTTCTCCAGAGATGCTGCCTGACCCTCTGAATTACTCCAGACTTCGGTATACAACTATATTCAATTTGGTATTAATTTATTATCATGAGTACCGAGATACAGTGAAAGACCTGGGGAAAAATTATCAAATTTGTGAGAGGATCTCCCGCACTTATACTGACTTTCCCTAATCAACCCATCTTTCCAAATAAATGTATATCTTATCCTTCAGATGCCTCTCCAGTAACTTGCCTACCACAAACATTAAGCTTATTGGTTTACAGTTCCCAGGTTTGGTTTTTGCAGCCTATCTTAAATAGTGGCACAACATTAGCAAACCTCCAGTCTTCTGGCACCTCACCAATACATAATGATGAATCATATATCTCAGCCAGGGCCCCTGTGATTTATTCACTGGCTTCCCACAGTGTGAGAAGTCACTTGTGCAAGTGACTGCTGATCCCGTTTTCGATAACTGTTTCTTGCCTGACTAGACCACTTCAGTACCTAATGACACAGGTATGCTTGCGCAAAGAAAGCTATATGTATAGAAACCTGCTTGTACAAAGATCTGTGTGTGCATGCAAATTAGTCATCATTAATCTTGGTCATCTTTTATGGTAATCTTTTATCTGTACAGCATGTGTGATAAGCATGTATATCTATTCCTGAAGTGAATATATAATTAAGATGTCCAGTTTAAAATAATTGAAAAACAATGATCCACAAAGCTCAACTAATACCTTTAATTGTGGAGTGCCTTCTTGAGGGATATCGTTTGCTTGGCCGCCTTTCGAATGTACTCTTCCGCCGGAGCCTACTTTTATGCGTTGCTTCGTATTCAGTCCGACCACTGGAATAAATATTGGTTAGGTGTTACATTAAATATAAAAACAGGTACATATGAACAAAATAAATTTGCAAGATGATACCTGAATCGAAAGCGAGACCCCAAACGCAGTAAGTCTGATCGTTCCTCTTTATTTTGGGTTGGCGCTCGTAGTCGGAAAAAGGCATGATTCTCCACAGCACACCTCCATAAATGTTTACATGCTTTGGAATGATCTAACCGGAAAACAAACGTATGCTCCTGTTCTCGACCCTTTGATGAAGGTGGAAATATAAAGAACCCTTTTAGAATTACAATATTTATGGAACACAGTCCTTTAAATAAAAAACAGTGCTTAAATGAAGGGATATGTGAATTCATCCATTTTGCATCCAATGATGGAAACAGACTACTTTCTAAATGTTGAAACAGTAGAAGTCCAGAGAGGTTTGTGATATCATGTACATAATTCATTCAAATGTCATGTAATGTTGGCCTTTAGAACCTGCTACAGCCTCAGTAAAAAATAAAATGCAGTTGAGATTCAAAATGGGTTAAAACCTGTAAAGGAGGTAATTCAAATGCAGTCTGCACTTAAATCAAATGGGATGTGTCCAATATTGCAAAGAGAATTATGATGGGAAAAATTATACTGGTCCTGGCTATAATCTTCCAAATATGATCTTTAAGAGTGCTGTCAGCAAAATTGTAAATGTTACTTCCCATTTCAATTTTTTTAATCAGAATCAAGCAAGTAATGACAGATCTTTAGTTTAATCTTAGTAGTGGTGGATGTCCTGGAAAGAATAATCAGGGATAGAATTCGTCATCACTTGGATTGAGAAAGGCTGCATAGATTTGTTAAAACAAATAACTACTAAATTGATAGGGGTTTTAAATTAAATCACAATCTGGAAAAATTGATATTTACAGACTTTTTCCAAAAGGCTTTTGATAACATGCCTCAAAACATTCTTGAAATTATTTAAAATGGGATTAAAGGTCACACGTTAAAAGGCTTGTGATAGTGTGTGCAGAAAGTTGGCTGTAACAAGAAAGCAACCCAGAGCTTGTTTTTCAGATGCAAGTTCCATTCCTCAGGGCTCAGAATGAGAACTAGCTCTTAACATAAATTAATAATTTGGATTTGGGAATACAGGGGAGATTTTCCAATCCGCAAATAGCATAAATCTTTTTTTTTTTTTTTTTTTTTTTAAATTTAGAAGCATGTATACAAATAATAGTAAGCGACAGATTTCTTACATAGCTTCAGTTTAAAAAAAATTTTTTTTTTAAAGAATAAAGATAAAGAGAGAAAAAGATGAGAGAAACTATAATCTAATAGAGAAAAAGACGACGAAAATGGAAATTACCAATAACAAGATTGTGGAGATAGATCCAGGAGATGCTGAGTATAACTATTCATCCAATCCCAAACTCAGGTTTCAACCCTGATTTTGTGTTAAACCAATTCACTTTTTCAAGAATTCAATAAATGGAGACCATATTCTAACAAATAATTCTGGTTTGTCAATTAAGACAAATCTTATTTTTTCCAAATGCCAGGTCACAGTCATTTCCGTAATCCACATTTTAATTGTGGGGGCTGCTGGTTTCCCCCAAAATTTTAGTATTAATTTTTTCACAGTTATGAGACTGTAATCAAGACTCTGACATCGTAAAGTTTGTGCTATGTTCTGATAATCCTAATATTATTAATTTGGGATCTGGGTCCAGTTGGATATTGATAACTTCAGAAATAATTTTAAAAATGTCCGCCCAAAAATTAAAATGTTTTATACAAGTTACAAAGGTATGCGTTAAGTTGGCTTCTTGAAATTGACATTTATCACAGAGAGGGGAAATATTTTGAAAAATCCTATTTAATTTTGTCTTTGAATAATGTAATCTATATAGTATTTTAAATTGTATCAAGGAGTGTCTAGCATTTAACAAACAGTGATTTATATATTGTAAGCTTTCATCCCATGTGTCTTTTATTATGGGTTGAACCAACTCGTCTTCCCATGCTCGTCTGTATGATTCTGAAGACGGAACCTCAGTATCTAAGAGGATATTATAGATATAAGATATTAATTTATTGGTATTGGGATGTCTATTCAAGCATTCATCAAGGGTTTCTGGCCCCTAAATCTAGTCTTGCATGTGTAGTTTTACATAGTCTCTAAGTTGCAAATATCTAAAAAAATTATTAGCGTGTAACTCGTATTTCTGCTGTAGTTCCTGAAATTAGAGAAAAATGCCTTTTTGATAAAGGTCTCCCTCAATTTTAATTCCATGGGGTTTCCATTGGACAAATCCTCTATCTAAAACAGACGGTTTAAAAGAAGGGTTATTTGCAATCGGGAGAAACCGCGATAAATTATCCAATTTTAGAGTGGGTTTTAATTGTTTCCACATACGTATAGCACTATGTATAATCGTATTTCCTCCGGATGTTTTTTTATTCAAATTAATCGGAGCTAAAAGAATCGAGCCTATTTCAAAAGGTAAGCAGTCCTCCTTCTCCATCTTTAGCCAGTCTGGCTGTTGATCAATGTCATCCAGCCAGGTTATATTTTTAATATTAACTGCCCAGTAATAAAATAGAAAGTTTGGTAAAGCTAATCCTCCATTAACTTTGGACTTGCATAAGTGTTTTTTTTATTTATTCTGTGGTTCTTAAAGTCCCAATTTGTAACAGTTGAATCGATTTTTTTGAAGAATCTTTTTGGAAGATATATCAGAATTGATTGGAATTAGTATAATAATTGTGGGAGAAAAATAATCTTTATAGCATTAATTCTATGAAATAAAGAGATGGGAAGTGTTTTCCAATATTGGATATTTCTGTGTAATTTAGTAAGTAAAGGAGGAAAATTTGATTTGAATAAAGAAGTATATTTCTTGGTCACATAGATTCCAAGTTATTCAAACTTTTCATGGGCAATTTTAAAAGGATACTGTTGAAGTATAAGCGGGTTTTGTTCCATTATTAGCATAATTTCCTCCTTTATTTTTTAAAGAATAAAGATAAAGAGAGAAAAAGATGAGAGAAACTATAATCTAATAGAGAAAAAGACGACGAAAATGGAAATTACCAATAACAAGATTGTGGAGATAGATCCAGGAGATGCTGAGTATAACTATTCATCCAATCCCAAACTCAGGTTTCAACCCTGATTTTGTGTTAAACCAATTCACTTTTTCAAGAATTCAATAAATGGAGACCATATTCTAACAAATAATTCTGGTTTGTCAATTAAGACAAATCTTATTTTTTCCAAATGCCAGGTCACAGTCATTTCCGTAATCCACATTTTAATTGTGGGGGCTGCTGGTTTCCCCCAAAATTTTAGTATTAATCTTTTCACAGTTATGAGACTGTAATCAAGACTCTGACATCGTAAAGTTTGTGCTATGTTCTGATAATCCTAATATTATTAATTTAGGATCTGGGTCCAGTTGGATATTGATAACTTCAGAAATAATTTTAAAAATGTCCGCCCAAAAATTAAAATGTTTTATACAAGTTACAAAGGTATGCGTTAAGTTGGCTTCTTGAAATTGACATTTATCACAGAGAGGGGAAATATTTTGAAAAATCCTATTTAATTTTGTCTTTGAATAATGTAATCTATATAGTATTTTAAATTGTATCAAGGAGTGTCTAGCATTTAACAAACAGTGATTTATATATTGTAAGCTTTCATCCCATGTGTCTTTTATTATGGGTTGAACCAACTCGTCTTCCCATGCTCGTCTGTATGATTCTGAAGACGGAACCTCAGTATCTAAGAGGATATTATAGATATAAGATATTAATTTATTGGTATTGGGATGTCTATTCAAGCATTCATCAAGGGTTTCTGGCCCCTAAATCTAGTCTTGCATGTGTAGTTTTACATAGTCTCTAAGTTGCAAATATCTAAAAAAATTATTAGCGTGTAACTCGTATTTCTGCTGTAGTTCCTGAAATTAGAGAAAAATGCCTTTTTGATAAAGGTCTCCCTCAATTTTAATTCCATGGGGTTTCCATTGGACAAATCCTCTATCTAAAACAGACGGTTTAAAAGAAGGGTTATTTGCAATCGGGAGAAACCGCGATAAATTATCCAATTTTAGAGTGGGTTTTAATTGTTTCCACATACGTATAGCACTATGTATAATCGTATTTCCTCCGGATGTTTTTTTATTCAAATTAATCGGAGCTAAAAGAATCGAGCCTATTTCAAAAGGTAAGCAGTCCTCCTTCTCCATCTTTAGCCAGTCTGGCTGTTGATCAATGTCATCCAGCCAGGTTATATTTTTAATATTAACTGCCCAGTAATAAAATAGAAAGTTTGGTAAAGCTAATCCTCCATTAACTTTGGACTTGCATAAGTGTTTTTTTTATTTATTCTGTGGTTCTTAAAGTCCCAATTTGTAACAGTTGAATCGATTTTTTTGAAGAATCTTTTTGGAAGATATATCAGAATTGATTGGAATTAGTATAATAATTGTGGGAGAAAAATCATCTTTATAGCATTAATTCTATGAAATAAAGAGATGGGAAGTGTTTTCCAATATTGGATATTTCTGTGTAATTTAGTAAGTAAAGGAGGAAAATTTGATTTGAATAAAGAAGTATATTTCTTGGTCACATAGATTCCAAGTTATTCAAACTTTTCATGGGCAATTTTAAAAGGATACTGTTGAAGTATAAGCGGGTTTTGTTCCATTATTAGCATAATTTCCTCCTTTATTTTTTAAAGAATAAAGATAAAGAGAGAAAAAGATGAGAGAAACTATAATCTAATAGAGAAAAAGACGACGAAAATGGAAATTACCAATAACAAGATTGTGGAGATAGATCCAGGAGATGCTGAGTATAACTATTCATCCAATCCCAAACTCAGGTTTCAACCCTGATTTTGTGTTAAACCAATTCACTTTTTCAAGAATTCAATAAATGGAGACCATATTCTAACAAATAATTCTGGTTTGTCAATTAAGACAAATCTTATTTTTTCCAAATGCCAGGTCACAGTCATTTCCGTAATCCACATTTTAATTGTGGGGGCTGCTGGTTTCCCCCAAAATTTTAGTATTAATCTTTTCACAGTTATGAGACTGTAATCAAGACTCTGACATCGTAAAGTTTGTGCTATGTTCTGATAATCCTAATATTATTAATTTAGGATCTGGGTCCAGTTGGATATTGATAACTTCAGAAATAATTTTAAAATGTCCGCCCAAAAATTAAAATGTTTTATACAAGTTACAAAGGTATGCGTTAAGTTGGCTTCTTGAAATTGACATTTATCACAGAGAGGGGAAATATTTTGAAAAATCCTATTTAATTTTGTCTTTGAATAATGTAATCTATATAGTATTTTAAATTGTATCAAGGAGTGTCTAGCATTTAACAAACAGTGATTTATATATTGTAAGCTTTCATCCCATGTGTCTTTTATTATGGGTTGAACCAACTCGTCTTCCCATGCTCGTCTGTATGATTCTGAAGACGGAACCTCAGTATCTAAGAGGATATTATAGATATAAGATATTAATTTATTGGTATTGGGATGTCTATTCAAGCATTCATCAAGGGTTTCTGGCCCCTAAATCTAGTCTTGCATGTGTAGTTTTACATAGTCTCTAAGTTGCAAATATCTAAAAAAATTATTAGCGTGTAACTCGTATTTCTGCTGTAGTTCCTGAAATTAGAGAAAAATGCCTTTTTGATAAAGGTCTCCCTCAATTTTAATTCCATGGGGTTTCCATTGGACAAATCCTCTATCTAAAACAGACGGTTTAAAAGAAGGGTTATTTGCAATCGGGAGAAACCGCGATAAATTATCCAATTTTAGAGTGGGTTTTAATTGTTTCCACATACGTATAGCACTATGTATAATCGTATTTCCTCCGGATGTTTTTTTATTCAAATTAATCGGAGCTAAAAGAATCGAGCCTATTTCAAAAGGTAAGCAGTCCTCCTTCTCCATCTTTAGCCAGTCTGGCTGTTGATCAATGTCATCCAGCCAGGTTATATTTTTAATATTAACTGCCCAGTAATAAAATAGAAAGTTTGGTAAAGCTAATCCTCCATTAACTTTGGACTTGCATAAGTGTTTTTTTTATTTATTCTGTGGTTCTTAAAGTCCCAATTTGTAACAGTTGAATCGATTTTTTTGAAGAATCTTTTTGGAAGATATATCAGAATTGATTGGAATTAGTATAATAATTGTGGGAGAAAAATCATCTTTATAGCATTAATTCTATGAAATAAAGAGATGGGAAGTGTTTTCCAATATTGGATATTTCTGTGTAATTTAGTAAGTAAAGGAGGAAAATTTGATTTGAATAAAGAAGTATATTTCTTGGTCACATAGATTCCAAGGTATTCAAACTTTTCATGGGCAATTTCGCTTTTACTCCAATTAATTCTATATCCCGAGAATGAACCAAATTGAGATGAGATTTAATAAACGTGGAATGCTAATTTCTGGGTTTGTGATGTATAATAATACATCGTCTGCATATAAAGAAATGTTGTTAACTGTATGTTTAGTGTTATACCCATGAATTTCTGAGTGGGATCTAATACTCTCTGCGAGTGGTTCTATAAAAATGACATAAATCTTGGGAGGCAGGTGAGCAGCGAGGCCAGTAACATACATCAAGGGAATAGATAGGTTGGTGGAATGGCAGTTGACATTTAATGTTATGAAATGTGAAGTATTGGAATTTGGCAGAGGAATAAGAAGAGATAATATAAACTGGGGGCACAATTTAAAATGGGTACATGAAAAGAGTGATCTGGAGTACACAAACATTGGATTTGGATATGGATATGCTGAGAAATCATATGAAGTAAATTGCATGGGATCCTAAGCTTATGACTAAGATTCTAATGAAAAGTCACAATGAACCTTTACAAAACGCTTGCGTGGCCACAAATAAAGTAGTGTGTCCGGTATAAAAGTAAAGCTTTTGCATACGATGCGGAAGACATTTACCAAAAGTTCCTAATTTTTAATGACACAAAAAAACATGCACAACTTCAAGTATATGTCAAATTGCAAAACAATTCCATTCCTCTACCGATCTTTCATGCAACATCCCATCCACCGCCACCCCCTCCCACCACCGAATTCTATGATCCACCTGCACAAGGGAAATTTTAATATTATTCTACCAATCAATGTCTTTTGAGACGAGGGAGGAAACCAGAGCACCCAGTAGAAAACCACAAGGTTATAAGGAAGATATGCAAAGTTCACAAGTCATTAGCTTGACAAGCTGTACCTACTGTGCAACAGGAATATGGACTTTAATTGGGAGATTGGAAGAGCAAGAATCATGAGGGATTCTCATACACGTCTTTAGAATAATACAAGCTATGGGCAGAGTAGATGCAGAAAAATTGATACGTTTGATTTAATGAACATAGAATAAAAGTGACGAATACAACAAAATGTTACTCGGGGAACTATACAGTGCATGTTTAAGATCCAGAAAACACTGTCAGGAGCAGAAGTGAAGGTAAATCCAATTGTGTTTTTATATGCAACAGGAAACTGGATAAGTGCCGTTAAGGGAAGTTGCAGTTACGTGCAGAGAGCAGGTTAATGAAACTAACTAGATTGCTCTTGCATTGACCTGGCATGGACTTAATAGGACAAATGGCCTCATTTTGAATTGTAACCATTCTGCATTCAATCACCCCACAAAGAGAAGGAATACACTTATCTAATCCAGATCACAATTGGATGCGATTGTTGCTTATTGTTATTGAAAGGTAAATACAATGGAGCAAATGAATGCCTGTTGGTTCCCTCACTTAAATGACAATGGCAACACTGAACTGAAAATAAATCTCTGCTGGATCAAATTTGTCACCAGGCCAAACTTTCAAAGATTCCATCCATTGATATATACATAGAAAATAGGTGCAGGAGTAGGCCATTCGGCACTTCGTGCCTGCACCGCCATTCAATATGATCATGGCTGATACATTTTAAAATAACAATGCAAATCATACTGCATTGGTGGCCAGTAGATTAACTTAATGTATCCATTAGGATAGTTGAACATGATCAGTGGAAAGTCAATTTGGATTGGATTAAATCAAATCAGGTGCAGGAAGTAACATATATGCATCTTCATGCACTGACCCACATCGAATCCCTGTGTGCATCTTACACTTGTTGCTCACCTGCTCATCATCTTCTATCACAACAAGAGTTAGTTTGTTCTTTCTGAAATCCAACTGAGTAATTTTAGGCCTGTACAACATAAAGAAAACGTGCTTACAGGGGAATATCAGCAGCTTTCCAAGAATGTTAATTACAACAGAAGAAATCAAATTGCTTTACCAAAAAAACAGGCCTATTTTGTTGGTTCCTTCAAAAACCAATATGCCGGTTGGTGTCAATCCAAGAGAATATTCATAGCCATCTCTTCCCTAGTTAATATAGATCACACACCAATTAGGCATTAGATGCATACATACACATATTTGAACAATTTTTATTTTTTTAAAGAAAGAATTGTATTACCTTACCTTGACTATGTGCATGTTAACTCCATACATTTCTAGCCATTTGGCTTTGTTCAGATAACATAATTCTGCCTGTGCTGGGCTTTTCCCCCTACCACAATGAGAAAGTAAAACCAGGAATTATGTCTACTTCTATTTTCACATCATTCCATGCTATGACTAAGTCCTGTTTTACCCTTAATCTTACAAATTCTTCACAAGCTACATAAAGAATTAAGTAAAATATATTACCCCTCTTTATTCTTCAGTAGATGGAGAGGCAGTCAATAGGGACTTCAAAACAGACTAAAACTCTGAATATTTCAGCTATAGTTCCTGTCAGCTGATCCTATATTCTTTGTCTCAGTCAAAGAATTTTGGGTCTTGCTATTGCACCATCATTTTTGAAATTGGCTTATTTATAGAAATATCTTGCCACTATCACTGGCAACTACCACGAAGCCTACAATGTAAATTTCTCACTTTCTGATGACCATCCTGACAAAAGTAATGAAAATACATAACTTTAGGTTTTTGAAACAGGCAAGGCACAATTTTATTATAGTTGCCATCGTGAGATGGTTTCTACATCTACAAGACAGCAAATAGAAACAGCTGAGGTAATTTTACATCTTGGTATCAAGCTTCATTAGAGCATTATTGGTATTGCATCACATATTATCAACCAACCCTGAATGTTGTCTAGATCTATTCCATCACATTCAGACTTTGCTCGCTGCAGGATGCCCAGCCTCTTGCTTATTTTTGAAATCAAAAGTATGTATCTGTCCAGTTCAGTTGTGGTGACTCCCCCCTCCCCCAACTATATGCATGGTGGGGTCTCAGCAATGGTAATTAAATTGAATTTCAAAGGTAGGTACTTAAATGCTCTCTTGTTGAGGTGTCCATTGCCTGGTAATTTTGTGGTGCAAGTGTTACTTCTCATTTATCAACCCAACCCTGAATGTTGTTTCGGTCTTGCTGCAAGCAGGCATGATCTGCTGCAGTAGATGAAAAGTTGATAATGGAATTGAAATTATGTAAATTATCAGTGAACATCCTTACTTCTGACCGTACAATTCAAAAAATGTCACCGATGATGCAGCTGAAGATGGTTAGACCTGGGACACTGCCCTGAGGAACTCCTGCACTGAAGCTGAAATGATTGACCTCTGACAAATGAAGAACTTGTTTGAGAGCTGTATTGCTCCAACAACACTGTCTTCATTTGCATAAATTATAGAACTCCCAACTATTGGGGGTCGTAATTTTGATGCACTTTGACCAGTTTTATCAATGTGCTTTGATGCCTGTCAAATACAGTCTTGATGTAAGGAATAATCTCACCACACCTCTGGAATTTAGCTATTGGGTCCACGGTTGGACCAAAACTGAGGTCTACAGTGATCCTGATGAAATTCAAACTGGATAGTGAATAACTGTTGGTTGATAATTCTGTCACAAGACCCGCCATCACTTTACTGTTTACAAAGTATACAGAGTATATAGATTGGGCGGTAAGTAGCCAATTGGATTTGTCCTGCTTTTTATGAGCAGGCGATATCTAGGTAATTTTCCATATTATTGAGATGATGTCAGCATAGTAACTGTGCTGGAAAGGCTTGGCCTGTGGCATAGCTAATTCTGGAGCTCAGGTTTGGGGTACCATGGCTGGAATGCCATGTATTACAGTTACTTCGCTGTATCTGATGCTCTCAGCAAATCATGTCAAGTAATTTGAATTGGCTGGAGACTGGCCTCTGTGTTGGTGGGGATCTCAAGATGGAGCTGGGGTGAATTTACTTGTTCAGCAATTCTGAGATAACATGATTATGAATATTTTGGGATTTTCTGCAGCACCCACTTGCTAACCTATCACACAGTTGACAATGGCAATGTTATCCTTCTCCTGTTGGGTGTTAAATTGTCCACCATCATTCCTGATCACATATAGGACTTTGAAGAGCTTTGAACTCATCCATTACATTTGAGATTACTTGCCTGTCTTTTGCATGCTTTTTTTAAATGCTGCTCAGCATGAGGTTCTGTACTGCAGCATCACTACCCTGGTACCATAAGTTATTTTTAATATGCCTGGTTCTTCTCCTGGCATGTCCAACTGTACTTCTCACTGAACAATGGTTGGGCAAGCTAGGTAATAAAGTTTATTTTAGTTTATTATCGTTATGTGTACCAAGGTACAGTGAAAAGCTTTCTTTGTTGCGTGCTATCCAGTCAGCTGCCAGGCCATGAGATTACAGAGCTGAACTGTGTTAATGTATCGCTTGACCTGTCTATGGGACACTTCTCCCAATTCACATATCATTCAGAATTGCTTGTGAAGGACTTTGCAAAGTTGACTGGGTGGGAGCCTCTTCGGTGTCTTTGAATTCAGTATCTAGGTCAATGATTGGTAGTTTATCTCTATTTGAGCAGTGGTAATGATACTAGACCATTTCACAAGACATTTAAGAGTCAATCACATGGGGCGAGTATGCAGTCTGAGAAAGGACAGGCAAGATTGGCACATTTAACATTTATGAATCAAATGGATTTCATGACAATCCGGTAGCTTTCATTATTAAAACTAGTTGAAAACAATTTCAATTCTAGTTGCCATGGTGAATTTGGGTCTTTAGATGATAATTTAGCCGCTGCACCATAACAGAACCCTATGAACTTGCTGAAGTGGAGGAGATTATAGAGGTCAAGAAAGTTGAAGTCATGAACAACTTTAAAAATGAGGATGCTAGTTTAAAAAAATCAAACCACTGCTTAACCAAGAGCCACCAGAGGTCAACGAGCTCAGGGATTAGGGCTGAACAGAACTAGATTAGATTAGATTAGATTTCCTTTATTGTCATTCAGACCTTTCGGTCTGAACGAAATGCTGTTGCCTGCAGCCATACATGTAATAATAACAACACACAATAAACACAAATTAACATCCACCACAGTGAGTTCACCAAACACCTCCTCACTGTGATGGAGGCAAAAGTCTTAGAGTTACTGTCTCTTCCCTCCTCTTCTCCCTCTGCGCCGAGGCGATACCCCACCGGGCGATGGTATCAGTCCCGCGGTTCAAGCTCCGCGGCCCGGGGGTGGTCGAAGCTGCCGCCCTCCAGTCCAGCGGACGCAGCTGTTGCAACGGGAGCTCCGGAAAACAGGCACCAGCCTGTGACCTGCGAGCTCCCGACATTGTCATCCACTGGCCCGCAGCCGAGCCCCGGATCCAGGTCGCCGCCAGAACGCTGCCTCAGCCGCCGGAGCACCATCTCCGCCCCGCACCGGGCCGTCCACACGGCAGCGTCTCAGCCCCACACCGGGCTGCCCCCACGGGAGCGCCTTCCAGCCGGGAACCAGGCCGCTCACACGGGAGCGCCTTCCAGCCGGTAGCCGTGCCGCCCGCACGGGAGTGTCTCAGCCCCGCGCCGTCCGCCCTCACCGGAGCGCCGAGTCGTGCCGCTGCCCGGACGTCGCCACAGCTCGAAGACGGACAGCCTCGCGTTGGTGAGTTCTGGCTGGCTCTACCTCCGGACCCTCGAGGTCGGTCGCAGGTTGGAGGCCGCCAGCTCCGCCATTAGGCCTCAGCGCAGACGGGGGAAGAGAAGGGGGATACGACAAAAAAGTCGCATTCCCCCGAAGGGAGAGACAGAAAGCCCTGTTTCCCCCCCCCCCCCCCCCACACACATAACACCACCTAATAACCAAAAAATTTACTAAACTAGACAAAAAAAAACACAAAAAAGTAAAAACAGACAGACTGCAGGCGAGCCGCAGCCGTATCACAGCGCCGCCACTTCCGGATATCTAGAATATCAGAACGTACAAAATAGAGGTGAGTAAAGATTTGGCATACTAATTTGGAAGTCACCTCATCTAATTTGCAATGTAATTTGCAATGTATAGTGTTATGAGATATTTCAAGTGACAATTTCAGCATATTTTGCAAAATCTAGTTTAATATTAAAAAATCACTGCACTCATAAAAGGATATTTTCATCAAATGCAGCAAGAGAATTTTGTGCACTTTGCTTTATAAAATACATTAGAAGCATAAAATTTGTCAAATAAAATTAAAGAGTCAAACAGGATTGAGAAAAGCCATGTCACATGGACAAGGGGAGAGGCAAAATCAGCAGAATCAATGGTCACGGCCCACATGTGGCCGGAATGCAGATAAGGGGAGCCGATGGCAGAAACAGCAAGTGCAGCATGGGAACGGCGGGGGTGGTGCTGATGGTACTGTGAGCAGAGTTAGAGAGAGTGCGAACCGGTGGTGGCCACGCAGTGAGCGGCAGGAGAAACAGCGTGAGCCACAGACAACCGGTGCCGCGGGCTGCTGGAAGGGGAGGATGAGCGGGTGGGCATTGTTGTTAGTGGCCATGGCAGCGGCTGGCGCTACGAATGGCGGGGAGTGGCACCTCCGGGAGAGGTGGCATGGGCTACGGACAGCCAGTGCTGCGAGTGGCGAGGATGGTCCGACCGACCGCGCCAGTAAGGTGCGTTGCAAACCGGGGGCAGCAGGCGCTGCGAGCAGCTGAAACTACGAGCGGCAAGGAAGGCAGCATGAGTCAGGGGCCATCAATGCTCCGTGTTGCAGGAGAGGTGGCGTGAGCGGCCCCCGCACTGCGAGTGGCGGGGGAGACAGCCCGAGCTGGGAACGGCACAGGCAGCCATCAGTAGGTCAGTCTGCTGTAACTGAAATTACAGTAACTGTAACGAGGTCCATAAAAACGAGGCTTTACAGTACTCCAAAACGGTCATATATACATGTACACGCCTCGGAGGTGAGCGCAAGAGTTCCTTTGGCGGTAGAGATTTCCAAATTACAATATCTCTGGATGTAGAAATGACTTCCCATCTCATTCGGAAACCTTTAGTTTAAGACTGTGATTTGGTTCTAAATATCCTTGTCAGGGATATTTCATTCCTGCATCAATCCATCAAACTTCAAGAATTTTGTTTGTTTCTCATTCTTCTTAACTCCAATGAGTTCAGGCAGAGTAGCTGAATATAATCATATAGTCCTCCTATAATCTTTCCACTATTCCAGGAATCAATCTTGTCTATCATGATTTCAATCCTCCTATCCTAAGATTTCCTTCCTCAGGTAGGAACTAGACTCCTACAAAATCCTTAAATGGAGACATGACAAGGTCCTATAATTGTAGCAAGACCTATAATTAAATCATTTTCTGAAAAAGGCCAACTCTGCTAACCTTCCAAATTGCATGCTATTCCTGTGAATGAACTTATAACAATTTATATTTAAGGACACACAGGTCCCTCTGAACACAAAACTTATCAATTTATCTGTACAAAGAAATTTCAATTTCCTTGCCTTCAAACATACCCATTGTTCCTACTTTGGAGGCCATAGTGGTATAGAAGGTGTTTAAGAAGGAACTGTAGATGCTGGAAAATCGAAGGTACACAAAAAAATGCTGGAGAAACTCAGCGGGTGCAGCAGCATCTATGGAGCGAAGGGTCTGAAGAAGGGTTTCGGCCCGAAACGTTGCCTATTTCCTTCGCTCGATAGATGCTGCTGCACCCGCTGAGTTTCTCCAGCATTTTTGTGTACCTTCGTGGTATAGAAGGTAATGGAAACAGCTACTCTTAATTTATCAATTACCTTCAAATTTCTAGCCTACACTATTTTTTTTTCAGAAAGGACATTTTTTGGGTACATTTTCTACTTTTTGCTTTTAATTATTGAACACGAGAATAATCTGTTTTCCAATTTAATTTTTCCAAAGCTATTTGAAGAGCAATTTATAACTTAAAATGTATCAAATTTTTCAAAATATTTCCTATATTTGTTCCCTCATGCTTCCATTTTCTCGAATAGCAGAGAGGATTTCTTGGATCCTGTTCATTCTCCATTACCTGTTTTTGTAAAAAGCGTTCCTGAATTATTCCAACATATTCCACTCCCCATTCATCATTATTTTTTGGAACTGCATTTCCTCAATGCACACTGCCTCAATCAATGGATGAATCAGCATACACTAACCTTTTTCATAATGAAGTTAGTTGACAGCAAATGCCTTTTACATGACTTATTAAACCATGGCGTATTTTTCCTCTGCGACAAAGACGGTGCTACACACAAAATAACTCCCACATTTATTTTTGACTACAAAGATTTTTGAAACCTCCTCCAATCATGCAGATTAATCTATGATTACAACAATCTCTTCATCGGCTAGGGCAGGGGTCTCCAAACTATGGCCTGCAGGCCACATCCAGCCTGCCACGAGATTTTATCCGGTCCGCAGCAAGCTGAGGGCTGGACGGAGCGTGTGTCAGTTAGGCGTCGAGTCGATTCGAGTCAGGGAGCACGGTGGACTGGAGCTACTCTTAGTGTTGTTACCGGGTAAGTCCCTCGAATGGTCAGTGCCGAGACAGCACAGGGCCGCCATGAAGAAGGGTGCAATGGGGAGGGGGGTTGTTTGGCGGCAGCGGTCAGAATGGGTTGGCGACGATCGTTTCTCTCTGCCCTACCTCTCCCCCCTCTGCCCTTTCGCTCTCTCTCCCCGCCCCTCTATGGTTCTCTCTGCCTGCCCTCTCTCTCTCTCTCTCTCTCTCTCTCTCTCTACATGCCCTCTCTCTCTGCCTCTCTCTCTCTCTCTCTCTCTCTGCCTCTCTCTCTCTCTGCCTCTCTTGCATTAAATTTATAAAACTGGCATTTCTTTATTTTTTCCTATGGCCCGCAAAAATGTGTAAAAATATATTATGTGGCCCTCACGCTGAAAAGTTTGGAAGTCCCCAAGTTAGGTCAATGGGCCCAGGATTGGGAGATGGAGTTTGATTCAGATAAATGCGAAGTGTTTCATTTTGGTAAGACAGAGCAGGATCGGACTTGCACAGTAAATGATAGAGCCCTGAGGATTGTTGTAGAACAGTGATATCTCGGAATGCAGGTACATAATTACATGAAATGGGCAACATGGGTAGATTGTGTACAGATCTGGCTATCCTGCTATAGGAAGGATGTCATTAAGAGGGTCAGGGTGCAATAAAAGATTTGAGGATGTTACTGGGTCTGGAAGGTTTGAGTCATTAGGAGAGGCTGGATCTTTTTTCCCCTGGGGTGTAAGATGCCGAGGACAGACCTGAAAAAATTGTAAAATCAGGAGCGATAAAAGCACCATCTATTATTTCCATGTGAGGAAAGTCTAAAATTAAAGGGCACAGGTTTAAGATAAGAGGGGAACAAATTAGAAGGGTCCTATAATTTTTCCACATGGGGGGTGGAATTATGCGCAATAAGTTACCAGATAAAGTAATAGAGACAGGTACAATTTCAACATTTAAAAGATACTTGAAACAGGTACATAGATAGGGAAGATGTGGAGGGACATGTGCCAAAGAGATGGAACTAGTTCAGTTTAGTGACACTGTTAGCATGGACGTGCTGGGCCAAAGACCCTCTTTCCGTGTTGTACAGCTGATTCCATACAACGTATTATTCAGAGAGAATTTACAAAGATGTTGACAGGACTTGATGGCCTGAGCTACATGGAGAGGTTTGGCAGGCTGGGACCCGGAGCAAAGGAGGGTGACGTGTGATCTTATGGAGGTGTACAAGAGAATAGATAGTATAAATTGACACTTTTACCCTGATTAGGGGAATCACGAGTTAGGGGACATGGGTTTAAGGCAAGAGAGGTAAGATTTAATGGGAACCGAGCGGCAACCTTTTCATAGAGTGGTGGGTATATGGAACAAGCTGCCACAGGAGGTAGTTGAGGCAAATACTATAACAATATTTGAAAGACATTTGAACAATTTATGGATAGGAAAGGTTTAAAGGGATATGGGCCAAATGCTAGTCGCTGGGACTAGTGGTAACGGGGCATCTTGGTCGACATTGGCAATTTGGGGCAAACGGCCTGTGTCTGTGCTGTATGATACTATGTCTAAGCATTAACTTTCCTTTTAATTGTGTCTAGATTTGTGAAGAGAAAGTCTTGTTTTATTCTTTTAGAAGAAAGAAAAGGAATATTATGTATCATAAGGAATTTCAGCAGCTATTTGTAAGATAAGATATTTCAAAAATATCAAGAACAAGGCATTGTCATATTTCTATATCGCTGACAAATAAAACTCTTGTTTTGTTGTCTACAACTATCACGTACTTGCAAAAAAGGCAGAGGTGCACTCTAAAGACATTTCTTAAGAGATGTATTTTAAGAATTTACCTGCAATCCTTCCACTGAGTATAAATATCTATTTCCATATCTTCTGTCTGATTTGGATTAAACCGGAATTCTGACACCAGTTCCGAAGAATGTTCAATAGGTTCACAGTCCCCAAGCTCCGCTAAAGAAAATGAAATAATTTATCCTGGAGTCATTGGAAATAAGTTAGATCGATCCATTTTTTGCACACATAATGTAATTGAACAAACTTTTCAAGCTATTTTGTTTGTTTTTTTTTTGTTTATTTTATTAGAAGTTAATACAGTACAAAACAGTACAGTGGAACCTTATTTTAGGTGCCAACTATGTCATACCGTAATCCATTCTATGTACAACTTCTACTTTTATGTTTTGAGAAGGGAAGTAAGACAAGAAAAAGAAAACAATAGAAAGGGGAAAAAGAGGAAAAATAGATGGTAGAGAATAGAAAAACGTGAAGTGTGTATATAAAAAAAAAAGAAAAAGTGGAAAGTAGAAATAGGAGAGAAGGCCCCTTAAAAGAGAAATTTTCAAATCTTTATTCGGAGGTGTAGATCTATCCGCGGCATGAACTGAAATCAGCAATCTTTACGGTACCATTGCATCACATGATTCCAAAAAGTCGATGAAAGGAGACCAACTCCTTAAGAATTGGTCATATTTATCTATTAGTCGGAGTCTCATTTCTTCAAGGCGTGCTATGTCCATCATATTCCTAATCCACATTTTAACAGTTGGTATGGTTGTATTTTTCCAAAATTTAAGTACAGGTGCACAACCTTTTATCCGAAGATCCAAATAACGAAAACCTCCGAATAGCGGCCATTTTTTCGGTCCTTGAAGAAAGGTCCTTGAAAACGTTCACCGAGGGCGGCCCGCAGAGGTGACAGCGGAACCTCCGGTCGGTCCTCGAAGAAAGGGGAACTAAATCCCCATTCATAAAAGAGAAGGTGAGGATATATTGCGCGGGAGGGTTAATAATTGACAATATGCTGCTGCCTGCCCGCTGAGTTAAAAAGTTCCCACGGTAGACTCACGATACACAGTGTTTCGTGAGTCTTGCGTGGGAACTTTTTAACTCAGCGGGGCAGGCAGCAGCAGATTGTCGCTCGCTTCAGTTTCACCCCACCTACACCCCTCTGCTTCCCGGCCATGTGTGTGACCCCTTCCCTCCCCTCTCCAGCTCCCCGCCCATTGCACCGGCGCGGGGGCTTTGCACTGTTACCGGAGACGTCAGGACCAACGGGACACCGACCCCCAGGCCCACTGCAAGCACGGAGATCCCAGAGACCCACAGCCAACAGCAGCCCAGCCCAGCCCCGCTCCAACTACAGAGGAACCTGGGTTGCGGATGACGGGGCGCAGCTCGGGGCGTCGTAGGGGCCCATCGGGGAGCGGGTTCCTGTTGGTCTTGACGTCTCCGGCCACCTGCCATCCTCCGGGAACTGTACCGCCCTTGCAGGAGAGTGGGGTTGTTTGCAGTTGCAGAGGGAGGGGGCAAGGGCGGTACAGTTTCCAGTCTCAGCTCCAGTCCAGGGGGGTGGCCGGAGACGTCAGGAGCAATGGGACACCGACCCCCAGGCCCACTGCAAGCACGGAGATCCCAGAGACGCACAGCCAGCAGCAACTCCAGCCCAGCCCCGCTCCAACTCCAGAGGAACACGTAGGGGCAGAAGCTGATGGTGTGCAAGGTACGTCTTGTTCTTGGGGTGGCGGATGAGGGGGCGCAGCTCGGGCTGTGGGCATACTGCCACTTGTCGCCGTAGCGGCCCATTAGGGAGCGGATTCCTCTGGAGTTGGAGGGGGAGGGAGGTATTGTGCTGTTTGATCGCCCCCTGCTATCCCAGGGACAGGGAGACACAGCGGCTTTTTAGACTGGTGGGCAATCACTTCCAAAGTTCTGCCCACACAGTCAGTACACCTCTCCTACACTGCATTTCATACAAACATTTATTCTGCAAGAAAAAACTACATTGAAGACTCAAACTCGCGACCGAGTTTACTGCCGGGATCAAGGCGCAAACTCGCGACCTTGCGGATATGAGCCGAGCACTCTACCACTGAGCCAGCCATTAAAATCTACGCTAAAAAAATTCCATTCCGAAGACCGACAAATTCTGAATTACGAAAAGTGTCTGGTCCCAAGGCTTTCGGATAAAAGGTTGTGCACCTGTATCAATTTCTTTCCAATTATTAACCCATAATTAAAAAAAACGTTTTGGTCTTTATTTAAATTGATATCTTCTACTATTATTCCAAATATAATCCATTCCGTTTTAGGTTCTATTGGGTTCTTTTCAAGTTGATGATGAAATAATAGAAATGCTGAGAATATGAAGCAGATCAGGCCACATCTGTGGGAAGAAGAACTGATAACATTTCAGCTCAAAGAGCTTTTTCCAGAAATAGTGAGGAGGAAAAAAGGCTCATTAAGACTCAGTAGATGGGAATGGGACATGTCTCTGATCAGGTAAATTTAGCGACAAAGGGAATAAGATTTTTGGTTCTTTAGTTAATGAGTAAATTGGCTAAGTGAACAAGTACGATGGAGCAGCAGTAGTTGCTGCCTTACTGCGCAGGTTTGATCCTGACTATGGGTGCTATCTATACGGAGTTTGTACGTTCTCCCCATGAACCGTGTGGGTTTTCACTGGGACCTCCGGTTTCCTCCCCTGAGCTCCCAGTTGCATGTTATTTCAACTTCTCTTCCCATCTCCATTCCCGCACTGACAGTCAATCCTTGATCTTCTCCACGACTGGGGTGAGGTCCAAGCAAACTAGAAAAGCAGCGTCTCAATTTACACCTGGGTAGTCTTCAAACCAATGGTTGGAGCGTTGAATTTTCCAATTTCAGGTAAACCTCCTGTCCTCCTAATTTTTTTGTTTCCTTTCCTATCCCTCCCCCTTCAGCCACTATGTCCCCGACCCCCTCCTGGTTCTATCCACCAGCCAGGCGATTCTCTACATTCTGGCCCCAGAAGTGGACCTGCAATCATTCATTACAATCGTTCCACTCTTTTAAACCTCTACGCCAACAGCAGCATTTCTTACTCTACTCAACTTCATCCTGCACCTGTACTCTGGACAGCTTGATTATAATCATGTATCGTCTTTCTGCTGACTGGATAGCATGCAACAAAAAAAGAAAGTCCTCCCTGTACCTCGGTACACATGATGATGAACTAAACTAAACTACCCACACATTTCACCCACCAGATCCCCTCCTCTAGGTGGTTTCACCTGGCCTTCATCTTTCCCACAATGGTTCACATTAGCATTTAAAAAAAAAAATCAGATTCCAGCACCAGTATCTTCTTATCATCCCATCTGTCTCTGAGGTCCACCCCTCCTTTCTCCACCCATGCATGTATCCCATGGTCCATCCAGCACTTACTGGTCCCTATCTCACCTTTCCACCTTTCCTCTTTATACTGGTTATTTTCCCATTCCCCATTTTGTCCCGATGAACAGTCTCAACCCAAAATGTTGACAATTCCTTCCAACAGATACTTCTAGTCCTGCTGAGTTCCTTCAGCAGTTAGATTTAAAAAAATGCAAAAGTAGTGTCACTTTGAGCTTCTATCTTTGCAATTGCTAACAGAATTGCTTACATTTAATTGGACATTCGAACTATTTCTTAGATATGCAGTAATATGACTCCACTCACCAGATTTTGTGTTTCTCTTTTTGGTAAGAAACCACAGAAGAGATTGGGCTATATAAGTAATATTTTGGAAGAAAGGGGTGGTCACTCTGATGGGGTTACACTATGGGGCACCTAATCATCAGTGGAAATTAGAAGAATGGATATGTATGCAGACCGCAAAAGAGTCCAAAAGCAATATCTTTTTAGTAATAGGGGATTTTAAATTCCCCAATAATGGCTGCAATTACCTCTCCTTAAGGACATCAATTCATAAAATGTATTCATAAGAGTTTCTTGAAGCAGTGCGTAAAGAATCTGACGAGAAAGGAAGCTGTATTTGACCCTATCTCAGGGAATGAGGACTGACAAGTTACGGAAGTGTGTGTGTGGTGTGCGGTGTGCAGTGTGCGGGTGTTATATAGTTATAATAAAGATAAAGTAGGTCAATTAATTTAGAACCCAAGGCAAATTTTGACAGAACAAGACACGACATTACATGGGGGAATCAGATTGGAAGCAGCTGCTACAGGGGAAACAACATCTGGTAAGTGGGAGGCATTTAAAAGTGAGAGATTAGGAGTTCATACTCAGCATGTCCTTGTAAGTATCACAGGCAAAGATGCTAAGTTTAGGGAACACTGGTTTAACTTAGTTTAGTGATACAGCATGGAAATTGGCCCTTTGGCCCATTAAATCCACACTGAACTGCAATCATTTGTACACCAGTTCGACCCACTAGGGACAATTTACAGAATAACAGAATAACCACACAATAACTGCAAATTTGCACCTCCTTGGAATGTGGGAGGAAACCAGATCACCCGGAGAGAACGTACTAACTCCATAAAGAGAGCACCTATTCAAAGGTGCAGGGACGGGTAGTGATGAGGAAGCAAGGAGACTGTAGAAGGACTTGGACAGGTTGGGAAAGTGGGCAAAGAGATGGCAAATGGAATAAACCAAATCAAATTGGACGGTCATGTACTTCGGTCATAAATACATAGACTCATTTCTAAATAGGAAGAGGATTTGGATATCAGAGGTGCAAAAGGACTTGGTAGTGCTGGGGTAGGATTCCCAACAGGTTAATTTGCAGAATGAATCTGTGGCAAGGAAAGCAGATGTCATGCTAACATTCATTTCAAGGGGACTAAAGTATAAAATCAGGAATGTAACGCTAATGTTATAAAAGGTGCTGGTGGGGCCATATTGTGGCGGCTCCCAAGGGTCATGCCATCATACTGTCGAACCCCTCGGCACGGGAGTGGTTCAGTCCGGAGGCGGTCCTTAACCAGAGGGTTTAAAGGCAGGGGTTTAGGTGCCATCTTTCTCTCGTTTGGACCTCCCTACAACCGGGAGGAACATAATTAAAGGTGCCTCTCAAAACACTGGACTTCGTGCTTCCTTTTGAGACCCACGCACTACATTGGTGACCCCCGACGCTCCATTGGCGTCATGATGGAGAGAAGAGAAAGCCCTACCTCCTCACAGGCCGGCCCGGCCCTGTCTCTGGACGCGGTCTCGGTGAAACGGCCCAACTTCTGGACCACCCGGCCGCTCATCTGGTTCCAGCAGGCGGAGGCCCAGTTCAACCTGCGGGGCATCACGGTCGATGCCACCCGCTTCTATTACCTGGTGGGGGCCCTCGACCAGGACACGCTTGAAGAGGTCACGGACTTCCTCGCAGCCCCCCCAGACACTGATAAATATCTCGGCCTCAAGGAGCTCCTGCTCCAGATTTATGGCCTAAGCAGGATGGAGCGTGCTGCTAGGATCCTGCATATGGAGGGCCTAGGCGACCGACGGCCATCTAGCCTCCTAAAGGAGATGGTGGCTCTCCTGGATGGGCACACGCCATGCCTGTTGTTCGAATATACATACCTGCATCTGCTGCCGGCCTACATTCGTCTGCAGCTCACAGACGCCTCCTTTGCCGACCTCAGGGCCCTCGGGAGGCGTGCCGACGCTCTGTGGATGGCGCGTCCTGATGACGTCAGCGCGCTGGCCGTCAGCAGAGACGGGGTCGCGCTGAGGCCGACGCGCCCCGATGACGTCACCCCGGCAGCTCCCGATTTCCTCCGATGGGGCGGGGGAGCTGTGGAAGGAGTGACAGCTCCAGCCCGACGGGCCGCACGATCGCCCCCCAGCGGCAGTGAGGGGTACTGCACCTGCAGTCCAGCGCCAGCAAGCTGCAGGCACCACCAGCAGGAGCAGGCAAGCTCCAAGTAACACAAACTTGAGGCGCTGGTGCTATTTCCATCAGCGCTGGGGTGCTGCAGCACGACAATGCCGCCAGCCGTGCACGTTCCCGGGAAACGCCTGGGCTGGCTGCCAATAGTCCCTGCGGCGGCCTGCCAAATTCACCACCTCTTCGCCTGGGATCGGCGCTCCGGGACCCGCTTCCTCGTTGATACTGGAGCGGAGCTCAGCGTCCTGCCCCCTTTGCTGGCCGACATTCGTTCCGGTAAGCGGGGGCCCGTCCTCACGGTGGCGAATGGCAGCCCCATCCGCACGTATGGAGTGCGCATGGTCCCGATCTTTTTCGGCTCCTGCTATTTCTCGTGGCGGTTTCCCATTGCTGATGTCTCCCAGCCATTGCTCGGGGCCGACTTCCTCCAGGCGCATTCCCTCATGGTGGACGTCAGGCGTCAGCGCTTGGTCAACGCCGCTACGTTGGAGCCGATCATGCTGCGTTTGGATCAGCCGGTGGGCAGGCCCCTGTCATCCGTGGAATCCCGCTTCGCGCGATTCTTGGCTGGACATCCTGACCCAAAAGTTTCGGTCATCTACCCCCAGTCACGGAGTGGTACATTTTATCCAAACTTCCGGCCCACCTCTCCACGCACGAGCGCGCCGACTGCCGCCAGATAAACTGCGTCTGGCACGGCTGGAATTCCGCACGATGGAGGCCTTGGGGATCGTCCGCCCTTCAAGCAGCCCATGGGCATCCCCACTCCACATGGTCCCTAAGGCAAGCGGGGGCTGGCGACCTTGCGGGGATTACCGGCGGCTGAATGCCGCAACAACCGCGGATCGATAACCCGTACCCCACATCCAGGACTTCACCGCCCATTTGGCTGGGGCCGCAATATTTTCAAAAGTGGATCTGGTACGGAGTTATAACCAGATCCCGGTCCACCCGGATGATGTACCCAAGACGGCTATCATCACGCCATTCGGACTGTATGAGTTCACGCGGATGCCGTTCGGCCTCAAGAACGCCGCGCAGGCTTTTCAACACCTGATGGACGGGGTTTGTCGCGACCTCGATTTCGTATTTGTGTACCTGGACGACATCCTGGTGGCCAGCCGCTCGCAGCAGGAGCACTGCGCCCACCTTCGGCAGCTCTGTCAGCGGCTCAGCGAACATGGTTTGGCCATCAACCTCAAAAAGTGCCGTTTTGGGGTGACCGAGATTGACTTCCTCGGCCACCGCGTGACTGCGCAAGGCGCGGTTCCCCTGCCTGACAGGGTCGACGCCATCCGTCGGTTTCCCCGCCCACGCACGGTGCGCGGCCTGCATGAGTTTGTCGGTATGGTGGCGATTTACCACCGTTTCGTTCCATCCGCGGCCCACATCATGCGGCCTCTGTATCAACCCCTGGCGGGTGGGCAGAACAAAGCCGTTGAATGGACCCACGAGGCAGTGGCTGCATTTGGCGGCGCGAAGGAAGCCCTGGCTCGGGCCGTACTACTGGTGCACCCACGGGAAGATGCCCCGACTGCTCTCACGGTGGACACCTCGGAGTCGGCGGTTGGTGCTGTGCTGGAGCAACTGACGGGCGGAGGTTGGCGGCTCCTGGCCTTCTTCAGCCGGCACCTCAATCGCGCGCAGACGAAATACAGCGCGTTCGATCGCTAGCTCCTGGCTCTGTACCTGGCAGTGCGCCACTTCCGCTACTTCCTGGAGGGCCGCCCGTTCACCGCCTACACGGACCACAAGCCGCTCACTTTCGCCCTGGCGAAGGTTTCCGACCCCTGGTCCGCACGACAGCAGCGGCAATTGGCCTACATTTCGGAGTATACAACATCTATCCGCTACATCGAGGGGAAAGAGAACCGGATGGCCGAAGCATTGTCCCGCCCCGCTATCAACGCCGTGTTCGAGGTGGCGCCCGGAATTGACTATTCTGCTCTGGCTGAGGCACAGCTCACGGACGATGAGGTGCCCGCCTACCGGACTGCCATCTCCGGCCTCCGCTTTGAGGATGTCCCTCTCGGTCCTGGGGGAGTGACAATTCTGTGCGATGTGTCGTCCGGTCAGCCGCGCCCCATCATCCCTGCCACCTGGCGCCGGAGGGTGTTCGAGGTGATCCACGGACTGGCTCACCCATCAATCCTGGCGACAACGGCACTAGTGGCCGCTCGTTTCATGTGGCACGGTCTGCGCAAGCAGGTTGGCCATTGGGCTCGCACCTGCATTCCGTGCCAGACGGCAAAAATCCAGCGCCATGTCCGTGCGCCTCTCCAGGAGTTTGGTCTACCTCACCGGCGATTCGACCATCTCCACGTAGACATTCTAGGGCCTCTCCCGCCGTCCCGGGGCATCACCCACATTCTTACAATGGTGGACCGCTTCACGCGGTGGCCGGAGGCCATTCCGCTGGCCGATACTTCAACGGCTACGTGTGCGCGTGCGTTGTCCGCGCACTCGATTGCTCGCTTCGGGGTGCCGGCGTACATCTCCTCAGACTGGGGGCCACAGTTCACCTCCGAGCTGTGATCAGCCATGGCTCGCTTGCTGGGGGTGCGGCTATACCACCCCGCGGCTTACCACCCGCAAGCTAACGGTCTGGTGGAGAGGTTCCACCGGCAGCTAAAGGCAGCACTGAAGGCACGACTCTCCGGCCTGGACTGGATGGACGAGTTGCCGTGGATCATGCTGGGCATCCGGACTGCTCCCAAAGAGGACTTGGCCTCATCATCGGCGGAGCTCGTGTACGGGTCGCCACTCACGGTGCCCGGGGAGTTCGTGCCGTCGGCGCCGGGGCAGCAGGGAACGCCCTCATCCACCCTAAAGCGCCTTCGCGAGCGAGTTGGCAGGTTCGCACCCGTCCCGACGTCCCGCCATGGGACATTTCGCCCACAAGTGCCATCAGCCCTCAGGGACTGCCCATACGTCTTCCTGCGCCGTGATGCCTACCGGACGCCACTCCAGAGGCCGTACGAGGGCCCGTTCCGGGTGCTGGAACACGGGCAGTCGACTTTTGTCCTGGACATGGGGGGGCCGGCCGGAGGCAGTGTCGATTCACCGTTTGAAGCCGGCACACCTGGACATTGACCGGTCGGTACTGGTTGCCCAACCTCGGCCTCGAGGGCGCCCCCCTTCACGGCTCCCTCCGCCTGTCACTCCACTTGTCCTCCCGCCGGTCCCTCGACCATTCCCTCGACCTGTCCCTCCACCTATGCCTCCGCAAGCCCCACGATCGGCTGACTTCCGCACGCGGGCCGGCCGGGTCGTGCGCCCGCTGGTGCGTTTCGTTCCTCTGGTTCTGGGGGGGGGGGGGTCCTGTGGCGGCGCCCAAGGGTCGTGCCATCATACTATCGAACCCCTCGGCACTGGAGTGGTTCAGTCCGGAGGCAGTCCTTAACCAGAGGGTTTAAAGGCAGGGGTTTGGGTGCTATCTTTCTCTCGTTTGGACCTCCCTACAACCGGGAGGAACATAATTAAAGGTGCCTCTCAAAACCCTGGACTTCGTGCTTCCTTTTGAGACCCACGCACTACAATATTATGAATATTGTGATAGACACTAAAAGCTGGTATAGCTCAGTTGGTCAGGCAGCATCTCTGGAGAAAACCAATAAGAAACGTTTTGGGTTGAACCACTTTTCAGACTGAAAGTATAGGTATGTGGGGTGGGGGCGAAATCGGGGCCGGCAACAGATGACCTCAGGAAGGGAATAGCCCGTAATGGCTGGGGAAGGTGTGATAACCAGAGGTATACAAGGATGCGGAATACAATGTCGTCCAAGTGAAACTAGGTAGGACATCTAGGATGGAGGAAGGGGGAGAGAAGGGAGCGTAGGGAATGAAGGAGTTGAAATTAGAGGAATTAATGTTCATGCCGCTGGGTTGTAAGCTGCCCAAACAAAATATGAGGTACAGTTCCTCCAAATTGCCTGTGGCATCACTCCAACGGCGACAGTGGAGGCAGCCCAGGACAGAAGGATCAGTATGGGAATGCGAAGAGGAGTTAATATGTTTGGCAACCAGGAGGTTGCGTTGGCCAAGACGGACGGAGTGTAAGCCTTCAGCAAAACAATCGCCGTCTATACTTGGATGGCGATTGTTTTGCTGAAGGCTTACACTCCGTCCGTCTTGGCCAACGCAATCTCCTGGTTGCCAAACATACTAGGAACACCGGATACAGTAGATGAGGTTGGAGGCGGTGCAAGGAAACTACTGCCTCTCCTGAAAGGACTGTCGTCGCAGGATGGAATTGAGAGAGGAGGCATAAGGTCAAGTGTTGTATCTCCTGAGGTTGCAGGGGAAAGTCCTTAAGGACGAGCTGGTTTAAGTGGGAAGGGATAAGTGCACCAGAGTTGCGAGGGAACGGTGTCGCAATAAAGCAGAAAGGGGTGGAGATAGGAAGATGTGACGAGGGAAAAATAGATCAGCCATGATTGAATGGCGTAGACTTGATGGGCTGAATGGCCCAATTCTGTTCCTATATCTAATGGTATAAAGGGTATAGGAGAAAACTTAAAGACATTATGAGAACAAAAATAGGCCATAAAATGATGTAGAATTCAGAAGAATTCTATTATTTCCTAAAATATATTAGAAGAGGTTAGCTAAGGAATGGTTAATCTGTGTGTTGAGCCAGGGGATAAGAGTCAGATCCAAGATGATTATCTAGGGAAGTGAAAGTTAATATTCTGTACTAACCCTGTATCAGGAACGAAGAAGTGCTAGAAATATCAAATTAGGGTGGAAATTCTCCTGAGTTGGTTCAGATCTATCCCAGGATATAAGGGAGCAAATTGCTTGCTCTTTGACAGAAACTTTTACATCTTCATAACCACACTGGAAAGGGCAGACAGAGAGATACTGGGCTAGATCAGGCAGATGGGATTAACATAGATCTGCATCACTATCAGTGTAGATGATGTGGGCCAAAAAGGACCAATTTCTTGTCTATGTTGCTATGATTCTTACATAGATAATAGTTAATAAACAAAACAAAATATACACTTAATCTTCATCAGAAGAAAACTTTACCTGTGGTGGCAGGCTACCCTTAAATTTATTTCTGGTAAATGGCCAAATTTAAATCCTCTGGTGGTCCAACTGTGGGATCAATTTGTCAACAAAACCTTAATTTTCTTTAAATGTGCAGCTTGTGTCTTCTACGAAATTTAACTGAGTAGGGATTCTTGGTGAGTAGCCATTAATAAGAATATTTAACATTGGTCAGTTTCGTTTTGGAAATAAATGCACCATATATTTTGCCCAATATGTTTTAAACAGCTGTTCCTTTCATTTTATAATAACAATGGATGAAACCACTCAGTGGCCTCAGTCAAAATAAAATTAATCTTGATTCTCAAGAAATGATTTCTCACTCACCTTGAAGGCAATAAGCAGCTAGTTCTAGTCCGATTTCATAAGGGCATTTCAATCTGCAAAACAGTAATTCATAGTGAGTTAAATCTCATTACATGGTTCCACATTTGTTCAAAGACCAACCACACTGAAAAATAAAAATAAAATTAATCTTGATTCTCAAGAAATTCTCAAGGGTTTTTTCAATCAGCAGACCCAAGTGAAAATATAAGTAGCCATGCTAAGAAATTGACCAATATAATTTAATAGAGTTGAATGCATTTAGATCTTTTGATAGACTTGTTCTTGCAACAACAACAAGAAAAGGATTATTGCAAACAAAATACACAAGAATTATTTACTTAAATAGATTCTATTTTTGGAACGAACCATGCAAGGCTCTAAGTGAAAACCATGGTGGTCTGACATCAACTTACTTGCCAGAGAGAATATCTTGTCTAAGTTGTAGCACAAAGAGATATCTGAAAAACAGTACACTACAGTTACATTTGAGTCATTTAGAGTCAGTTAGAGTCATTTCTCCAATATCTTTCATTGTTTTTCTGCTCTAAAATGTTTTCAATTAATTCAATTCCAAAAAAGTAAATGTATACAGCATTATATACGCAAAGCATTTAGCATATGCTAAATATATATTACCTATGTGTAATACTTCAAGTTGAGACCATGTTAATTCGCATATAATAATAGAAGTGTGAAACGTGGCAAGAAACCGCTGGAAGCACACACAAGTCTGACGTTACTTACTTACCTGCTGTGCATTTCCAGTAATTTATATCATTATTGCAGATTATTATATCAGTCACTGTTTTAGAATATAATGGATACAATGCCGTAATTACAAGGCAGAATCTAACCAGGGAGTTCAGATGATGGAATACATTGTAATAACAAAGCTCAAGCTATGTATAACCTTTCTGCACACAACCCAACTTAAGCTTTCAAAGAGAAAACACTGATCTTTAAGAGATCACTTAAATTTTTTTCGACTATAGCTTTGTCCAGTCTTATTACAAGTTAAATAAATTTATAGATGAATAATGGTGGGTTCCATATTGATGTACGTGTACAGAAATCAGCTGATTATCCTTATAACTATAAAACTCTGATCTTGTATGTGAATTTGTTTGAGTGTGATCACATCTTCTCGAAAAAACAACGCGCTAACGGTAAAAAATTTACATATTCCACTAGAGATTTATCCCGTGAAGTCAACAATCACATCTGAAAAATTCATGCTTTATTTCTCGAGTTATGAATCAAAATATTCACAAATCTGAAATGACTTTGAAAAAAAACCCCGGCTCTTTCGCTGATGTTCTTTCGCTGATGACGTCACAATGGATCTGCTTCGCGCGGCCTGCGCTGTGTTCCACGCGCTGCGAGTGACGCCTGCAGCCACCAGCCCCCTCATGTGGAAACGCACATGTTCCTAAATATGTAATTCGCATTAGTATTCTCCAAAGGAAACGACATGGATAGCAATGAGATCATGAAGGCGTATTTTGATGTCCGAGGGCATATCAACATTAGGAAGGATTGCTGGATAAACCATTTAAATCGGTACGTCCCCAGGGCCTGATTGAATTTATCCCAGGACACAGAGGCATGGATGGGAAGAATTGCTGGAATCATGACAGTGATCCTTGCATCCCCTTCAGCCGCAAGCATAGTCCCAGAAGATTGGAAAATAGCAATGTTGTTCATTTGTTTAAAAACAATGGGGACAAACGTATATTTCAATTCAATTCAATTCAACTTTAATGTCATTGCACAAATACTGAGTATGGGTACAACGAAATGCAGTTTTGCGTCAGTCCGTAGTAGTGCAATATAGAAATTTAAAAAAAAAGAGGATACAGAATAATAAAAATACAGAATAATTAAACAATGGGGACGGAGGGACCGGAGGAATCTATCGGCGGGACTCCGAGTTCAGCAATGCGACGGTATGATTGTAGAAGCTGTTCCTCATCCTACTGGTACGAGACCTGAGGCTCCTGTACCGCCTCCCTGATGGGAGGAGGGCAAACAGTCCATGGTTGGGGTGGGAGGGGTCTTTAATGATCTTCCCAGCCCGTTTCAGACACCGTTTTCGGTGGAGGGCATCCATGGCAGGGAGCGGGGCACCGATGATGTGCTGCGCGGTTTTCACCACCCGTTGTAGTGCCTTCCTGTCCGCAACAGTGCAGCTGCTGTACCATACCGTGAAGCAGGCGGTCAGGATGCTCTCGATGGTACACCGGTAGAAGTTGGTCAGGATCTGGGGGGACAGGTGGGCTTTCTTGAGCCTCCTCAGGAAGTAAAGGCGCTGCTGTGCCTTTTTGATCAGCTTGGAGGTGTTGAGGGACCAGGACAAATCCTCCGAGATGTGTACCCCGAGGAATTTGTAGCTGGAGACGCGCTCCACCTCAGTCCCGTTTATATGGATGGGGGTATGTCTGCCCCCTCTGACCTTCCTGAAGTCGACAATCAGTTCCTTCGTCTTCTTGGAGTTGAGGACGAGGTTATTATTGGCACACCAGGTTGTCAGGTGCTGGAACTCCTCTCTGTAGGCTGACTCATCGTTGTCACTGATCAGTCCTACCACCGTGGTGTCGTCAGCAAACTTAATGATGGCGTTGGATCCGTACTTAGGGATGCAGTCGTGGGTGAAGAGTGAGTAGAGGAGAGGGCTGAGCACACAGCCCTGTGGCACGCCGGTGTTCAGTGTTATAGTGGTGGAGGTGAGGTTGTTGACCCTAACAGACTGTGGTCTGTTGGTGAGGAAATCCAGTGTCCAGTTGCAGAGGGAGGTGGAGATGCCAAGCCCGCTGAGTTTGGTGATCAAGCTGGCGGGGATGACAGTGTTGAAAGCGGAGCTGAAATCAATGAACAGCAACCTGATGTAGGAGTTGTTGTTGTCCAGGTGGGTCAGGGCAGAGTGTAGGGCCGCCGATATGGCGTCCTCTGTAGACCTGTTGGCCCGGTAGGCAAACTGATGGGGGTCCAGTGTGGGGGGGAGGCTGGCTTTGAGGTGAGCCAAGATCAGCCGCTCAAAGCACTCAGCAATGACAGGGGTGAGTGCCACTGGGCGGAAATCGTTGAGGCTCCCTGTGGCTGACTGTTTGGGCACTGGCACGATGGTTGATGTCTTGAGGCAAGTGGGGACAACACCCTGGGCCAGTGAGAGATTGAAAATGTCGGTAAAGACTGGGGATAGTTGTCCAGCACATGCCCTAAGCACCCGGCCAGGGATGCCATCGGGGCCGGCAGCTTTGCGCTCATTCACCTTGCTCAGTGCATCTTGTACAGCAGAGGTGGAGAGACTGAGGGGTTGTTCATTTGGGGGTGGAGCAACTTTGATGGCTGGGGTTTTGTTATCTCGGTCAAAGCGAGCATAGAAATGGTTTAGCTCGTCAGGAAGGGTGGCGTTGTCTGGGGGAGGGGTGTTAACTTTCTGGTAATCGGCAAGGGATTTGATTCCTTGCCACATGCGCCTGGGGTCAGAGTTGTTTTGGAAGTGCTCCTCAATCCGCCGTTTGTGATTGAGTTTGGCATTCCTAATTCCCATTTTCAGATTGGCCCTGGATGAGCTGTATCCCTCAGCGTCGCCAGATCTGAAAGCGGCATCGCGAGCCTTCAGTAGGAGTCTGACCTCCCTGCTCATCCACGGCTTCTGGTTAGGGAAGGTCTTTATTTCTTTGTGGGTAGTGACATTATCGGTGCAGAATTTTATATAGTCCATAACTGTTGAGGTGTATGAGTTGATGTCCACTTGTGAATTGAAGGTGGACTGGGTAGCAAACAGACTCCAGTCTGTCTGCTGAAACTGCTGCTGTAAAACAGAGACAGCCCCCTCAGGCCAGACCTTCACTGTCCTCATGGTAGGTTTCACACGTCTGATCAGAGGTGTGTATTTGGGGAGCAGGAACAGAGAGAGGTGGTCAGACTGACCAAGGTGGGGGAGGGGGAGGGCTTTGTAGGCTTCAGTAATATTAGTGTAAACTAAGTCCAGAATATTGTTTCCTCTGGTTGGGCAGGAAACATGCTGATGGAACCTGGGGAGTACAGTTTTAAGGTCGGAGTGGTTGAAATCACCCGCAACAATAAATGCCCCCTCTGGGTGAGCAGATAGATGTTTGCTGATAGCAGCTTGCAGCTCTTCCATTGCTAGCCTGGCATTAGCGTCCGGGGGTACATAGACTGCGGTGATAACAGTCGATGTGAATTCTCTGGGCAAATAGAAGGGCCTGCACTTTAACATCAGGTATTCCAGGTCAGCAGAGCAGTGACTACCAATCCTAACGACGTCCGTGCACCATGTGTTATTCACATAGATGCACAGTCCGCCGCCCTTGGTCTTACCGGAGTCCTCCGCTGTTCTGTCGGCCCTGAAGACAGTGCGCCCCTCCAGCTCGATGGCGTTGTCCGGGATGTTGCCGTTGAGCCATGTTTCAGTAAAGACCATGGCGTTGCAGTCAGCGATCCGTCTGTGTGTGGTGATCCGCAGCCTTAGTTCATCGATTTTACTCACCAGGGATTGGACATTCGCGAGGAAAATGCTGGGCAGAGCTGGCTGATGAGGATTTAATTTCAGCCTAGCTAGATGTCCTCCCCGCTTCCCACGTCTTTGTTTGCGGTCCCTGCGCCGCCTCCGGGCACTTCCTGTCGGGGAAGCTGGCCCGCTAGAGCACGGTGTCTTGGCGATCTCCAGCAGCAGTTGAAAGTCGCTTCTGGGGCTCGTTACGCAGAGACGGCCGAGCTCTAATAGCTCCTGACGGCCGTATAGAGTCTTCGCTCGGGTGCTCCGGGCGAAAACTAAGGTAATGATTAACAGAAAAATAACTAAATTACAAAAACTACGGAGACGCAGAGCCTCGCGTTGTGCACGCAACGCCATCTTGATCATTTCATCCTAAAATTCTGTAAAGTAAGAGAGTCAATAGAAATGAATTAATGGCAGATAAATAGATTTAAGATAATCTAATTGAATGATGGAACAATCAAAAGGAGCCGAATGATCAACTTTAGTTTGAATTGCGGGCGAGAGCCCTTAACACGTTTCAAGAGATCAATCAAAACAGATATGTTACGTGATAGCAGGCTTTGCAATTCATAATGCCAGATGGAGAAAGGCACGTCCAAAAGATTAATAGGTACTGAGGCAAAATATCTTCAATGGATCCAAAATTTATAAGTTTTGATCATATTATGTTGGTTTGGTGGTCTTGTGGCTCTAACTTGGTGTATTCTGTTGTAATTTAGGGTCGTGTGTTCAGTTTTGGTCACATTGCAAAAGGAATGATGCTGTTAAGCTGGAAAGCTTGCAGAGAAGATTTCGGATGATGCTGCGAAGGCCTGACCTATATGGAGGGGTCGAGCAAGCTAGGACATTATTCATTAAAGCATGGATGCTAAGGGGTAATCTAATAGAGGTGCAGAAAATCATGAGGTGAATAGATAGGGTGTCTTTTACCCAGAGTAGGTGAATCAAGAACCTGAGGATATTGGTTTAGGATGAGAGGGAAAAATTTAATAGGAACATGAGGGGCAATTATTTGGAATGGGTATATGGAACGAGCTCTCAGAGGAGGTAGGTACTATAACAACAATTAAAATACATTTGGATAGATATGTGGATAGGAAAGGTTTAAAGGTGATATATGCCAAAAGCAGGCAGACGGAACTAGCACAGATTGGGAATTGGTCGGTTAAACAAGTTGAGCCAAAGGGCCTGTTTCCATGCTTTATGGCTCTTTGACCCTGGGTCTATAAGGGTTAATAATCTACCCGACTGTTCAAGTCCCCACTACAGTAGTTATTTAAATGAACTTATTAAATTGAATAATTCTTGAATTATGACCAGAAGACTGCTGAGTTATTTACATAAAGGCCCATGAATGATATTCAAAATCAGGAATTTGCTACTCATAATACAGTTTATTTGAGTGTCTGACCACAAAGACCCTTTAACTATATGGATGAGCAAGATTACCACGGTCAATCACATCCTGAAAACAATTATAACATTTAGAAAGGTGAAGCTTCCTGTTAGTCACACTTGGTTTCATTTCTACAACACATTCCTACCTTGTAAACTCTTCACGAAGGTTGTTTGGTTCAGAGGAGTAAAATTTTATTCTGAAGTATAAGCAGTAAGGAGGTCCAACTGGGAAAAGTAAATGTATAGATTACTTTCCATGTCAGATTACGATGGTTAAATTTTTGATTACTTACTATGTAAAACACATCAATATAATGCAGATTTCATTTTTAAAATCAAAAAAACTATTGCTGTGCTACTATAGATACTTACTTTTCATTTGTTTCTTGATGAGTTTTGTGTGGTCTAACCAGTGCTGTTTAAAGAAAAAGACAAGTTAGGATGAATATTATGAATGAATATCACAAACTTGTCAGTATAGATGCCGTTCTTCTTAGTAAATGACAATGCCTATTAGCAACGTATGACTGATATACTTAGAAACATAGAAACATAGAAAATAGGCGCAGGAGTAGACCATTCGGCCCTTTGAGCCTGCACCGCCATTCAATATGATCATGGCTGATCATCCAACTCAGTATCCTGTACCTGTACCTGCTTTCTCTCCATACCCCCTGATCCCTTTAGCCACAAGGGCCACATCTAACTCCCTCTTAAATATAGCCAATGAACTGGCCTCAACTACCTTCTGTGGCAGAGAATTCCAGAGATTCACCACTCTCTGTGTAAAAAATACTTTCCTCATCTCGGTAAATGTTTTTATTATGATATGTACTTGCTTCTAATAAAATTATTATACAATGCCTCAAAGCAAAACTCCAATGGTTCTTCCTTCTTTTAGAGATAAAAAAACATTCCTTTGCTAAGATTAGGGATCATAATCTATATCTATATTACTAAAAGTCTGATCTTGACCACTTCCTGTTGTTCTGTATATTGATTTTAGAAAAAACGCTGCCACTTACGGCTGTGATTTTTGGCCATCTTACTCAGAGTCCCCCTCCTCTGTGCAGGACAAGAGGATTTTCCCATCGACAAAAAGTAAAAGAGTTATTAGTGTTTAAAAAATGTTGAGATTCTCTCTCCTGAAGGCCACGCCCCTTCCGGAGGGACTATAAAACCCGTTGAGTGCCTCAGTCAGTCTCTGCAAGATGGGGAGCGTGAGGATCACGTCTCTCAGT
This sequence comes from Amblyraja radiata, assembly GCF_010909765.2. NCBI lineage: Eukaryota > Metazoa > Chordata > Chondrichthyes > Rajiformes > Rajidae > Amblyraja > Amblyraja radiata. The sequence goes on from NC_045957.1 coordinate 84,818,272, forward strand.
CTGAGCAGTGAATAACACTGAACACATGTCTACTAAACTCTGAGTGATTTTGCTGACTTGTCAGTGCCCTTAATGTGGTTTGAAAATATAGTTTGGGAATGCTAAAACTGTGTTGCCTTTGGTTTGGAAATGCTAAAGCTGTGTTGTCTTTGGTTTGGAAATGTTAAAGCTGTGTTGCCTTTGGTTTGGAAATGCTAAAGCTGTGTTGCCTAATTAAAGTTGCCTTGTCTAATTAAAGTTGCATTGCCTTCTATATAATTAAAAGTCTAATCTTGACCACTTCCTGTTTGCACCTTATATTGAATTTAGAAAAAACGCTACCACGTACGGCTGTGATTTTTGACCATCTTACTCGGAGTCCCACTCCGCGCATCAGGTGCCGAGGATTTTTCCCATCGATAAAAAATAAAAGAATTATTAGTGTTTAAAAAATGTTAAGAGTCTCTCTCCTGTCAATCACACCATGAAGGCCACGCACCTTCAGGTGGGAGGGACTATAAAACCCAGAAGTGTGGGCATGGCTCAGTCTCTGCAAGAGGGAGGAGGGAGAGGTCACGACTCGCTGTCTTTAGTGGCCTTGCACCCTACTTGAAATGGTATGAAACTGCACTTGAATTTGGTGGCCTTGCACCCTGCTTGAAGTGGTAAGAAACTGCACTTGAATTTGGTGGCCTTGCACCCTGCTTGAAATGGAATTTCAAGGAATAGCCGTGAATCAACTGCCAGCCCACCAGCTGTGAGTGAGCTACCAGCACAACAGGCTTGAGTGACTGAGCTGCCAGCCCAAGAATCCATTCGGCCCACAATGTCCATACTAGCCCTCTGGAAACCAGTCCCTTAGCCTAAAACACCCATACTAGCGCTGGGTGGAGAGGTAGAATATTGCGTTCGGGGACCAGCCCTCCCGTGTGATGCTGGGACCCAACGGGTCCCTCTTAGTCTAGTCTGTAATAAAAATGATGGAATATTCAGCAGATCCGTTTTTAAGAATGGTTGCCTAACTGAAATGTTAAGTTTCTCTTTCAGTAGGTGCTGCCAGACCTGATTAATATTTCCAGCATTCTGTTTTTATTGTACATTTGCAGCATCTGCTTTTCTTTTCTTTTTATAACATTTCTTGTTGCACTGATAGTCTGAGAATGAACTCAGAGAGCAGATTTCCCAAAGAAAGAACCACATGGCTTGTGTTCGCAGGGATAAATAACTTTGTGAAATAACGCTTCAACTGTATTTTAATATATGAATTACATAATGATTTTGAAAAGGACAAATGTATTAAGGAAATTTATTTGAAATTACGAGACCTGTGTTTGTCTAGCAGACATTCCTTCTCTCCAGTCCTGCTGAGCTACTCCAGCATTTTGTGTCATCTTCGGTTTAAATCAGCATCTGCAGTTCCTTCCTACACAGCCAGTCCCGAAACCTTGTTTTCTGTAAATCTTGTTAATACAGTCTGCCCTACATACTAAATAACACAATTTGGAATAACCATATAACAATTACAGCACGGAAACAGGCCATCTCGACCCTTCTAGTCCGTGCCGAACACGTATTCTCCCCTAGTCCCATATACCTGCGCTCAGACCATAACCCTCCATTCCTTTCCCGTCCATATAACTATCCAATTTATTTTAAATGATAAAAACGAACCTGCCTCCACCACCTTCACTGGAAGCTCATTCCACACAGCCACCACTCTCTGAGTAAAGAAGTTCCCCCTCATGTTACCCCTAAACTTCTGTCCCTTAATTCTCAAGTCATGTCCCCTTGTTTGAATCTTCCCTACTCTCAGTGGGAAAAGCTTATCCATGTCAACTCTGTCTATCCCTCTCATCATTTTAAAGACCTCTATCAAGTCCCCCCTTAACCTTCTGCGCTCCAAAGAATAAAGCCCTAACTTGTTCAACCTTTCTCTGTAACTTAGTTGCTGAAACCCAGGCAACATTCTAGTAAATCTCCTCTGTACTCTCTCTATTTTGTTGACATCCTTCCTATAATTAGACGACCAAAATTGTACCCCATACTCCAGAATTGGCCTCACCAATGCCTTGTACAATTTTAACATTAGATCCCAACTTCTATACTCAATGCTCTGATTTATAAAGGCCAGCACACCAAAAGCTTTCTTTACCACCCTATCTACATGAGATTCCACTTTCAGGGAACTGTGCACAGTTATTCCCAGATCCATATTCAGGATTATTAGTTGCTTCAATTAATTTCAAATTCACTTCAGTAAACTGGCATCAATATTTTATTTCCTGATCTCGAAGGAGAAGATAAAATCTTTGAGGGCTCCGAACTTTCAGCCACCAAGATTCAGAAGGTCAAATTTCAGAAGGTCAATCCGCTGAATCCTATGATGCGTTGTTGATGAATCAAATAGCTTGCAAAGTATCTTAGGGACTTTAAATGCTGCATTTGTGGCCAGATTATTCTGAGTTCTTTCACGTCTGCTGCATTGACATCGATGACATTTGCCAGTGCAGCTATATATTGTTTTCAAAATTATAGACCTGTGGCAAGAATTTGTTAGAGCAATCTGTTGCCAATGTAATAAATAATTATAAATGGTCACATTATTGGACCCTATGCAATTCATCCAATTATTGCCCCCTTTTCTGTAGGTTACTAATTCTTCTCCAACCTATCCATCCAGTTCTCTCTTGAAGGCCACAATGGAAATTCACTTACAATACATTTGCAGGTACAGGTGCACAACCTTTTATCCGAAAGCCTTGGGACCAGACACTTTTCGTAATTCAGAATTTGTCGGTCTTCGGAATGGAATTTTTTTAGCGTAGATTTTAATGGCTGGCTCAGTGGTAGAGTGCTCGGCTCATATCCGCAAGGTCGCGAGTTTGCGCCTTGATCCTGGCAGTTACTCGATCGCGAGTTTGAGTCTTCAATGTCGTTTTTTCTTGCAGAATAAATGTTTGTATGAAATACAGTGTAGGAGAAGTGTACTGACTGTGTGGGCAGAACTTTGGAAGTGATTGCCCACCAGTCTAAAAAGTCGCTGTGTCTCCCTGTCCCTGGGATAGCAGAGGGCGATCAAACAGCACAATACCCCCCTCCCCCTCCAACTCCAGAGGAATCCGCTCCCCGATGGGCCGCTACCAAAGATCATAGAGGAGCTCCTCTATGATCTTTGGCCGCTACAGCGACAAGTGGCAGTTCGCCCACAGCCCGAGCTGCGCCCCCTCATCCGCCACCCCAAGAACAAGACGTACCTTGCACACCATCAGCTTCTGCCCCTACGTGTTCCTCTGGAGTTGGAGCGGGGCTGGGCTGGAGTTGCTGCTGGCTGTGGGTCTCTGGGATCTCCGTGCTTGCAGTGGGCCTGGGGGTCGGTGGGCGGCGGTGGGAGCTGTGGACCTACGGACCTACCTCCGTGGAGCTAGCCAGCTTCGGAGCGTGGAGAGTTGCGGGGGCGAGCTGCTGCGACCCGACTCCGGTGGATGGTGACACGGGGAGCTCGCGGGTCTCCGGTGGGAGACTGCTTTGCGGGGCACCGGCAGCGGTGACTTCTCCCGCCCGAATTACGGGGTTGAGAGCAAACATCATAGAGGTTGAGAATGACCTGGAGGGGGGGCTTACAACGCCCGGCGCGGCTGTAAATTGCCGCGGACTTGCTAGCGCCCGCCGGGGGCTCCAACATCAAGACCGGGGCAGGGCCCTACATCTCCCGGCGTGGCTTTGCGTGGCCGCTCCCCGATGGGCCCCTACGACGCCCCGAGCTGCGCCCCGTCATCCGCAACCCAGGTTCCTCTGTAGTTGGAGTGGGGCTGGGCTGGGCTGCTGTTGGCTGTGGGTCTCTGGGATCTCCGTGCTTGCGGTGGGCCTGGTGGTCGGTGTCCCGTTGGTCCTGACGTCTCCGGTGACTGGCACTGCCCTGCTGCAATCACCGACGTGAAGACAGTGCAAAGCCCCCGCGCCGGTGCAATGGGCGGGGAGCTGGAGAGGGGAGGGAAGGGGTCACACACATGGCCGGGAAGCAGAGGGGTGTAGGTGGGGTGATACTGAAGCGAGCGACAATCTGCTGCTGCCTGCCCCGCTGAGTTAAAAAGTTCCCACGCAAGACTCACGAAACACTGTATATCGTGAGTCTACCGTGGGAACTTTTTAATTCAGCGGGCAGGCAGCAGCATATTGTCAATTATTAACCCTCCCGCGCAATATACCCTCATCTTCTCTTTTATGAATGGGGATTTAGTTCCCCTTTCTTCGAGGACCGACCGGAGGTTCCGCTGTCACCTCTGCGGGCCGCCCTCGGTGAACGTTTTCAAGGACCTTTCTTCAAGGACCGAAAAAATGGCCGCTATTCGGAGGTTTTCGTTATTTGGATCTTCGGATAAAAGGTTGTGCACCTGTAGTACATTCTGGAATCCAACCACATGTTATGTAAAGAGTATATTTTCCCCCTATATTACTCTTTATTCCCTACCTCTATTTCATTCCAGTTGAGGGCTGACCAGTGTTTTATAAAGATTTAGCGTAACTTTCATGCTTTGGTACCCCCTGCCTCTATTGAGAGCCCTAGATTGTGTCCTTCTTATTAACTGCTTTCTCAACCAGCCATGTCACTTTTAATTATTAATAAACACACCTCTGTTCCTGAACAATGTTTCATTCTTGATTGCCTTTCCTCATTCTTCCTACCAAAATGAATCACCTTACATTTCTCCACATTAAATTTCATTTGCCACATGTCTGTCCATTCCATCAACTTAATTTTATCATGTGATCCATAATTATACTCTTGCTTGTTCACGTTTTGTATCATCTGCAAACTTCATGCCCCAAATGCATACAATCAATGAATTGGTTAGCCAGCTATTTGAACAATTCATCAGAATATTCCAATTTGCAAATGGTGACTATTTTCTACTGCATGTGTGACAAACTCACCCGCTGAGTTTCTCCAGCATTTTTATCTACCTTCGATTTTTCCAGCATCTGCAGTTCCTTCTTAAGCATAATGTACATGAAAATTTGTGTTTGGTTAAAGACAAATGATTTCCTCCAGTGCGAGAAATGATTCGGACAGAATTGTTACTTATTTCCCCAGATAGGAGCCTAGCTGCAGGTACCTTCACATATCAACAAATTGCTCCATCATCTTCAGTTTTCCTGCCAATTTAAATTCCATCTGCCTTGTTTCCATAATCTCTTCTGAGACTCGTCTTCCCATCCTTTCATGCCCTCTGGCCTTTTGTTTTATCTTTCAGACCATATTCTGATAAAGCCATAAGAGGCAGAATCAACTCAGTCTGCACATCACAATGTCTAACGTTTACTGTATGGTTTTCAATAATGTCACACTTCATTGCTCAAACAGAGGGGACTTCCAAGTCCCAATTAAACAAACACAAGTACTTTATCCCGAAACACGAGGAGAAAGGGATGGGAAACGGACTACAGTTGCAATTGAAGCTTTAGAGAAAAAACGTAATGGTTGAACTGACTAATATAATAGCTGTTACTGCCATCCAATCACCCTAATGCCAAGCTTTTGAAACATGGTTACATCATGTACCATATGTGAATTTGATTTTCAAGTTGTATACTGGATTGTTCATAAGGACACAGATTACTTGACTGCAATGATTCCCAAGTTTCAATATACAACTCAATCTTAATAGACACAGAATGTGAAATAGAAAAATCTCAAACAGATGACTTGGCCACAAAGGGAGGTCTCAAGTAAGGTAAAAAATATCAAAACTGTTGATCTAAAATTTCAGGGCTCAGCAATTGAGAGCACAACTGTTAATCAGCGGTTAAAAATCAGAAGAGAGGAGGAAATTGAACTTTAACAAGTTATCAACAGTTGATGTGTTATTATACTGTGTGAATGATAGAAAAGGTAGATGCTTTTGTTTTGCACGGAAAGAGGCCCTTCGGCCAACGTCCATGCCAGTCAAGATGCCCCAACTAAGCTGGTCCCACTTGTCAGCGCCTGGGCTAAACCTTTTGAATCCATTTATCTGTCCAAACTTTTTTTTTAATGGTGCTATTGTACCTGCTGCAAATGGTGCTATTGTACCTGCCTCAATGGCCTTCATGCTATAAACCCATCACTCTCTGTATGGAAAAAGTTGCTGCTTTGGGTCCTATTAAATCTGTCTCCCTTTACCTTAAACCTATGCCCCTCGGTTCTTGATCCCCTAATCTGTGAATAAAACTACATTCACCCTATATATTCTCCTCATGCTTTTATACACTTACCTTGAACTGTATCTTATCACAAACTGATAGACGCACCAATCTTATCACAAACTGTATCTTATCACAAACTGATAGAAACCAATGAAAATCAACTCTGCCACAGTAAACCAAGTGACACCACTGCTCCAGAGAAAATATCCCTTTCATTCTCAATATAGGAAAGCAACCCGACTAATAATCTTTCATCCTACAATTTTTGCATCATACTGCTGTTTTGTATTTGTCATTGTATTTATACATTTTAATTATTGCTCATTCATTGATCTGCATGTGAACTCTGCATAGTGTTAGACCCTGGTTATATGACAATTAACTCATCTGAATCTTTCACCAGTGACGTCACTATCATACTATCTATCAAAGCAAAGTAAAAACACCTTCAAGGTTAACAATGCACCTTGTTTCTGTGGACAAAGCCATTGTTTAAATCTCATTGTATGCGTGATGACAATAAAAGACCAGGCCATAATCTCACATAAAATTTCGGATTTTATCACTTCCGGCTGTCTGCCCTCCACAGCCTCCAACCTTATCATTCCTCGCACAGCCCATGTTTACCGTCTCCCCAAAATCCATAAACAGAGCTGCCCTTGCAGACCCAGTGTTTCTGCCTGCTCTTGTCCCACTGAGATCGTTTCCAAGTACCTCGACTCCATCCTATCCCCCCCTGGTCCAAATTGTGAGCAATTTTGAACACCATATCTGATGAAGGATGCGCTAGCCCTGGAGAGGGTCCAGAGGAGGTTTATGAGAATGATCCCAGGAGTGAGCGGGTTAACATATGATAATGAGTGTTGGACTCACTAGGCCTGAACTCGCTGGAGTTTAGAAGAATGAGGGGACGACCTCATTGAAACATACCGAATAGTGAAAGGCTTGGAAAGAGTGGACGTGGAGAGGATATTTCCACTAGTGGCAGAGCCAAGGACAAGAGGCCATAGCCTCAGAATTAAAGGCTGTACCTTTAGAAAGGAGACGAGGAGGAATTTCTCTAATCGGAGGGTGGTGATTCTGTGAAATGTTTTGCCACAGAAGGCTGTGGAGGCTAAATCAATGGATATTTTTAAGGCAGAGATAGAAAAGAATCTTGATTAGTACAGGGTTATGGGGAGAAGGCAGGAGAATGGGCTTGGTAGGGAGAAGTAGATCAGCCATGAATGAATGGCGGAGTAGACTTGATGGGCAAAATGGCCTAACTCTGCTCCTCGCTTATGGTCCTCCCGACCCAAGTCAAAGACACCTCACATGCCCTCTGTCTCTTCTATGACTTCCGTCTTCCAGGCCCCCACTCCCTCAACTGCACCTCGTATTTTTATTGGGCAGCTTACAACACAATGGCATGAATATTGATTTCTCTAACTTCAAGTAACCCTTACTTTACCTCTCTCCGTCTCTCCCCATCCTAGTTCTACGACTCGTTCTACTGTCGTCCTGATTAAATATTACTAATTGTATGCTGCGTGGTCACCTTTCCCTCTTTATCACCATCTGCTTTCATCTGTTATTTTCACACCTTATGCTTCCATATCTCTAGACTCCCTCTTCCCTGACTGTCTGAAGAAGGGTCTCAACCCGAAACGTTACCCATTCCTTCTTTCCAGAGATGCTGTCTGCCCTGCTGAGTAACCAGCATTTTGTGTCTCTCTTCGGTGTAAACCAGCATCAGCAGTTCCTTCCTATACAATAACTAAATTGTGACTCAAATTCCCACTCTCTTTCACACACCATACACAGACGCACACAAACTCACATGCCCTTTCTCTTCTGTGTGAACACATCTCTATTTTCACTGCATTGCCATTTTGCAGAGAAGTGATCAAAGCTTTCAGTTACCGGTCACTAATTCTCCATTCCTACTGATCTCTATTTGTTCTTCTACACTGTTCAAGCCCAATGGCAACTTGAAGAACTGTCATAGCATAATGCAGACCAGGGGCCCAATATTGAAATGTAACTAGTATAGTTACTATACTATGGACAATAGGTGCAGGAGCAGGCCATTTGGCCCTTCGAGCCAGCACTGCCATCCAATGTGATCATGGCTGATCACCTCCAATCAGTACCCCGTTCCTGCCTTCTCCCCATATCCCCTGACTCCACTATCTTTAAGACCCCTATCTAGCTCTCTCTTGAAAGTATCCAGAGAACTGGCCTCCAACACCCACTGAATATCCTTCCTCAAATTAGGAGACCAAAACTGCACACAATACTTCAGGTGTGGTCCTGTACTAGGGCCTTGTACAACTGCAGAATGACCTTTTTAAGAGCCCTATCTCGCTCTCTCTTGAAAGCATCCAGAGAACCTGCCTCCACCGCCCTCTGAGGCAGAGAATTCCACAGACTCACCACGCTCTGTGAGAAAAAGTGTTTCCTCGTCTCCGTTGTAAATGGCTTACTCCTTATTCTTAAACTGTGGCCCCTGGTTCTCGACCTTCCCAACATCGGGAATATGTTTCCTACCTCTAGTGTGTCCAAGCCCTTAACAAGCTTATATATTTCAATGAGATACCCTCTCATCCTTCTAAACTCCAGAGTGTACAAGCCCAGCTGTTCCATTCCTCGTTATAAAGGGGGGGGGGGGGGGAAGAGGGAGGGGGAGAGGGGGAGAGGGGGAGAGGGAGAGAGGGAGAGAGGGAGAGAGGGAGAGAGGGAGAGAGGGAGAGAGGGAGAGAGGGAGAGAGAGAGAGAGAGAGAGAGAGAGAGAGAGAGAGAGAGAGAGCTAGCTAGCTAGCTGAAATCCTGCCTTTGCTGTAGTGCGCATGTGCAGCGCTAGTTTATTGGCAGGTTTTTCAAATATGGATTGTCATTATCTGAAGAGTATCTTAGGAAACAAAGAGAGAAGAATGGAGTTCGTGTACCAATAATGTGGTAAGTACATTTCTTAGTGCTATGTTTTTAAATACAGTATTTCCCGGGGTGGAGGGAGAGTTCCTTTCACAGCATTTTGGGGAGTCTGGCCCAGGGTAAAGTTGCGGGGAGGGCAGGAGCGTTGTGAAGGAGGGGATCTGGATCATGCCAGTAACCCACTTGCGCAAATCCTTAAATTCCGACAGCGTGATTGAGGTTACTCAGCTATGGGAATTTAAGGATTTAAGAAGTCGGCGAGCGGCAGGTGAGAGGTGTTCAGACGGAGAACACTGCCAAAGGTGAGCGGGCCGGCAGAAGGCGCTGAAGTGGCGGCCAGTTCTGCTGTCGGGTCCCGGCAGCCACTCGCAGCTACCCGAGCTGCTTCTATCTCCGGCTACAATGCGGTGGCGCCCGGAGCGCCGCAGAGGCGGTGAGTGAGTTCTGGCATTATCCCCGACCCCCTCCTTCTCAACATTCCTGCCCTCCCTGCAACTTTACCCCTGGCACAGACTCTCCACACGCTGTGAAAGGAACTCTCCCCCCAATTGGTCCCTTGAACAAGTGTTGTCATTCAATAAGATGACAACTGATTCAACTTTTCCCTGTGCTCCCGTTTTTCCCACCATCTTTCCACCTGCCATCACCCTTCACCCCCCACCCATTCAGTAATTCAGAATAAAGGAGACTTGGAAACCTTGGGCAAATTGAATTGTTACTGTCTTTATTTTTATTTTTTATTTTTACGGAGAGAACAATCTGCGCATGCCCGTTTTAATTGTTTTTTTAAAAAGCCGACTGACTGCCGACCCTGAGTAATTAATCACGGCACGTGCCTGAGGACAACATAGGATAAATATTTTTTTCCTGCTCCCTACCCATACCCACCCAACCCCTCAAGCATGCTTCTACTCTACCTCAGCCTGTTGCCATTATATGTTTCCTCACTGACATGTGCCATGAATCAAACAGCGACCTGGTTTTTTGGAGTGGAAATATCACCATTATCGTACGTCAGGCTTTTAAATGGAAGTCAGAAACCCCTTTCTCCGAGGCTACTCCACCAGTCCAGACCGTCCCTAGTCAGAGCTGGTAGCCTGCAAGTCACGTTTGTATACCAGATAAAAGGAAAAGAGGCCGATTATAGTTAGTTTCATGTGTACATAATGTGGGGTTTTTTAAGCTGTTAGCTTTGCTGAGTTTTGGGCTGGTATATTTTGCATCTTTTCTCACATATTTGACAAAGAAACGTAAGAATTACAGATTTAATTGTTCAAACCAGTCCAATTTAAATTCTACCTTACTGACTTTCTGAATCCAATACCAAGCATCAAAAAAATGCTTTTGTCATCACCTGGGGCAAATAAATAAAAACTAAAACTTTAGTCCTTCAATATAAACAGAAGATAACTTACTAAAACTTGTAACGCATCCATGAACTGCAGGCTGAAGTATTCTATCTCCACAAGATCCAAATGGTAAACAATCTGGTCGAAGAGATCTTGACCGTTTGCATTTTTCTAAAAATAAAAAGCATATGAACATTGAGTTATTGTTTTAAAGATTAAATTACATGAAAAAATAACTAAAACAATCAAGGCAATATCTCCAAGTTTGCGGATGACACTAAGCTGGGGGGCAGTGTTAGCTGTGAGGAGGATGCTAGGAGACTGCAAGGTGACTTGGATAGGCTGGGTGAGTGGGCAAATGTTTGGCAGATGCAGTATAATGTGGATAAATGTGAGGTTATCCATTTTGGTGGCAAAAACAGGAAAGCAGACTATTATCTAAATGGTGGCCGACTAGGAAAAGGGGAGTGCAGCGAGACCTGGGTGTCATGGTACACCAGTCATTGAAAGTAGGCATGCAGGTGCAGCAGGCAGTGAAGAAAGCGAATGGTATGTTAGCTTTCATAGCAAAAGGATTTGAGTATAGGAGCAGGGAGGTTCTACTGCAGTTGTACAGGGTCTTGGTGAGACCGCACCTGGAGTATTGCGTACAGTTTTGGTCTCCAAATCTGAGGAAGGACATTATTGCCATAGAGGGAGTGCAGAGAAGGTTCACCAGACTGATTCCTGGGATGTCAGGACTGTCTTATGAAGAAAGACTGGATAGACTTGGTTTATACTCTCTAGAATTTAGGAGATTGAGAGGGGATCTTATAGAAACTTACAAAATTCTTAAGGGGTTGGACAGGCTAGATGCAGGAAGATTGCTCCCGATGTTGGGGAAGTCCAGGACAAGGGGTCACAGCTTAAGGATAAGGGGGAAATCCTTTAAAACTGAGATGAGAATAACTTTTTTCACACAGAGAGTGGTGAATCTCTGGAACTCTCTGCCACAGAGGGTAGTCGAGGCCAGTTCATTGGCTATATTTAAGAGGGAGTTAGATGTGGCCCTTGTGGCTAAGGGGATCAGAGGGTATGGAGAGAAGGCAGGTACGGGATACTGAGTTGGATGATCAGCCATGATCATATTGAATGGCGGTGCAGGCTCGAAGGGCCGAATGGCCTACTCATGCACCTAATTTCTATGTTTCTATGTAATCCTTATTAAAACCGGATATGATGCACTGACAACAAAGAGGAATTAAGAAATATACCGTTATATACTTTATTGTAATTTACTACGTAGCTTTTGCATAGAAATGCTAAGCTCCCACCTTCCAGCATCTGCAGTTTGCCTGTAAGTTCTATTGCATGCTTACAAGTAGGAAAATTATTCCACCACCTTCTTGCTACACCCAGGAAGCAATTATGACGCAATTTTATTATTGATATTAGTTTATTACTGTTACGTGTAACGAGATACAATAAAAATCTTTGTTTGCGTGCTATCCAGTCAAATCATACAAAACAAGCCAAACACAAATACAACAGATAGGGTAAAGAGAAAAATACCAGAGAGGGGGAGGCTGGTTTATGTGATGGACTGGGTGTATCCAGAACATTGGATGAGCAGTTGCCAAACAAAGTTGGCAATGCATCCCAACAGGACTATAGTGCAGATAGACACAAAAAGCTGGAGTCACTCAGTGGGACAGACAGCATTTCTGCAGAGGAATGGGTGACATTTCATATCGAGAGCCTTCTTCCGACTCATTTACTCCAGCTTTTTGTGTCTATCTTCGGTTGAAACCAGCATCTCCGATTGTTCCCTCCTACACAGAACTATAGTGCATCTGTACAAGTTGGGAAGAGTCATTGGAGGTGTGCTTTCTTAACTGCAGATTCAATCAAGTTGGTCCAGGACAAATTGTTGGTGATATTTGCACATGAGATGACAGACCCTGAAGCTCACGACCATTTTCATTTCAGCACCATTGATGTTGACTGGGGTGTGTACACTACCTCATTTTCTGAAGTCAATAACTAGTTTCTTTGTCTTGCTGACATTGAGGAAGAGGTGGTTGTTTTGACACTGTGTTACTAAGCTCTTTATCTTCCTGTGCTCCAGCTCGTCATTGTTCATGATCCAGCCCACTTCAGTGGTATCATCTATAAACTTGTGAATGGAGTTAGAGCAGCATTTTGCAGAACAGTGACCGTATTAGGTAGCATATAAAGGGACTGATAAGGCAAACATGTGGGGCAGTGGTGTTGAGCATTGAAGGGTCCCGACCCGAAACGTCACCTATCTATTCGCTCCTCAGATGCTGCCTGATCCACTGAGCTCCGCCAGTATTTTGTATTTTGCTCAGGATTCCAGCATCTGTAGTTTCTTGCGTCTTCCCTTCCCTTATCTCCTTAAGTCCTCATTGTTTTCTTCCCCGAGCTGTACGGTCCCAATATATCAAGAAAGAACATTGGTGCCTTCAATTTGTCCCTTTTTTTTCATTTTCATAATAAACATACTGCAGTCATCTCCTAAATGATCTTTCAGATCATTACGATGGTGTTTATAAGAAAGCATCCTTATGGACCTGTCCCACTTAGGCGATTTTTCATGGCGACTACCGTCGACTGTCAAGTTGCTGGCAGTCACCTGAAAAACCGGCGACTGGAATGGCAACTGTCAGAGTGGAACACACACACACATCGCTTCCTTCACCAGCCCGTTATGCAGGCGGGGGACAGGGCAAGCGGGGGGAGCGCTAAGTGAAATTCACACGGTGCAAAGCCAATGTGATACAGACACACACCGCGATGAACAGGAAGGTTGGCGCTGTAATTAAGACGGTGAAATCACAGTGCACGGGAAGGGTCACACGTCCTTTAAAAGAGATGGGGAAGAGGGGGAAGAAGGGGGCATAAGGAGTGGAGACAACATTTAAGAAGCCAGAGATACATAGCTGTGAAGCTCGGCGGACATTAACATTACCGGTCGGTTATCCTTGGTTCTGAAAACTACTGCTTTAGTTTTTTTTCCCCCACTGAGCCAAAGAAATTCACCGGTCAGCACCGGCTACAACCTACGAAAACCTTCGACCTTCTGGAAACCCACTAGGACGTCCTGGCGACCCACCCACGGCACGAGAATTCTTGCTACTCTCCATGGCGGCTTCATTCTGGTCGCCGCTAATTTTTCAACATGTGACTAGTTCCCAGAATGCAGGAACTCCTCATGACCATGAAGGCGACTACCCAGCAACCATCCTGCGAACATGTGGCGACCATGTGGGGACCGCTGAGTCTCCCGCAGTCGCCTAAAAAGTCGCCTATGTGGGACAGGCCCATAACAACACTAGAAAACAACCTATTCTCAACCTTATACACAGTACTCAGTGTGTAAATGCAAAGGAGCATTAAAATATTTTAACTTGTTGAGAAGTAATCTTAGGTAAGCATTAAAAATAAAGTTAAATAGAAAGCATAAAACTGGGCAATATATATCAGATGCACTGAAATCGGATGCTCCAATCTAACCTAGTTAGTTTCATATCCTGTTTAAAGAATGCTCTATTCAAAAGCCATGTTCCTTACCATTAGAAGTATACTTGCTATTAAAATTGCATACGCTTATCATTAATGCTTTTAACAAAAGAATTATAGGTGAAAAATTAGATAGTAATTCATTTGTCTTATCATAATAATTAGAAACCAAATAATTAACAAATTACATCAAAGTAAGCAACACATTTAGTCATCTGAGACGTCATTTTGTACAATGTAAGCTGCCTCTAATTATACTCCAATTAGAAGACAAAACTATATAGTGTCTTATTAAACCAAAAGTAAACCATGGATGCAAGAATTACAAAATAATAACAGGAAAAGTCAGAAATACTCAGCAGATCAAGCAGTACAGGTGCACAACCTTTTATCCGAAATTCCAAATAACGAAAAGCTCCGAATAGCGGACATTTTTTCAGTCCTTGAAGAAAGGTCCTTGAAGACGTTCACCGAGGGCGGCCCGCAGAGGTGACAGCGGAACCTCCGGTCGGTCCTCGAAGAAAGGGGAACTAAATCCCCATTCATAAAAGAGAAGGTGAGGGTATATTGCGCGGGAGGGTTAATAATTGACAATCTGCTGCTGCCTGCCCGCTGAGTTAAGTAGTTCCCACGGTAGACTCACGATACACAGTGTATCGTGAGTCTTGCGTGGGAACTTTTTAACTCAGCGGGCAGGCAGCAGCAGATTGTCGCTCCCTTCAGTTTCACCCCACCTACACCCCTCTGCTTCCCGGCCATGTGTGTGACCCCTTCCCTCCCCTCTCCAGCTCCCCGCCCATTGCACAGGCGCGGGGGCTTTGCACTGTCTTCACGTCGGCGATGCCAGCAGGTCAGTGCCAGTCACCGGAGACGTCAGGACCAACGGGACACCGACCCCCAGGCCCACTGCAAGCACGGAGATCCCAGAGACCCACAGCCAGCAGCAGCCCAACCCCGTTCCAACTCCAGAGGAACACGCTCCCCGTAGGGACAGAAGCTGATGGTGTGCAAGGTACGTCTTGTTCTTGGGGTTGCGGATGAGGGGGCGCTGCTCGGGCTGTGACGTCTCCGGCCACCCCCCTGTACAGGAGCTGAGACTGGGAACTGTACCGCCCTTGCAGGTGAGCAGGAGAGTGGGGTTGTTTGCAGTTGCAGAGGGAGGGGGCAAGGGCGGTACAGTTCCCAGTCTCAGCTCCTGTCCCGGGGGGTGGCCGGAGACGTCAGGACCAACGGGACACCGACTGCAAGCACGGAGATCCCAGAGACTCACAGCCAGCAGCAACTCTAGCCCAGCCCCGCTCCAACTCCAGAGGAACCCGGGTTGCGGATGAGGGGGCGCAGCTCGGGCTGTGGGCGAACTGCCACTTGTCGCTGTAGCGGCCCATCGGGGAGCGGGTTCCTGTTGGTCCTGACGTCTCCGGCCACCCCCCTGGACAGGAGCTGAGAGACGTCAGGACCACCAGAAGCCGCTCCCCGATGGGCCGCTACGGCGACAAGTGGCAGTTCGCCCACAGCCCGAGCTGCGCCCCCTCATCGGGACACCGACCCCCAGGCCCACTGCAAGCACGGAGATCCCAGATCAGCAACTCCAGCCCAGCCCCGCTCCAACTCCAGAGGAACACGCAGTAGGGGCAGAAGCTGATGGTGTGCAAGGTACGTCTTGTTCTTGGGGTGGCGCAGCTCGGGCTGTGGGCGAACTGCCACTTGTCGCCGTAGCGGCCCATCGGGGAGCTGATTCCTCTGGAGTTGGAGGGACAGGGAGACACAGCGGCTTTTGAGAATGGTGGGCAATCACTTCCAAAGTTCTGCCCACAGTCAGTACACCTCTCCTACACTTGTCTCCCGCACTAAGATCATCTCGCAGAGAATGATCCCAGCCTAACCCTCTCTATTCTCTCCTATTCTGCAAGAAAAAACTACATTGAAGACTCAAACTCGCGATCGAGTAACTGCCGGGATCGAGGCGCAAACTCGCGACCTTGCGGATATGAGCCGAGCACTCTACCACTGAGCCAGCCGTTAAAATCTACGCTAAAAATCTTCCATTCCAAAAGCCGAAAAATTCCGAATTACGAAAAGTGTCTGGTCCCAAGGCTTTCGGATAAAAGGTTGTGCACCTGTATCTGCAAAACCAACAAAATCTCATGTTTCTGGTCAATTACCTCAAGATACAAGATAAGATACAAGAAGATACAAGATTTATTTGTCACATGTACCAATTGGTACAGTGAAATGTGTGGTCGCCATACAGCCATACGAATAATAAAGAGCACAGAACATGATGGACTTTAACACAGACATCCCCACACAGCGGGATCAAAGTTCCCACTGTGAGGGAAGGCTCCAAAATTCAGTCATCCTCCTCTGTTGTCCTCCCGTGGTCGGGGGGCTCCCGAACCTCCCGCTGTCGCCGCTATGGGAGGCCCGATGTTCAGGCCCGCTCGCCGGGGTGATGGAAGTCGGGACTGGAGGGCATCATCAGCGGCTTGGACATCCAAATCGGCCACCTCCTACCGGAGTTCGCGGTTCCCAAAGTCCACAGGCCGCGCTGGGCGGAGATTTACGCTGGCGGCCTTCGGCAAAGGGCCCCAGGACTCCGCGATGTTGAGGTCAGTGCCGCCCGCGCTGGAAGCTCTACGAACCACAGCTCGGATGTTGAAGCAGCGGGCCCAACACTCCGGAGCTTCAACAGGGATCCAGGTACGCAATCGGCCGCTCCGCGATGTATCCAGCGCTGCGCCGCCGCTGCTGAAGCTCTGATCCGGGTCCCCGGCAGGAAAGGCCGCTCCAATCCATGTGGTAGGCCGCGAGGAGGGGCGCGAGGACGCGACTCGGAGAATAGTCGCATCCTCGCCAGGAAGTGACTGGGAAACAGTTTCCCCCTTACCATACCCCCCTCCCCCACATAGAAAAGCTAAATAACTCTCCAACAGAAACTTTTAAAACTGATTAAAAATAAAAAAGACAGAAAAACAGACAGTCTGTAGGCAGAGGCTGCCATCAATGCAGTGCCCCTAGTATCAGAACACGAAAGAAAAATATTTTAAGATGCAGACAAAGAGGGAAGGTTAGGAGTAAAGTGAAGGCCAGAAAAAAAAAGACAATGGAAGCAATACATTGTACAGGTGCACAACCTTTTATCCGAAAGCCTTGGGACCAGACACATTTCGGATATCGGACATTTTCGGGTTTCGGAATGGAAGATTTTTAGCGTAGATTAGGTAGGTAGCGCTGGCGGCTTGGAAAGTCTGGAGCGGCTGCCTCCTCCCCGGAGACCGCGGAATCATTGCTTAAATGTTAGTCAGTTAGTTTGGAGGGATTTTATGTGGTGGGGGTGAAGGGGGGAACTTTAATTCTTAGTCCCCTGCCTGGTCAGAGAGGCGGGGAGCGGGCAATGCCTTTCCGGGTCCCCGTGCAGTACTGTGCCGCGGCACCCACATCACAGAGCTGGGGCTGCGGGTGTCCGGCCGCGCTGGATTTGGATTTGTAGCGCCGCGCAGCCAGGGGTAGAGTTCGCCGTGGTCGGAGCTACAACCGGCGCCGCCCGTGGCTGGACCACCGCAGCCCGGACTGCTGTGGGCCGCCGACTCCCAACATCGTGGAGACTGCGGTGGGCCGGCCACGGGCGGCGCCGGTTGTAGCTCCGACCACGGCGAACTCCACCCCTGGCTGCGTGGCGCTACAAATCCAAATCCAGCGCAGCCGGCTACAGCCCCAGCTCCACGATGTTGGGAGCCGCGGCACAGCGGTCCGGAGCTTACTGCACGGCGACCCGGTAAGGCATTCCCCGCTCCCCGCTTCTCCGACCAGGTAGGGGACTAAGAATTAAAGTTCCCCCCAAAAGCCCACCAAACTAACTGACTAACATTTAAGCAATGATTTACAATGATTCCTACCCTCCCGCGCAATATACACTCACCCAATATACTCTCACCTTCTCTTTTATGAATGGGGATTTAGTTCCCCTTTGTTGGAGGACCGACCGGAGGTTCCGCTGTCACCTCTGCGGGCCGCCCTCGGTGAACGTTTTCAAGGACCTTTCTTCAAGGACCGAAAAAATGTCCGCTATTCGGAGGTTTTCGTTATTTGGATCTTCGGATAAAAGGTTGTGCACCTGTAGTTGCAAGACATGCAGTAGGATCCAGTATGACCTTCGCATAATGAAAATAAATGTATGCGTATATTATTCTTACAGTCGCTGTACCTCTTCCACTGAAGTTTCAGGAATTAAAATACGCCACTCTTCTGAAATTCGCCCAATGTTACCTACGATTGAGCAAAAAACAAAAAAACAAAAAAAGTAGAGGTACTCACTCAGTGGACCAAGCAGTATCTATAAAGATTTCAGGTCAATGATTAAGGTTATGACCCTGCATCAGATTACAGCATCTGCGGTCTGTTGTGTCTCCATTTATCTAGAAAGGGTTGCAGAACACTGGAAGGGGTCTCATTTGTAACTGTGAGGCTCTGTATTGGTTAACTGAATGGGCAGGAATTTGCTGTTAACTAATGGCAATAATGGCAAGGCTGTGAGCATTTACCATTATTTCAGCAACCACCCATGCAGAGTTAAATGTGAAAATCATTAAGCTGCTGACAGGGTTGCTCCTCTGAACTCTGTGCTTTTCTGGTATTTTGCCAAGAGACTTGGCATTGAAAATACATGAAATGACATGAAGCAAGTTTGATGCAGACCAACTTTGCCAGAAATAAATTACAGCTTGTCTGTTCAAACTCAAGTAATTTTTTTAAACAGTATGACATGCATTAATTAATGCCAAACAACCTTTCTGGCACTGATAAATACAATTAACAAGTGCAATTCCTCAAGATTTTAATTAGCTTTGAATATTTAAAAAATATGTAAATACTTTGAATACAACTTTTGCATGACTCCTCTATTGTTCTCAATCATCTCTATTTAGATATCTAAACATATTTAGCATTTAATTAAATATTCTATTATTTCCCAGCTTGGCTGTTTAATGGTTCTTAACACAGTTATTCCAAGCTTCATGGCAAGTCTATGGTTAATTTAGGATCGCTGGAACTATAGATTGGTTTATGCATGAGAAGCAATCATAGTAGAATAGCATCACTAACCCCACCCTACTGTACGATTTATACTAACACCCACTTCCTACATTGGTCAGTCTTGAAAGTGGTCACGATGTTCTAACCTGCTGTACCGCTATAATATGAATACTGATTAAAGGTGATCTTGAACTTCAGATTGTATTCTTCGCATATTTACATGGTGTCAGAAGTGGGATACAAACCCACGCCACCACTCAGAGTAACCCACTGCGTCCATCTATCGGGTTTTATTTCTGTTTCTCAGTTTTGTTTCTTGCTTTACGATGGCTCAATCTTGCAGAAAGCCTGCACAGCTTATCTTCGATTCCGACTTTGGCGAGCGATGGCTGACATTTGAGATTGATTACCAACACTACATGAACATCTACCACCGAAATGAACCAGACGCTCCCTTCTACTTAACCTTGCGGGCCCCGAGGCCATGATGAGAGCTCCGACCTTTGAATACGTTCCTGAAATTCGTGACGCCAACGACCAGGTAGTTACCCCTGCAGAATCGATGAAAGATCCTAATGTTTTACTGCGTAAATTCAGTGAGATATGTGACCTGCCGTCGAACCGCATTTTAGAAAGCAGTAGGGGACACCCGTGGTGACCGACAGGGGGAGCATGCAGGAGAGGTATTATTGTGGTTAGTCATAGCCGCCGGTCATGGAAGGGTACGGGACATGCTGGAACTGGTGGTGGGCGCGGCAGCAGACGGCTGGAACTGTAGTGGTGGAGCGTAAGGACCAGCTGGTGGTGGACGTGGCACGTTCGTTTATAAACTTCCATGGGACATTCCCGTTTGGGTAGTGTTGTTGGCCTGGCTGAAGAACCACGATCTTACCTTGTGGACTATGATGGCACCCTATACCGTCGGAGCCGCCAACACTTGCTTGCTGTGAAGGAGCCACGTCCACCACCAGCTGGTCCTTACGCTCCACCACTATAGTTCCAGCCGTCTGCTGCCGTGCCCACCACCAGTTCCAGCATGTCCCGTACCCCACCACGACCGGCGGCTATGACTAACCACAATAATACCTCTCCTGCACGCTCCTCCTGTCGGTCACCACGGGTGTCCCCTGCTGCTTTCTCTCTTCCGGGTTCACCACCTCCCTTTAATCTTTCTGGCGAAGGGGGAGAGGGCTTGGTCCGTGCGCGTTCAGGCCGTATTAGTAGACCGCCTGATAGATATGGCAACTATGTTTAAATTCTTACGACATGCGTGCTTACCATACTCACTCTTTACGGGGAAGGATGTAGATTGGTTTATGCATGAGAACCAATCATAGTAGAATAACATCACTAACCCCACCCTACTGTACAATTTATACTAACACCCACTTCCTACACTGGTCAGTCTTGGAAGCGGTCACGATGTTCTAACAACTAACAACCTGCTGTACCGCTATAATATGAATACTGATTAAAGATGATCTTGAACTTCAGATTGTATTCTTTGGCTATTTACAGGAACGAGCTGAAATTCAACGAGCTGAAATTCCAATCCACAATTCAAAAGGTGTCTCATGTTCAAACTTTCAAGTAAAAGAGAAATCATAGCTACAAGCCATCTCCTGCATGCAAATAGAATTAGGTTAAAACATACAGTGATCATATAAATGATTTATACCAAGCCTGTATTCTGAATACAGAATTGTCTTCATGGAAGGAAGCAGGCTGTGGTGGAAAAGTGTTTTTTTGGACTGGAGGCCTGTGACAAGTGGTGTGAACCAGGGATCAGTGCTGGGCCCATTGCTGTATGTGGTTTATAGCAATGATTTGGATGAAAATGTGCAAGGCAACATTATTAAGTTTGCAGATGATACTGAAGTAGGTGGTATTGGAGACAGTGAAGATGATGGTCAACAATTACAACAGTGGGCTAAGGAATTACTAATGGAATTAATGCAGACAAGTGAGGGGTCGCATTTTGGGAAATCAAACCAGGGCAGGACTTTCACAGTGAATAGCATGGCCCTGTGAAGTGTTGGAGAGCAGGGAGCTCCATCAGTTAGGTACCTGAAAGTCACGTTACAGGTAGATAGGATGGTAAAGGTGGCTTTGACCTTCATCAGTTCGGGTATTGAGTATACAAGTTGGGATGTTATGTTATAGTTGTATAAAACATTGTTAAGGCCATATTTGGATTACCGTGTTCCGTTTTGGTCACTTGCTATAGGAAGGATGTCATTAAGCTGGAAAGAATACAGAGAATAGTTACTTGGATGTTGCCAAGACTGGAGGGGCGGAGCTATAGGGAGAGGTTGGGCAGGCTAGGTTTATACCTTGGAACATGAGAGGCTGAGCGGTGATCTTATAGAGGTGTATAACATTATGAAGGGAATAGATTCACAGAGTCCTTCACCCAGGATCAGAGGAGGGACATTAATGCTTTGTATAACATTTTGCAGGCAACCTTTCCCCATTTCAAAGTTGAATAAGGGATGTAGATTTATGGTCAGGAGCAAGGGATTTAGAGAGAAAATCTGTGGAGGGCCTTTATTGTCCAGAGAATAGCGGGCATCTGGAAGCAGAGTTGCTGACAGCATTTAAGTAGTGTCTAGATATGCACTTGACTTGCCCAGGCAGTGTAGGCTATGGGCCAAGCTCTGGAAGATTAATACAGATGGTTGCCCACTGGTCAGTATGGACGTGATGGACCAAGTGGCCTATCGCTATGCTGTAGAACTCTGACAATACCCATGGCAGCATTCTCACTGCAAGGTCTCTTTTGAAAAAAGACCCTTAAATAGCCTCAAACGGCACCACATTGCAAATAATTTGTGAGTAACACTTTCTCTTCCTCGGACTGCCTTTTTATTTGTTTATTCTAAAGAAGTTTAAGGCCTAGTTAAAAAAAAACAAATTCCAGATGTTGCTTAGGTCTTCTGATATCCAAAGGTTTTGCTAATATCACAGAAAATAACAACTGCCACAACTGGTGCAAAGGGACTGGGGGTTGCACGTGCAGGATTCCTAAAACGTTAATTTACAAGTCGACTCGGTGGTAAGGAAGGCAAATACAATGCTAGCATTTATTTTGAGAAGACTAAAATACAAATGCAGGGATGTGCTGCTGAGGCTTTATGAGGCACTCGTCAGACTGCATTTGGAGTATTGTATGCAATTTTGGATCCCATATCCGAGGAACTGTGTGCTGGCGTTGTAATGCGTCCAGAGAAAGTTTATGAGAATAATCCCAGGAATTATTAGGTTAACATATGATGAGTTTTTGACTGCACTGGGCCTGTACTCGCTGGAGTTCATGTACAAATGATGTGGTAAGTACATTTCTTGGTGGTATATGTTTTTAAATACCGTATTTCCCAGCAATGAAGACGCTATATTTTACCCAAAAATAGGCACAACAATTTACATGCGTCTCGGAAGCCGAAGTTAGAAGTTTGTTAGCCAAGAAAGATAGACTTGGCTATCCCTCAGCACAGCAACATCAAGAACGATGTTGTTGTACTGAGGGTACACCAAAAAACTGGAGAAACTCAGCGGGTGCAGCAGCATCTATGGAGCGAAGGAAATAGGCAAAGTTTCGGGCCGAAACCCTTCTTCAGACTGATCGGGGGTGGGGGGGGCCGAAGGCGGGGACAAGAAAGGAAAAAGGAGGAGCCTGAAGGCTGGGGGATGGGAGGAGACAGCAGGGGGACTGAGGAAGGGGAGGAGACAGCAAGGACTAACAAAATTGGGAGAATTCGATGTTCATGCCCCCAGGATGCAGACTCCCCAAGCGGAATATGAGGTGCTGTTCCTCCTATTTCCGGTGTTGCTCGCTGTGGCCATGGAGGAGACCCAGGACAGAGAGGTCGGAGACGGAGTGGGAGGGGGAGTTGAAGTGCTGAGCCACCGGGAGGTCAGCTTGGTTATTGCGGACCGAGCGGAGGTGTTCGGCGAAACGATCGCCCAACCTCCGCTTGGTCTCACCGATATAGATCTGCTGACATCTAGAGCAGCGGATGCAATAGATGAGGTTGGAGGAGATGCAGGTAAACCTCTGTCGCACCTGGAACGACTGCTTGGGTCCTTGAACGGAGTCGAGGGGGGAGGTAAAGGGACAAGTGTTACATTTCTTGCGGTTGCAAGGGAAAGTGCCCGGGGAGGGGGTGGTACGAGAGGGAAGGGAAGAATTGACAAGGGAGTTATGAAGGGAGCGGTCTTTGCGGAAGGCAGATATGGGGGGAGATGGGAAGATGTGGCGAGTGGTGGGGTCACGATGGAGGTGGCGAAACTGACGGAGGATTACTTGTTGTATGCGACGGCTGGTGGGGTGAAAGGTGAGGACTAGGGGGACTCTGCCCTTGTTGCGAGTGGGGGGGATGGGGAGAGAGAGCAGTGTTGCGGGGTAGGAAGAGACCCTGGTACGAGCCTCATCTATGGTGGAGGAGGGGAACCCCCGTTCCCTGAATAATGAGGACATTTCAGATGTCCTGGTGTGGAACGCCTCATCCGTGGAGCAGATGCGGCGTAGACGGAGGAATTGGGAGTAGGGGATGGAGTCCTTACAGGAAGCAGGGTGGGAAGAAGTGTAGTCCAGATAGCCATGGGAGTCAGTGGGTTTATAGTGGATGTCGGTCAGAAGTCTATCACCTGCAATGGAGATAGTGAGGTCAAGGAATGGTAGGGAAGTGTCAGAAATGGTCCAGGTGTATTTGAGTGCCGGATGGAAGTTAGTGGTGAAGTGGATGAAGTCAGTCAGTTGTGTGCGGGTGCAGGAGGTGGCGCCAAAGCAGTCGTCGATGTAGCGGAGGTAGAGGTCAGGGATGGGGCCCTGGTATGTATTGAACAAGGATTGCTCGACGTAACCGACAAATAGGCAGGCATAGCTGGGGCCCATGCGTGTGCCCATAGTTACGCCTTGTATTTGGAGGAAATGGGAGTCGTCGAACGTGAAGTTATTGAGGGTAAGGACCAGCTCCGCTAGGCGGAGGAGAGTGTCAGTGGCTGGGTATAGGTTGCTTCTCTGGTCGAGGAAGAACCGGAGGGCTTTGAGACCATCCTAGTGGGGGATGGAGGTGTAGAGTGACTGGACATCCATGGTGAAGATGAGGGGGTGAGGGCCTAGAGAATGGAATGCGCGGAGACGACGGAGAGTGTCTGAGGTGCCTTGAACATAGGTAGGGAGGGATTTAACCAAGGAGAATAGGATGGAGTCAAGGTATTTGGAAATGAGTTCAGTGGGGCACGAACAGGCAGAGACAATGTGTCTTCCGGGACAGTCAGGTTTGTGGATTTTGGGGAGAAGGTAAAATCGGGCCGTGCGGGGCTGGGGAACGATGAGGTTGGAGACTCGGTCGGGTAGGGCATTGGAGTTGATGAAGTCGGTGATGGTGCTGGAGATGGTGGCCTGGTGCTCGTCAGTGGGGTCATGGTCCAGGGGTAAGTAGGAGGAGGTGTCCGAGAGTTGGCGTGTGGCCTCAGCTTTGTAGAGATCGACACGCCAGACTACCACGGCACCTACCTTGTCGGCGAGTTTGATAACCCAATCTGAGTTGATGGCAGAACGTTCATGGGGGGAGAGATTGGAGTGAGACAGGGGAGTGGAGAAGTTGAGGCGGTTGATGTCGCGACGGCAGTTTTTGATGAGGAGTTCTAAAGCTGGAAGTTGGCCACGAGGGGGGTTCCACGAGGAGGGGGTGCGTTGGAGATGGGAAAAGGGGTCATCAGTGGGGGGCGAGGACTCCGTTCCATGGAAGTACGCTGTGAGGCGGAGGCCACGGTAGAAGAGCTCCAAGTCGTGGTGGGCGCGGAATTCATTGAGGTGGGGACGGAGGGGGACAAAGGTAAGACCTCTGTTGAGGACACACCGTTCGGTGTTGGAGAGGGGGAGGTCGGGGGGGGGGGATAGTGAACACCCGGCAGGGATGGGGGTTGGGGCCGGAGGAAGGCAGGTGGGTGGACTGGGGACGAGGCAATGTGTGGTGGGGAGGCGATGTGTGGTGGGGAGGTGGTGGGTGGTGGGTGGTGGGGGGGTTGGCGGGTGGTCAGAGGGTGGGGGGGGTGAGAGGGCTGTCGTGTGGGTGGGGAAGAGCAGGGGTCACATAGTTAGAGGGGGATGGGGAAGACTCAGTGGAACTGCCACTGAGGAACTCGTTGTACTGAGGGATAGCCAAGTCTATCCCTCATTGCTGGCAGCTGGTGGGAAGCGGCTGTAAAGGGACAGCGCCGCTGGGGAGGGGAGAATATCTCTTTCTAAAATCTGTAGTCTCTTCTGCCTCCATTTATTGCTTAACTACTCTATTCTGATGAAAGGTCACTGACTTGAAAAAGTTAATTTTACTTCATCCACAAAAGCTGATAGATCTGCTGAGGATTTCCAGCATCTTGTTTTTAATCACAAAGCACAATCTATGTATTCTACTGTAGTCAAGACGTGACTAGAATTGAAAATATTTACTGTGATAATTGATAACCCTAAAATTGTAAAGGGGATCAACAATTTATGAATATACAATTTAACAGATTTGAGATCCTTCCAAGATTCAGAGGGATCTGCATGTTCCAGTTAAAGACTCACAAAAGGCTTGTATGCATTTACAACAGAGTAATTGGGAAAGTAACAGAATGTTGTTTATTGTTAGGGAAGTGAATGCAAAACATTCAGCAGTCGCTGCAGAGAAGGTTAATTTCCCCCCATTTCCCTCCACATATGAAACGGGCCCTTTGGCCTAGCAAGTCTACGGTGACAATCTGCTAGTCACTTACACTGAAGGCCAAAAGGGACTTCTGCTCCAAACTGGAGGACGAGACAGATGTTCGGCAGCTGTGGCAGGGTCTGAATGCAATCACCTCCTACAAGGCAAAACCAGGAGGCAGCTCGAATGCCGGTGTAACATCACTCCCTGACGAGCTCAATGCGTTTTACGCACGCTTTGACAGGGAGAATACTGATGTGCCTTCCCGATCCCCCATTCGCTGTGATGGCATTTCAGTCTCAGTCACAGAGGCCGATGTCAGGAAATCCTTCAGAGGGGTGAACCCCCGAAAAGCACCTGGACCTGATGGTATACCCGGCCGTGTTCT
Organism: Amblyraja radiata; assembly: GCF_010909765.2. Taxonomy (NCBI): domain Eukaryota; kingdom Metazoa; phylum Chordata; class Chondrichthyes; order Rajiformes; family Rajidae; genus Amblyraja; species Amblyraja radiata. The sequence goes on from NC_045957.1 coordinate 84,844,332, forward strand.
AAAAACCTGTGCGGACCAACTGGCGGGAGTTTTTACGGACATTTTCAACCTCTCACTTCTGAGGTCTGAGGTCCCCACCTGCTTTAAAAGGGCATCAATTATACCGGTGCCCAAGAAGAGTAAGGTGACGTGCCTCAATGACTATCGACCAGTGGCACTAACGCCGGTGGTGATGAAGTGCTTTGAGAGGTTGATCATGGAGCAAATCAACTCCTACATCGACAAAAACCTGGACTCACTGCAGTTCGCATACCGCCACAACAGATCAACGGTGGATGCGATCTCGCTGGCCCTCCACTCCGCACTGGACCACTTGGACAACAAAAACTCATATGTCAGGCTGTTATTCATTGATTACAGCTCGGCATTTAACACAATCATCCCCTCCAAACTGGTTACCAAACTCGCAGAACTGGGTCTCTGCGCATCCCGCTGCAACTGGATCCTCGACTTCCTCGTCCACAGACCACAGTCTGTTCGTATTGGTGGAAATGTGTCAGCCTCAATAACAATCAGCATGGGAGCACCTCAAGGCTGCGTGCTCAGCCCCCTGCTGTACTCACTCTATACCCATGACTGCGTAGCGAACCACAGTGCGAACTCCATCATCAAGTTCGCTGATGACACCACTATTGTGGGGCGTATCACTGATGGGGATGAGTCAGAGTACAGAAGAGAGATCGAGCAACTGTCCATATGGTGCCAGCGCAATAACCTGGCCCTGAACACCAGCAAAACCAAGGAACTGATTGTGGACTTTGGAAGGAGTAGGAGGGGGACCCACAGCCCCATTTATATCAATGGTTGAAAGGGTCAAGAACTTCAAATTCCTGGGGGTGCACATCTCTGAAGATCTTTCCTGGTCCGAGAACACGAACGCAATTATCAAAAAAGCTCATCAGCGCCTCTACTTCCTGAGAAGATTACGGAGAGTCGGATTGTCAAGGAAGACTCTCTCTAACTTCTACAGGTGCACAGTCGAGAGCATACTGACCGGTTGCATCGTGGCTTGGTTCGGAAATTTGAGCGCCCTGGAGAGGAAAAGATTACAAAAAGTAGTAAACACTGCCCAGTCCATCATCGGCTCTGACCTTCCTTCCATCGAGGGGATTTATCGCAGTCGCTGCCTCAAAAAGGCTGGCAGTATCATCAAAGACCCACACCATCCTGGCCACACACTGATCTCCCTGCTACCTTCAGGTAGAAGGTACAGGAGCCTGAAGACTGCAACAACCAGGTTCAGGAATAGCTACTTCCCCTCAGCCATCAGGTTATTAAACCTGGCTCGGACAAAACTCTGATTATTAGCAACCACTTTCTGTTATTTGCACTACCAGTTTATTTATTCGTGTGTGTATATATTTATATCATGGTATATGGACACATTTATCTGTTTTGTAGTAAATGCCTACTATTTTCTGTGTGCTTAAGCAAAGCAAGAATTTCATTGTCCTATACAGGGACACATGACAATAAACTCACTTGAACTTGAACTTGAACATAGTTGTGTAACACAGCAGTTTCCGGCAGTAAAATACAGATATCACACGGAGCACGCTGCATCCCTCCCACATTCCAAAGATTAATAGGTTACTGCAAATTGCCTCTAGAATAGGTGGATGGTGAGCAGGAGGAGAGTTGATGGGATGTAGGGAAAACAAAAGAGATTGGTATAAATATGTGCAGGATGGTTGTCATGGACTCAGTGGGCCAAAAGGCTTCTTTCCATGCTATATGACTATGACTTGAGTGGCATTTGATAGCAAGAGAGTGAAAGGTTACCAAGGGTGTGCAGGAATGCAGAGATTTCAATGAGATCAGCCATAACCTTATAAAATTGTCGAGCAGGTTCAACAGGAATTCTGACAAACTACTTCTAATTTGTATAGTGTGATGCTCTATTTCCAACAGATTTTCCATTCTCTACAAGCAGCTCCCATTAACCACTTGGAAAGTGGAAGCAAGGCTTGAGGACGAGTACATTACCTACTTTACTGATTAATTATTAAACAACACAAATCCACAAAAAATGATTATTAACTTGCCAAAATTGATTTCAAAATCTTTATTTTTAATCTGGAAAAAAGAATTATACAGCACATAAACAAGTTACGCAGCCCACCTCATCCATACCAACCAAGCTGCCTAACCGGCCTAGTTTCATTTACCCATGCCAACCATGTATTCTTTCAAGCCTTTCCTTTCCATGTGCACAGTACTCTCCGTGTAGCATTAAATGTCATAATCAATCTCTACCACTTCCTCTGGCAGCTTGTTCCATGGATTCTGAGGTGAAAAAATGGCCCTCAGGTCCCTTTTAAATCTTAGGCCTTTCACCTTAAATCTGTGCCCGCTAGTTTCAGGATCCACTACTCTGGGGAGAAAATTGAATTATGCACCTTTTGTTACCAAATGTGCACAAATTGTGCCCTATTGATTTTAGAAACCTCCAGAAGATCACCCCCCAGCCTCCAACGCTCCAGAAAAAAGACCCAGGGCATCCAGCCTCTCCTTATAACCCAAGCCTTACAAACCAGGAAATCTCCTCCTAAAATCTTTGTTATGTCCTTTCCACTTTAATTACATCCTTCCTCGAGCAGGGTGACCAGAACTATACACAATGTACAGAATTGTCACAATGGCACAGTGGTAGAGTTGCTGCCTTACAGCGTCAGAGACCTGGGTTCGATCCCGGCTACGGGTGCTGTCTGTATGGAATTTGTACGCTATCCTTATGACTGTGTGGGTTTTCTCCAAATGTTCCGGTTTCCTCCCACAAAAAATGTTAAATCGTCCCTAGTATGCAGATAATGTTATTGTATGGGGTGATTGCAGGTTGGCTTGGATTCTGTTGGGCAAAGGGCCTGTTTCTGCACTGTATGTCTAAATTCTAAACTCTAACTTAATTCTTGGGATTGAGAAAAAGCTTTATGGGCTGTGCAATTTAATAACTGGCATTTCAGCAATTATCAAAAAGTTTCTCATCAAACATACTATAACGCAGCAATCTTTATGTAGATAAACAAAACATCAACTTTCTTTTCATTTAATTAGTTTGACCAACAGGTTATCAGCGATTTGATTTCCTTTCCTTGCTTCCTACAATTAAATACAACATTAACAATGCTCCACCAGACTGCTAAACACAACAGAGTGCATTCAGTGCTGCAATGAACTGGTGTTTTCACTGGAATTGACAAGCTGTTGTGACTTGCTTGTCTAGAGAAGGCACAAAATAAACCACCATGCATTCAACAAAGGATTTGGTTTCATTATCACGTTTTAATTCATTTTCAATTTTTCTTCTTATGTTCCGTCCTATTTTCAGACCAAGCTGGAATCGCAGACTAATTACACAGACACACATTGATTGTGGCAAGACTTGTGTTAAGTCTAACAGGTTGTGTTAAGTCAAACTGTTTTTTACACATAGTTCACTAAAATGTAGAATACATAAGCACAATCTTGGTGAAGTACAAGTGTATAGGAATAGTACACCAAACAGTATATAAGAGTCACCATGTTTTGGCACCATTGTTCATGATTCAAGGTCAAGTTGTAATAAATGTAGAGTTGGCCATATAGGTCTGTTAATCTGGCGGAGTTGCAGGATCAGCCTGGACGAGCATCAGTGGAACGTCGTCACCCACCCCAACGGCCTCGAGTGCATCATCCATGGTCACCATTTCCCACCCTGAGATTAAACAGCAGAAAGCAACTGCCCCAGATGTAGTTCCTGGTCCTGTCCTCAGAACCTGCAGGGACTACCCATCAGTATGCATAGTCACTTTTCACCTTTCCCTACTCCAATCCAAGCTTCTCACTCTGTGGTGTCTTCCATTAACCTTGAAAAGTAGAAGCAAGGTTTGAATATAAGCACTTACCTACGCTACTAATTGTGGCAGCTTGGAGGTAACCATTATCATCCTGGTGCAAATACAAGGTAACATGAACTTAATTAGCACTATTCAGCAGCTCTGATATCCGCTACCATGAAGTGCTTGAAGAGGCTGGTATGGGCAATATCACAGGTTTCTTTCTCTGCATTTTGCCTACTGCCACAATTGGTCCAAGGCAGACTCCATCTCGAGCAAAACAAAGCCCTGGAGAATCTCAGCTGGTCAGGCAGCATCTGTGAAGGGAATGGGCAGATGACGTTTCTGGTCAGATTACTACTTCTGACAGATTGAAGGGGGAGATAGATGGAAAAGAGAGTTGGGGGTGGGATAAAGGGGAGTGATTGTCAGATAAGTAGAGTCAGTGACAAAGGCTAGAGGTGAAAAGCAGCCAAAAAGGTGGCAGATAAGGAGGAATGCAATGTAAAGAGAAGGTGAGATGTGGGTAGGAAGGATATGGGTTGAAGGGGACAGGTGAAAGGGGTTGGAGACTCCATTTCCTTGGACTTGCACTCGTTGGAACATCCTGATGACAAGGACAGCTATTTCAGACTCTTATTTAATTTTTGCTTTTAACACCATAAATCTATTCAATATCATCTTTAATCTGAACCTAGGACTCAGCAGTCTCTCCACAACTGGATCTTTGACTTTCTATTCTATAGGCTGCAATCATTCAAGATAATTCTTAAAAAGCTGTCCCACAAGGCTGCAATCTCAGTACCTTATTATACATCTGATATATTGTGTGGCCCCATTATTTTCTAACTCCATTTACAAGGTTGCAGGTGGAGATGGAGTACAGTACACTGAGACAGAGCACAGTAACTAGGCATAAGCAGAATCGCTATAGTGCAATTGTATTCTACCTCACATCTTTTCGGAATAACATCAATAAAATATATCCCCGAGCAATTACTGTAACATTGATCAAAACATTTGCTTGTTAATTCCAAATTCAGTACCAAGGATCCAATCCCCTACTCCAGCATAAAGCCTGAACAATTGAGCATCCAACCATGAAGTCTATTGAATAACATTCTGGCAGAGCCTCTACAATCCCTGTCAAAACGCTGCTGCATGTCAGTTCTGACCAATGCAATGTCTCACCAATGTCCTATATAATTGATAATATTATCTCACAACTCCCTTGGCAATATTTAATATTGTTAAGTTTCCTTTTTAATTGCAATGCTCACATTCTAGCCTTTTGGGAATCATGCACAAGGGACATAAAGATCTCTCCACAACCCCACCCCCTATAAGGATTCTCATATCGTCTTTTCAACCTCTAAAGTTGTCTCATCAACGATTTAGCCAACATTTCTTTGGTTTCTTCATGCAAGTCATTTCGTTATAAATTATAACATTCAGAACATCACAAATTATAAATATCTGAGGCCCCAGCATTGATCCCAATGCCACAACAATCGAACACCTACTCTTTCCCGTTTACCAGTCAATCTTCCGTCGATGCTGGTTTTTCTTTCAGAAAAACATGGCGACTGCTTGACTTGCTTGAATCTTTCCAAGTGCCCTGCTACAATGTCTTTTGTAATAATTTCAAACATTTTCCATGTTACAGGTGTTAAAGTAACTGTAGTTTCTTGCTTTTTATTTCCCTCCCTTTTTGACTAAAGTTGCATTTGCTAAGGGAACAATGGAAAACCTAAACCAACTTTTAAACTATCTCAGTAGCAGCTACTTTTCGGACTTTTGCATAATGTCCATTGGCACCCAAAAGATTTTTCAGCTCCTGCCTCCAAAGATTTACTCAACGCTATTTTCCTAAGCATTGGTCTTTTGTCTGAATTGGCCCTTCCCTTTCAAATATGGAAATTTGGGATATTACTTATAATAGCAAAAACTGTTACAAAAACAATTTTAATCAACATCCCCTCACCTTTCATTATACATTCCAGACTTACTTTCTATAGGAACAATGCTCATTTTAAGAGTCAATGTAATATTTTAAAAACCTCATAATATCCATTGTTATATTTCTGGCTAGTTTTATCTTGCACGCTGCTACCTCACTTAACACTTAGGATATGTTACCATATGGTTAACGGAATCAGCACTAAAGAGTGTCATTCTTAAATTACATAAAATTATCATTACGAGTAGCACTGCTATGATGGGAAGCAAAGGAGAAGGAGACGCATCCTTATGCTGGATTCCCAAGAACATATTGCAGTTGATTTCTATGGGGAATGGGATTATGGCACTGAATATTTAATGATTATTAATACACAAGTGGTTGGCACCATTCCTTGAAAATGGAAAGGTTAAACTGGGTCATTCATTTTTATTTGATAAATGGACCCTTGGACCTCATAAGCAAATATGGATGAGTGGGCTGCACATTCAAGCAGGAAATGCGAAGAATGTGTAAACTGAGGACCAAATACGACCAAAATGATGGAACAAGTGACAACATTTGCACGGTTTTAAATAGAAATTCCGTGTATTAAAGTTTGGAAACAAAGTACATTTGAAAACAGATAATTAAAATAAAAACTTTCTCAATATGAAATATGATTTCAAGACAGAAGATCTGAAAATTTACTGTTGAAAGTCCAACAATATTTCCCTGATTAAAAGAATTAGCACTAAATACGTTCCCAACTAAACAGTTACAGACAGCACGAGGTGCAAATAAACAAATTGCTTAATGGACTACAGTAATGCCAACTATTTGTAGAACGTATGAAAACCATTTGTAGTAAACAAGTAATTAACAGTGAACCATACTAGAACCCGTGCTTGAAATCATAACAGTAAGGAAACGCCAAGCAATGTTATAGACCATTGTAGTGTATATTTCTGCTAGTTAGCTAATAGTCCACAGTTCCTCTTGAATATCAGGCTTTGAGTTGCCAGATTTGTACCATTGCGTTTGTCGTCCGACAAAATGAGCAAGGGGTTCTGATTTTCGTTCCCCACTGACAGTATGGTAATCACTTCTAACCATATTATCAGAAACAGATGCATCTGCGTAGCTAAATTGTCAAGGACAGGATCAGGTTTGATTTATTCTTCGTATTTGATTCATGTATTACTTACCACAGTTGGCAGTTATGTCCAATGAGACTTTGCCAATTGCATTAGTGATTGTGCTATCAAGGCTCTACTGGTGAAAGACATTGTGGTTTGCCAGATAGATTACATGTTTTGCCCTTTAAGCCCGTCCCACTTATGTGTCATGGCACGCTAATTATGCAACCTCATGGTTGCGTTGAGGCATGACGGTCCCGCGAAGGTCGCACGCGACTTCATGCTGGAGCGTGTGACGTCATTTGAAGAAGGACACAATATGCAGGAGTAACCGGCAGCATCTCTGGAGAGAAGCAATGGATGATGTTTCGGGTCGAGACTCTTCTTCAGTCTGAAAGAAGGGTCTTGACCTAAAACATCATCCATTGCTTCTCTCCAGAGCTGCTGCCGGTCCCACTGAGTTACTCCAGCATTTTGTGTCTATCACCAATCGTCTTGGCCCCGCTCTGGGAGTAGGAGCGGACCGGATCCGCAACGGCCGTGAGCCCCAGGCCGAGCTCGGCGATCGCTTGCCTGCTTCTGCTGCTGTTGGAGGTGAGACGTTGTGTCACGCCAGGGTCTTGGGCCTGTCCCACTTTGGCCGTCAGTTAGGCGACAGGCCGGTGGCGCGTGAAGAATTCGTTCGCTACATAATTTCGGAGCGCACTAAATTTCGATACCGCTCGCAACTCCATACACCTCAGCGCCTCTCAGTGGGACCGGCCCCGCGCGGCCACACGATGCCCGTGCGTCTCAACGCGAGGACGAGGTCGCGTAATTTGCGTGCCAAGGACACGTAAGTGGAACAGGGCCTTTAGCATTTCCTGTAAGTGCTGCTCAATGTGGAGGAGCACTGATTCGCTGGCTGAGCAATAATAGCACATGGTTATCAAGTCAATTCATGTGCACAAATATGGTGAAGCACAGGTACAATGAAAATCTTACTTACATTAACACAGGCACAGACGCAAATACACAATCAATTTTACATAAATTACACTGATTTTTAGTAAATATTGTACATAAAAGACACCAGTGCAAAACAAAAGCAATGGCAGTGATCATAGCATTTCATTGTTGAAGTAGGATTAGGGTTGTGCAGCTCAGTTCAAAACCTGTCGTTGTAGGAAAATAGCTGTTCCTGAACTTAGTGTGGAACCTCAGACCTCTTTACCGCCTGCCCGATGGTAGAAGCAAGGAAGAGGCATGGCCCAGATGCTGGGCATCCATTAAATAGATGTCACTTTCTTTAGCAGCAGTTCACGTAGTTGCTTTCGAGGGAGGGTGGCGTGAGATGGACTGGGCTGAGTCCAGCACTCTCTGCAGCTTGGAATTACCATACCAAGCCCTGAAGCAACCAGTAAAATACAAAGTATTTTCCACAGTAAAATACAAAGTGCTGGTGTAACTCTGCACATTATGCAGCATCTCTGGAGAACATGCTAAGGTGAAATTTTGAGTGGGGATCCTTCTTCAGACTGTGATGAGGGTGACGAAAGCTGGAAGAGATGGGGCAGGAGAAAGCCTGGAAAGTGATAAGTGGAAAAAGGGGGCGGGGTGAGAGGTAGATGGTTGCGCAAAGGCCAGAGATTAAAAAACAAAAGGTGTGAGACAAGTATAGAAGAGGTGTGAATCATTAAGCCAGAGGAAGGAATAAAGTTGATAGGAAGGGACAGCCAGCATCTGCCATTCCTTGTGTCTACGTTTCTAGACAACTGTCATAGGGCCAGTTCTGAGAAGGCTTAGTATGATGATTCCCGGGATGAAAATTATATCATTAATCTTTGGAAATTTATCCTCGAGAGATTTGGAGGCTTAGTTAATGACTATACTGTATTCATTACTGTATTGTCTCTGGTTACTTTGTCCCTTCCCACCCAAACCAACCCCTTCCCAGGTACTTTCCTCTTGTAATAGAAAAAAAATCACATGTGGTTAAAATGCACATTGTCAGATTAATAAAGGCCATTTTTATACCTTTTGGTTTTACCATGTAGAAATTACATAGTCCCCCCATTTCAGGGCACCATAATGTTTGGGACACAGCAATGTCATGTAAATGAAAGTAGTCATGTTTAGTATTTTGTTGCATATCCTTTGCATCTGCTTGAAGTCTGCGATTCATGGACATCACCAGTTGCTGGGTGTCTTCTCTGGTGATGCTCTGCCAGGCCTGTATTGCTGCCATCTTTAGCTTATGCTTGTTTTGGGGGCTAGTACCCTTCATTTTCTCTTCAGCTTATAAAAAGCATGCTCAATTGGGTTCAGATCGGACGATTGACATGGCCGCTCAAGAATTGACCATTTTATAGCTTTGAAAAACTCCTTTGTTGCTTTAGCAGTATGTTTGGGAACATTGTCTTGCTGTAGAATGAACCGCCGGCCAATGAGTTTTGAGGCATTTGTTTGAACTTGAGAGGATAAGATGTGTCAATACACTTCAGAATTCATTATGCTACTTCCATCAGCAGTTGCATCATCAATGAAGATAAGTGAGCCAGTACCTTCAGCAGCCATACATGCCCAGGCCATAACACCCCCACCACTGTGTTTCACAGATGAGGTGGTGTGCTTTGGATCTTGGGCAGTTCCTGCTCTCCTCCATACTTTGCTCTTGCCATCACTCTGATATAAGTTCATCTTCGTCTATCTATTTTTCCAGAACTGTGGTTGCTCTTTCAAGTACTTCTTGGCAAACTGTAACCTGGCCATCCTATTTTTACAGCTAACCAGTGGTTTGCATCTTGCAGTGTAGCCTCTATTTCTGTTCATGAAGTCTTTTGCGGACAGTGGTCATTGACAAATCCACACCTGACTCCTGAAGAGTGTTTCTGATCTGTCGGACAGGTTTTTGGAGATTTTTCTTTATTCTAAAGAGAATTCTTCTGTCATCAGCTGTGGAGGTCTTCCTTGGCCTGCCGTCCCTTTTTGATTAGTAAGCTCACCAGTGCTCACTTTCTTCTTAATGATGAAAAGGTTAAATGCTTTTTAATGTATAAAAGATACATGGTGGAATACTTGACTGTAGGTTCCAGCTTGTATTCCAATGGGAGAGAGACAAGCCCAGGCTTGTCTCGGGTTGATGTATATTGAGACAATGACCAGTGCAGTTGAAATGTTCAAGTGTTGCCATGCTTTATCGTACCAAAATGCAATACTTCATACTTGTCAGTTAAATCCCAATTGCCAAACCTCAGCAAACTTTAATAATAAGGATAGACACAAAATGCTGGAGTAACTCAGCGGGACAGGCAGCACCTCTGGAGAGAAGGAATGTGACATTTTGGATCGAGACCCTTCGTCAGACTTGGCTAACTTTCCCATTTCATTTAGATAATCTTTCTCACTGTACATTATGCAAACTCAGCATCATTAGTCACAGGCCTCCAATACAATAAACAACCATCCACTACTGCCCTCTATCTCTTAATAACAAACTAATTTTGTACCTTATTGGTTAGCTCACCCTGGATCCCATGTGATCTAACATTGCTGATCAACCTACAATGCAGGACCTTGTCAAATGCCACGATAAAGTCAATGGAAACATCCAAGACCCAGCCTAATCAATCCTCCTGTCACCTTTTCAAAAAATGTAATCGAATTTATGAGATGATTTATCACAAACAAAGCCTGATCTGTCCTTTTAATAATAATAATAATATATTTTATTGTCATTGCACGTCAGTGCAACGAGATTTAGTGTGCAGCTCCATGAAGTGTACAAGAAAGGTAAATAAATACAATACATAAATAAGCAAGCTGAATTGATTGACGTGACCATCTGAGGGAGACTGTCCAAAGGGGGTGGGTGGGGGGGCACTCATTAGGGCCGGTTCAGAGCCGCTATAGCTCTTGGGATAAAACTGTTCCTGAGTCTGGAGGTTCGGGCGTAGAAGGCCTTGTAACGTCTGCCAGAGGGAAGTAGTTGAAACAGACCGTGGCAGGGGTGTGATGAGTCCTTATGGATGCTGAGGGCCTTCCTGAGGCACCGCGTGTGGTAGATGCCCTCCAAGGCTGGTAGCTCTGTCCCGATGATCCGCTGCGCTCTGTTGACGACGCGCTGAAGAGCTCTCCTCTCCGCCTCCGTGCAGCTGAGATACCACACAGAGATGCCATATGTTAGTATGCTCTCTGTGGTGCAGCGGTAGAAAGTTGTCAGCAGCTGTTGGGGCAGACCAGTCTTTTTTAATGTCCTCAGGAAGAACAGTCGTTGATGTGCCTTCTTGACCAGCGCAGCGGTGTTTGTGGACCATGTGAGGTCTTCTGAAATGTGAGTGCCCAGAAACTTAAAGCTGGACACTCTCTCCACACTTTCCCCGTAAATGGAGATTGGGGCGTATTCTCCAGAATGGGACCTCCTGAAGTCAATAATCAGCTCCTTGGTCTTGGAGGTGTTTAGTGCCAAGTTGTTATTGGCGCACCAGTCCGCCAGGTTCTGCACCTCCGCTCTGTAGTTTGTTTCATCACCGTTGGTGATCAGCCCAATCACTGTTGTGTCGTCTGCAAACTTCACGATGGTGTTGGTGTCGAATGCAGGGACACAGTCGTGAGTGAAGAAGGAGTAGAGCATGGGGCTTAGTACACAGCCCTGTGGTGTGCCAGTGCTCAGGGTGATGGTGGAGGACAGGTGCGGGCCCAGTCTCACTGCCTGCGGTCGCTCCGTGAGAAAGTTCAGGATCCAAGCGCATATCGGTGAGCTGAGGCCTAGCTGGTGGAGTTTGGTGGTGAGCTTGGTGGGGATGACCGTATTGAATGCAGAGCTATAGAGCTTTTCTTTCCAAATAAAGGTAGATCCCATTTCCCTAAATTCTCTCCAATAACTTTCCCATCACTGAAGCTAGTCGCACCGAGCTGTAGTCCCTGGCTTATCCTTGCATCCCATAAATAAAGACACATTAACTCTCCTTAGCCTTCCAGTTCCTCACCCATGGCTAAGAATGATAATGTTAGTTGTGCACAATCCAAAGCAATATAGATCCAGGTCAATTGGCAGATGCAGTTCCAAACAGGAAGGTTCAAAGTTCTGGGGATTAGCAGGAAGAGCTATGAATATGGATTATATATTAAACTAACCCAACAGGGACCCATTGGGTCCCTTTCACACAGGAAGCATGGTCCCCCAAAGCAACCCGTTCCCCAACGCAATATACCACCATTCATCCGTTCCCATATATTCTAGCACTTCACCCATAGCCCCCAACTGTGCAGCTGCGTATCCCCCAGCACTGCCTCCCACTCCTCTTGCTTCAAGGACTTTAAAAAATAATGCAATTGCCCCCTCCCTCTCCTGTTCAGCTAAAAACTTGCTGGAAGGACTGAGTGTTCCTCTGAGCTGGATCCCAATAGCTGCTAAATTTTACTTAAACTTGAATTTCTAAAGTTAAAAATTATGAATAACGTAAAATATATCATCAATCTGAATGAAATTTGACACAAACCACCACAGGACCATGGTAAGGTGGTGCAATTTTTTTAGCGCTATCGTGTATCGTTTTGGCGTAATTTCAGGATCACATGGGGCCCGTTGGGTTGCTGGGGGTGGGGGCGGGGTGGGGGGCAGTCTGTGGCGTCACACATACACTAACCACCCCCCTTGATATTATATTAATATTATTAATTGGCTACTTTTACCCCATCCCCGCCCTATCCACTAACGCATAGCCCCCAACTCGCAGATATGTCCAGAGAGGGAGTGAGTGGGGGAGAGGGGGGTAGAGTGGGAGGGGAGGGGGGAGTGAGTGGGGGAGAGGGGGAGGGGAGAGGGGAGAAGAGGGGGAGGGAAAGAGGAGCAATAAAGATGCCAAAGAACCTTATTGGTTTGGTAGCCAAAACTTAGTTCAAAAGTTCACGAACAGGGAAGGTAGCAAATCAAGCACTTGGTTATTTAGCATGCTGTGCCCATTGTATTGGGACTCTTTGTAATTGGGTTGGGGGACTGTCAACAATACTTTAATGTAATCGATATGTGTGATTGGCTTGTAAGGGGCACCACCCCTATATGTAGTTCGGCCCCTCAGGGTTTGTGGACTTATCAAAGGTAGTCCCCACTAGGATCGTTGTCAATCTTCTGGAAGGGCGCTTGGGACTGCGTGAACTTTTGGTAGTGTTTGCTTGCAAGAGGCTGAAGGGCTTGGCAAGGTAGAGACAAGGATTTTAATGGTTTATCAAGCAGGCTCTGTGGACACAGCATGCTAAATAACCAAGTGCTTGATTTGCTACCAAACCAATAAGATGCAACGAGACCTGGGTGTCATGGTACACCAGTCATTGAAAGTAGGCATGCAGGTGCAGCAGGCAGTGAAGAAAGCGAATGGTATGTTAGCATTCATAGCAAAAGGATTTGAGTATAGGAGCAGGGAGGTTCTACTGCAGTTGTACAGAGTCTTGGTGAGACCACACCTGGAGTATTGCGTACAGTTTTGGTCTCCTAATCTGAGGAAAGACATTCTTGCCACAGAGGAAGTACAGAGAAGGTTCACCAGACTGATTCCTGGGATACAAGGACTTTCATATGAAGAAAGACTGGATAGACTCGGCTTGTACTCGCTAGAATTTAGAAGATTGAGGGGGGATCTTATAGAAACTTACAAAATTCTTAAGGGGTTGGACAGGCTAGATGCAGGAAGATTGTTCCCGATGTTGGGGAAGTCCAGAACAAGGGGGTCACAGTTTAAGGATAAGGGGGAAGTCTTTTATGACCGAGATGAGAAATATTTTTTTTCACACAGAGAGTGGTGAATCTGTGGAATTCTCTGCCACAGAAAGCAGTTGAGGCCAGTTCATTAGCTATATTTAAGAGGGAGTTAGATGTGGCCCTTGTGGCTAAAGGGATCAGGGTTTATGGAGAGAAGGCAGGTACAGGATACTGAGTTGGATGATCAGCCATAATCATATTAAATGGGGGTGCAGGCTCGAAGGGCCGAATGGCCTACTCCTGCACCTATTTTCTACGTTTCTATCTTTCTATATCTGTGAATACTCCAGCTTGTTGGTTCACACAAGGATGCAGCCAGGAACTGTCTGTTCCAGTTGCTTACCATGAGTTCACCCTCAGGAAGGTCGATCTATGTTCTGTAACAGTAATCCTGGGAAGAGGCACACTTGAGGCTAATGGGACGGATATCAGTGCCCCCCCCCCCGCCATTGGCCTTATGTTCAACGTGAGCATAGAATGCATTAAGTGAATCAGGTAGGGCCGCACTATCACCAGCGATGTTGCCTGACTTTGCTTTGCAGCCAGTTATAGTATTCAGATCTTGCCACATTCAAGGTATCAGAATTATTATACCGGGACTCGTTTGTCCTGGTATTGTCTCTTGACATTCTTTCTGGCTTTGCAAAGATCATAGCTTTCTTGTACCTCTCATGATCGTTTGACTTGCATGCAGTGGACCTGGCCTTCACCTGGGAATATATCCCACAGTTCATCCATGGTTTCCTGTTGCGGAACACTCAAATTATCTTTGTCGACACACACTTGCTGATGAAGTCAGTCACTGCAGTGGCGTACTCATTCAGGTTAGCTGCAGAATCCCTGAATATGACCAGATTTCCTGAAATGTGGCCAAGGAACAGAGACGTAGGGTTTTATTGGTGTGTAGCAGAGGTCGATGATGTTCTTGATCCTGGTGGAACTGTGAAGGGAATGGACAGGCGATGTAATGGTCCATACTCTCTCCACGGATGCTACCTGACGCACTGAGTTTCTCCAGCACTATGTTTTGCTCAAGAATCCAGCATCTGCTGTTTCCTGTCTCAACAACAGAACACTACACTTCACCTCTTGCATTACCATGGACTTGTTTCCAATTATGCTTTTGCCTAATGTCTTGTTTTTGTTTTTGTCTTCTTTCTTTTAGAAATGGTGTAACTTTGTGAATAATTTATGAATAATTTGTGGTGTGTTTGGCCGAGTCAATGTACCTGTGATGCTATTACAAGCAAGACATTTAATTGTTCCTGTATATCACTGTGCTAGTGCATATGACAATAAACTCGATTTGTCTCTACGCACTGTATTTGCATTGCTTGGTATCTTTTGCTGTTCCTTAAGTGGGTGGATGAACACTTAAATACTGTCCATGACAAAGTGTTTCATGCACTTATAATCTCTTTTGTCACTCTTTAAATTTGAGTCCTCTCTAGCTTGTAGAATAAGGCACTCACATGTCACCCAAATGAAGCCCTGCATAATTTAAAACGTACTGCCTTCTCTCTCTTCATTGCTCTGAAGAAATTTCATTGAATACTTTGCACTTACTGGATAAATATAGCTCCAATAACAAGAGACATTCAATAACAATCAGGATGAAGAAACTTGCTTGATTCAGAACACATGTAAGACTTGACACATTAATTCGTCAGTATATTATGGCTGCACTATGCATCTCTACAAAATGCACTGCCATTATTAAAAATGCCCCCCCCCACATCAGTCTGAAGAAGGGTCTCGACCCGAAACGTCACCTATTCCTTTGCTCCATAGATGCTGCCTCACCCGCTGAGTTTCTCCACATTTTTGTCTACCTGCCATTATTAGCAAAGCTACTTTAACAGCACCCTCACCTATCCCCCTGCTCCATCCACAGCCTTCATCATTTTGTACTTAGTACTGTGACAGTACCTTCACCAGAGGTTCTGCATCACTTCAAGAATGTGGATCAGAATAGTCAAGGAAAATGTCTGCTTTGTCAGTGCAAACCCACATTGCAAATAAAAACGGACTTTTTGAAGTGACAATGACATCCTGAAAATCATTGCGGCAAACTTATTTTTCATAATGTAAACTGACAACAGAACAACCCTTCCTAATGTGGCACATATAAAAGGAATTTACTCAATACATGAACTTAATTGAGATTAGTATAGATAGCCATTACATTGTCAACACGAACAAGGTGCAAAGCAGCCTGTTCATTTGCTCTTCTGCACCAACAGAAACAAATAGATGAGATGTTTAAACTATTAGATTGGTTACACAACCATGGAAAGAGATCATTTAAAAAAGGCACACAGGCGTGAGATAACACTTAAATTAAACTAAACTATTGTTTAATTTCCATGATCAGCACAATATTTTGAGGCATAAAAGCAGCATCGCCTTCCTCATCTGCATGCAATTCCCACAAAAAGCAGTATGTTTAAATTACATTCTGTGATTAATCTGAGCATCAACAAATGATTACTCGTATATTTTAAACCTCATCCAAATTCCCAAGACCTAACCTAGTCCCTGCTAACAGCACTAGCCACCTCTCTTTCCGGGTAAATAAGCTAATTGCCAGATTAACTGTTAGCTGCCACTGGGAGGTGTCTTACAAATTACAACCTAAACCAAAACTTATCAAATTTTTGTTAAATTTGGAATGTCAAACTGAAGTTCAAATTGAGATCCACACAATCTCAGTCTCATGTTGACCAAATTCCCACATTAACAGTGTATAGCTGCTATTTGCTTCTGTGTAGATGCTGTCTGACCAGTTGAGTATTTCATGTATTTTCCAATTTTAGTTGCCGTATTTCCCGACAATGAAGACGCTATTTTTTACCCAAAAATAAGGCACGAAAATTTTACCTGCGTCTTGGAGGCCAAAGGTTAGGTTGATAGCCAAGAAAGATAGACTTGGATATCCCTCAGTACTGCAACATCAAGAACAATTTTTTGACCTGACTCGGAGACTGGACAGTGAGGGGACCAGCTCAAGAGCAAAGATCATAAAGCAGAGCAGGACAGCGGGCGATGGATAACAGGACATCGGGCGGTGGAGCTTACTCCTGTGTCAGCGTGAGTAACCTCAATTGGTCCCTTGAACTCAATTGTCATTTAATAAGATCACAACTGATTCAACTTGTCCTGGTGTACTCTCGTTTTTCCCACCATCACTCCACCTGCCGTCACCCTCCACCCCCCACCCATTCAGTCATTCAGAATGGAGGAGATCTGGAAGCCTTGGGCAATTTGAATTGTTACTTTCTTTATTTTTATTTTTTATTTTTTTGAGCGTGAGAAATTCTGTCCCACCAGCCTTTTTTCAAAATTAAGCAACTCAAAATGGGGGTGCGTCTTCATTGCTGGGAATTACGGTATATCTATTATCAAAAACTCACTTCAATCCTCTGTCCTTAAAATTGATCATTACTCTTAGCATTCTTTGCCCTTAAACCCATTTTACCTCTATTGTCACAATAATCTTTCAAAATTGGTAAAACAGCAGAATGTAAACAAGATTAATAACTTTGCTGACATGAAAGGAATAATTTCCCCTCGAATTGTGTTTTGTTCCGTGAATTTCTTCTAAACATTATCCTCTTTAGTGTGCTTTAAAGGTTACACTTATTCAACTCACTCCAAGATAACTGCTGTCTGAACCCTCCTGCTTCTAAAACACTTACAGCTCTGAATGACTCACTGCAAAAAAATCACAACAACCTATTTTGCACATGTGGTGCTAATACATGCACAGCACAGCCACGTCTGTGTGCTTTATTGTCATGTGTCTCCTATAATCAGTAAAAATAATTATTGTCAGGCACCCAATTGTCAGGACTCTCTCGAACTTCTACTGGTGCACAGTAGAGAGCATGCTGACCGGTTGCATCGTGGCTTGGTTCGGCAACTTGACCGTCCAGGAGTGGAAATGGCTGCAGAAAGTTGTAAACACTGCCCAGTCCGTCATCGGCCTCCCTACCATCGAGGGGATCTATCGCAGTCGCTGCCTCAAAAAGGCTGCCAACATCAAGGACCCACACCATCCTGGCCACACACTCATCTCTCTGCTGCCATCAGGTAGAAGGTACAGGAGCCTGAAATCTGCAACATCAGGAACAGCTTCTTCCCCACAGCCATCAGACTATTAAACACATCTTCAAACAAACTCTGAACTATAACAGCCTATTGCACTTTATCTGTATATATATATATATATATATATATGTATTCTATGGTATATGGACACACTGATCTGTTCTGTGTTTATGCCTACAATATTCTGTTGTGCAGCAGCAAGCAAGGATTTCACTGTCCTATCTGGGACACATGACAATAAACTCTTCTTCTTCTTCTTCTTCTTCTTCTTCTTCTTCTGCTGCTCCAAATGATAGTGTGAAACAAAGGTTCATGTTTAAAACAACTCCAAAATCATTAAACATATAAACTTTTTGGAAATGAAAGTGGATGTCGACAAGGGAATGCTTACAAGATTACACTAATGAAGTGAAACTGATGAAGAACTAAACTATGAAAATGTGCACTATACAATACCCCAACTACTGTGGTAAATTAAAAACAATACAACACAGTCTTGAAGGTTCATTTCTTTCATTTTATGATCAATAAAATACACTGAAATGCTACCGAGCACTCAAAATAGCCACCTTTCGGAATACTGCCATAAACATTAAAATCTAATTAAAGCAGTTTATCTGAGGCCATTTATGAACCTGAATGCATTTAGTCAAACAGCTTATTTTCAATTTATTGAAGACAAAATTCTTATTTCAAAGCAAAAACAAGCACAGTCCGATGATTGAATACCAGCTCTATCACCAAGGAAACCCTGCAAGCAACATACTCCATCCAGATAATTGGACACATTCCTACAATACATTTTTTGCTTCATTCTATCTTTTATCCATGCCTTTGCTGAAAATAGACTATTATGAATATTTCTAGGAAATGACATCTTCATGCTGAGCTAACCAGTACTATGATACGCAAATATCACAAGCAGTTTTTTTTCTTTGCATTCTTTCTCACAGTATTTTCTATTTGGCAAATTGAAGATTTGTACCAGGAATTGTGTGCAAAGTCGTGGGTGAAAGCATGACATGGAGTGGTTGTTTCTAGGTTTCCACTTGTGGATAGTGGACTTCATCAAGATAAGACACCAAGCACAAAGGAATTAAAACCTTCAAAGAAGCAGAGAAGCAGCTCTTCCTGGAGGCTTGCTTAAGAACAGTACTAGATTCCCTCCCCCTGGGTGAAAATCGCTTTTAAAACATGGGGGAGGGGGGGGGGGCACAATGAGACAGGGGTCGGCAGCCTACGGCCCAAAATCATCTGTCCCACAGACGGATCCCAAAATCATCTGGCCCACAGGCGTATTTTTTTCAATTAGTTATTGCGACCTGGGAACTGCAGCCTGTCCCGGGGCAC
This sequence comes from Amblyraja radiata, assembly GCF_010909765.2. Taxonomy (NCBI): domain Eukaryota; kingdom Metazoa; phylum Chordata; class Chondrichthyes; order Rajiformes; family Rajidae; genus Amblyraja; species Amblyraja radiata. The sequence continues at coordinate 84,863,421 of NC_045957.1, forward strand.
ACATGCGACTTGGGCGCTACAGCCAGACCTGTGGCAAGCGAGCCAACCTGGGAACTGCAGCCAGTTCTGGGGCATGCAGGCGACCTGGGAACTGCAGCCATTCCCAGGGCACGCAGGCGACCTGGGCGCTCAGCCAGCCGACCTGAGCACTACCGCCAGTCCCAGGGCAGGCGAGCCTACCTGGACGCTACATAGAAACATAGAAATTAGGTGCAGGAGTAGGCCATTCGGACCTTCGAGCCTGCACCTCCATTCAATATGATCATGTCTGATCATCCAACTCATTATCCCGTACCTGCCTTCTCTCCATACCCTCTGATCCCCTTAGCCACAAGGGCCACATCTAACTCCCTCTTAAATATAGCCAATGAACTGGCCTCGACTACCCTCTGTGGCAGAGAGTTCCAGAGATTCACCACTCTCTGTGTGAAAAAAGTTCTTCTCATCTCGGTTTTAAAGGATTTCCCCCTTATCCTTAAGCTGTGACCCCTTGTCCTGGACTTCCCCAACATCAGGAGCAATCTTCCTGCATCTAGCCTTTCCAACCACTTAAAATTTTTGTAAGTTTCTATAAGATCCCCTCTCAATCTCCTAAATTCTAGAGTATAAACCAAGTCTATCCAGTCTTTCTTCATAAGACAGTCCTGACATCCCAGGAATCAGTCTAGTGAACCTTCTCTGCACTCCCTCTATGGCAATAATGTCCTTCCTCAGATTTAGAGACCAAAACTGTACGCAATACTCCAGGTGTGGTCTCACCAAGACCCTGTACAACTGCAGTAGAACCTCCCTGCTCCTATACTCAAATCCTTTTGCTATGAAAGCTAACATACCTTTCGCTTTCTTCACTGCCTGCTGCACCTGCATGCCTACTTTCAATGACTGGTGTACCATGACACCCAAATCTAGCTGCATCTCCCCTTTTCCTAGTCGGCCACCATTTAGATAATAGTCTGCTTTCCTGTTTTTGCCACCGAAATGGATAACCTCACATTTATCCACATTATACTGCATCTGCCAAACATTTGCCCACTCACCCAGCCTATCCAAGTCACCTTGCAGTCTCCTAGCATCCTCCTCACAGCTAACACTGCCCCCCAGCTTAGTGTCATCCGCAAACTTGGAGATATTGCCTTCAATTCCCTCATCCAGATCATTAATATATATTGTAAATAGCTGGGGTCCCAGCACTGAGCCTTGCGATACCCCACTAGTCACTGCCTGCCATTGTGAAAAGGACCCGTTTACTCCTACTCTTTGCTTCCTGTTTGCCAGCCAGTTCTCTATCCACATCAATACTGAACCCCCAATGCCGTGTGCTTTAAGTTTGTATACTAATCTCTTATGTGGGACCTTGTCGAAAGCCTTCTGGAAGTCCAGATACACCACATCCACTGGTTCTCCCCTATCCACGCTACTAGTTACATCCTCGAAAAATTCTACAAGATTCGTCAGACATGATTTACCTTTTGTAAATCCATGCTGACTGTCCAATGATTTCACCACTTTCCAAATGTGCTGCTATCCCATCTTTAATAACTGACTCTAGCAGTTTCCCCACTACCGATGTTAGACTAACTGGTCTGTAATTCCCCGTTTTCTCTCTCCCTCCCTTCTTAAAAAGTGGGGTTTACGTTTGCTACCCGCCAATCCTACGGCTGATAAGGTTCACTACTTAAAAAAGACAACTCACAAAAATGTCAGGTAAACCAACTCAAGCTTTACTGGGGATACACCAGTCAAGTAAGCAACAGACACTTGATTTCCCCGCACAACCACTTCAATGAACAAAGATTTGCACGCTGTTTTATACTGTGTGTTACTTAATCACATTCCAAAGATGTTAGTCATGGTCACAAGATGCAGCCAATATACATCACTACAGGACGAGTCTGAGCTTGTCTCTCGCATCAATTGGTAGACCCATTTCAACGGCATCGGGTCATTGTATCAATATACATCAACCCGAGACAAGCCTGGGCTTGTCTCTCTCTCTTATCAATTGGTACTTTTCCATGAGAAAGCCTGCTTGAGAAGGAATACAACCTAGTCAAGTATTCCACCATGTATCTTTTATATATTGTAAAGCATTTAACCTTTTCATTCCCTCCTCTTATCATTTTGATGATAACAATTACAGTCCTCGCCGAGTACATAAGAAAGGCCATAAGCATTTCAACAGACAAATTAAGAGTACAATTAGTAATATAATCAATCCATAGTGGACAATAATTCCCCAAGTTCTTCCGAACATATTAAATGGCCACCAACCTCCCCCGGAGCTATAATCATGGAATTCAGCTTCTACCTTCTTTATTTTAGCCACTTCCATTCTAATATGGGCGGCCAAGTCGGCAATATTGGAGGAAGAATCGGAGATAAAAGAAAACATTCTCGGCCAATTATGGCGCATGTCCCTCCATTTACTGTTTGGATAAAATCCAGGGCCATAAAATATGTTCTGTAATACTACAGTTCTCATTAGCTACTATCTCAGCTGTTACCCCTTCTATCTCCTGGGTTGCACTCGAGGCAGCAGTGGCATTAGCAAGCGTCTCCATAGAGGAGGCCATACTAATGAGTTCCCGTGATACTACCATAGGACGGGAAGAGGATCATAAAAAAATTGCTCAGCCTTCGTTAGGCTTCGCTTGGAAATCCCCGTGTGCTGGTGTAACTGGTTCATGCTTCTCGTGTGTGGGACCACATATGCAACATAACACCCTGTCCAGTGATGGGGTCCTCTTAGTCCTTCCCAAGTTGCCCCGTCTGCCGGCGGCATTCCTGGTAAACATGGTTAAGCCCAGGATCCACATACTAATGTGCCATTAACCTGTCGGGGTATATCTGCTGCGCTAGTCATGTTTAAATGCCAATCTCGTTTAAAGGGAGGGGTGTACCATCCTTTAAATATGGGTTAGTCCTCAAGTTTGCCATTCTGAAGGCACCCATTAGTTGTTGTTTTATAGAGAAAACAGTGTAAGTCCAGAATCTGAATAAGATAAAGGGATATTGTTTAGAGGGGTATTCCTCCTCCATCATTATATGGGATGTGCATACACATCCAGCATACATTTATATTATCTCAGACTCAGACAGAAACAAATTAATTATCCAAGTCCAGTCCATCTGGGCCAACCCCAGAATAAAAAGGGTCAATAGCCCCATTGTCCTTTCTTGGTTCTCCGAACCGTTTACAGTCAATCAGATGTATCCAACGGGGGTGATCCTCAATCTTCACGGCGGTTGATGTTGGTAGAACTTCGTACAGTCCCTTTCAACAGTCTCAATTTCTTCCGGTCCCAGTACCTTATCAGTACGTAGTCTGACAGTATGGATTCTCCCGTGCTCAACTGGTAGTGGCTCCAGTGCCTCTCGTACCAGGGAATGCAGGCATGGGTTAATTGCTGTGCATACATAATTAGTTAATCGCTGAGGGCCTGTAGGCGTAACTTCCACATCTTCTGGTAGGTTCATAGCTTGTCCTGTTATCAATTCAATACCTTAACCCATTCCCGTCAAGGCTTTACTTAAACGTTTTAGCATCCTATTCATTCCCTCCACTAAACCAAAACTCTGCAGGTGGTTTGGAAATGTGAAATCAGTCTTTAACTACTGACGAGGCAGAGGCCTCCTTAGTAGTTGGATGGTGTTAACGTGCCAGAAGGGGTAGGAAGGAACTACAGATGCTGGTTTAAACCGAAGATAGACACAAAAAGCTGGAGTAACTCAGCGGGACAGGCAGCATCTCTTGAGAGAAGGAATGGGTGACGTTTCGGGTCGACCGGAAGTGACGGGGATACATCAGTCAAGTAAGCAACAGACACTTGACTTCCCTGTGCTACTACTTCAATGAATAAAGATCTGCATGGTGTTTTATACTGTGTTGTCACTTAATCACATTCCAAAGATGTTAGTCAGTCAAAGATGCAGCAAATTCCTCCCTACCCCCCCACCTCTCCCCCTTCCCTCCCCCCCCCACCTCTCCTCCCATCTCTCTGTCCCCTCCTCCCCCACACTCCCCCCTTCCACCCCCCCCCCCCCCCCCCCCCCCCTGTCTCTGCCTCTCTCACTGTCTCTCCCCATTCTCTGTCTGCCCTCACTCTCTACCCCCCTCTCCCTCTCTAGACGCACCTGCGAGTTGGGGGCTATGCGTCAGTGATAGGGCGGTTATGGGGGAAAAAGGATCTAATTAATAATATTAATATAATATCAAGGGGGTAGTTAGTGTGGGGGTGGTTTGTGTGTGTGACGCTGTATGCCGCCCTGCACCCACCCCCCGCAAACAAGCGCATTTAGACATTTTCCTATACACATTTTTAATAAAATCTTCCCCCCACTCGTTCATTTTTTCGCCTACTGCTGGCCAGTCACCATAACGGCTGCTACCGCCCGCCTCTCCTCCAAAAACGCCGAAATTTTTCACATTTCGCTAGCGATTTTCCCTGCTGCTGCCGCCCGGCTCTCCTCTACTCCACTCCCCCCCCCCCCCCCCCCGGACCGGCTCTGTCACGCTGGCTCAAGCCAAAGATCGTCTGTTCTTCCGCTGGTTTTCGCCCTCCTCGCTCCGAGGACGGCGAAAAGCAGCAGGGGAACAGCCGATCTTTGGCTTGAGCCAGCGTGACAGAGCCGGCGCATCAACTGCCTGTCAGTCCGCAGGCGAATTGAGGGCATACGCAGCGTCTCGACGGCGTACGTCTAGCGCGTGGCGTTGCACGATGACGTCAGGCCGCCCCCCCCCCTTGCAACCGCGCGTTGCAGGAACAGACCCAACGGGTCTGCACTTGGTCTAGTATACTTTTAAAACTGTGTGTGTGTGTGTCATTTTTTTGCCCTTTGATTCGTTACTCCGCCAAAACGCCAAGATTTCGCTAGCGATTTCACTTTTACATTCGTTCATCCACTCCTTGGTCAATTATTTCCCCAGATTTTGAGTAAAACCGATCACAAAACTCAATTTTTAAGATCTAAACGGCTCTTACCAGCTCTGCCTGTCCCACCGAGCTACTCCAGCACTCCATCAACCTACTAAGCTTTATTAAATATTAGAATTTCTTAAGACGGTCTCATACAGAAACATTCACGAGCCTTCAAAATACAGGTGCACAACCTTTTATCCGAAAGCCTTGGGACCAGACACTTCTCGGATTTCGGAATTTTCCGGATTTCCGAATGGAAGATTTTTAGCGTAGTTTAGGTAGGTAGCGCGGGCGGCTTGAAAAGTCTGGAGCGGCTGCCTCCTCCCCGGAGACCGGGGAATCATTGTAAATCATTGCTTAAATGTTAGTCAGTTAGTTTGGAGGGATTTTATGGGGGGGGGGGGGGGGGTGAAGGGGGAAACTTTAATTCTTAGTCCCCTACCTGGTCGGAGAGGTGGGGAGCGGCCAATGCCTTACCGGGTCGCCGTGCAGTGGGCTCCGGAGCGCTGTGGCTGCCTATGTGGCTGTGGCTGCCTCCTCCCCGGAGACCGGGGAGACACTTAGTTAGTCAGTTAGTTTGGAGGGCTTTTATGTGAAGGGGGGGGGGGGAGCCGTGCAGTGAGCTCCGGAGCGCTGTGGCCGCCGACTCCCAACATCGCGACATCCTGGAAAAAATGTCCGGTTTTCGGAGCTTTTCGGTTTCCGGAACTCCGGATAAACATAGAAATTAGGTGCAGGAGTAGGCCATTCGGCCCTTCGACCCTGCACCGCCATTCAATATGATCATGGCTGATCATCCAACTCAGTATCCCGTACCTGCCTTCTCTCCATACCCTCTGATCCCCTTAGCCACAAGGGCCACATCTAACTCCCTCTTAAATATAGCCAATGAACTGGCCTCGACTACCCTCTGTGGCAGAGAGTTCCAGAGATTCACCACTCTGTGTGAAAAAAGTTCTTCTCATCTCGGTTTTAAAGGATTTCCCCCTTATCCTTAAGCTGTGACCCCTTGTCCTGGACTTCCCCAACATCGGGAGCAATCTTCCTGCATCTAGCCTGTCCAACCCCTTAAGAATTTTGTAAGTTTCTATAAGATCCCCTCTCAATCTCCTAAATTCTAGAGAGTATAAACCAAGTCTATCCAGTCTTTCTTCATAAGACAGTCCTGACATCACAGGAATCAGTCTGGTGAACCTTCTCTGCACTCCCTCTATGGCAATAATGTCCTTCCTCAGATTTGGAGACCAAAACTGTACGCAATACTCCAGGTGTGGTCTCACCAAGACCCTGTTGTGCACCTGTACTGCCAAATCGGTGAGTACCTCCCAGCTCTCTTACTCTACATACACTGCGCCAACTTTGCTATCTGTCATTTGAACTAAGTGCAATGTCAATTCAAGCCTAAAGGCAGGTTGGTCTGGAACTCCCAAGACACAGTAATGTTCATTCAATTTATAATACTCCATAAGCAGATTTTAAAACTATTTCTAATCCAAGAGGCAGTCTAAAAACTACGCTTTTGCCAATTACTGATCCCCAAATTCATTCATATAACCATATAACCATATAACAATTACAGCACGGAAACAGGCCATCTCGGCCCTACAAGTCCGTGCCGAACAATTTTTTCCCTTAGTCCCACCTGCCTGCACTCATACCATAACCCTCCATTCCCTTCTCATCCATATGCCTATCCAATTTATTCTTAAATGATACCAACGAACCTGCCGCCACCACTTCCACTGGAAGCTCATTCCACACCGCTACCACTCTCTGAGTAAAGAAGTTCCCCCTCATGTTACCCCTAAACATCTGTCCCTTAATTCTGAAGTCATGTCCTCTTGTTTGAATCTTCCCTATTCTCAAAGGGAAAAGCTTGATCACATCAACTCTGTCTATCCCTCTCATCATTTTAAAGACCTCTATCAAGTCCCCCCTTAACCTTCTGCGCTCCAGAGAATAAAGACCTAACTTATTCAACCTATCTCTGTAACTTAGTTGTTGAAACCCAGGCAACATTCTAGTAAACCTCCTCTGTACTCTCTCTATTTTGTTGACATCCTTCCTATAATTGGGCGACCAAAATTGTACACCATACTCCAGATTTGGTCTCACCAATGCCTTGTACAATTTTAACATTACATCCCAGCTTCTATACTCAATGCTCTGATTTATAAAGGCTAGCATACCAAAAGCTTTCTTTACCACCCTATCTATATGAGATTCCACCTTCAAGGAACTATGCACGGTTATTCCCAGATCCCTCTGTTCAACTGTATTCTTCAATTCCCTACCATTTATCATGTACGTCCTATTTTGATTTGTCCTGCCAAGGTGTAACACCTCACATTTATCAGCATTAAACTCCATCTGCCATCTTTCAGCCCATTTTTCCAAATGGCCTAAATCACTCTGTAGACTTTGGAAATCCTCTTCATTATCCACAACACCCCCTATCTTGGTATCATCTGCATACTTACTAATCCAATTTACCACCCCTTCATCCAGATCATTGATGTACATGACAAACAACAAAGGACCCAACACAGATCCCTGAGGCACCCCACTAGTCACCTGCCTCCAACCCGACAAACAGCCATCCACCATTACCCTCTGGCTTCTCCCATTCAGCCACTGCTGAATCCATCTTGCTATTCCTGCATTTATACCCAACAGTTTAACCTTCTTAACCAACCTTCCATGAGGAACCTTGTCAAAGGCCTTACTAAAGTCCATATAGACAACATCCACTGCTTTACCCTCGTCAATTTCCCTAGTAACCTCTTCAAAAAATTCAAGAAGATTAGTCAAACATGACCTTCCAGGCACAAATCCATGTTGACTGTTCCTAATCAGACCCTGTTTATCCAGATGCTTATATATATTATCTCTAAGTATCTTTTCCATTAATTTGCCCACCACTGAAGTCAAACTAACAGGTCTATAATTGCTAGGTTTACTCTTAGATCCCTTTTTAAACAATGGAACAACATGCGCAGTACGCCAATCCTCGGGGACTATTCCCGTTTCTAATGACATTTGAAATATTTCTGTCATAGCCCCGGCTATTTCTACACTAACTTCCCTCAATGTCCTAGGGAATATCCTGTCAGGACCTGGAGACTTATCCACTTTTATATTTTTCAAAAGTGTCAGTACTTCTTTTACTTTGAAACTCATAGTATCCATAACTACTCTACTCGTTTCCCTTACCTCACATAATTCAATATCCTTCTCCTTGGTGAATACCGAAGAAAAGAAATTGTTCAATATCTCCCCCATCTCTTTTGGCTCTGCAGATAGCTGCCCACTCTGTTTCTCCAATGGACCAATTTTATCCCTCGTTATCCTTTTGCTATTAATATAGCTGTAGAAACCCTTTGGATTTACTTTCACCTTACTTGCCAAAGCAACCTCATATCTTCTTTTAGCTTTTCTAATTTCTTTCTTAAGATTCTTTTTACATTCCTTATACTCCACAAGCACCTCATTTACTTCATGCTGCCTATAATGATTGTAGATCTCCCTCTTTTTCTGAACAAGATGTCCAATTTCCCTTGAAAACCAGGGCTCTTTCCAATTTTTACTGTTTCCTTTCAACCGAACAGGAACATAACAATTCTGTACTCTTAAAATTTCCCCTTTAAATGTCCACCATTTCTCTTCTACATCTTTCCCATAAAACAAAATGTCCCAGTCCACTCCTTTTAAATCATCTCGCATCTCATCAAAGTTAGCCTTTCTCCAATCAAAAATCTCAACCCTAGGTCCAGTTCTGACCTTCTCCATAATTATATTGAAACTAATGGTATTGTGATCACTGGACCCGAAGTGCTCCCCAACGCATACCTCCGCCACCTGTCCCGTCTCATTTCCTAACAGGAGGTCCAGCACTGTCCCTCCTCTAGTAGGTACCTCTATGTATTGCTGCAAAAAACTATCCTGCACACATTTTACAAACTCCAAACCATCCAGCCCATTTACAGAATGTGTTTCCCAGTCTATGTGTGGAAAGTTGAAATCTCCCACAATCACTACCTTGTGCTTACTACTAATATCTGCTATCTCCTTACATATTTGCTCTTCCAATTCTCGTTCCCCATTTGGCGGTCTATAATACACCCCTATAAGTGTTGCTACACCTTTCCCACTTCTCAGTTCCACCCAAATAGCCTCCCTAGATGAGCCCTCCAATCTATCCTGCCAAAGCACTGCTGTAATATCTTCCCTGACTAGCAATGCAACACCACCACCTCTTGCCTCTCCAATTCTATCACACCTGAAGCAACGAAATCCTGGAATATTTAGTTTCCAATCACAGCCCTCCTGCAACCATGTTTCACTGATCGCCACAACATCATACTTCCAGGTGTCTATCCAGACTCTAAGCTCATCCACCTTTCTTACAATGTTCCTAGCATTAAAATATGCACATTTAAGAAACCCCCCGTCTCTTCTTCTCTGTTTATTTCCTTTTTTTTCTTTCTCCTCTTGTGTCCGAGTGCTTCCCTTTTCTGCTTCCTGCCTCCCATTCTGTCTACTAGCTTTCTCTATTTGAGTCCCTCGCCCCAACCATTCTAGTTTAAAGTCTCCCCAGTGACCTTTGCAAATTTCCCCGCCAGGATGTTGGTCCCCCTCGGGTTCAAGTGCAACCCATCCTTTCATTTTAAATAAACTTGCCATGTGCAGGTACTTAATATTCTACAACTCTAAATCTGTGAGCAACTCAAAATGGATTAGATTTTATAAGACAAATCAAATTAGATAATAGTATACATGAATAGAATCCAGTCAAACAAGTACAGAAAGGTAGATAAAAGAGAAAAGAGTCTAGCCTCTCTATGAGATGCATAGATATGGAGGAGTCAATCTTTTTCCCAGAATGGAAAAATCAGATACTAGAGCACATAATTTTAAGGTGAGATAGGCAAAGTTTAAAGGAGATGTGCGGGGCAAGATTTTTTTTAAACTAGTGATGTTTGCATGGAACGTGCTGTCAGGGGACGAGGCAGATATGATAATGGCTTTTAAGAAACTTTTGGTTCAACACATAGATATGGGTTATGTGCAGGTTGATAAGTGATGGTCTTAGTATCGTGTACAGCACAATCATTGTGGGAGAAGGGCCTGTTCTTGTGCTGTACTAACATTTATGTCAACAACAGAGTGCAAAATATAATTTCCCAGAATTGTAGTTTAACATTGCCAGACATAAAGTCCAATGCGAATGGTTGGCATAGAGGTAGGTTGGAAAACCGGGTCTTTACCCCTAGTTATTGAAATACGCCTCCTCTACTCCCTCTTCACCTACGACTGCACACCTGTACATGGTCCTAACACCATCATCAAGTATGCAGATGATACAACGGTGATTGACCTCATCAGCGACAACGATGTCGACCTATAGGGAGGAGGTCCAGCTACTAGCAGCATGATGCGCTGACAACAAACAGACCCTTAACTCCAAGAAGACCAAGGAGCTCATTGTGGACTATAGAAGGTCTAGGCACGCACACCCCCATCCATATTAACGAGACGGAGGTGGAACGTGTTTCCAGCTTCAGGTTTCTGGGGGTCAACATCTCTGATGACCTCTCTTGGACCCACAATACCTCAACACTGGTCAAGAAGGCTCACCAGCGTCTCTTCTTCCTGAAGAGACTAAAGAAGGTCCAGATGTCTCCTCAGATTCTGGTGAACTTCTACCGCTGCACCAGCGAGAGCATCCTTACCAACTGTATCACAGTATGGTATGGCAACTGCTCTGTCTCTGACCGGAAAGCACTGCAGAGGGTGGTGAAAACTGCCCAACGCATCACCAGTTCCTCACTCCCCTTCATTGAGTCTGTCCAGAGCAAGCGATGTCTGCAAAGGGCGCGCAGCATCGTCAAGGACTGCTCTCACCCCAGCCACAGACTGTTTACCCTCCTCCCATCGGGGAGGCGCTACAGGTCTCTCCGTAGCCGGACCAGCACGTTCAGGAACAGCTTCTTCCCTGCGGCTGTTACACAACTTAACTCTGCACCTTGGTGATTGCCAGTCACCCCCCCCCCCAGACACTCCTTCCCCCAGAAAAATTGCACTGCTGCTACTATGTGTGTGTGTGTGTGTGTGTGTATATATATACACACACACAACTGCATTTCGTTGTCTCTGTACTGTACACTGCACAATGACAATAAAGAATGAATCTGAACCAGAACCATTGAGATGTATGATAACGGAGAGAAAAAAGCTGAGGGAAAGAGTCTGATGGTATGGGCTTTCAAGCTTCTGCGTCTTCTGCCCGTCAGGAGCAGGTAGGAGGAAAGACCAAGGTGGCAAAGGTCCTTGATTATGTTGGCAGCTTTCCCAGAGGCAAATTGAAGTGCATACGGAGTCAATGGTGGGGCCCTGCTCTGTGTGAGGGCTATATCGGCAACTCTTTGCAATTTCTTGTAGTTTCGGGCAAAACTGTTCCCAAACCAACAGTATGCTTTCTATGGTGCATCTGTAGAGGTTTGCAATGGTGGGAGATATGTCGCATTTCTGCAGTCTCCTGAGGAAGTAGAGATGCAGTATGCTTTCTTAGCTATCTCTTCAATGTGCTTTGTCCAGGACAGAATGTCAGTCATATTTACTCCTTGAAAGCATTCTCAATCTTTTCCACTTTGAACCATTAATGCTAATTGGGACATGTATGCCAGAAATATGCAACCATGCTTCCATAAGCCCCTTTTCCATGGAGAGCATTGGACCAATTATTGTTTCATTAAATACTGTATCATCAACTAAATTGTAACGCAGGAGGCCGAGCAGAATTGGAAATGAAGGGTAATCAAATTTCTCTTTCCCACCAATTGCAAATAAAGTTAACTGCAAATAAATAAAAATAAGTTAACGTTACTCATTGGTATTAGGGAATACACAGATAGCAACATTTGGCATGTATAAGTTACCCCATTCCTCTACAAGTTTCACTAATGTCACCTTACAAAGTAATGTAGAAACATGGTGACGTGAAGACAAAGATTCAGAGAATGAATTAAATTTGAGGACATCATATTCCAACATTTCCGTCACCTCCAATGTGATCCCACCACTAGTCACTTATTTCCATCTCCAACCCTATCCGCCCTTCTGCAGAAACCTCTCCCTCTGCAACTCCATTGTTCACTCATCCCATCTCACCTAAACCACCCCCTCCCCTGGTACTTTCCCCAGCAATCGCAGAAGACGTAGCACCTGTCTGTATACCGCCTGCCTCGCTTTCATCCAGAGACCCCAGCAGGCCCCCTGTACATTGACGAGACCAAGCATAGACTCGGCGACTGTTTCACTAAACACTTGCGTTGGTTTGTCAAGGACCACAGGGCCGCCCCGGTTGCTACCTCCCATTCCCACGCTGCCCTTTCTGTTCTGGGCCTACTCCATTGTGATAGAGATACCACCGCAAACTGGAGGAACGGCATCTCATATTCTACTTTGGTAGCTTACAATCCAACAGTATGAACATTTAATTCTCCAATTTTAGGTATCCTCTAACTACCCCCACCCCCCACCCCGTGTCCCACCTACTTCTTCCCTCTACCGCCCACCCCCTCTACTTTCCTCCCCCAGACTTCTCAATCCGCAACTCTTCAAGCCAGTCTTACTGTTCCTATCTCTGGCCTTTGTTGCAAACATCTGCTGTCAAAACCCCCTCCTCGCCCGTGTCGACCTATTATCTGCCAGGCTTTATCCACCTACCCCTCTTCTTTCTGCATCTCTACCATCCGTCTAAAGAGTCTCGACCCGAAATGCCACCTATCGATGTCCTCCAGAGATGCTGCCTGACCTGCTGAGTTACTTCAGCACTTTGCGACCTTTTGTGTCATCTTACAAGAAACTCAGCATTCACACACCTCAACTTCCAGTTTACATGCTTATCTACCAAATGCAACAGAAGAACGGTGCATTTCCATTCATTGCACATGACATTTTAAACACTCGAGTCTTCATTACTGCCATCACTCACTGCTGGTGATTTAAATAAAGGGATTTATTTAACATTTTCCTTCTGTTACATCATTTTCCTATCTTTTATTGTGCCCTCTGTATTTAACTTTGAACATGGTAGTTGACCTTTCTGGAACAGATTTTTCAGATGTGATTCACTGATGACATGCATTTGCTTGCCTTTTCACTGAGGTCCCAGATTCAGTTTTCTTTAATCATTACAAATCTCAAATTCAAAGCCTACAGAAAGTGTAGGCAAGCTTAAGTGCACTGAGTAACAAGTGCTGTTACTTCTATGTTAACTGCAAAATATCAGTCACTACCTTGGAACATTGTCTCCAATATAGCGAATTATTTTTATCAAATCACAACTATATAAATGATTCACCTAAATTACCAGATTAAAAAACTGCAACAATTATTATTTTCTAGTTGTTATATGGTTTGCAACACATGTATTTAGCAATCCAAGTATTCATTAATGAGCTTAAAAGGCTTTGCAACCGCCAGTTATTTCAAACACCTTTAGAAAATTAATAACATGATTTACAGAAAGTCAGCAACCAATTTGAAGGAGCATTCACGGGCAATGTAATAACAAAATATGCGTTACTGAGTTTTAAACAGAAAATGCTAGATACATCAGCAGGTACAGCAGAGCTCGAAATTAGCGGTTGCCTGGGTGCCAATGGCAATCTACAGTCCTGCCGGGCAACCTAAAAGCCATGCCATTTTGCCCCTTGGCAAGCACCCGGGACACCTATCATTTAATTCTGAGCGGGCCCTCTCTCTATCTCTCTCTCTGTCACTCTCCATCTCCGCCCGCCATCAGTGTCCGGGTCTCGGCAGGCCGCCTTACACATGCGCACTGCCACGGCCTGCACATCCTCCCCCAGCACATGCGCTCAACCACGGCCAGCACATCATCGGCCGTGGTTGTGCGCATGTGCCGCCCTGCACATGCGCACTGCCGCAGCAACGGGTTGGCGTCGGCCACTTTCTCCCTCCCTTTGCATTGTGGGAGATCTGGCCACCATTGCTGTCCGGTTGCTGCCTCACCACGACTGCTGAAAACCAACGCAGAATCACTGCCTGGACCTGGAGTAATTCCCTGGAGTAACTCTTGCTTCTTGGTTTCCTGACCCTCCAGAAATATTCCAAATGGAATTTAAACTGGTGGACCCACCACCACCAAACTCCAAACTCTGAAAAATTACAGCCTATTGCATTTTATCTATTTATTTATTGTGTATATATATGGTCTATGGTATATAAACACACTGAACATTTATCTCCTGTTCTGTATTATGATTACATATCCTGTTGTGCTGCAGCAAGCAAGAATTTCATTGCCCTATCTGGGACACATGACAATAAAACTCTCTTGACTTGGACTTAAGCAAAAAAGGGTTCTTGGGGGAAAAAAGAGCCACCTTAAATTTAGTTGCGTCTGGTTGGGTACCTATGGTAGGGTGAAGACTATTCCATGCTTTAATTGTGCTGGGGAACTTCATGGAGCAGCCAGCATCTCGGGATAGAAGAAATTGGGTGACGTTTCGGGTAGAGGCCCTTCTTTAGATTTCTTTGGTTTTAGTGTTTTTAGTTTAATTTAAAGATACAGCGTGGAAACAGGCCCTTCGACCCACACCGACCACTGATCACCCGCACACTAGTTCTATCCCACAAATTAGCGACGCAAGTCAAGAGTCAGTTATTCTCTCACGTCCCATGTTCGAACAATGAAATCCTTACTTGCAGTAGCACAACAGAATATGTAAACATAGTACTCTGTAAACAATGTTATAAATGAGAAAACAAAACTCCATACAGACAGCACCCATATTCAGGATCAATTCCGGGTATCTGGCAATTTTAGGCCGCAACTTTATGGTCAATGTACTGCCCATAGTCTTGAACTGAATTAAAACATACAGTAGCTGTAAAGGGGGACATAGCGTCACTTAGAGATTTATGACTGAAAATGGATTGTTTCTTTTGTTTTAGTAACCAAAGTTATCAACGTATAATTTTTTGTGTGTTGGAAAATAAAATATAGTGGCACAGCTGGTGGACTTGCTGCCTCACACACCAGAGGTCTGAGTTTGATCCTGTTCTCGGGCACTGTGTTGAATTTGCACATTCTCCCTGCAAGCACGTGGGTTTCCTCCCACATCCCAAAGACGCATTGGCTGTGTAGGTTAACTTGTCTCTGTAAAATTGCCCCTAATGTGCAGGGAGTGGGTGAGGAAAGTGGGATAACAGAACTTGTGCGAATGGGTAGACAAAAATGCTGGAGATACTCAGCAGGTGAGGCAGCATCTATGGAGCGAAGGAAATAGGCGATGTTTCGGGTCGAGACCCTTCTTCAGACTGATGTGAGGGTGCGGGGGGGGAGCGGGAAGAGAAAAGGAAGAGGCAGAGACAGTGGGCTGAGGGAGACCTGGGAAGCGGAGGAGAAAGCAGGGACTACCTGATATTGGAGGTCAATGTTCATACAGCTGGAGTGTAAACAACCCAAGCGAAATATGAGGTGCTGCTCCTCCAATTTACGGTGGGCCTCACTCTGGCCATGGAGGAGGCCCAGGACAGAAAGGTTGGATTCGGAATGAGAGGGGGAGTTGAAGTGCTGAGCCACCGGGAGATCAGGTTGGTTATTGCGAACCGAGCGGAGGTGTTGGGCGAAGCGATCGCCAAGCCTACGCTTGGTCTCACCGATGTAGGGCAGCTGACACCTAGAGCAGCCGATGCAATAGATGAGGTTGGAGGTGGTGCAGGTGAACCTCTGCCGCACCTGGAAAGACTGCTTGGGTCCTTGAATTGAGTCAAGGGGGGAGGTAAAGCGACAAGTGTAGCATTTCCTGCAGTTGCAAGGGAAAGTGCCAGGAGAGGTGGGTGGTTTGGGTGGCAAGGGACAAATTGACCAGGGATTTACAGAAGGAGCAGTCTCTGCAGAAAGCCGACAGGGGAGGAGATGGGAAGATGTGGTCAGTGGTGGAATCCCGTGGGTAGACAAAGCTGGAGAAAATCAGCGGGTGAGGCAGCATCTATGGAGCGAAGGAATAGGCGACGTTTCGGGTCGAGACTCTTCTTCAGACATAACATCTGATCTGACTTCCCATTTAATATTTTTGAAACATAGTTCATTCCAATGAGTTTAATTTAAGTGTGACTATAGACAACAGACAATAGGTGTGGGAGTAGGTCACTTTGACCTTGGTATTCACCTCCCCTCTCTCACCGCTTGCAATTGGCCCTGACCTTACTCTCTTATCCCTTCTCAAACTTTCCTGCCCATTCATTCGAGAGTCTTTTGTAACTTTTCCTGTACTCACTTCGCCTTCAACTCCAACTCATAATTTGTCAACCCCTCCCCTCGACTATTTAGTTTAAACCCACACGTGTAGCCCTAGCAAACCTGCCTGCCAAAACGACGGTCCCCCTCCAGTTACGGTGTAACGCGTCCCTTTTGTCACCCCTACCCCAGAAAGGATCCGTGTGGTCTATAAATCTAAATCCTTGCTCCCTGCACCAGCCCCTCAGCAACACATTCAGATCTCCTATCTCCCTGTTCCTGTCCTCATTAGTACAAGGTACTGGAAGCAATCCAGAGATAACCACTCTAGACGTCCTGCTTTTCAGTCTTCTTCCTAACTCTCAGAACTCATATTGCAGAACCTCCTCCTCTTCTTCCCGATGTCGTTTGTGCCCACGTGCACAAATATTGCCGGCTGTTCACCTTCCCTCTCGAGGATGTTCTGAATTTGGTGCGTGCATCTTGCACCCTGGCACCAGGGAGGCAACATTCATCCTCGCGTCTCGTCTGCCGCCAGGGAGGCACCATGGCTCTGCCTGACGTCGGTCTCGCTGGTCGAGTCCCATCTCTAGGATTGGAGCTACCGACGTGTCTGCCGCTCAGACTGGAAGCATCGTCTCCCCCGACAGTTCCCAAGAGGGTGTACCTGTTTTCATTAGGCACAGCCACCTGGGTCTCCTGCACTCCATGGTTACAACACTTTCTCTCAGTCACACACCTTCGATCTTCCCATATCCTTGGCGTGACCACCTCACCGTAGGACCTGCCCAGGAAACTCTTGTTTTCCCGGATGGCCCTGTGGGTCATCCAGTTGCTTCTCAGTGCCCCAGCGGTCCTTCAGGAGCTGAACCTGGACGAGTCACTATTATTAACCATTGAAGTTGGGATGAACCTCCCTGAACATGACCAGCAGAATTGAACAGCAAGATTCTAATTATGGTTCATCAAAGTGAACTAAAAAAGGTAAATTAAGCTTTTCTGAGAACATCTATCAATTTACTAACAATGAAAGCATTTGGAACATAGATCACCAGCAAATCTGTAATCACAATCAATCTCCCAGAAATACGAGGGGACCAAGGATCTAGCGTGACGGAGGAACAGAAGGAAATTCACATTAGTCATGAAATGGTGCTGGGCAGTCAAATCCCAGGGCCTGGTGGTCTGCATCCGGTAGTACTCAAGGAGGTGGCCCTAGAAATCGCAAATGCATCGGTGATCATTTTCCAATGTTCAACAGACTATGGATCAGTTCCTGTGGACTGGAAAGTAGCTAAAGTAAACCTACTTTTAAAGACAGGAGGGAGAGAAAACAGGGAATTATAGACCAGTTTGCCCGACATCAGTAGTGGGGAAGTTGCTCGAGTAGATTATTAAAAATGGTTAAAGCAGCGCATTTGGAAAGCAGTGGCAGGATCGGTCAAAGTCAGCTTGGATTTATGATGGGGAAATCATGCTTGACTAATCTTCTGGAATTTTTTGAGGATATAACAAGTAGAATGGATAAGAGAGATATTTGGATGTGGTGTATCTGGACTCAAAAATCCTCTGACAAGGTCCCACACAAGAGATTAGTGGGACATGGTATTGGGGGTAGGGTATTGACATGGATAGAAAACTCGTTGGCAGACAGGAAGCAAAGAGTAGGAACCAATGGGTCCTTTTCAGAATGGCAATCAGTAACTAGTGGGGTGTCGCTAGACTCTGTGCTGGGACCCAAAATATTTACAATATATATTAACGCTGCACTCCCTCAATAGCAAGAATGTCCGTCCTCAAATTAGGGGACCAGAACTGCACACAATACTCCAGGTGTGGTCTCACTGGGGCTCTGTACAACTGCAGAAGGACCTCTTTGCTCCTATATTCGATTCCTCTTGTTATAGAGGCCAACATGCCATTCGCTTTCTTCACTGCCTGCTGTACCTGCATGCTTACTTTCATAGACTGATGTACAAGGACCCCCAGATCCCGTTGCACTTTCCCTTTTCCCAACGACGCCATTTAGATAGTAATCTGCCTTCCAGTTATTGCTACCAAAGTGGATAACCTCACATTTATCCGCATTAAACTTCATCTGCCATGCATCTGCCCACTCCTCCAACCGATCCAAGTCACCCTGCATTCTCATAGCACCCTCCTCACAGTTCACACTGCCACCCAGCTTTGTATCATCTGCAAACTAGCCAATGTTACTTTGAATCCCTTCATCCAAATCATTGATGTATATTGTAAATAGCTGCGGTCCCAGCACCGAGCCTTGCGGTACCCCACCAGTCACTGCCTGCCATTCTGAAAGGGACCCGTTAATCGCTGCTCTTTGTTTCCTGTCTGCCAACCACTTCTCTATCCATGTCAGCACTCTACCCCCAATACCATGTGCCCTAATTTGGCCCACTAATCTCCTATGTGGGACCTTATCAAATGCTTTCTGAAAGTCCAGGTACACTACATCCACTGGCTCTCCCTTGTCCATTTTCCTTGTTACATCTTCAAATAATTCCAGAAGATTAGTCAAGCATGATTTCCCCTTCGTAAATCCATGCTGACTCGGACCGATCCTGTTACTGCTATCCAAATGTGCGGCTATCTCATCTTTTATAACTGACTCCAGCATCTTCCCCACCACCGATGTCAGGCTAACTGGTGTATAATTCCCTGTTTTCTCGCTCCCGCCTTTCTTAAAAAGTGGGATAACATTAGCTACCCTCCAATCCACAGAAACGGATCCTGAATCTATAGAACATTGGAAGATTATCACCAATGCATCCATATAACATCATATAACCATATAACAATTACAGCACGGAAACAGGCCATCTCGGCCCTACAAGTCCGTGCTGAACACTTATTTTCCCCTAGTCCCATCTACCTGCACTCAGACCATGACCCTCAATTCCTTTCCCATCCATATACCTATCCAATTTATTTTTAAATGATAAAATCGAACCTGCCTCCACCACTTCCACTGGAAGCTCATTCCACACAGCTACCACTCTCTGAGTAAAGAAGTTCCCCCTCATGTTACCCATAAACTTCTGTCCCTTCATTCACAAGTCATGTCCTCTTGTTTGAATCTTCCCTACTCTCAATGGGAAAAGCTTATCCACGTCAACTCTGTCTATCCCTCTCATCATTTTAAAGACCTCTATCAAGTCCCCCCTTAACCTTCTGCGCTCCAAAGAATAAAGACCTAACTTATTCAACCTTTCTCTGCAACTCATCCACGATTTCTAGAGCCATTTCCTTAAATACCCTGGGATGCAGACCATCAGGCCCTGGGGATTTATCAGCCTTCAGTCCCATCAGTCTATCCAACACCATTTCCTGCCTAATGTGGATTTCCTTCAGTTCCTCCGTCAACCCAGATCCTCTGGCCACTACTATATCAGGGAGATTGTTTGTGTCCTCCTTAGTGAAGACAGATCCAAAGTACCTGTTCAACTCATCTGCCATTTCCTTGTTCCCCATAATAAATTAACCTTTTTCGGTCTTCAAGGGTCCAACTTTGGTATTAACTAATTTTTTCCTCTTCACATACCTAAAGAAGCTTTTAGTATCCTGTTTTATATTCTTGGCTAGCTTACCTTCGTATCTCATCTTTTCTCCCCGTTTTGTCTTTTTGGTTACCTTCTGTTGTTCTTTAAACAATACCCAATCCTCTTGCTTCCCGCTCATCTTTCTTCCTCCTAGGAATGAACTGATCGTGCACCTTCTGTATTATTCCTAGAAACACCTGCCATTTTTGTTCCACTGTCATCCCTGCTAGTGTATCTTTCCAGTCCACTTTGGACAGCTGCTCCCTCATGGCCCCATACTCCCCTTTATTCAACTGCAACACTGACACCTCCGATCTACTCTTCTCCCTCTCCAATTGTAGATTAAACCTGACCATGTTATGGTCACTGCCTACTAATGGCTCATTAACCTTGAGGTCCTTTATCAAATCCAATTCATTACATAACACTAAATCCAGAATTGCTTTCTCCCTGGTAGGCTCCAACACAAACTGTTCAAAGAATCCATCACGGTCATTCTACAAAGTCCCTTTCTTGGGGTCCAGTACCAACCTGATTTTCCCAGTCTACCTGCATGTTGAAATCTCCCATAATAACCACAGCATTACTTTTGCTACATGCCAATTTTAACTCCTGATTCAACTTGCACCCTATGTCCAGGCTACTGTTTTTGCTGGTCTGTAGATTAGTCCTGTTAGGGTCTTTTTACCCTTACAATTCTTTAGTTCTATCCATACTGACTCCACATCTCCTGTTTCAATGTCACCCCTTGCAAGGGACTGAATTTCATTCCTCACCAACAGGGCAACCCCATCCCCTCTGCCCACCTGTCTGTCTTTTCAATAGGAGGTATACCCTTGAATGGTCAGTTCCCACCCCTGGCCCTCTTGCAGCCATGTCTCAGTAATTCCCACATCATCATACTCGCCAGTTTCTAACTGAGCCTCAAGCTCGTCCACTTTATTCCTTATACTTCGCGCATTCATATACAGTACATTGACCTCCGTATTCACTTCCCCCCTCGCAATTGGACCTGACCTTACTCTATTGTCCATTCGCAAGCTTTCCTTCCCATTAATTCGAGAATCTTTGGTAATTTTTCCTGTAGCCACTTCCCCTTCAACTCCATCTTTATACTCCCAATTTTCTATGTTTCTATAGGCACGGGTTATTGATAGGGCCGATCAGTCATGATCACAATGAATGGCGGTGCTGGCTCAAAGGACCGAATGGCCTTCTCCTGCACCTATTTTCTATGTTTCTAATTTGTCAATCCTTCCCCCCCCTCCCACTATTTAGTTTAAACCCACACGTGTAGCCCTAGCAAACCTGCTTGCCAGAATGTCGGTCCCCCTCCAGTTAAGGTGTAACCCGTCCCTTTTGTACAGGTCACCCCTACCCCAGAAGAGATCCCAGTGGTCTATAAATCTAAATCCTTGCTCCCTGCACCAGCCCTCAGACACACATTCAGATCCCCTATCTCCCTGTTCCTATCCTCACTAGCACGAGGTACTGGAAGCAATCCAGAGATAACCACCCTAGAAGTCTGGCATTTCAGTCTTCTTCCCAACTCTCTGAAGTCATGTTGGAGAACCTCCTTCCTCTTCTTCCCGATGTCGTTTGTGCACAACTACTGCCGGCGGTTCACCTTCTCTCTCTCTCTCTCTCTCGAATGTTCAGAATTTGGCTCGTGACATCCTGAACCCTGGCACCATATGTGAACAATTTGACAAGGAGAGTATCTAGACAAGTCAAATCAAGACAAGTTTATTCGTCACATATGTATACGAGATGTGCAGTGAAATGAAATGAAAAGTGGCAATGCTTGTGGAATGTGCAAAAAATAAAAACTACAAAACAGAATGGAACAGAATCAGTAATCACATATTTGTGGGGGGAAAACAAGAAAAAACAGCAATTTTAAAAAGACACCACACAACAGTAAATTAGTACAGTAAGTTAGTCCCTGGTGAGATAGGAGTTTACAGTCAATAGACAATAGGTGCAGGAAACATACAAAATAGGTGCAGGATTAGGCCATTCGGCCCTTCGAGTCTGCACCGCCATTCAATATGATCATGGCTGATCATCCAACTCAGTATCCTGTACCTGCCTTCTCTCCATACCCCCTGATCACTTTAGCCACAAAGGCCACATCTAACCCCCTCTTAAATATAGCCAATGAACTGCTCAACTACTTTCTGTGGCAGAGAATTCCACAGATTCACCATTCTCTGTGAACATTTTTTTTCTCATCTTGGTCCAAAAAGACTTCCCCCTTATCCTTAAACTGTGACCCCGTGTTCTGGACTTCCCCAACATCGGGAACAATCTTCTTGCATCTAGCCCGTCCAACCCCTTAAGAATTTTGTACGTTTCTATAAGATCCCCCCTCAATCTTCTAAATTCCAGCGAGTGCAAGCCGAGTCTATCCAGTCTTTCTCCATATGAAAGTCCTGACATCCCAGGAATCAGTCAGGTGAACCTTCTCTGTACTCCCTCTATGGCAAGAATGTCTTTCCTCAGGTTAGGAGACCAAAACTGTACGCAATACTCCAGATGTGGTCTCACCAATGCCCTGTACAACTGCAGTAGAACCTCCCTGCTCCTATACTCAAATCCTTTTGCTATGAATGCTAACATACCATTCGCTTTCTGCACTGCCTGCTGCACCTGCATGCCTACTATCAATGACTGGTGTACCATGACACCCAGGTCTCGTTGCATCTCCCCTTTTCCTAATCGGCCGCCATTCAGATAATAGTCCACTTTCCTGTTCTTGCCACCAAAGTGGATAACCTCACATTTATCCACATTATACTGCATCTGCCATGCATTTGCCCACTCACCCAGCCTATCCAAGTCACCTTGCAGCCTCCTTGCAGCTAACAAAGCCCCCCCAGCTTCGTATCATCTGCAAACTTGGAGATGTTGCATACAATTCCCTCATCCAAATCATTAATATATATTGTAAATAGGTGGGGTCCCAGCACTGAGCCTTGCGGTACCCCAATAGTCACTGCCTGCCATTCAAGAAAGGACCCGTTTACTCCTAATCTTTGCTTCCTGTCTGCCAGCCTTCTGAAATTCCAGATATAACAAATCCACTGGTTCTCCCTTATCCACTCTACTAGTTACATCCTCGAAAAATTTCTATATGATTTGTCACATGATTTACCTTTCATAAATCCATGCTGACTTTGTCCAATGATTTCACCATTTTCCAAATGTGCTACTATCCCATCTTTAATAACTGACTCTAGCATTTTCCTCACTACCGATGTTAGACTAACTGGTCTGTAGGCCATTCGGCCCTTCAGCCAGCACCGCCATTCAATGTGATCATGGCTGATCATCTCCAATCAGTACCCCGTTCCTGCCTTCTCCCCATATTCCGACTACGCTATTTTTAAGAACCCTATCTAGCTCTCTATTGAAAGCATCCAGAGAATCTGCCTCCACCACCCTCTGAGGCAGAGAATTCCACAGACTCACCACTCTGTGAGGAAAAGTGTTTCCTCGTCTCCATTCCAAATGGCTTACTCCCTATTCTTAAACTGTGGCCACTGGTTCTGGACTCGCCCAACATCGGGAAAATGGTTCCTGCCTCTAGCATGGGAAACTCCTTCCCATCCTCTCTGTTTTCACAGTATGGCATTTGCCTGACTGTAGCAGCTGGAACAGTCTGTTGCTCGGGTGGAAAGGGTCCCCCATAATGTTGCTGGCTCTGGATCTGCACCTTCTAATGTATAGTTCCTGCTATGGGGCGAGCGTAGTTCCCATAGTGCTTTCGGCCGAACGCACTACTCTCTGCAGAGCCTTCTTGTCCTGGGCAGAGCAGTTCCCAAACCAGATTGTGATGTTTGCAGACAAGATGCTTTCCACAGCTGCTGAGTAGAAGCACTGGAGGATCCTCAGAGACACTCTGAATTTCCTCAATTGCCTGAGGTGGTAAAAGCCTTGCCTTACTCACCAGTGCTGCAGCGTGTGATGTCCATGTCAGATCCTCTGAGACGTGGACTCCCAGGTATTTAAAGCAGCTGACCCTATCCACAGTATCCCCATTCATCTCCAGTGGTACGTACGTCCTCAGATGTTGTGCCTTCCTAAAGTCCACGATCAGCTCCTTAGTTTTTTTGACATTCAAGAGGAGGCTGTTGTCCTGACACCAGAGTGCCAGATCAGTCACCTCTCCTAGGCCTACTCATTATTTTCGGTGATCAGGCCCACCACCACAGTGTCATCAGCAAACTTGATTATTGAGTTGGAGCTGAACCTAGCCACACAGTTATGTGTGTACAGGGAGTACAGTAGGGGGCTGAGGATGCAACCCTGGGGGGGGGGGATCCTGTGCTCAGGGTGAGGGACTTCGATGTATTTCCTCCCATCTTGACTACCTGGGGCCTGGCAGTGAGAAAGTCCAGGACCCAGGTACACGGGGGTGTTGAGCCCCAATTCCAGCAGCTTCTCAGCGAGTCTGGGGGGGGACTATCGTGTTGAAGGCTGAACTGAAGTCTATGAACAGCATCCTCACATAGCCCCCCTTCTGGCTGTCAAGGTGCGAGAGAGTGGTGTGCAGAACCTGGGAGACTGCATCAACCGTGGATCTGTTCGGACGGTATGCGGATTGTAGCGGGTCCATGTTACGAGGGCGTAGGCGTTCTTGACCAGCCTCTCAAAGCATCTCATGACTACCGAGGTGAGGGCCACCGGACGGTAGTCATTCAGACAAGCTGGAGAGGCATTCTTTGGTACAGGTACAATGATGGGTCTTTTGAAGCAGGCAGGGACCACGGACTTGGCCAGGGAGAGGTTAAATATTGTGGTGAGCATCGGAGCTAGCTGCGTAGCACAAGACTTAAGTACTCGCCCAGAGATGCCATCTGGGCCTACAGCGTTCCTCGTGTTCACACTTGTCAGAGCCCCCCTCACGTCGTGCTCAGACAACAAGTGTGTACCCATCCCCTTCTTCTGATGTTGGGGTGGGGGGGGGGGGGCGGGTAGAAGAAAGCAAGGGGCGTAGACAGTGGGCTGTGGGAGAGCTGGGAAGGAGGGAGAAAGCAAGGACTACCTGAAATTCGAGAAGTCAATGTTCATACCGCTGGGGTGTAAACTACCCAAGCAAAATATGAGGTGCTGCTACTCCAATTTGCGGTGGGACTCATTCTGGCCATGGAGGAGGCCCAGCACAGAAAAGTCGGTTTCGCGATGGGAGGGGGAGTTGAAGTGCTCAGCCACCAGGAGATCAGGTTGATTAATGTGAACTGTGCACAGGCGTTGGGTGAAGTGATCGCCAAGCCTGCTCTTGGTCTCACCGATGTAGAGCAGTTGACACCTAGAGCAGCGGATGCAATAGATGAGGTTCGAGAAGGTGCAGGTGAACCTCCGCCTCACCTGGAAAGACTGATTGGGTCCTTGGATGGAGTCGAGGGGGGAGGTAAAGCGACAAGTGTAGCATTTCCTGCGGTTGCAAGGGAAAGTACCAGGGGAGGGGAACGTTTGGGTGGGAAGGGACGAATTGAGCAAGGAGTTATGGAGAGAACAGTCTCTGCGGAAAGCCAAAAGGAGAGATGGGAAGATGTGGCCAGTGGTGGGATCCCGTTGGAGGTGGTGAAAATGTTGGGAGGATTATCTGTTGTATGTGATGGCAGGTAAGGTGGAAGGTGAGGACAAGGGGGACTCTGTCCTTGTTACGAGTGGGGGGGGGGGGGGGGGGGGGGGGGGGGGAGTGAGAGCGGAGCTACGGGATATAGAGGAGGCCCTGGTGAGAGCCTCATCTATAGTCGAAGAGGGGAACTCCCGTTCCCTAAAAAATGAGGACATCTCCGATGCCCTGGTTTGGAACACCTCATCCTGGGTGCAGATGCGGCGTAGACAGAGGAATTGGGAGTAGGGGGATAGAGTTCTTACAGGAAGCAGGGTGGGAAGAAGTGTAGTCCAGATGGCCATGGGAGTCAGTGGGTTCATCATGAATCACATCAAACAGAACATTTTCAATGCTCATTTTCAACAATATTGTTTTCCCCTGCTTTAGACATTGTCAAGTTTTAACTGACTGAGTGCAAACAATCATGGTTAAATCAAAACTCTCAAAAGAAGTACCTACATTTTTCAGAATGCGGTGAGTAGATTCACCAAGTCAACAGCATGAAAATATGTTAAACCTACCATCCTGCTGAGTGTTCAACACAGGCAAGAGGACAAATCAAACATCAACATGCACATTACTAACACAGAGGTGCACGCCTGAGGAACCACACCACTCAACACTTCGCTACCGTCCATATGATTGGACATCAAAACCTGCCTGAGATCTTTTATGTTTTTCCTGAACTATGATATACTAATTTTGACGGTGAAAATCCCACGTTTTAAGTACTTCCAAACGTTTCCTCCGATTAGCCAGATTTCAACAAGGTCTCCCTGTCCTAGAAAGTGTATCAGTGGAGAAACTATTTATGTTATCACTTTCTTCCAGGGTATTAAATAAATTAATCGTCCTCCCTTAACCTTGGTTTATGAACTTTTATTACCTCAACCTTCCTCTTGCTGTCACAGTAACATTCTGATGAATCTAGAATGCAACCTTTTTGGTCAATTCTCATGTGCAGTATTCAAAATTGAACATAATACCCTGGATATAGTTTAATAACCAGACTGCAGATGAATAAGTGTCCAGGCTCAGAAAACTTCATCCCAAGGTTGTGAAAATAGTATTTAGTGAAACAGTGATGCTTTTGTTTTAATTTTCCAAGATGCATTCATTTCAACAGAATCCATTAGATTGGAAAATCATAAATGTTAAAAAGAGGGAAGACACAAAGCAGTTAGATAAAAGACCAGGTAATGTCTGGCAAAAGGAAAATGTTTGAAGCAATTAGTAAAGGTGGATATAAAATAGGCCATTAGAAAAAAGACGTTATTCAGGCAAAGTAAACAGGTTTTTAGTTTAGATTAGTGTCACATGTACCGAGATACAGTGAAAAGCTTTTGTGTGCTAATCAGTCTAGCTAATTAAGGAGTCCTGTTGTAAATTTTGACAACCATCTTCACTATCTATGATACAATCCACTTTAGTGCCAGCTGCAAACTTACTAATCATGCCTTGTGTATTCTCATCCATATCGTTGATATAAACCACAAAACAGTAATGGGCCCAGCACCAATCCCCGACACAAAATTAGTCAAGGCCAAGTCCGATAAACAACCTTCCACCTCACCTTCATTCCATGAAGCCAATGCTAAACTGTACAAAAGGAAACATTCCTGGTGTGTGATTTTTTTTTAAAACACACTAACCAATGACACATTGAACTTCCCCCTCCCTCAACTCATTGAGCTGGATCTTTGTCGATCAGTAGCCAAACTTGAGACCCAGCAATGAACCAACTTCACACCGTCAAACCACTTGTTAAACACAACCACTCGTCCATAATGGTGTAACAATTCACTGAACAAAATGTCCATCCACACTTCAATCAAAAAACTTTTTGGGGCAGAGGGAAATAGTGGTTTCCGCGCAGGTTTTCATTTTATCGACTTCAAAATATATTATCCTTAAGAAACAAAGTAAATGTTTGTAAAAAATAAAAATAAAACTAAGAAAATGTCAGACAGGGATAATGAACATTGCTGGAAAACAACATGGCTGTGTAATACTGCTTGGAATAGATTTCAGATTCAGTAACCACCTGATCAAATGTGAAACTGAATGAACTGGTCCATGAAAGCTCCAGGATTTGGGAAGAAACCAAACAACTGAGTTTCGACCACGTTACCAGATCCGCCAAACCCTTTTTGTGTCCATCACACCCAACTTCCGTGTGTGGCTCAGCAGCTTTCGATCCACTGCTGTAAATTCAGAAACATCCCTCAAACTTTCAGCTAAATCGGTACTATTCTCAACTGTCACTTAACCTCCTATCTGATTCCTTTCTACATTTTCACCTATTTATCGTTGGTCGTAACTGTGACAGAAATGGCAATTCCGACTACGTAAACAAGTAGACTGATTGCATAACTAACCAGATTTCATCCCGGTTTCTTCCGCCAAGGGGCTCACAAATACCTTTGTCTCTTGCCCGAATGGCGGTTCACTTCATTTCATTGCCCCCACTACAAAAACCTTGTACACTCACATTTTGTTATGTCTTTCCCCACGCGATGTTGACAAACCAAAGATCATTCAATTCTGTTTTGGGCCATTGCAAATACAACCACATATGCCAGAGCGACATGAAAGCATTCTAACAAGAACGAACAACATCGGATATAGTACTTTACTCAAGTAACGTTCGACACAAAATCTTGTTCGAGGAAGCAAGAACACGATCCGCACGGCTGAGCCCCCTCGACACATCTAGACACTGAGAACCAAAGATCATCCGCTCTATGATCTTTGCTGAGAACTGGAAATCTCCGATAGTTTGTTTTTTCTCCGAGCAGTTACGCTTCATACGGATATTAGCGTTAGTCAAATGGAGACGTAAACATGCACAGAGAAATGGAAATCAAATCCTCAAGTCAAACGGCATGGGTGGGTTGAGTACGCAATCTAACCTGTGCACAGGTGGGCTGATTGCCGCCAACCTACGCACCGGAGCCGCAGCAACTCACCGGCAGCTCCACGCTGATGTCCGTCCCGTCCAGAAGCTGCACTCTGCATGCCAGGATGGACTTGTTTCCGCCTGCTGCGGGAATGTGGACCATGGTCCCAGTAGGCGCAGGTGTGGCAGTATGGATCCCAGCGACCGCGGTAGCGGCGGAGTCCCGGCCACTGCTGGTCCCGCCTCCTCTGCCGCCGCCGCCGCCGTCCCGCTCCTCCATGTAGCGGCGAGCCGAGCGACGTCCGAACGTCCTCCGCAGAAACCTCATCATCTTGGCCGGTTTGATGTTCCGCCGCTGACCGCTCGGCTGCTGTTGCTGGGCTCGGCGCGACTGAGCAACAGCGGCCGCAGTCCGAGCGCCTCCTCAACCGCACTCCGCCGCGAGCTCGCCCAGGTGAGAGCCGGGCACCAGCCGCGCATGCGCTCACCCAGCCGCCCCGCCCCCACCGGGCATGCGCGCACCTACGCCGCCCGAAGCTCAAGTGGTACTGGGCATGCGCGTCCCCCCAAAACACCCTTGCACAGACCTCCACCCAATCGCCCGTATTGGGCATGCGCGCACCTGCATCGCTCGAGGCACAAGGTTGTACTGGGCATGCGCGTCTCTTCGCCCGCCCCTTCCTTCCCTCGGCGGTCGGCTGAGCATGTGCGAACCTGACACTCTGGGAGTGCGCACCTGCCTGCCTTGCTCGGCAGGAATGTCCTGGCACAGGATGTGACACGGCTTGGTGCTTCCCTGACAAGTGGTTCAAAGGGGACGAGGAATAGGAGGAGGAGCAGATACAGATGCATCAAAAGATTCAGTAGATAAAGTAGGAGTAGCATTTATTGTACCAGAATTTCACATCAAAGTAGGGAAGAGGATCAATAATGAGGTCTCAGTATACACGGGTGAAATGATTGCAATATTGTTAGCGGTACAGTGGGTCGAGGATACCAGGCCTTTAAGGACAGTTATTTGTTCAGATTCAAGTTTAGCAATAAAAAGTTTACAGCACAGCCATTCAGACAGTAGACCAGACATTTTGATTGAAATACAACAAACACTATTCAGAATTCAAATGATGGGGCTTACAGTCATATTTTTATGGGTACCAGCACACATTGGCATTAGAGGAAACGAAATGGCAGATAGAAACATAGAAATTAGGTGCAGGAGTAGGCCATTCGGCCCTTCGAACCTGCACTGCCATTCAATATGATCATGGCTGATCATCCAACTCAGTATCCCGTACCTGCCTTCTCTCCATACCCTCTGATCCCCTTAGCCACAAGGGCCACATCTAACCCTCTTAAATATAGCCAATGAACTGGCCTCGACTACCCTCTGTGGCAGAGAGTTCCAGAGATTCACCACTCTCTGTGTGAAAAAAGTCCTTCTCATCTTCCCCAACATCGGGAGCAATCTTCCTGCATCTAGCCTGTCCAACCCCTTAAGAATTTTATAAGTTTCTATAAGATCCCCTCTCAATCTCCTAAATTCTAGAGAGTATAAACCAAGTCTATCCAGTCTTTCTTCATAAGACAGTCCTGACATCCCAGGAATCAGTCTGGTGAACCTTCTCTGCACTCCCTCTATGGCAATAATGTCCTTCCTCAGATTTGGAGACCAAAACTGTACGCAATACTCCAGGTGTGGTCTCACCAAGACCCTGTACAACTGCAGTAGAACCTCCCTGCACCTATACTCAAATCCTTTTGCTATGAAAGCTAACATACCATTCGCTTTCTTCACTGCCTGCTGCACCTGCATGCCTACTTTCAATGACTGGTGTACCATGACACCCAGGTCTCACTGCATCTCCCCTTTTCCTAGTCGGCCACCATTTAGATAATAGTCTGCTTTCCTGTTTTTGCCACTAAAATGGATAACCTCACATTTATCCACATTATACTGCATCTGCCAAACATTTGCCCACACACCCAGCCTATCCAAGTCACCTTGCAGTCTCCTAGCATCCTCCTCACAGCTAACACTGCCCCCCAGCTTAGTGTCATCCGCAAACTTGAAGATATTGCCTTCAATTCCCTCATCCAGATCATTAATATATATTGTAAATAGCTGGGGTCCCAGCACTGAGCCTTGCGGTACCCCACTAGTCACTGTCTGCCATTGTGAAAAGGACCCGTTTACTCCTACTCTTTGCTTCCTGTTTGCCAGCCAGTTCTCTATCCACATCAATACTGAACCCCCAATGCCGTGTGCTTTAAGTTTGTATACTAATCTCTTATGTGGGACCTTGTCGAAAGCCTTCTGGAAGTCCAGATACACCACATCCACTGGTTCTCCCCTATCCACGCTACTAGTTACATCCTCGAAAAATTCTATAAGATTCGTTAGACATGATTTACCTTTTGTAAATCCATGCTGACTTTGTCCAATGATTTCACCACTTTCCAAATGTGCTGCTATCCCATCTTTAATAACTGACTCTAGCAGTTTCCCCACTACCGATGTTAGACTAACTGGTCTGTAATTCCCCGTTTTCTCTCTCCCTCCCTTCTTAAAAAGTGGGGTTACGTTTGCTACCCGCCAATCCTCTGGAACTACTCCAGAATCTAAAGTGTTTTGAAAGATTATTACTAATGCATCCACTATTTCTGGAGCTACTTCCTTAAGTACTCTGGGTGAGTATTTCTGGAGCTACTTCCTTAAGTACTCTGGGTGAGATAAGGTGGCAAAAGAGGTAACAAAAAGAAGTAAGATTGATTTAAGTATTAACATAGGTAAAACTGAAATCAAAGACATTATTAAGCAAAGACTGAAGGAAAGATGGCAAAAGCAATAGGAGGAAGAGCGGAAAGGACGGTGGTTCTTCAGAGTCCAGAGGAAAGTGGGAGAAATGAGATGTGCAGGAAAAAACAGAAAAGAGGAGGCAGTAATTTCAAGAATCAGATTTGGACACACTGGCAAGCATAATACAGGTAGATGTGAATACTGTGGGCAAGAAGAGACAATAGAGCATGTCATTATACATTGTGAGAGGTATGAGGAAGAAAGAAGACAAATGAGTGAACGATTCAGAAAAGAAAAAGTACAATTTGATTTAATAGATATTTTACAAAAGAATTCATATAAGTGCTATCAAATCCTATTGCTTTTTCTCAGGGTAACCAATTTGTTCGGAAAGATATAGGTTATTAGTATATAAGTTATAATGTTATTTGATCCACACTCCATACCAGTTGGTGGCGGTAATGCACTAAAAAGTTGTTTGCCAACCGCCAAAAAAAACTACATAGAAGAAGAAGAAGGAGGAGCAGACTTTCAGTCTGATGAAGGGTTTCGGCCCGAAACGTTGCCTATTTCCTTCGCTCCATAGATGCTGCCTCACCCGCTGAGTTTCTCCAGCGTTTTTCTTTGTCTACCTTCGATTTTCCAGCATCTGCAGTTCCTTCTTAAACAGACTTTCATTCATTCTCTCTTTTCAGGCACTGGGTGTGGTTGGCAAGGCCAACATTTATTGCTCTTGAGAAGGTTTTTCTCTGATGAAGATGCTCCCATGATACTGTAGAGTAGAGACATCCAGGATCTAGCCTCAGTGAGGATATAAGATGGGTGATATGTTTCCAAGTAATAACATTGTGTGACTTGAAGCAGAACATGTGGGTGATGTTGTTGTCATGCAGCTGAAGTCCTTGTCCTTGATGGTAGAGATCATTGGTTTGGATTGAAGATAGACCTGAAAGTGAAAGGTCACCCATTTCTTCTCCCCAGAGATGCTGCCCCGTCCCACTAAGGTACTCCAGCTTTTTGTGTCTATCTTCAGTTTAAACCAGCATCTGCGGTTCCTTCCTACACATTGGTTTGGATTGTGTTGATGGAGTCACCAAGTGGGTAATTGTAGTTAGATAATATATATTTCATGTCATCTTCACTTCTGCAATGACATAGTCCTTAATCAATAAAGCAACTCCCCCCCCACCCCATCCTCTTTTACTCCCACCCCTATCTCGCCTGTAGCAACTGTACCGTTTAACATTAAGTTGCCAGTCCAATCCCTCGCATCTACCTATCCATGCCCTGAGTTCATCCTCGTTTCCTGTCAGGCCTCTCGCACTTCTGACTGGATTCTCAATCCTCTCTCCATAAACTTGAAGTAATGCAAACCTAATGGTATTCATGATGTTACAAGCAATAAACTCCATTTACCTCTCATTCCTGTGCTTGTAAACATGCACAAATATCTAATTAAACGTCATTTTGGTTTTCAAATCCTTGTTCTTAGTTGCTTTGTGATCTCTTCCAGACCAGCTATTCCATCAATTCTGAAGCCTTGTGCAATCCAAATTTAATTGCTGTAACATTGACAGTCAAGTCTTCATCAACCAAGACCTTGCACTCTGGATTTATTTCTCAAAACGTAGGCTCTTCGTTACTCTTCCATTCTTAAAAGCTAATTTCTATTGAAGATTCACCTGACAGTGGTAGGGAAGATATTGGAGAGGATTCACTTTGTTGAAGTTGTTCACAATCTCCTTTGTCTTACTGACATTGGGTATAGGTTGTTATCTTGGCATCAAGTTGCAAGGTTCTCAATCTTCTTTCTGTATTCCGTCTTGTCATTATTTTATATCCAGCCCACTACGTTGTTGTTTGCAGATTTGTAAATGGACTTGGATTGGTATGTGACTGCACAGTCATAAGGAGTGCAGTAGGGGGTCGAGAAAACATTCCTTGCAGGGCATCAGTGTTGAGAATTATCATGGAGGGTGATTTGTCACCTATTTTCACTGATTGTGGGAACTGGCAAACTCATAAAAGGCAGATTTGTGATGGTAGGGTATTTTTATGGCTGGATGTCTGATGAGTGGAGTCCTGCAGGGTTCTTTGTTATTTGTGGTATGTATAAGCAACTTGGACGTAAATGTAGATGGGTTGGTTAGTAAGTTTTCAGATGACACCAAAATAGATATTGTGGACAGTGAGGAGGGTTGTCAAAGTATAAAGCAGGATATAGATCAGTTACAGAAATAGGCAGAGAAATGGCAGGTGGAGTTTAATCCGAACAAGTGTGAGATGATGAACTTTGGAAGGTCAAATGTAAGGGGAAAATATACACTTAATGGCATGACCCTTAACAACATTGATGTACAGTGGGAACTTGGAGTCCAAATCCATAGCTCCTAGAAAGTGGCACCACAAGTAGACAGAGTGGTCAGGAGTGCATATGGTATTCTTGCCTTAATCGGTTGAGTCACTGAGTATAAGCGTAAGGAAGTCATGTTGCAGTTTTAAAGGACTTTGGTTAGACTGCATTTGGAGTATTGTGTGCTGTTCTGGTCACCATTTTACAGGAAGGATGTGAAGGCTTTGGTGCGGGTGTAGAAGAGGTTAACTGGAATGATTCCTGGAAATAGGGTATTACTTATAAGGAGAGGTTTGACAGACTTTTTTTTGGAATGCCAGATATTGAGGGAAGATCTGATGGAAGTATAGAATTGTGAGGCGTACATTTGATTGACAGTGTTGCTGCTGGACGCAGATAGGATAGTGGCATTTAAAAGGCTTTTAGATAGGCACATAGATATGCAGGGATTTGGGGGATGTGGACCACGCAGGCATAGGAGGTTAGCTTAATTTGGCACCCTGTTTGGCACAGACATTATGAGCCGGAGAACCTATTCTGGTGCTATTCTATGTTCCAAATGTTATGAAATAGTAAAGTTAATGATTCTGGAAAGCTTCTGATTTCTAAATCTTACTCCCATGGGATTAAGTTTGATTTCCATATGAGGCCACAATTTTTTTTAAATAAGTTGTTAGCTCACTGGGCCATGTTTTCTCAGGAGAAGCCAATTTGTGTGAAGGTTATTGGTTTTACATAGCAGATGTGAGCGAAACACTGATATACGGCTGATTAACAACAAATTGAAAAAGTCGCAAGTGAAATGAATTTGTTCCGAACTCCAAATGGACGAGAGAAGTCCAATCACTGATCAAAAGTATCTGGGGAGGTAAGAAGCTTGACAGAACTCTGTGATGATTCATTAGGCAGCCATCAAGTCTACATCTACCCCACTGTTCTAATGTTTTGGCAGCATCTGAAGAATATATATTCAATTTTATGGCTTTCACATTTATTATCTCCCATTATTTGAGTACAGTCAGTCGTCAGAATCATTGTTATGCTGCTAACATCTCTTGCAGGAATCGTGAGTTAAATGTAAAGAGAGTATCAGCAGCACTATAAACTGGAAACACTCTAGTCATTACCTAATAATGAAACTGCTTTTACAGAGGCATTTTAAATGGGTTGATTTTGATTTTTGAGTTGTTAACCATCAGTGGTGGTCTCTGTGGCTTTCAAGCCAGCTACATTTGTGACTTCATCAGCATGGCATTTCTGAGCTGACAAATGCATGGGTGATTTGTGTGATTTTAGGTTGTGGTCGACATGTTGGCAGGAGCTTGGGACCCTTGATGTTGAAGTACCAGATGGCAATAAGAGACCCAAGAGAACCAACAAAATGGAAGAAAATTGAATTAATCTATGTATTAAAAGGGATCCATTGCCAACAATCATTTAATGTCTGAGGAACCCAACCAAAGGGTTAGTTCAAAATGTGAGTAGCACTTTGTCCATATTAATAGGATAATAAAGCTATTGATTATTAAGAAGATATTGCTATCCAAGGTAACAGATGTGATAATTGCTTATGTAATATCTGACATACAAATCAGAATCTAGGGTACTATCAAAAACTACAGATGCTGGAAATTTTAAATTAAAACAGAAAATGCAAGAAATTATCATCGGGTCAGGCCACGTCTGTGGGGGAAAAGGAACAGAGTTAACATTTCAGACTTAAAACCCTTTGTCAGATCCTGGAATGATTTTTTAAAAAAAACTACTTTTAAGATGCAGGGAGTATTGGATGGAGGAATAAGAGTGAAAACAATAAGAGATCATAGGGAACAAAATATAAGAGTTGAGAACTGCAGGGCAAGGATGCACAAGATTGTAGAAGTATAAACTGCAACAAAAACAAAACTGCTGGAGACTCTTGGCAGGTCAGGCTGTGCCTCAGGCAGCATCTGTGATGGGAGTGGGATGGTTAATGTTTCTATCAGAGACCCTGCATCAGTACTGACGCTGGATCTCAGCAGAGCAAATACTAATAGAAGAAACCAATGATCAAGAGTGTGCAATTTTCTAATCCACTGAAAACAAAACAATTATTTTTTTACCTGTACCAGCTTAATGGGCCCATAAATGCAATACACACAGGTAAAATATTCTAATTGATAAATTAAATAAATTATTAGCCATAGTACTAGGCAGCCATTATAGCACAAAAAATGGTCAAATGAAGTTTATGTTTAAGAAGGAACTGCAGATGCGGGAAAAATCAAAGGCAGACAAAAATGCTGGAGAAACTCAGTAGGTGAGGCAGCATCTATGGAGCGAAGGAATAATAATAATAATAATAAATTTTATTTATGGGCGCCTTTCAAGACTCTCAAGGACACCTTACAAAATTTAGTAAACAGAATACAAAACATGTAAGTGGAATGAAACAAAACAAAAAATAACGACAAAAAATAAAAAATAAATAGTAAAGACATCAACAATACACAATTCAAAGACACAATTCAAAGAGAGAGCAGCGGCAGCTAATCGCGCCAGCGTTCACTCTCCCTTCCGGCAGCCATCTTGGAAACGGAACAATAAGGATCTTTAACATAGAAACATCCCCCCCACAATGGTTACCATTATGGGGGAAGACACAATGTCCAGTCCCCATCCCCAGTTCACCCATAGTCGGGCCAATTGAGGCCTCCACAGTTGCCTCTACGGAGGCCCGATGTTCCAGGCCGTTCTCGCCGGGAGATGGTGCTCCGGCTTCGGGAGAGTCCTCTCAGCGGCTAGGGACACCTGAAACGGCCGCTTCCTTACCGGAGACCGCGGCTTCCGAAGCCGACAAGGCCGCGACGGTTGGAGCTCCACCACTGGCGATCTCATCGCGAGATCCCAGGCTCCAGATGTTGAAGTTAGAGCCGCCGCCCGCAGCTGCACGCTCCGCAGACCCGCAGCTCCGCGATGTTTTTATCGGCAGTCTTCAGCTCACCGGAGCTCCAGCGCGGCGACCCAGGCAAGGCATCCGCTCCGCGATAGCGCTCCAGCGCTGTGCCGCCGCCGAAGCCGAGGTGCTGGGCGGTCCCCTCGGGAAAACGCCGCTCCAGGCCCGCTGGTAGGCCGCGAGGATGGGTCGACGGTGCAGCCCGGAGAAAAGCTGCCTCTCCGACCAGGTAGAGACCTAGAAAGTAGTTTCCCCCTTCCCCCCCCCCTCCCCCCACATAAAAAAGTCTAGACCTCCTAAAAACAAACACTGAAACTCACTAAAAATTAAAGAAAAGAGTGAAAAAGACGGACAGCTGCTAGCTAGCAGCCGTGCCCCAAGATGGCGCCCCCCAGGTGAATAGGTGACGTTTCGGGTCAAGACCCTTTTTCAGACTGATGTGGGGTGGGGAGTGGGGGGTGGGAAGAAGAAAGGAATAGGCTGAGAGTGGGCTGAAGGAGAGCTGGGAAGGGGAGGGGGTAGACGGAGAAAGCAAGGACTACCTGAAATTGGAGAAGTCAATGTTCATACCGCTGGGGTGTAAACTACCCAAGCGAAATATGAGGTGCTGTTCCTCAAATTTGCGGTGGGAATCACTCTGGCGGAGGAGGCCCAGGACAGAAAGGTCAGATTCAGAATGGGAGGGGGAGTTGAAGTGCTGAGCCACCAACCTGATCTCCCAGTGGTTCAGCCAATAACCATCCTGATCTCCCAATGACACGTTATTACAGAATTCATTTTAACGGCAAATCAATGCTCTTAATATGGAGTATCAGTACTGTAGTTATTTAATAAGCAACATTCATAACCATACGTTGGATTTATCCAGGTTTTACTTCTACAGTCAGTCATATACATCACGACTTTGGTCAGGAGATATTTCAGTTGAAATTTTAACGTTAATTCTGAAGTGGGAATGAATGAAAAAGCGTTTATCAACAATTTTTTTTAATTTGGTGCTTACACACTGGGTATCTTCATTGCTGTTCACAGCACATACATCTAATCTGAATGTCCGGTAAAGTGGCGTCTTGACACCTTTAAATATATTACCAAAAGAACATTTGCTGCATTTATGTCCTTTGGCCATCTCTTGTTAGTTTAATGTTTAACCTGTCAGATGGGTATAGTCAGTTTTGACAGCTATTATCATAAAATGCCTTTAGAAAATTCCTTGCAACCTGTATATTTTGTTGTGGATAAATTATGTGGGAAGCGAGAGTGTTTCTGTACCAATAGCAATAACGACCCATGCTATGGCCATGTCATGATAATTTTCGGTCCTTCACAGAAAACATGCTTGCATCAATCTGTAGTGTGCATGGTTAAGCATATATGTTATCATGGTCCAGGATTTATTGACACAAGTTCAGATTCAGATTCAGATTCAGATTCAATTTTAATTTGGTGCTGTTGATCATACGCTGAATAATCCAACCACATTTTTGTTTGGAAGTGGAAAGAAATAATAAAAATTGCATTAATTGCAATGTGTAAAAAGAGTTGAGATACTGTATTATAATTTTGCTGCATGTCATTGTGGTATATATCATGTCTTGATTGGTGAATATGTTTAGTTTGTGACTTTATTTGAAGCAGAAATAATATGTGAATCCTTCATTGAGCATAATTCTGACTGGTAACTACGCACTTCGTCCGAGCACATTATCGCACGCGTCATGCAAGCCATCTTAAATGACCACCTAAACTGTCATTTGGCAACCTAAAAAGCTGCCAAGGTTGCCCGGCTGGCAACAGGGAAAAAAAGTTAAGCGAGAGCCATTATTCATCCAACAACGGTGGTATCATCGGCAATTTAGAAATGGCATTGGAATTGTGTCTGGCTACACAGTCATGGGTGTAAAGAGAGTAGAATGCAATGGTGAGCACAGAGCCTGGAGGTGCTCGTATGTTATTGTGGAAGAAGTGTTGGTGCCAATTCATATTGTGGTCTGTTGATGAGGAAGTCTGGAATCCAGTTCCATCGGGATGGGCACAGCGCTTGTTCTCTTGATGATTAATTTGCTGGAAATGAAAGTGTTGAATGATAAGATGTAGTCGATGAACAACAACCTGATATATGTGTTCTTATTGTTCAAGTGGTCCAATGCAGAGAGAGCTAGCAAGATCACATCCCCTGTTGATCTATTGTGCTTGATGAATTTTAACGGTTCCAGATCCTTTCTAGGGTAGACGTTGATGTGCATCATATCATGAATGACATCTACTGGATGATAGTAATTGGATTATCTCTTGAGATGGAGGCAAAGAGATACAAAAAAATAGAGAAGTGTCAAAGATTAACCATGAGAAGGTAACAGCAGGTTGGAAACAGTAAGTCTGGTTCTGTATGAGCACAGGATACACACTGAAGCAGTCATCAGTGTACTGGATTAAGAGTTGAAGGAGTGGGCCTGTGCAGGACTAAACAAAGAGTGCTCCA
This sequence comes from Amblyraja radiata, assembly GCF_010909765.2. NCBI lineage: Eukaryota > Metazoa > Chordata > Chondrichthyes > Rajiformes > Rajidae > Amblyraja > Amblyraja radiata. The sequence continues at coordinate 84,902,261 of NC_045957.1, forward strand.
CATAATATATTTGATTGATCAGAAATCTTTTGTGGGAGGATTTGTGCAAGAATCTAACTCAGAAATTAAATCTGTGTCATTGGTAGCATCTGGTATCTATGAGTAACATATTTTATATTAAGGATTACTGTGACAAAACTGAGCTGAAGTAAGAAAATTAATAGGGATCCATAATGTAAATATGACTTTTTATGTCAGAAGAGAACTTAGCCAACACTGTCTGACCTGTAAGAATGTTAGCACGTATAATTAGGATCTACTTATCTTTGCAATGTGTATTTGTGCTTTCTGGTGAATTAAAATAAAATGACTGTATAGTATATAGCAAATGTTTAAAATGTATGTGTGAACATGTGCATATCAATGGATGAATTATGTTAACAGTGCACCTTTGTGAAATGTGGTACAAATTCGTGGGGCCATACTTAAAGTAACAAATGTGACATACTGAAACTTTTATTGTTCAACTTGACCCTATTTTCCCCCATCATCCAAGTTCATCAGAATTGTTGCCAGTCACCTTTATTTCATGCAAGGTAGAACAAAGTCAAGGTGTTGCAGTGCTGGGGGACGAGGAAACTATGAGATGGTGCGGAAATAAGGACAAAACCAGAGATGTTGAAAACTGCATTCCTAAAACAACATTAGCTCTATTTCCAAACATGAGCTCTGACACCTCCAAAAGGAAGCAATGGATTTCAAATCGATTATAGTAGAAAATCGAGTAATTCTGAAACAAGATACAGTGAAGAAAAGATTCAATTTTAGCTTTGGTGAAAAGAAAAGATCCACAGATAATGTCCCTATTGCCCTCCCAGGATATTATTCTCACACAAAGGCAAAAGGATGATATGATGTTTAGTTGTTTTGTGAAATGCTTTGATAAGGCTGACTCCCTGCACCAGTGTATTGTGTAATTTAGTAGTCCAATATTTGGTATATATTGGTTTGGTCTTGTATATGATGCTGTACTTCCTTTATACTCTACCATGACACATGTCAGTTGAAGCTGCGACAGTTCATAATTCTTTTTTAGCTGCCCTAATTAAATACTGGGTATTGAGTAATGAGGAAGGGTTAGTTAGCAGTCTTGTTGTGCATGGTCTCTTGGGCAAGAGTGACCATAATATGGTTGAGTTCTTCATTAGGATGGAGAGTGACATTGTTAATTCAGAAACAAGGGTCCTGAACTTAAAGAAAGGTGACTTTGAGGGTATGAGACGTGAATTGGCCAAGATAGACTGGCAAATGATTCTTAAAGGGTTGACGGTGGATATGCAATGGAAGGCATTTAAAAACTGCATGGATCAACTACAACAATTGTTCATCCCAGTTCATCCCAATTGTTCATCCCAAAAGAATAAATCAGGGAAGGTAGTACATCCGTGGATAACAAGGGAAATCAGGGATAGTATCAAAACAAAAGATGAAGCGTACAAATTAGCCAGAAAACGCAGCCTACCAGAGGACTGGGAGAAATTCAGTCCAGCAGAGGAGGACAAAAGGCTTAATTAGGAAAGGGAAAATAGATTATGAAAGAAAACTGGCAGGAAACATAAAAACTGACTGCAAATGTTTTTATAGATATGTGAAGAGGAAAAGATTAGTTAAAACAAATGTAGGTCCCTTGCAGTCAGAAACAGGCGAATTGATCATGGGGAACAAGGACATGGCAGACCAATTGAATAACTACTTTGGTTCTGTCTTCACTAAGGAAGACATAAATAATCTGCTGGAAATAGCAAGGGACCGGGGGTTAAATGAGATGGAGGAACTGAGTGAAATCCAGGTTAGCCGGGAAGTGGTGTTAGGTAAATTGAATGGATTAAAGGCCGATAAATCCCCAGGGCCAGATAAGTTGCATCCCAGAGTACTTAAGAAAGTAGCTGCAGAAATAGTGGATGCATTAGTGATAATTTTTCTAAACTCTTTAGATTCTGGAGTAGTTCCTGAGGACTGGAGGGTAGCTAATGTAACCCCACTTTTTAAAAAGGGAGAGAGAAAACGGGGAATTACAAACCAGTTAGTCTAACATCGGTGGTGGGGAAAATTCTGGAGTCAGTTATTAAAGATGGGATAGCATCACATTTGGAAAGTGGTGAATTCATTGGACAAAGTCAGCATGGATTTATGAAAGGTAAATCATGTCTGACGAATCTTATAGAATTTTTCGAGGATGTAACTAGTAGAGTGGATAAGGGAGAACCAGTGGATGTGTTATATCTGGACTTTCAGAAGGCTTTCAACAAGGTCCCACATAAGAGATTAGTATACAAACTTAAAGCACACGGTATTGGGGGTTCAGTATTGATGTGGATAGAGAACTGGCTGGCAGACAGGAAACAAAGAGTAGGAGTAAACGGGTCCTTTTCAGAATGGCAGGCAGTGACTAGTGGGGTACCGCAAGGCTCAGTGCTGGGACCCCAGCTATTTACAATTTATATTAAAGATCTGGATGAGGAAATTGAATGCAACATCTCCAAGTTTGCGGATGACACGAAGCTGGGGGGCAGTGTTAGCTGTGAGGAGGATCCTAGGAGGCTGCAAGGTGACTTGGATAGGTTGGGTGAGTGGGCAAATGCATGGCAGATGCAGTATAATGTGGATAAATGTGAGGTTATCCACTTTGGTGGCAAAAACAGGAAAGTAGACTATTATCTGAATGGTGGCCGATTAGGAAAAGGGGCGATGCAACGAGACCTGGGTGTCATGGTACACCAGTCATTGAAAGTAGGAATGCAGGTGCAGCAGGCAGTGAAGAAAGCAAATGGTATGTTAGCATTCATAGCAAAAGGATTTGAGTATAAGAGCAGGGAGGTTCTACTGCAGTCTTGGTGAGACCACACCTGGAGTATTGCGTACAGTTTTGGTCTCCTAATCTGAGGAAAGACATTCTTGCCATAGAGGGAGTACAGAGACGGTTCACCAGACTGATTCCTGGGATGGCAGGACTTTCATATGAAGAAAGACTGGATAGACTCGGCTTGTACACGCTAGAATTTAGAAGATTGAGGGGGGTTCTTATAGAAACTTACAAAATTCTTAAGGGGTTGGACAGGCTAGATGCAGGAAGATTATTCCCGATGTTGGGGAAGTCCAGAACTAGGGGATCACAGTTTAAGGATAAGAGGGAAATCTTTTAGGACCAAGATGAGAAAATCATTTTTTACACAGAGAGTGGTGAATCTGTGGAATTCTCTGCCACAGAAGGTAGTTGAGGCCAGTTCATTGGCTATATTTAAGAGGGAGTTAGATGTGGCCCTTGTGGCTAAAGGGATCAGGGGGTATGGAGAGAAGGCAGGGATGGGATACTGAGTTGGATGATCAGCCATGATCATATCGAATGGCGGTGCAGGCTCGAAGGGCCAAATGGCCTACTCCTGCACCTATTTTCTATGTCTATGTTTCTATGTTTCTAAATCCCGATATAACAACATTGTTATATCGGGATTTAATCCGGATTTGTAACTTTGTCAGCGCTGTTGACATACCATTGGGTATGCAAGCAAAGAATTTCACTTACCACATGTGACAATAAAGTATTCCATTCCATTACATTCCATTCCAAAACTTTGAGTGATTGTTGGCCAGTTTACTTTGAGAAGTGTACATATTACAAGTATGGCATACATCAAATGGGGTCAAGGAAAGAGCGTTCACGTCGCGCCCCTGTTTCCACCCAATCTTTCCGCCACCAAGCACAAGAAGCGACAAGACAGACATTGTATGCAGATGCTGAGAAGTGTGTTCAGCTCTGACTGAACAACTTCTAATCTTGTGTGTGGACTCGATAAGAAGAAGAAGATACATTAAATGAAAAGGACGGATCCCCAGAAATGAGTGAGAAACATCATCAATTTGTATTCTTTCCATATATTTGATTAAAGAGCAGAGAAGAGAACTAATTAATTAAAGACTGCTCTGTAGAAAAATAAATTATGGCTCTATGATATGTTTCACAGATTCTTGTAAGTCTTCTTTTGTCTCTTTCTAGGAAGAAAGAGGAGAGGACCGAGGAAGAGGAGAGGAAGAGGAAAGAGGAAGAAGAAGAGAGGAAGAGGAGGCAGAGGAAGAGGAAGAAGGGGAGGAGGGAGGAGGAGGGGAGGAGGAGGGAGGAAGGAGGAGGCGGAAGAGGAAGAGGAAGAGAAGAGAGGAGGAGAGGAAGAGGAAGGAGAAGGAGTGAGAGGGAGAGAAGAGGCAATAATAGGAGAGAAGAGGAAGAGGAAGAGGAAGAAGAAAGGGAAGAGGAAGAGGAAAGAAAAGAAGAGGAAAACGAAGAAGAAGAAGAAGAGAAGACAGATAGTAGAGAAGAAAGAGGGCAGAAGAAGAGAGAAGAAGAAAAAGAAGAAGATAAAAGGGACGACAAAATGTAAAAAGTATAGAAGTTTGAAGAAGAATCAAACTAGATAGACAAGAAAGAAGGAAGAACAAAGGCGAAGAGAAGAAGAGAAGAAGAAAAGAAGAAGGAGAAGAAGAAGCATCCACCAAGACAGACGAGAAGAAGGACGAAGGAAGAAGCGAAGACGAAGAAGAGACGAAGAAAGAAGCCCCCCGGGAAGGAAGCGGGCAAGGACGAAGAGGCTTCGGAGAGAGGAGGATAGAAGAGATGAGGAAGGGAGGAGTCTGAAAGGAGGTCGTTTTTCTTCTCTTCCGGAGGAGGAGAGAGGCGTACTCCAGAAGAAGAAGAAGAAGAAGAAGGAGAAGAAAGAAGAAGAATAAGAAGAACGAAAGAATAGAAGAGAAGAATCTACTGGAATAGGACTATGGCTGTAGTATCGGATCGGGAGGATTAGCTGCTACTCCAATCCTCTTCTTCCTCCTCTTCTTCCTCCTCTTCTTCCTCCTCTTCTTCTTCTTCTTCTTCCTCCTCCTCTGCTTCTTCTTCTTCCTCTTCCTCTTCCTCTTCCTCTTCCTCCTCTTCGTCTGATTGTGGCCCGGGACCTCTACTCATCTTAATTATTTTTCTACCTTTCCAAAAGCTGCTGACAGTAACCATTGGAGAAAGATAATTGAAACACTTCTACACTTGACAGTGTTTTTGGTTCCCTTACTTGTCCTTCCCACAGTGCAGATAAACTCAATTTAAAATGAAGAATGAAAGTCAAAAGTGGAGTTAATACATTTATAGTTGAGGTTTAATAGGGATATTTCATGACCATAAAAAAGCAATGCGCTGGAGTAACTCAGTGGGTCAGAGGGCATCATGAAGGGAATGGACAACTGACATTTTGGGTCCAGACCCTCTTTCAGTCTCATGATCATGTTAGTTAAAAAGTATTTTAATGCAATTTGGACAGTGGTTGGTACAAGACTGTTACTGAGTGGAGCATTGATGGAAAGTGATACAGACAAAAGAAGGGGAGTTCAACATATAAAGGATTATTTCCATTGATTCTGTTACCTGTTGAAGTTCTGGCTTGGGCATAATCTCACTGCCCTTCTGTATACCATAATTTCTTAAGAACTTTAGCTCCAGACTTTACCGAGAACAAAATTGAAAAGGGTCTAAGAAGCTGCAATGTGATAGATATCTAGTTATTGTGTACTCCGGGCAACCCCCTGAACAACTCAATATTTCCTGCAGCATACCGGTAGCTTATTCAGTGAACCACCTCCTTCCAGTGTGAGTTTTTGGCTGACACCCTCTGAAATTTCATGCTGCCATCACTCCTGCCTCCTCCCTACATTCATTTTTCTCTATTTGTGGATGGAACAGAAGGATTTTATTTTCTTGGCTTATATACAAACTGCTTAAGATAGAAAGAAACATAAATAGAGCATTACCAATATACCAACTGAAGAATAAAAGAACACCTGATGACTCATCGCTGTTAATATAATGAGTCTGTTTCCTGCAAGCATCCTATTTGTGGGATTTTTTTTAAATTTGGAGAACACCAACCAAAGATTAGTTACCAAGCAGTTATTATATGTTACTGCTGTAAATAATTGTAGAAAGGCAACACAGATACCGAGACAAGGTGTATTACAACTAACAACTCTGAGATAATTTGAGCAATCTTTTATAAATTCAGAGCCAGAACTGATCAAGAGCATCACTTCAAAATGATCTCTCAAAATGTCCACCAGCAATATTAATCAAATTCTCTTTTGGCCTTGCAGCAATATTGACCTTTCCTACATAATCTTCTGAAAATAGACGTTGACAAAATTAATTGCTTCTCTTTCCCTGAATTTTGTACATTTCTGAGATGCTGCCGAATAGGATTCTTCAGAATCTGCAATAATATTTGAAGTGGAGAGCACAGTTTGATCATCTTGAGCAAAAAAAAGTGTTGATGAAAACATAAGATTTATTTTCGAAGGAAGTTTAAGTTTGCTGAGTCTGTCAAATATGCTTTGGTAAATAGTTGAGTAGGACCTGTAAGCATCTGCTGATAATTTTTTATGATGAATTGATAATTCACATCAATCAAAAATACATGGCAATCCTTCCAGAGTTTGCAGGTTACTGGCAAAACATTAACTAATTATAATTTTTTTGTATAAAACAGACATTGCTTGTACAGAAGAACTATCTCTTCACTTAGCACAAAGTAGAGGGTGATCAAGGTCTGGGTTTTTATGTAATTCACTGCTATTGAGAAGTAGTTATTCCATTTTTAGTATTACCTTTGTGGCTACTGTGTGCATCTTCATCACAGGTGATGTTGACAGTATAGCACAGCAGCTTGTCCCCGACTTACCTAATAGGCGACTTACGTAAACTCACACTAACGTAAACAATTCTTTAAGCCCATTGCTATATTTCTGAGTTGCACATCTCGGTAGGCGTTTCCGCAGGCCAGTCAGCTGTTTTCATCAGAGCTCCCACGTGGTCTTTGTTTTGGAGCTCCCAGGTCTTTATGTCGGAACACCCTACTTGGTCTCTGCGTCCGAGCTCCCAGTTCTGCAGTTGGTTGTATCCCTATGTTTTTATTATCCATTTTCTTCTAAATGATGGAAAGCAAAAGTTTGCCAGGTGGTTTAGAAGAGGCCTTGGAGTGTTAGTTGCACAAGCCATTTTGTAGATGATAGATGGATGTCGCAGTACTGCTGGAGAACTGAATGTTCAGGTTGTGCATTTGCTGCCAGTCAAATGTAATTGACTACCATGTCCTGGATGATGTCAGCATCTTGTGTTATTGGATCCTGAACTCATCCTGGTGAATTCTGAGAATTCCATCATACTCTTATTTCTGCAGATGCTTGAATCTGGAGCAAACCACACATTTCTTCTGCTTGTTAAAGGAAGGAAAAGCTATCGGAATTCAGTAGGTGAGTAATTTGCTGGTGTAAAACCATAGAATCATTGAGCAACACAGCCTGGAAACAGGCCTTTCGACCCAAATCATCCATGCTGACAAATTGCTGAACGAAGCTAGTCCCACTTGCTTGCGCCTGCCTCACATTCTGTAAAACCTTTTTTTTTTACGTTCCTGTCCAAGTGTCTTAAATGTTATGATTGTATCTATTTCTACCACTTCCTTTACCACCTTCTCTGTGGTTACTTTTAAATCTTTCCTTTCTCATTTAAACTTATGCCTCTAGGTTTTGGTTCCCCTTCTCTGGGAAAAAGACTGAGAAAAAGATTAGGAAAAAGATTCACATTATCCACCCCCCTTGTAATCTTAGAAACCTTTATAAAATCACCTGTCAGCCTACTTTCCAGGGAAAAAGGATCCAGGCTCTCCTTAATCCTTCCAGATTCGGGTAACATCCCCATGAATCTTCTTTGCTCTCTTTCCAGCTTAAATACGAATTTCTTATGGTGGGGTTACCAAAACTCCAATATTGCAAGTGCAACCTTGTACAGCTGCAATATAATTGTTGTCATAATTTTCTTGGCTGATGAAGGCTTGTGTAAAACAACGTCTTCTTCACCATCCTGTCTTCCTATGAGATCATTTTCAGGACACTCTGTACTTGTACTCTTAGGTCCGTCTGTTCCATAACACTCCCCAGGCCTTACTGTTCACAGTCCAAATCTTGTCCTGGTCCTGAAAATGCAATACTTCAAACTTATCTTAATTAAACACCTGGCTAATGATGTGCCTCCATTGCGACGAGAAACCTGGGAACTATAAACCACCAAGCTTAACATCTGTGATTGGAAAGTCACTAGATTTTGTGGGATAAGATATACAGGCAGGTACATGCATACAGAAAGGCGAGCATTGATTAGGGATCATCAGCATGTTTTTACGTATGGTGGATCATGTCCCCAAAATTGTATTCATTTTTATGAAGGAGCAACCAAGAGGTTTTGATGAGGGCAGGGATATAGATGTAATCTATATGGCCTACAGCAAGACAATGTGGTAGGCTGCTCTAGAAGATTAGATTGCACGGGGTTTTCAGGAAGAGCTAGTTAACTGCTCCTTTCTACACATAGAAGTTCAAATGCTCTGTACAGTTATACAATATGTTGGTGATGCCACATTTGGAGTATTGTCTTTCCGTTTTGGTCACCCTGCTCTAGAAAGTATTAAACTGGAAAGAGTGCAAAGAAGATTTACAAAAAAATTGCCAGGACTTGGAGGGGCTCACCTATAAGGTGAGGTTGGTTTGGCTAGGATTTATTTCTTGGAGAGCAGGAGAGTGAGGTATGATCTTATAGAGGTGTGTAAAATCATGAGGTGATCAGGTAGGCTGAAAGCATATAGTCTTTTTCCCAGATTAAGGACATTACGACATTGGTTGTAGGTGAGATGGAACAATTGAATAGGAACCTGTGGGGCAACTTTCTCACACAGAAGGTGGGATATATGGAACACGCTGCCACAGGAACCAGTTGAGGGAGGTACAATAACAACATTTAAAAGACATTTGGATGTATGTTTGCATGATCTGGAGGAATATGGTCAAACTCGGGCAAATGGGAATAGCTTGGATGGGCGTGGCCAGTATGGCTGGGCGAAAATACCTGTTTTTGCATGGTGTGACTTTATGACTATAACTATGGTATATTTGGACTTTCAGAACACCCATGATAAGGTACCAGTTAGCATTTGTCCATCTGCGAGAGATGATGGTGCAGCTTGATGTTGTGCTGTTCGGTGAGTGGAATGTTTAATCTGTGGTTGCATTTTCAGCTGTGGCTGACTAGGCCTATCCTTGAGAGGTAGACCACCCCACAGCTTCCACAGGTGAAGTTGCCTCTGGCCATTGAATTGGGGAGTGTGTTGCTATTACCATTGATCATTTTGTGGTGTTGGTGCTTGCCCTCTAGGGTATTGAACCATATGTTGTCATGACACTTCAAACCCGCCTGGAGATCGTTTCCCCACCTCCCCTGGTCCCCAGCAGCCGCTTCCCATTTGTCAGTGCCAATGTTAAAAATGTTGATATGGTTTTAGCTAAAGGGTGATGCATGTGTCTAGTGCCCTGGTATAAATCCAGATGCTATCAGCTAGCAAATCATGCAAGAAAGTGAGCTGTGTGCGTAAGCCTCCCCCTGCCAGCATATAACATGTTCATCATTCAGACTCCAGCAGTGCCTCGTCGTGGCAACACATGGTAACAGGACGATCTTTGGACCTGGGTGAAACTGCATGGAGCTCTCAGAGGAGCTTTGGTCCCCAGAGAATCGACGTATAGGCCCACCGGTGTGTGGAAACACCCTGTAGTCCATCAACCAGGTCCCAGCTACGGGTCAAATAGCAACCCACTGCCTTTTGGGTAAGACTCGGGAGACCCAAAGGCCCAGAAGCTGGAGCTCTAACAGGCTGTCGGCAGATCCCTCGTGCGTTCATCTTCTAGAAACACCTGCAACCACGTTGGCCCCAGACGTAGCAGCCATGCTGTTCCCATGGAATCAGTCGAGAGGGAATGCAGATGCAGAATGAGCAAGTCTGTGTTTACAATTACCTCCCCAGGCTTGCGGGCAAACCAAATAGATAAGGTACCACTGGAGATAATTAAGCAATATTAGACTGCACGGTATTTGGGGTATTGAGGTTTTGGGGTAATAATTGTTTGAGTGTGGACATGATATACATAGGGAACCATTGATTTCAGTACTAGGGCCTTAGCTCCTTACCATCCATGCTGAAAATTTTGGAAGTTGGTGTCAAGTTTGATGATGGGTTGTGAGGATGATGCAGAGGCATATAGAAGGCTAAATCGATGAGCAAGATATGTGATATACTGTTGAACAATGTGTGCACGCCTTTGGAGAAAAACGATGTGGAATCATTTTTAAAAGATGAGAGATTGAAAAGGTTTGGAGATTAGAATATCCTTGCATGTAACTACTAATACTTAGCATGTAGGTTCAGCAAACAATTACATAGAACATAGAATGGTACAACACAAGAACAGGCCATTTTGCTTATGTCTACAATGTCTGTTGAACATGATGCCACGACCAACTCATATCAACCTGCACATAATCCATATCCCTCCATTCCCTGATTATGCCTATCCAAACGACTTTTAAATATCATTATTGTATCTGCCTCAACCACCACACTTGGCAGCACGTTCCAGGCACGGCGCTGTCTGTGTAAAATATCTCCGCACATCTCATTTAAACTTTCACCCCTCTCACTTTAATTATATGCCCTCTAGTATTTGATTTTCCTATCCTGGGAGACAGGTTCTGGGTGTCTATTGTATCTATGCTACTCATAATTTTATATACTTCTATCATGTCTCCCTACAACCTCTGACATTCCCGAGAAAAAAATCCAAGACTGTCCAACCTCTCCCTGTAGTTAATACCACCTAATTAAAGCACCATTCTAGTAAACCTCTTCTGCACCTTTTTCAAGGCCCCCGAATCCTGCCTGTATTGGGCAACCAGAACTGCACGCAATACCCCAAATGCGGCCTAACCAAAGTCCAAAAAATCTGCATCATTACCTCATGACTCTTATACTCAATGCCCATACCTATGAATGCAAGCATGCCATATGACTTCTTTACCACTACTTGTGTAGCTACCTTCAGGAAGCTAAGGACTGGGACCCAAAGGTCCCTCCTTACTTCAATGTTGTTAAGGGCTATGATATTATTTGTTTATTTTCCCCTTAGATTTGACCTTACACATGCTCGGATTAAACTCCAACTGCCATTTCTCTGCCCTTTTCTGTAACTGATCTACATCCAGCTGTATACTTTGACATTGTATTATCGAAAGGGATATTTCTCTATTCACCCTGATTGCTTTTGGTACACGCAAGTGATGTACACAGATTGTGTTAACCAATTTATGAATACTACACGTTGCAGCAACACTATAAAAGTATTCATGAACAGCACCATCTAAACGTAAATGATTTCCATTTGTTTCTCCAACAAAATAGAATGGTAAGAAAACTGGAGTCATGTTATGAAAACGAAACAAAGAGTAGAATGCATCCCTGAATGACAAACACTAAATCAATTGCAGGGTTCAGAAAAGCAATGAATAATCACCTGAATGAAAATATATCTTTAATATTGGGAAGTAAAAAAAATATCAGGATGGTCTGGGGTGGGAAGGAGAGAGAACAAAGATCAACAAATACTCAGTTCTCATAAATCAGACCAAATGGTCTCACCATGCCGATAATGGGATATTTATACAGTGCCCTCCATAATGTTTGGGACATAGACCCATCATTTATTTATTTGCCTCTGTGCTCCATAATTTGAGATTTGTAATAGAAAATATGACATGTGGTTAAAGTGCACATTGACAGATTTTGTTAAAGGCCATTTTTATACATTTTGGTTTCACCATGTAGAAATTACAGCTGTGTTTATACATAGTCTCCCCATTTCTCAGGGCAACATAATGTTTGGGATACATGGCTTCACGGGTGTTTGTATTTGCTCAGGTGTGTTTAATTGCCTCCTTAATGCAGGTATAAGACGGTTCTCAGCCCTAGTCTTTCCTCCAGTCTTTCCATCACCTTTGGAAACTTTTATTGCTGTTTATCAACATGAGGACTAAAAATGTGCCAATAAAAGTCAAATAAGCCATTATGAGACTGAGAAACAAGAATACAACTGTTAGAGATATCAGCCAAACCTTAGGCTTACCAAAATCAACTGTTTGGAACATCATTAAGAAGAAAGAGAGCACATGTAAGCTTACTAATCACAAAGGTACTGGCAGGCCAAGGAAGACCTCCACAGCTGATGACAAGAAAAATCCCCAAACACCTGTCCGACAGATCAGAAACACTCTTCAGGAGTCCGGTGTTGATTTGTCAATGACCACTGTCTGCGGAAGGCTTCATGAACAGAAATACAGAGGCTGCACTGCAAGGTAAACCACTGGTTAGCCACAAAAATAGGATGGCCCGGTTACAGTTTGCCAAAGAGCAACAACAGTTCTGGAAAAAAGGTCTTGTGGACAGATGAGATGAAGATTAACTTATATCAGAGTGATGGCAAGAGCAACATATGGAGGAGAGAAGGAACTGCCCAAGATCCAAAGCATACCACCTCATCTGTGAAACACGGTGGTGGGGGTGCATGGCTGCAGAAGGTACTGGCTCACTTATCTTCATTGATGATACAATTGCTAATGGTAGTAGCATAATGAATTCTGAAATGTATAGGCACATCCTATCTGCTCAAGTTCAAACAAATGCCTCAAAACTCATTGGCCGGCGGTTCATTCTACAGCAAAACAATGATCCCAAACATACTGCTAAAGGAACAAAAGAGTGTTTCAAAGCTAAAAAATGGTCAATTCTTGAGTGGCCAAGTCAATCACCTGATCTGAACCCAATTGAGTATGACTTTTATATGATGAAGAGACCCAAGATGGCGCCTGCCTGCGGCGACTTTTGCGGAGCTCCGGAAAATAAAAGGCTCAACTACAACTTCCAACAACTTACCTGGATCAGAAAAACGGCAGAAATCGGTGCCGTTTCGGACAAGCTGCTTGAGATCCTCAAGGCTCTCGCAATTTCGCGAACTCCCGCAGCTGCGGGAACCCAGGACTTTAAACTTTCCCACACTGGCTGTGGAACTCCCGACCCGACTGCGGATCACAGGTACTGTACCTTAAAACCCCGGGATGACCCCCAGAGCCGACGGGCTGGATCTCCCAGGAACAACGGAGCTGAAGCTGCCGACTTTGAGGCAATCCCCGTTCGTTACGGAGCTGGAGCTGCCGTCTGTGAGGGAATCCCCGTTCCAGCGCAGGTCCGCAGAAACAGCAGGTACAGCAAGTACAGTACCTGGAAACAAAGGGGAAGCCTCCATTGTGTCCGGAAACGTGGCCGTCGGGCAGGACTTCAGGTCAGAATGAAGCGCAGGGGCCTCCGGCCCCCTCTCCCAACTATCCTACTGGCCAATGTACAGTCCCTTGAAAACAAAGTGGAGGACTTAAGGGCAAGACTGCTTTATCAAAGGGAGCTGAGGGAATGCTCTGTGTTCTGTTTCACAGAGACATGGCTCACCCCCAGCTCCCCAGACTCAGCGGTCCAGCCTGAAGGGTTCTCCATCCACCGCATGGACCGTACCCTGGCATCTGGGAAAGGGAGAGGAGGGGGCGTCTGCCTCATGGTCAACTCTGCGTGGTGTTCCGACGTGGCAGTCCTGTCCAACTCCTGCTCTCCACACCTTGAACATCTGGCGGTGATGTGCCGTCCCTTCTACCTCCCGAGAGAATTCACCTCCGTTATCCTGACCGCGGTCTACATCCCACCCCAGGCAGATGTCCATCTGGCACTGGAGGAGCTGCAGGCCGTGGTCAACAAACACCAGACGTCTTACCCCGAGGCATTTACCACCATTGCTGGGGACTTCAATAAGGCGAACCTCAAGAAATCACTCCCTAACTTCCACCATCATGTCTCCTGCTGCACCAGAGGACCTAACACCCTCGACCACTGCTACACCACCATCAAGAATGCCTATCGTTCTATCCCTCGCCCTCACTTCGGTAAATCCGACCATACCGCGGTGCTGCTTCTTCCTGCCTACAAGCAGCAATTAAAAAGCGCACCCCCAGAAGTGAGGACAGCACAGAGCTGGTCGGGGGGGGGGGCAGAAGAACAACTCCAGGACTGTTTGGAGTCTGTAGACTGGGCAATGTTCAAGGACTCGGCAACGGACTTGAACGAATATGCCACAGTCGTTACAGACTTCATAAAGAAATGTGTGGAGGACTGCATCCCTACAAAAACCTTCCGAGTGTTTCCCAATCAGAAACCTTGGATGAACTTTGAGATCCGCACTCTCCTGAAGTCCAGACACAGGGCATTCACCTCCGATGATACAGTGGCCTACATGAAGACCAGATACGACCTTGGTAAGGCCATCAAAAAGGCCAAATGGGACTTCTGCTCCAAACTGGAGGACGAGACAGATGTTCGGCAGCTGTGGCAGGGTCTGAATGCAATCACCTCCTACAAGGCAAAACCAGGAGGCAGCACGAATGCCGGTGTAACATCACTCCCTGACGAGCTCAATGCGTTTTACGCACGCTTTGACAGGGAGAATACTGATGTGCCTTCCCGATCCCCCATTCGCTGCGATGGCATTTCAGTCTCAGTCACAGAGGCCGATGTCAGGAAATCCTTCAGAGGGGTGAACCCCCGAAAAGCACCTGGTCCTGATGGTATACCCGGTCGTGTTCTAAAAACCTGTGCGGACCAACTGGCGGGAGTTTTACGGACATTTTCAACCTCTCACTTCTGAGGTCTGAGGTCCGCACCTGCTTTAAAAGGGCATCAATTATACCGGTGCCCAAGAAGAGTAAGGTGACATGCCTCAATGACTATCGACCAGTGGCACTAACGCCGGTGGTGATGAAGTGCTTTGAGAGGTTAATCATGGAGCAAATCAACTCCTACATCGACAAAAACCTGGACCCACTGCAGTTCGCGTACCGCCACAACAGATCAACGGTGGATGCGATCTCGCTGGCCCTCCACTCCGCACTGGACCACTTGGACAACAAAAACTCATATGTCAGGCTGTTATTCATTGATTACAGCTCGGCATTTAACACAATCATCCCCTCCAAACTGGTTACCAAACTCGCAGAACTGGGTCTCTGCGCATCCCTCTGCAACTGGATCCTTGACTTCCTCGTCCACAGACCACAGTCTGTTCGTATTGGTGGAAATGTGTCAGCCTCAATAACAATCAGCACGGGAGCACCTCAAGGCTGCGTGCTCAGCCCCCTGCTGTACTCACTCTATACCCATGACTGCGTAGCGAACCACAGTGCGAACTCCATCATCAAGTTCGCTGACGACACCACTATTGTGGGGCGTGTCACTGATGGGGATGAGTCAGAGTACAGAAGAGAGATCGAGCAACGGTCCATATGGTGCCAGCGCAATAACCTGGCCCTCAACACCAGCAAAACCAAGGAACTGATTGTGGACTTTGGAAGGAGTAGGAGGGGGACCCACAGCCCCATTTATATCAACGGGTCGATGGTTGAAAGGGTCAAGAGCTTCAAATTCCTGGGCGTGCACATCTCTGAAGATCTTTCCTGGTCCGAGAACACTAATGCAATCATCAAAAAAGCACATCAGCGCCTCTACTTCCTGAGAAGATTACGGAGAGTCGGATTGTCAAGGAAGACTCTCTCTAACTTCTACAGGTGCACAGTCGAGAGCATGCTGACCGGTTGCATCGTGGCTTGGTTCGGCAATTTGAGCGCCCTGGAAAGGAAAAGACTACAAAAAGTAGTAAACACTGCCCAGTCCATCATCGGCTCTGACCTTCCTTCCATCGAGGGGATTTATCGCAGTCGCTGCCTCAAAAAGGCTGGCAGTATCATCAAAGACCCACACCATCCTGGCCACACACTCATCTCCCTGCTACCTTCAGGTAGAAGGTACAGGAGCCTGAAGACTGCAACAACCAGGTTCAGGAATAGTTACTTCCCCTCAGCCATCAGGCTATTAAACCTGGCTCGGACAAAACTCTGATTATTACCAACCACTTTCTGTTATTTGCACTATCAGTTTATTTATTCATGTGTGTATATATTTATATCATGGTATATGGACACATTTATCTGTTTTGTAGTAAATGCCTACTATTTTCTGTGTGCTTAAGCAAAGCAAGAATTTCATTGTCCTATACAGGGACACATGACAATAAACTCACTTGAATTTGAACTTGAACTTGAAGGACTAGCCCCTAAAACAAGCAGGCTGCATGGCTGCAATGGCTAAAGATGGCTGCAATACAGGCCTGGCAGAGCATCACCAGAGAAGACACCCAGCAACTGGTGATTGTAGATCAATCATTATTGCTGATTTGATCCATATCTGGTTTTGCTATTGCTGACCCAATCCTTAATCCATGACAGGTTTCCACTATGGCATCTTGTGGAATGTGTGCAACCATGCTTTCAGTTTAAACTTCGACTTTGAGCCTACAGTACCTATTTATATGGTTCCTGTATGTATTCCTATTAAAGTACATGTCATGAAGTTTTATGACTCAGTGTCAATAATACTTAATACATGGTACCAGGAGTGGGGTGATGGGGTCTTTTGAGTGCAGTATTTAGGTCCCTCGGATTAATACAAATGCAAATCTCCTGTTTATTCTTATTTGTAGCAGCCACCATCGAGGACACACAAACAGGTTTGATAACTCCCAATGTCACCATCCTGTCCAGTTCGACTTTGACCCGGTCCCGCATGGCAATGGGTACATGATGAGCAGGATGAACCACGGGTTGCACCTCTGGGTCTAAAGTCATAGAGTAGGTTATTGGCAGCTTGCCCAGCTACTCAGTGAAAAGATCCTGGTAATCCGTAAGAATACGTTGTGTAGAATCAAGAATTGGAGTTAGTTGATGCACAGCCTTGCTGAAGGAGACCAGTCCCATAACTTTACAGGCATCATAGCCCAAAAGTGGCACGACCTTGCTGTTGACGACATCAAACTCCAGCTTGTATGATTGATCCTCTAGATGGCACTGCAGTTTTACAATACCGACCAGGTTAAGTTCACTTCCACCATAGGCCACGAGAGTAGCATTGCAAGTTTTTAATTGCTCTGCATTCCGAACATGAATAAACTCCTCGTGAGACAAAACATTACATTTCGCTCCAGTGTCGATCTTCATTTCAATCGCATTGTTGTTTACCTTCACAGTGGCCATGGGCTCACTATTTTGCACATGTTGTCTTGTAATGGAATGTGTTTGCAGAATCACGCCATCCACTTTAGGCTACAAGCAGTCATTGCATGCAAAGGATATGCAACAAAATACAAACTTGACTACTTTCATTTACATGACATTGCTGTGTCCCAAACATTATGGTGCCTTGAAATGGGGGGACTATGTATAAACACTGCTGTAATTTCTACATGGTGAAACCAAAATGTATAAAAATAGCCTTTATTAAAATCTGACAATGTGCACTTTAACCACATGTCAGATACACACACACACACACACACACACACACACACACACACACACACACACACACACACACACACACACACACACACACACTCACACACCCAATACTAAAATTGCCAAGTAACTTCAGAACGTGTTGAATATACAGTGTGCAAAACAAATGTTTAAAGCATTCTGTAGAGGCTGCTGCTGCTGAAGCAAAAACGTGCTTTAAATAACATCCAACAAACACACTCACCATAGACAGAGCAGTCAGCTCTCTTGAATTATTCAACGGCGCCTGCACTTGGTGCCATCTTGACGTCACCCTCTCGCTTCTTGCCACGAACCGGAAATGACGCACTCAGCGCCAGCATGCTGCTAACCGGAAATTACGTCATCGGCGCCATCTTGCAACTAAGCGAAAATCACAGAATGAGCACCAATTATGAAATTAAACACAGTCCTGATCGAATAAAATGTTTATTCACGCTTTATCCATCCTTTAAACGGCAAGCCAATTGGACAAAAAACCTTTGCAAGCCAACAAACACATTTGCTGAAAACCACATCCCGGGGAATCGCCGTGAAGTAGACGTGCGTTCAGTGTTATTCGCAGCTCAGAGAGCCGTGACCCTCTCGCTTCCTCCATCTGGCAGAGACTTGAGTGAGCCACGACACTTCCGGGTTTTATAGTCCCTCCCCCCTGCCGCCAACAGGGGCAGCAGAGAGCATGGCGAAATTTTTTAAAACATTAATATCTCTCTGATTTTTCATCAATGGGAAAGATCCTCCAGTTCAGTCTGGCGGAGGAGGTCTCTGAGCGAGGTGGCCAAAAATGAAGGACGTAAGTGGTGGCGTATTCTCGGAAATCACATCGCAGTGAGTCAAAAGCGGTCAAGATCTTACTTTTAGTAATATAGATAGATGTTTTGTGTGCTCAAGTCTACTGGGCCATGATGCTGCTGCAAGCATGATTTTGCATTGTACCTGTACTTGTACAGATGACAGTAACCTTGACTTTACTCTTCACATTGCAAAGTGAGCAGGAAGTTGAAGAATAACAAGGTCACATTTGTAACTTTACCAGTATTATGTTTTTTCTCATATTACCCTGTCAAAGTAACATTAATACTTGTACAATTAACATTGATTATTACAACTTTTCCAGTATTATGGTTTTTCTCATATTACCCTCTCAAAGTAACATTAATACTTGTACAAATAGCATTAATTATTACAACTAGACAAAAAAATGTAATGGTTTACTGGATCATCGACATAAACTAATTAAAAAATTGATGTACCTGCTCAATTTGCAAATAAATAACTCTACCAGAGTGGCACAGTGGTGCTGCAGTTAGTTCAGCTCTCCCATGGTTCCACCAAACCAACTACAATCCTGACCTCCGGTGCTGTCTTTGTGGAATTTGCATATTCTCCGAGTAATCACATTGGTTTCTGCTCAGTGCGGCCACATCCCAAAGACTTACTGCATTGCTCTTTGAACCTGATGACCTCTCCCCCAATGAGAGTGTGATTTGAGTTACGTTGGTAAAGTTGGCACATAATCAAATCTTGTCCTAAATTAAGACAATACTTAATTATTGTTCATGCTATTATTTCCATCTATCCAGTTGTATACTGATTGCCTTGATTTTCGAGAGGTCATTTGAAATAACAATGCATTTGTTGGCTGCTAATGTCAAGCACAAAGCATAAGACTATTCGGACTGGACTATTTTAGTTCCACAGATTTTACAGCAGCTGCAAATCTAATTTAAACGGTCTTCTGGCAAAGTATCTATACATAACTAAAACTGGTCTTGTGCTCTTCCGGTTTCGCGTTTTTTTAAATTTGCGCAAAAACGGTACACGATAACGCCACGATTTTTTGCCACCTTACTCACCATTCCCCTGTGCTACAAGAGCAAAATGTTTTGTTCCGATCGATGATATATTTTAAAAGTTATTAAGGTTTAAAAATCTTAAAAACCACGCATGCGCAGATTGGTCTCCTCTCCTGTCAGTCGCCACAACGCAGATTGGTCTCCTCTCCTGTCAGTCGCCGGGACGTGACGGCCCTTCCTGCACCATCGCCACATTGATTGGCCATGGCCGCTGTCAGTCATGGGCAGCACCCGCCTCGCCCGGCGAGGAGAATATAAAGCTGAAGGAGCAGAGTGAGCATCACTAACGCTCCGCCGGCTAAAGCTGCGTCTGCAGGCGCCTCTGTGGTGCCAAGTGGGCGAGCGACTGAGCCCACTTCACGGTCTCCGTGGTGCCCAGTTTGCGGTTTTATCCGACCCGGGCTTCTACCCGCGGGGCTACGCGGCGATCCAGGAAGCATGAAGACTGTGGCGTTGAGGCCTCGCGATGATGGGGCCGCAGCAGCAGTGGGGCTTCGCGGCGTTGGGGCCTTGCGGCTATGGTGCCGTGGTGGCGGTGGGGTCTTGCGGAATTTCAAAATCCACAGAGAAATCTATCTCTTCCTCTTTTGTCAGTTTTTTCATGTCTGGTGGGGGAGGAGGGGGAATAGGAGAGGAGGAGGGTAGTGGGGGAGGTAGGGAGTGGGGAGTAGGAGGGTAGGAAGTGGAGAGGAGTTATGGAGGGAGGGAGTGACTGAAGGTAGGGGAAAGGGGAGGAAGGGAGAGGTGAGGGAAGGTTTGGGGGAGGGGCGGAGGAGAGGGGAAAAAAGAGGGAGGGTGAGGAGGAGGGAGTGCTGGGGGTTGAGGGGAAATGAGCTGCGCCTGCGCAGTTGGGGGCTATGCGTGAGTGGTGGAATATTGTGTTGGGGAACAGGTTGCGTTGGGGGAACGGGTGAGTGGTGGAATACTGCGTTGGGGGAGCAGACCCAACGGGTCTGCATTTACTCTAGTATTTAATATAAAAGTCTCTTATATCAGTTTCTTCCTGCTGCATAGATTCTGGCAAAGAAAACCTCAGAGAGTACTTTGGTTATTGACAGTTACAATAAGCCAGACTGAAAATACAATGTTGTTGTCAAATGATTTGAGTTATAATGTTATATAAAATCCATTTGTCCAATTCTAGCAGCTCTAACCCACCTTTTCAAACTAATGCAATTTGTTTGATGGAAACAGGATGTAATTTAGAACAGCACCAATATTTTAAAAACAACAACAACTAAAATAATGCACCTAACAAAATATTCCATTAATTATAAAGTAAGCAAACATTTAATTCAGACATTTAGGAAGTAACATTTAATTTAGAGAAGCAAGAATTGAATGCAGCTAAAGGAATTGACCTGTATGCCTTTGGGTAACCACTAGATTTGCCTGAGATATGTTCTATTATTTGTTGTGGTTTGCATTTGACCTTGTGGAAAATGTTCAGCCTCTGAATATTACCTCCCCCTGTGTTTCAGAAAGTAACCTACGGAGAAATTGATCTAGTTTTCGGAAATGTTTTGATTTTCTTCTTTCATTTTATCTTGTCAACGGTGTAAGATAGGAGGAGGGGGATTTAGAGGAGACTAGACCAAGTGGGACCCGTTGGGTTCCGTCCCCTCAATGTGCGGTTGCGGGGGAGGGGGGTGGCCTGCGGCGTCACACACTTACGAACCACCCCCCACACACAAGGGGGGGAGAGGGGGCAGTGCGGGGGGAGGAGGGGGAGAGGGGGGTGGAGGGAGGGCAGAGGGGTGTAGGGGGAGAGGGAGGGAAGAGAGGGGGGAGGAGAGAGAGGGGGGAGGAGAGAGAGGGGGGAAGAGAGGGGGGAAGGAGGGAGAGAGAGAGGAGGGGGCGGGGAGAGGGGTGGGGGTGGAGGGGGGGCAGAGGGGGGGACGGGAGAGGGAGAGGGGTGGGGGGGAGTGGGGGCAGAGGGGGAGAGGAGGAGAGGGGGGAGAGAGGAGGGGAGATTGGGGGGAAGGGAGGGGGAGAGAAAGTAGAGGGGAGAGAGGAGGGAATAGAGAGGAGGGGAGGAGTGGGGGGGAGAGGGGGGGAAAGGGAGGGCGGTGGAGGGGGGAGGTGGGGTGGAGGAGGGGAAGGGGGGCAGGGGGTGGGAGGAGGCAAAGGGGGCAGAGAGGCAGAGGGGGAGGGAGAGAGAGGAGGGGGGTAGAGGGGGGTAGAAGGGAGGGGAAGGGGAGAGGGGTGAGAGTAGGGGAGGGGTGAGAGGGGGAGGGGGGAGAGGAGAAGGGGGGGAGAGGAGGAGGGGGGGAGAGGTGGAGGAGGGGGGGAGAGGTGGAGGGGGGGGGAGAGGTGGAGGGGGGGGAGAGGAGGAGGGGAGCCGGGCGAGTGTGCGGACTGCGAAAAGCGGAGGGAGGCCGGGGGGGGGGGGGAGAGAGAGAGAGCTCTACTACAGGGCCCGACTAGTACAAAGCTCTCGGCAGCTCTCGGGAGTTGTCGGGAAAGCTGAGCCGAGGCGCTAGCATGTGTCGACCTTTGGAAGCCCTCAGAGCCCACTTACTCGTTCTTTATGCGTCTTTTGAAGAACCGGGGTGGGGGGGGGGGGGGGGGGTGGTTAACGTAACTCGCAGCGCAAGCAAAAACAGTGGCCATCAGGCTGCGCTTTGAAAACTCTGCTCAGCTGGCCGCGAGGAGCATTGTGACATCATCAGCTCGTTAGATTTTAAAAAAGATCTCAGATTTGTGTAGAAATTGAAGAAATAATAAGAAATAATAATTTAATAATAATATCACCGTTAGCGCGTCGGGTTTTCGAGGAGATGTGAATCACAGAAAAAGACAAGCAACACATAATACATAAACACCAGGATCAAAGTTTTATAATAATACATAGATTTATGAGGGAATTCCTTTCTCTAGATGGTGGTTGGAATCTGGATTGGAAGGCCTGAGGGCTTGGCATGCATAACTAAGAAATATCCAAATAATCACTTGAACCATGAAGATATAGAAAACCATGGATCAAATGTAAATAGAATTAGGAGAAATGGATACTCAATAGTTGTTGTGAACTTGGTGTAGCTAAAGTTGCTGTTTCTGTGTTTCATGAGGGAGTTTAATTTTCAAATCACTGTCACTGAATGAAAAATAATAATCTTAGTTTGAGGAGGAATTTTATTTTTCCACATTCTTCCTTTTAAGGTAAATCACTTTTCACTTCTCTGCATAAAATTGGCATTACCCCGTCCACATTGTCTTGATCTATTACATTAAAAAATGCACTTTACCACACTTCTGAGCTTCGTCGTCCACACATATGCAGATTATATTAATCTGTAAAAGTTACTAATTTGTATTAATAATAGCAATGTTCCCAGTACCAATCCCTGAAGATGATTGTTTAAGAAGGAACTGCAGATGCTGGAAAATCGAAGGTACACAAAAATGCTGGAGAAACTCAGCAGGTGCAGCAGCATTTATGGAGCGAAGGAAATAGGCAATGTTTCGAGCCAAAACCCTTCTTCAGACTGATGGGGGATGGGGGGGGCGGGGAGAAGAAAGGAAAAAGGAGGAGGAGGAGCCCTAAGGCTGAGGGATGGGAAGAGACAGCCCGAGGGCTGAGGAAGGGGAGGAGACAACAAGGACTAACAAAATTGGGAGAATTCAATGTTCATGCCCCCAGGATGCCAGCTCCCCAAGCGGAATATGAGGTGCTGTTCCTCCAATTTCCGGTGTTGCTCGCTCTGGCCATGGAGGAGACCCATGACAGAGAGCTCGGATACGGAGTGGGAGGGGGAGTTGAAGTGCTAAGCCACCGGGAGGTCAGGTTGGTTATTGCGGACCGAGCGGAGGTGTTCGGCGAAACGATCGCCCAGCCTCCGCTTGGTCTCACCGATATAGATCTGCTGACATCTAGAACAGTGGATGCAATAGATGAGGTTGGAGGAGATGCAGGTGAACCTCTGTCGCACCTGGAACGACTGCTTGGGTCCATGAATGGAGTCGAGGGGGGAGGTAAAGGGACAAGTGTTGCATCTCATGCGGTTGCAATGGAAAGTGCCCGGGGAGGGGTGGTACGGGAGGGAAGGGAAGAATTGACAAGGGAGTTACGGAGGGAGCGGTCTTTGCGGAAGGCAGACATGGGGGGAGATGGGAAGATGTGGCGAGTGGTGGGGTCACGTTGGAGGTGGCGAAACTGACGGAGGATTACTTGTTGTATGTGACGGCTGGTGGGGTGAAAGGTGAGGACTAGGGGGACTCTGCCCTTGTTGGAGTGGGGAGATGGGGAGAGAGAGCAGTGTTGCGGGGTATGGATGAGACCCTGGTGCGAGCCTCATTTATGGTGGCAGTGTTGCGGGGTATGGAAGAGACCCTGGTGCGAGCCGTGTTGCGTGGTATGGAAGAGACCATAGATGAGGCTCGCACCAGGGTCTCTTCCATACCCCGCAACACTGCTCTCTCTCCCCTTCCTCCCACTTGCAACAAGGGCAGAGTCCTATCTGAGTGAAATTCACACGGTGCAAAGCCAATGTGTTACAGACACACACAATGTGTTACAGACATGAACAGGAAGGTTGGCGCTGTAATTAAGAAACTAAAAAGCACAGTGTACAGTAAATCCTTTAAAAGGGGTGGGGGGGGGGGGGAGGGAGGAGAAGGGGGTGAGAGTGGGGCGAATTAGTTGAGATAACTTTTTAGAAGCCAGACAACTTTTAAAAAGCCAGAGATACATGGCTGTGAAGCTCGAAGAACATTTACCATTTACCAAGGTCGGTTGTCCTTGGTTCTGAAAACTACTGTTTACATTTTTTTCCCCAATGAGCCAATGAAATTCGCCGGTCAGCACCGGCTACAACCTACTAGAACCTACGAGAACCTTCGACCTCCTGGCAACCCACCAGGACCTCCTGGCGACCCACCTACGGCATGAGAATTCTCGCTACTCTCCATGGCGGCTTCATTCTTGTCGCCGCTAATTTTTCAACGTTGAAAAATTTGCAGCGACCATAATGAGGCCGCAACTTGTTCCCAGAATGCGGGAACTCCTCACGACCATGAAGGCGACTCCCCAGTAACCACCCGCGAGCATGTGGTGACCATGTGATGACTGCATAGTCTTTTCCAGGGATTCCGGAAGTGGCGGCGCTGCCCTGCAGCTGCGGCTGGCCTGCAGTCCGTTTGTCTTTTCTATTTTTGTTTTCTTTTGTCCTATTTTTTTAGTTTATTTCAGTTAATTTTATGTATGTGGGGGGGGGGGGGGAGGGAGGGGTAGAAACTTGTTTCTAGTCTCTTCCTTCGGGAGGAATGCGACCTTTTCTTGTCGTATCTTCCTTCTCCGTCTGTGCTGAGGCCTAATCGCGAAGCTGGCGGCCTCCAACTGGGACAGACCTCGAGGCTCCGGAGGCAGAGCCAGGACTTACCAACACGAAGCTGGCCGACTTCGGGGCTGTGGTGGCGTTGGGGCGGCGGCGACCCGACTTCGGAGCCTCGGAGGCTCGGCCGCGGGCCCAGTGGACGACAATGTCGGGAGCTCGCAAGTCCCAGGTTGGTGACCGGTTCTCCGGAGCTCCCGCAACAACAGCTTCGTCCGCTGGACTGGAGGGTGGCAGCTTCGGCAGCTTTGTCCGTCCCGGGCTGCGGAGTTAGAACCGGTCCGTTTGCGGAGTTCGGATTCGGCCGCGGGACTGACTTACCATCACCCGGCGGGGTCACAACATTGGAAGCCTGGATCGCCTCAACCAGGGGTAGAACAAGGAGGGAAGAGACATGGACTTTAAGACTTTTGCCTTCCATCACAGTGAGGAGGGCCTGGTAGACTCACTGTGGTGGATGTTAAATCTGTGTTCAGTGTGCGTTTTGTTATTTTATTCTGTGTTATGACTGCAAGGCACTCAATTTCATTCAGACTGAAAAGTCTGAATGACAATAAAGGATACTTTACTTTACTTTACTTTTGCAGTCGTCTAAAAAGTCGCCTAAGTGGGACAGGCTCATTACTCACTGAGTTACTTCAGCACTTTGTGTTTATCTTTGATATGATCCAGCATTTCATCCAGTTCATCTATGATCCAGTTCCTTGTTTCTACCAAGACACTACTTGTGGTGTAGTTCTTTTCTTCCATGGGCTATATTTTATCGAACTATTC